>NC_056485.1:8833382-9533353 GCF_008729295.1 Plectropomus leopardus | reverse complement strand
CCCGGTTTGTCAAATTTTTCCAGTCGCTGATTATTATCCACCGATTTAGCCATTGTTTGCATTTTTATTTTTTATTTCCGATTAATTTGTGTTGTACCTGTATTAAATTTGACTTAATAAATCAGTTGAAAGAGAAAACTTTGTATAAAGGTCCTGCAGCGTAATGCAAGTAAGATTTATGACTTTTTAAGACTTCTTAAATGCAACTCAACTCAAAATTCAAGGACACATTTATTTTGCCAAAATGTTTATTATGACATAAAACATGAAATTTCTTTTGTCCAATGAAATGGTTAGATTATCTATGTCAAATGTTGAAATAAAAAGCCATTTTAAGGTGTCTACTTTTATTTGTATTTTTAAAGTATCTATTTGGCTTACCAAGAGAATGAGGAAACATCTAGCACTTCTGTCTGGGCTTTGGTTTGTTTTTCACCCTGCATGTACATCTGCTTGGATTCCCATCAAGGCAAGTTAAAGAAGATATATTTATTTATTTGTAATTTTAAAAAGATGTTACTAATTATTTTTGAGATTTTACAATGCAACAACAGAAAAAAAAGATTTTAAAAATCCTACCTCCCATATCTAAGCATTTTAAAGACTTTTGAAAGATGAATTTAAGTAATTTTCATACTAATTAAACTACTTTTCTTATGCACTACCTTTCTTGTTTAAATCAATGCTTTATCACAAATTTGATTTGTCTCTAAATGTAGTGAGAGCCAAGTGATTGACTGCTTATGCCACTGGAGCACCATCAATATAATAAAGGTGCATAAGAGAGACATGGATCAAGAGAGGAAGGGCAGGGGGCCCACCAAGAACCCTTATGCATAGGCCCCTGCTCTTTAAGAAGCTCACCAAACATCTTCTACCTTCTCCATTTCCACCATCCTCCAGCTTCCTCTTTCTCCTGTTAGCCCTAATCTTAACATTTCTTCCATCATGAATTTTCTGTCTGATAGAAGTTTCTGCAACAAGCACATGCTCTACAATTTTTTGGTATCTGACAATGATCTGGCTGGAGGGTTGAGAAGCCCCTCTGTAATGAGAAGTGTAATTTAAATATGAACTCCTCCTTTCCATTCCCTCCGTTTCTCACAATACTCCCTCTATTATAAATTAAATGTAAATGTCTTCCCCTCGTCTCCTCATCTCAGTGCTGCTGCCGCTCTTTACAGATTTTCTTCACCACAATGCCTTGTCATAATCAAAATATTTTCAGATCTACAATCAGAGTTTAGAGTAATCACACAATGATTATGGGCCATATCTCAGTCAGACAAAACTCTCTCCTGTCCTGCCAACACTTGATTTTTGGGTTCTCTCCCTTTCCCTGCAGCAATTTTTGGCAGGGCGTCTATCTTCATAACTTCTCAGATTCATCCAATAGTTGATGATTTGTTGTTTTTTGTATAAGCATGGTGGCATTTCTCCTGTCTCAACGTGTAAGGCACATAAACGATCGTATGCTGAGAATGATGGGTCTTCATTAAATGCACTGTTTCTCACTGTCTCTTTACATTATCATCTCTCCATGGTCCCACTGTCCTCTTTATTTTGCCTCATCTCTGAGGAATGGACATCAGTTGAGACTGTCTCTTATATCATCAAGCGTTTCGGTAGTCATATAATCTGATTCAAGTATTCATCACTCTCCTTCACCTTCTCCCAGCTAGCTTTCCCAAACACCCATTTGATTGTTTATTTTACATAAGTCTGATTAATGCTCACTACAAGGGTTATAGTTATTCACAATCACTAATTCCTTCCACTCAACCATGAATCAGCCATGATTCCTCAAACGCTACGCCACAAAGTCTGTCCATAATTCATCATTCACTTTACAGTTTTAAATGTGTTTTTAAAAAAATCATTTTAAGTTAATTTTTTTAATTTAAATGATTATATTTCCACAACACACGTATAAATCCTCAGTTGAACTTTATTAGTAAATGAATACATAAATGAAATACACACATCAAAATTATTTAGATGTATTTTTGTAAATAGGAGTACACACGTTAATTTGCTTCTATTTTTGAATCAGTGATGTTTTATTAATAAGCTGACGTTAGAAGTAATAAACAGCCAATGTCATTTAATTGTACCACCACATAAATATACACACTATTAATATTAAAACCTTGACAAACACTTGACAAAACAGTCCTGTCATATGAACAATAACACATTTCTATAGTGTGGCATTAAAGGGTTAAGGGTGCACGATAATGGTTAAAGTATACAATCTTTATTTTAAGTAAAAGTAGGGGAAAATTGGTGTAAATGTATTATGTTACAAATAAGCCATGCATTCAAACTTTTACTTACATGAAAGAGTATAACAATATTTTTAGCATTATATAACTGAATTAATATCACTAAGATATTTATATGTGTGCAACAATTCGATTTTGAACATGTTCAAGCTAAAGCAAATTTAATTGATTTTATATACTACTGGATATTTAAATCTATAACAATACATTATATTTTAGGTATTTATCATATGTTTTAAAAAGTACATTAATTGTAGCTTTTAGCCTAAAATTGTCATTTTGCCTTATCATGTTATCATTATGCTTATATCATTATGCTAGCAACAAGTATGAGAAAATATGGGTAATAGGGCTGAAATTAATAATCATCAATAATAATAAACAAGATTTGTATGTCCAAAAAAAGACATTACATCAGGGAAAAAAACCTGTGCATATGTATATTCAGAAAAATCGAATACAATATCTTTAGCATAATTAATTTCCACGACGTATTTTTAAAAATGATATTCAACTGAAATGTATTCAGTAAATTAAATTAGTGACAACCCTTAAATACCATTAAAAACAGTAACATTCACACAAAGATTAACAGAAATACATTTGTTGGGGCTGCTTACTTTTCAAAAAGTTTTACCATACTGTAATCCCGTAGGTTGTAGCCACAGCCCCAGTGACAAAAGACACACACTTTGCCTCACACACAGCAGATTACTTTAAAGTATTAAAAATGACAAGAACTATATGGACAATTATAGACATTTTATGCACTGCAAGACCATGTAGGATTTCCAACTTTGTGTCCGTGGTGCTTTTTTGCTGCAAAGGGGAGAGAAAGATGGCAATTTGATGGCATAGCAGGGCTTCCAAATCAACAGCTATGCCAACATCTTGCCTTCCTTCCTGGACCCAGAGTTTGGAGTCCATTCACGAGGGCAGGGAGGGCAAATCAACATATTGCTGGTGATACTGAAGACTTGCTCGTAAAAGTGGCTGGAAAAAAGTGCCAAACAGGCCCACGTTGACCTAACAGGTTTGTGCGTAATTGAGCGTTCCAGCTCACAAATGCTACAATGGCGTGCAAAAAAACGTCACATAATCCTTAATTAGGGATAAAAGAAACTCTAAAGAAGAGTTCCAGCTTGACAGGACGACCACAAAGTACCGAAAGACAGCAAACACACTGAGTGGATGTTTAGAAATGACTGTAGGCCCCTCACCTACCTGTTGAGGTGTGCTGAGCTGAAATTCCAGTATCCAGCTCTCCCTCCGTCGTTGTCCCAGATCCATGTGTCCTGACATCAGACGCCAGCAGAGTAAAAGTAGGCTGAGGGTGGAGGAGATAAGTCTGCCCTCCGCCGCCCACTCCCGTGGCGCGCACTGTCTCACTGGATGACTACCGCCGCTCACAGCGCAGTAGGTGTGTTTGAGGTTTGGTGTGGTTTCCTGCACCTTTGGGGGCTGACGAGGAATCTGATTGGCTTCATTCGGAAGGGACACCCTTTCGAGGAGAGAGACTGATCCACGAGGAAAACCTGTTTGGACTGATGGATGTAAAATGTCAAAAAAAAAACAAAAAAAAGCATAGAAATACGCCCAGAAAGTTCTAACCTACCACAATTATTGGATCTGACCATAAAAATGTTACTGAAGAAAAAAAAAGTGTATAAATCTTGTTTTTCATTTCCATAGATATCAAAACACTGCCTCCTTCCCCCCTTTCGTTTTTCCCTTATTTTCATTTCTGAATTCATTTATTATGATTATTATCATAGAATAGAGATATAGATATGTAATTTAATAGAACAGATGTTGTCCGCTCACAATTTGTCTTCAGCTTCACATACACTTAAAAAACGTCCTCTCCAATAAATAAGTTCCTCAAATGGTTGGGATGAAAGTTCTGAAAAAAGACAGAATGAGGGATCTATTAAAGATGTTTCTCGTTATTACTATTATTATTATTATTACAACTATTATTACACTGCGTCTGTCCATGCACAAACTAAATGGGTGACATCCATAAACTCAAACTGGTAAAGTCCCACTTAACCAGCAACTGCTGATCCCCACATTAAATAAACATGACTGAAGAATTCTGTCCATTAATGAATCATAGAGAGTGATTCAAAAGCTGTCTAGACCAGAAAGTGGTGGCCATCCAGGACAGGAAACACCAGTTTGTAAGAGACTTCTTTTTGGCCCTTAATTATGGGCTCTTTGGTGCAAACAAACAGCGTGGACATGTTGGTGTGATGCCGATAATCGCTCACAGAAGGTTTACACGGAATTACAGCTGTTGTGCTTAACTGATTCACGATGGTGAAGAGTCACCAGCAGAATGAGCGTCTGTGTCCCTTCAGCAGAGGTAAAGAGTAAATAAGTACATTTGGTGAATTACTGTGGGCTACTAAAGTACAATGTGAGTGTACTTTATGACTTTATTCCACTATGCTGACAGCTTTAGTTACAAAACCCCATCCCTTACAATCCAGCAGCTAGTTGGGGCCATTTGTTATGAGCCTTTAACAGTTTCACCAAAGACACGTTGACTCTATACTTTTCTGATGTTTAACTGAACTATCACTTCAGAGAAGTTCAAATTGGTTCAATTGGCAATTTGCTGTGCTATAACAGGCAACCATGCACCATTACCCCCCAAAATAATTAGCAAATGTAATAATTATCAGAAATGCACTAGTTCTAGTATTACAGTGTTCTTCAGTCCTAGTTGTGGTTTGTCTGAGTGGTGTTGCCATATCTCAGCAGAAGCACTGTGTCAATAATCAGTGTAAAGCACTCTACATTTCATTACTCTCAAATGCATTAAAAAGTGGTAAACTAGAATATGATTTATTTTGTCAGCTATTTTACTGTTGATTGTTATAGTTTATATTAAGTGTTAGAATGTCAAAAAAAGCCTTAAAAAAGTCACAGTATATAGAGTGTCATCTAAAACATCATATATGCCATAAAAAAGCCAATTTAGATTTCATAATATTAATGGTATTGTGGAAAATGTCATAAAAAAAAAGACATGGTGTGTGCCCTTTTCCTGTACCAACCTCATCACGTGCTGGCTCCCTGAAATGGCCCTCAGTTTGAGTACCTCTCTTCTAAGATTTTTGTTTCAAAATGGTCTAAAATGGTCAGTTTAGCTGTTAAGTTAATACATAATAATGTAAGACTCATTGGAGCCATTCCTCCTGCAGAATATCTATGTTTCAATAGATAGATTTGTTTTTTTTTTTTTGTTAATGAGTGTTTTAAAATTGTATTGTAAGATTTACTGATATAAGGGATTTAAACCACCCAGCATCATTTTGATTCTAACTTAAAAAGTAAAACATATAAAGCTGTACAACTTCACTGATGAGAATTTTGTTTGGTGTGATTTTTAAATCTGCATATCACATTTCTGTGTGAGTAGATCTTAAGTTCGGGAAATCTAGGATCATGAACGAGACATAATTCTTTCTTTCCAAACAATTTGACAATCCTAAAGTTGACTTGGCATCGATGACTCACTTCCGAGGGTGTCGATACCGGCCACACCTGTCAACTCCCACAGAGCAAACACGTTTGAGTAAAAAGACAGTTACAGGACCTGACAGGGTTAACATTTCCATTGCGTACAGTAAGCGTTTGTTTATCATGGTTACCATGCTGTAAATAAAAATCCTAGGTCATAATATCAATGTGAAGAATTTTAATTTGACATTTATTGAAACAGGTAGGCCCATTGAATCAAAGCTGTTAGCAAGCGAGCAGTTTAGTATTCAGCTCTGAAACTGCAGTGAAATGACACTGACAGGTGAGAATCTATGACATGCCACCTGAGCTGTCAGAAATCAATAACTTAACAAAAGCTGCTAAATATCACAAGGCGGCTATTTCAGCACAACTGATTTTACACATGGTCTAAAAAACCCAAACAGATATTTAAGGAAATACAGAAACAATAATGTGACGCACTCAACAAAATGCAAGCACATAAAAAATACTGTAAACGCACGCTCGTGACTATGACGGAATCCTCAGGTGCTGCAGGGCAAGTGCAAAGGTGTGCCTGGTTGTGATTATACATAAATCAAAGGTATGAACCTTGTAAACATGTGAGCAGGTAATTTTGCTTTTACTTATTCTTCTTGCTTATTTAAAATATCACAATAACACCATTTATTCCTATAAACGCCACAGTGTTTTAACTTTAGATTTTTAGAGACAAGTTTACAACATGGACTGATGCCACATACACAGCATTTTATAGACCAAGCTGGTTTGCGTTGCCAAGATGAACCATTAATCAAATACGCACGACTAAGCAGGAAAATACACACTAAACAGCAGCAATTACACAGAAGAATTACCAAAAAATTCAGCGACAAGCGTCAGACTATTCATGATAACATGTCCAAATGCTTTTTCAGTAAAAGGTTTTTTTCCACTTGAGCTCAGAGTGACCTTTGGTGACATTTAACTTCAGCCTTTGAACCCTGAGTAAATTGGTTTGATTCCTTTCAAAAACATGGGGAAAAAGGGTAATGAGCAACTTGCTAAGAAATGTTCCACAAATTGCAAGTAATTAGTTGATTTAGAAAATAATTTTTTTTAAAAAAGTTTGGAAAAAATGTTAAGGGAAAAAAAGAAAAAAAACTAAGAAAAAGTTATATTAATAATTGTCATTATTACATATTGAAAACGATGTTAATTTTTTTTTAGAAATTGTTATGCACTTTTCCATGTCTTGTTTGCCTTGCTAGTTTGTTTTTCCCATCTCTCTGTCTTCCTCTCTTTTGTTTTTTTTTTTAACAAATTTTTCAAATAATTTTCTTGCTCTTTTTACTAATTTCTTGCATGCGTAATTCCAAGCATGAGAACTTTGGTGGCTGATGTGAAAACATGAATGATCAGTGTTTGGTTTGTCCATTCTAGGCTACTGTAGAACAACATAGCAGACCCCAGGTAAGAGGACCTGCTCCCTATGTCGATATAAACATCTCATTCTAAGGTAATGAAAACGCAATGATTCTTATTTTCAGGTGATTATACACTAAATTTCCATTTCTGCAAATATATCCCCCTAAATCCTACACACTGTATCTGGTGAGGCTATGTAATAAAAGTTGTTACATCAGGCTGTTCAAGAAAGAACTACTTGTTCATTTTAAAAGTTTAGTTCAGAAAGGTTTGGACACGTCACTTTATTTTCTCCTTATTTGGTGATATTCCATTGTTTCTGACTCAGTCATAATGACATATCAATGCTTGTCAGCGTGTATGGCTATTATTGTCTGTCGTTTTCTCTACGTTGCAAACCAAAACCCTCTCTCAGACGATTCCCAAGCTGAATCACAGGGCCACATGTGCAGCAGTTACAATTCAGATCAACACTGACCCTCTTGTGAGTCATTGTATGGTCTCAAGTCCACTGAGGCCCCCTTTTTTTAAGAGTCATGAAAATAACTCCCCACATGAATCCCTAAAACAGCCAAACAGGGCACTTTTGGTGATGACTCGCCTGAGTCTGAGATATTTTGAAACTATTCTCTCAGTGCACAGCCAGTCTGCCTCAGACAAGCTTGTAACAGGGTCGAGTGAGTGTGCAGGATTCGGCCTGGAGCCTCCTCTGAGACCTTTTTTTTTTGCTGAGTCAAAAGTACGCACGCCCTGTAACAGCGAGCAGATGAAGTCACTGAGCAAAGTCTGGCTGATAGTAAGCTGACTTGTCGAACAAGCCGCCCTCGATGCTAATAACCTTGCCCTCATAAGCATGTGGAGTTTATTAACTGCTGGTGAATGACTTAGAAAGTGAGTTGTTCTGTTGTAAAATGTTAGCTGGAAGAGGGAAAATCCCCACAGACTTTGCCAGCACTGCCACTGACTCACAATTTTTAAAGGAACCATGATTTTGTTTTTTTTGTTTTTTTTCAGTCAACTTGGTGAATCAGCTGGCATGAATTCACAATGAGAATTGGGTTATATTCTTTTTTTCATCAAGTGTATATGGTAGAGCTGGCTAAAGTTATTAAATATCATTGACAACATCCTGATAACAAGTTGCACATTAAAGTAAATTTACCTGAATTGACCTCATCAGTGTACTTCTTGCAAACAAACACAGTAATTAATGTACTCTTCTGGGGACAAAATATGAAAGAGTATAAAAC
The DNA here is from genome assembly GCF_008729295.1 of Plectropomus leopardus. Taxonomy (NCBI): domain Eukaryota; kingdom Metazoa; phylum Chordata; class Actinopteri; order Perciformes; family Serranidae; genus Plectropomus; species Plectropomus leopardus. The sequence goes on along the minus strand of NC_056485.1, from coordinate 9,524,898 downwards.
GTGTATGAAATTATTATTTCATTATTTTAATGTTTTAGCAAGGTAAATCTCATTAGTGGTGAAAAGCAGGGGAGACCTGGCTAAGCAAAAACAAACAAATAAAAAGCTGTAAATATAATCTGAAATTTTCAGTCTAAAAGTTTAATGGATAATAATAATAATAAGAAGAAGAATATGTGGGGTCCAGTACAGTATCTTTGTATATTAGTTATTTGGTTGCTAAGCTTATTATAGCTGCTGCACATCTAAAGCATTTACAAACTTGTAAACACAAATTAAATACCAAAATGATACTTTTTAAAGTCTAAAAGTGATTAGATATTGAAATATCCAAGCTGCCATTGTTACTCTCTATATATTTAAACTAAGCTCACACTTAGAAAAAGCTTTTCTTACCGTCCTCCAAATCAAAGTCTCATGTCTATCCAGAAAAAAAGACAAAACTTTCTGAGATTTTTAAAATAAATGTCATCAAAAATCATCACAGTGGTCCAAAAGATGCTGTCAGTAACAGTGATTGAAACAACTGCTGATGTATTTTTCAATCAAGCAGGATGCTGGTCAATGTACTTTCACCTCACCTCAGTGATGATTCGGTTTGAATCATCACTGAGGTAATTCCCTGCATTGGATGCATAGATGCTTAATCCGTTTCCAGTGAAAGGTGCAAGGAAGGAGTCATTAAGACTCACTTCTGAGAAAAGATGTGAGATGATGTTATGGATCATTTGAGTCTGGAAAGTCCCAAAAGAGAGAGAGCTAACACCTGCTAAAACAACCCCCCACCCCACTAAGCAAGGCCAAATGTTTAAAGCTAAAGCTCTGTTTGCATGTTGAAAAGTTGAACAAAAAAATCACTTTGTATTAACACTTGAGGATATACAATTATGACATGCAGGAGTGTTGTAGTGGAGGGAAGTGGGAGTGATAAGCCAGGGCCCTAATGAGGGCGAGTCCTCTAAAAACTTGAAATTAAAAGTTTTGCTTGGTTTGCAATTTTCATTTCAAATAATTAGCATCATGAGAAAATTGAAATTGGCTGAATAAATCTGATGAAAGACTGAATTTTGTATTAAAAAAAAAAGTGGAAGCTCTAATCCCTTAAAGGCACAAAATGGTTCAGTCCGTCCAAAAAATGGATATAAATTTATTTTATATATAGTATATTAAATTTATTTTTTATATTTATTCACTTTTCAAAATGGAAATAACTGGACAATAACTATAGTATATTTTAAATTCCCCTTTACAACAATGTGAGTGTGCATAGAAAGGTGTTGTGATTCAAGCTGTGGGAATCTCTTAAAAAAAAAAAGGGGGGACACATCTTGGTAGAGCAGTTAGCAGGAAACACCTAGGGGGTTTTGTGTCTCCCTTGGAATTACTACTGTGACACCACCAACAATGCCTTGGCATGCTAACCACCACCAGTGTTTTATTCATCTTACCTGAAGGAATCTCATGCATGTCTTATCAAGTTCAGAAATTCAAACCCCATGGAGTTTCACTCACATACTACTTGCCCTTTTGGCTTTAAATGTCAAATTTCCATTTAAGGAAAAAAAAAACAGTATTTTATCTGGGAATATATGTCTTGATGTCATGCCTTAGGAGCCTTTGGGTGATCCAAATGCCTTAGGCCTTCATGTTTAAGCCCCTTTTTTAATTCCTCCAATGAATAATAAATGGTGGTTTTGTTTGTTTTTGTTGTCGGTGCAGAGCCTGCCATCTACTAACTCATGGTTCAGAGGTAAAGGTTATCAAACATCATCTATTCTACATTGGAACTATACTTATCTCACAGCCTCTTATCCATCAAAATCATTTTTAGAATAACAAAATTAAATTTGAACTTTGAAGTCTATCAGGGGGGTAACATCAGAGATGGTGACTAACAAAGAGAAACAAGTTTGTTCCTTGTGTTTATCTTTATGCAATAAAAGGGAAATCAGAGGTTTTATACATAGAAGTACTTGGGAAATGATGTTACACAATTCTAAGGAAAGATAAAAGCAACACAATTCAACAGAAACCTTTAAAACTGCTTGAGGACAATATAGGTGGGTGGACGACCAGGGACGTATTGCGTCATCATGTTCTTCTGAGTCACATTGAAGTGTCAGAGTTTGATCACAAGAGGGCGCCCAAATCCACAACTAGTTTACATACTGATCGTGTAGGACGACGCCTGGTGAGAGGGGAAGAAAAGCAAATCACTGCCCTTGTCTAAAGGTGAAACATAGAATTTTTCACAGATTTTTACAAAACTGATTGCTATTTGAGATCGTCATTAAAGCTATCTCTGTTCAAAATTTTATTTTTTATTCATTTCTCTATTGGTTGACAGCAGATAATTGAGAACTTAGAGAAACTTGTTGCTTGACAAACAATGGGATCTGTTCATCTGACACCTGCAGGAAGTTTTTAGAGTCTTCTGTACGGGAAATTCAGAGGACAAACGCTTACATGTAAAGGCCTGTGCACTATTTTGCATGTGTTTTTAAGTATGCTTATATTATCCTCTGATGACATCATCAACATTATTTTTTTTAAACTTGATAAAGCTCTCTCTAGAGCCACAGAAGTCCTTATACAAATCTTTTCATAGGTTAAGAAGTCGGGGAGAAAGGGGCTGGTCATCACATTTTTTAGTTTCCTTTGAAACCCTCAAAAACTGTTAAAGATTTCTTAATGATTTGTGATGGAAGCCTAAAGTGTCAGGTAGGATGAGTGTGAACTTTGGCTACATGTGACAGCCTACCCTAACCCCCTGTGGTTGTTTTTGCTTGTAATTGACAACCACATGTTGTAGCCTAGCAAAGAAAAAAACTTAACTACAGCCCGCTCTTCATACTCTCTGATAACTATTGTTTTACTATAAACCTATTGTGTAAAAGCTTAGCAGAGAATCAAAGGACAGACAGACATTTAACCTTCAAAGTCCTCTTACCTCAATGCCAAGTGTATTACTCCTGAAATGACCCTGTAGTTGACCTCTGACCCTAAGTCTGAACATTTCAGTGGCAACATTTTTTACAGCGCCCTCTAGGGAGCGAGACCTCAAAATATTATTCTAAAAGCCTCCTTTTAGAATTTAAGCCATCATGAGGTTGTATGGAGGTATAAAGACATGTTTATCAATATATCTACAACTACAGCTTCTCATGTGAAACATGTTAGTCACATTTTTGACCTGAAAATTTCACATTTGCACAATATGACAAAGCTGTAATCACTTGAAGTTATATATAATTAAACAAATGTGGAGCTGTTGATCAATAAACAATACATCAATAAATACTTAAAATGTCCTTATCTGTGCCAACAACTCCACTAAAGCAAGTTGAAAACCTTATCTTACTTACAAATGTTAAACAGGTGGGTTAAAATAAAGCTCTACCAAATAATCCACTCACAGTGCTGACAGTGATGTAAAACCAGAAAACACATTGTTGCATATTTGAATTATCGTCTTTATTTATTTTATTATATATTTTGTGTTTTTACATAAAGAGACATATTTCTTTTACACATATAGATTATATGGTTAATTTGTTTCTGTATATATGTACACCTTAAATAAATCTTACATTAACACCAAGAAAATAAAACATTTACAGTGCAAGAATGTTCATTAGTGGTCAACTTACACGGTCGCCTACCCTGGTAAACCACAATTGTCGATGCCAAGCTTACATGTTTAACCGGTTTGCCTTTATAATTTTTTTTTCCTCTTTTTGTATTTCCTCTCACCATTCATGCTCTCACATAAAAATACCACGGGAACTTTGGAAAAAGAAAAAAAAGGGCTTGACAGGAGGGTTTTTCGGAGTGATAGTGCACAGGTACAGTATGCACACATGAACGTTATGACCTCTTAAAACAACAATTTGACATCTTGGGAAATATGTGTATTCACTTTCTTGCCAAGAGTTACGCTGTGTTCATGAGAGGAGTCCATACGAACACTCCTCTTTTGTGGCATTTATTATCTTGAACGTGTACATTTTACTGCACTTTTACTTTTCATACTTAAGTGCTTTTTTCCAATTATACTTACTCATCTTTACTTAAGTAACATTTTCATAGCAGGACTTTTACTTGTAATAAAGTGTTTTCATAGTGTGGTATTAATACTTTCACTTAAAGTACTCCATCGCTGCAGCTTCCTTGGCCTGCATATGACACCATGTAAAACAACAATTTGTCATTTTTACATTTTTAAAAATAGATTTATAAGTGAGACTTAATGTGTTAAGTAGTGAGCTTTAGAGGTGATTTTAGGTGGATTTTGTTACGTTTGGACTGAGCCAGCGTTGCTAATTTCCAGTTTTTGTAGATAAGCCGAGCAGGTGCTAGCTCTGGCCTCGCATTTACTGCACTGACATGAATATGGCGCCCATCATCTTGTCTAACACTCAGCAAGAAAGCAAAAAAGTGCATTTCCCAAAGAGGGAGGTGAGTAGAAACTAGAGGTGAGGTGTGATCATGTTAATGAGAGTGTGTGGGCGCTCTGAGGGAAGAGTCTAATGGCAAATGTGTGCAGGAGAATTTCACAAAGTACATGAGTCATCATAGAGGCCGTGAAATTGACTCTTTGAATCTGGGTTGTGGAAATGTTCAAGGAGAGGTAATATACAAGACCACAGTAACAGTATAACATCTGAGTTTGGTTAATGCGGGAATCATCATATTTTATTAACTGTGCATTTGCAATCCTTGCCAAATGTCAGAAAACATAGTGGCAGCATCATTAAATCCTACTGTTGTTGAATTTGAGGAATCACTGTGGTATCTAAAGCCCTCGTTTTCTAACCAGAACTTGAACAGGCATGTTTACAGTGTAAAGTATGCTAATGAGATGTTGAGTAGTCTAAAAATAAATGCTCTTGAGATCTCTTTTTGCTCAATAATACTATGATACTACAGAACCTCCAGCATATCATTATCCTTTTCCATCCACTCTTACAAAAAAATAAATTAAATACATGTGCGAACCATTTGGTTCTTGCAAAAGAAAAAAAAGGAGTGTATATTTACAAAGTAAAACCAATAAGTTCTTGGTGTTTCTTTCTGAATGGATGCATAAAAGTGAACATTTATAGTTGGTCTAAGCTCAGCTGTACAGTCAGTGGGTAACCAGCCCAAATTCCTCGCATGCATTTTTCCTCACACATTCAGAGAATCTATTTACTACTATTTTACAGTTACTACGCTGCTGTACAGAGGCTGTGTTGAGGTAAAGCGGGTGTTTCTGGCCAGCTCTAACAGGAAGGGGTGAGGAAAAATGGTCGCCCACTTTATTTCTTGTGGGGTGTGGGGGACCACGTCGGACAGGAAGGACAGCGAGGGACAGACGCATGGGGAGGGGGTGTGATTCTTAACGACGACACACACGGTATATTGCTGTTAAATTTGTGACTTCAACATTCTATGTAGCTTAAGGAGAGATTGTGGTTATGATTTCTATTTCCAGTATAAAACACAGTTTGGTGTATAATTTTTTTTTTTGCAGTTAGTTGCAAAATACTGGTAGTATAACCTCTAGTCATAGATAAATATAAGGAATGGTCATTGTGTGATGACTTCAAATGCAGATTGCACACATGCACACAAAAGCACCTTTGATTAGAAAAGAAATTGCACAAGTTTGATAGATATCGTTGACCATACATGTCGACACTTTCTACATAGAGACTGAGCACTGGTTTGCATTAAGAAGTTATGAAACATATTTGAAAAAGTATACATTTTAGTATACAACTTCTTAAATGTCGATTGGTATTATTCACCTCCGAGTGTCTATTTTTTACATGCAGTTGACTCTTTGAAACTACGACCCCAGGAGCTTGACTAGCCGGTGAGTTGAGCCCAGTTCTACTGTGAACAAAGCACTACACATTGACTAATCTAAATCAACCGACGCTTAAACACTGTTAAGTTTTTTTCAAATGTATTATTTTGACATTGACTTCATTACTTTAAAGAGCCTTAAGTAATCATGCCTTTTTTTTCCAACCAGTGAAAGGTATTGAAGGCTAGCATATATTTTGTGTGGCTAAACTTCAGTTAGGCTTTTTTTTTTCTTGCCGTTGTCAGTCGGTGCGTGTGAAGCATGAAAAGTTCTGTACAATCAGAACGTGTGTTCAGTGGCAAAAAGAGGAGCAGATTGTCGAGATGGCTCTACATGAACTAATACTGCTACAGTACATCTAAAGCTACTTCTATGTATTTCATGAAAATGAATCCAAACGTTTTAAAAAAAAAAAAAATCCTCCGAGGAGACATTCAGTGGTGAAAAATGACATCCGGCAGGGGAGAGAGGGGAAGCTTAAACTCATCATTTGGACTGAGCGAGTGATGAATTTGCAAATAAGAAATAACAAAGAAGAAGTTTGTCTGCCTGGTGAGTATTCCATCCCTTGTTGCTCAGGTGCAAAGCCCACAGGAGAGTCTCATCGCTCGATACCATCAGACTGGAAACACGTTTCACCCACACAGTCTGCCATTTCCTCAAACTCCTATTCACTCTTGGCGGTTGCGTCTGTGTTCAAATGTGCTCACAATTTCAGCCACTGCATTTATTATTAAGAGTTTTATACAGTGCATCTCTTTTTTTTTTTCCCCCCAAAGTTCACAGGAGGTCATTCTCCTCAACTTGCCAGGCGTGGTCTTGATTCCAGCTCGTCTAGTGACACTAATGGCATGCATAATGCTTCTATATTTGGCTGATACACCCATAACCCTCCCTCACCTGCCACTTAAATAATAATAAATAAAAATCCACTCAAGTTAGGCCTACGCAAAAGCAGCCAAGCCAAAGTCTTGTGCCCTTGTTGGTGTTACCCCTCCCTGCCACCACCTGCTTACTGAAAATATCGGTAGAATCCAAATTTTTATATCAATTTCTTGTCCAGTCATCCTCTTTCTTCTTTTATTCCTGGGGTCAAGGATCACAAGGGTCAGGTGAGAGTGATGGCAGACAAGAAGGATGGTCGTGTTGGTGGTGGTTGTGGTGGTGACGAGGGAGAGGAAGTGGGTCCTCCAAGGTCCTCAGATGGACACCGGACAGGTTATGACCTTGTCCTCCAGCATGACGCTGACCACCAGGAAGACAAAATACAGCATGAACATGATGAAGCCGAGCAGCTTGCTCATGCGCCACTTGCAGGCGGCGATGGAGATGATGACGAAGAGGAGCATGATGAAGAGGAGCACGATGGCACAGAAGAGGCCGTTGGAGCTGACCGTCACGGGTTTCAGGCCGCTGAAGAGGGACCACATGAGCCAGGGGAACGGCAGCCTGTGAATACACAAACACACATTGGAGGCTTTTTCACAATTCAGCTTTGTGTAATTAGACTCAACAATGATGACATGATGACAAAAGGAGACATTTTTCTCTTGTCAAGACTGGTTTTCCTGTTGATATCAGCTTGTTCACACTCAGCAGAGCGTAACATAATGTTCACATACTCAGTGCAGCACAGTGCGACACCTATACCTGAACCTCACACAAAACCAAAATAAAGATTAACTAAAAATCTTGTTGACTCACAGTTCTGTCTCTCACCTTTCTGCAGTATTTAGGAATTTATAGTTGTGCGGGCTAGTTAGCCACCATATCTATGCTGCCTTTATATCAAAATTATAAGGAATGTTTCAAGGAGTCTTTGGGTTGCTGGGAACAAGGGTGTGTCTTGTTTTGTGTCACTCTGTTGTGTTATGATTGGCTGGTCTGTTTATCTTTTAAACCTCTTGAACTGAAATCAACACTGAGGGAAAGCGTGGAATTAGGACCTCGCTACTCAATGGTAGATTGCTCACTTTGACAAGGTACAAACTTGATGTCAGAAATTGAAGTCTACCACTTCTCAACCTGCACAAAGTGTGGATTGCGCTTATATCATTACCAGTATATGGTGACTCTCTCCCATTTAAAAATAAAAAAGTCACTCAGTTGCTTGTTGGCATTTGTTTGACGCGTGAATGAAAATGAAATGTCCAATGAAAAACTCCACGATTTCCTCTCATTCACGGTCTAAAACTGTTTGCTCCTCAGGCAACACCTGAGTCCATTCATTCACTGATTAAATAAACGCTGACCCGAGGACCGGCAGCCAACCGGCACACTGCGCCCCCAAGTGGTGGTAGAAAAGCGAACAAAGAAAAACAAAGAAAAACAACAAAAACATGAAGAAATGTTAATGTTCCCAACATGTTTGTGACCGGAATGGTGTGCAATGCCTGATACTCAAAAACCTAAATAATAATAAATCATACTTCAAATTTCTCAATAATTTAAACAAAAAAAGTAAAAACCCACACAAACTTAAAGAGAAAAATACACATTCATCCAAACAAGCAGATAATATGGCTTTATAAAACCAGCACAGACTCGAATCGTGCTCAGATGGCGTACCCAACAGTAATGTCGAAGATGTTGGAGCCTACGGAGCTCGATACTGCCATATCACCCAGGCCCTTGCGTGCCACAATAACACTGGTGATGAGGTCGGGGATGGAGGTTCCAGCTGCTAATATAGTCAGGCCCATAATCTCTTCTGTAATCCCAATGGTCTCTCCAACCTGCAAAAAAAGAAAAAAAGGAGCTTTGGGGTAAATAAAACCTAATCTTTTGTTCTAGCTATTTTTAATTTCCTCGTGATGCTTGGGAGCTGATGGAGGTGACAAAGCTCGTGCTCTGACAATCTTTTTGTTCTGAATGAGACAGCTGTAATTATTTATGAGGGGTGGATTATAGAATACGGTTTCATTTTAAATGTCAAGGAGGGGAAACGAAGACAAAAGACAAAAAACTGCATCTTGCCTTTGTTTTTTGACAAGGGTTTAGGGTCTTACAATGCTCTGGGACTGCTGTCATGATCACATACTGTAACACCCAATTATTTTTACATGTCATGTCGTCCAGAGTGAGCAAGTCTTTGGGAGCTGTGTACCTGGTGAGCCCACCACACCATTAGGTAGGAGAAGCCTGCAATCCAGGCGATGGCACCCAGGAAGGTGACGGGGAAGAACTTCTTTGACGCCTGAAAGACAAAGAAGAGACAGCAAAGAGTGTATTTAAAAACACAAATCAGGACTCCGCACACGCATCCAAAACTCATGACATTCTTGTTTCAAATGTTTAGAGGTCTCACGCACCGGCTTCCTGACGTCAGGCAGCGTTAGCCACAGGGGAAAGACGATAGGCATGATTAAGAGGTAGGTGAAGCGCTTGCGGGCGGACTCAGGCCAGGACAGGCTCAGAGGCTGGTCCTCCTCCTCCTCATCCTCCGCCTGACACCAATGAAGAAAAACAGCAATAAAGGTTACAAAACATTCTGAAAAGTGGATATTACTACTCAAGACATCAGGCTGTCACTTAAGACTATCATGTTTAGGAGTAACATATAATGTCAACAGGGGTCTCATTTATGAAATAGAGAGTCTAAAATAGAGTGTGCAAAAAACATTTGATTGATAAAACCCTGCATATACCCCTGCAAGTGTGAAGTTTCTTTTTATAAATCGCAAAATGACTTGGAATGATTGGCACAATCAGCCTCAGAGGCTACCCTCTGTACACCTAAGTTCAACCATATATGGTCAATGCAAAGCGCCTCATAAATGTTGATGCACGGACCTGAGCTTGCTGATAACTGGCTCCTTACGGGTGAATTACTGCAACAACCTGCAGCGATTTTACACACCAAAACAATCTGACAACTAAAGTCCTCCTTGCTGATAAATGCACAGTATTCAAAGATATTTCCAAAAGCTACTGACACTCTGCTCTGCTATTACTGAATGCTATTTGATGCATACTTTTTAAACAGCACTGGGCTCCAGGGGTGGGGAAAGTAAGGGTGAGACAGTGCTCATGAATACTAAGCAGAACTTGATTTAAGATTTGAGTTGGCTTATAAACTTTACATTTAAAAGACGATTTTGTGCCTCTGAGGTGATTTTATGTCTTTGTGATAATTCTGTGTCAGTTTTATGGTTGTTTGTGACTCTTTTTGGACAATTGGTGGGTTTTTTTTCTATTTGTGTCTCTTTGTGGTCATTTTGTGTGTCCTTCTGGTTGCGTTGTGTCTCTCTGAAGGATTTAAGGTTTTTCTATTTGTTTCTTTTTTGTGGTCACTGTGTGTCTCTAATTGTAGTTATTTTCTGTCTCTTTGATGCAATTTTGTGTGTGTGAGTGTGTGTGCATGTTTATTTGCGTCTCTGGGGTCATTTTGTGTCTCTTTGAGATAACTTTGGTTTTTTGTCTATTTATGTCTCTTTGTACTCATCTGGGTCTCTTTGAGGTAACTTTGTGTCTTTTTTTGCTGTTTGTAGTCATTTTGTGTTTTTTTTTTTTTTGCTTTCTTTTGTGTCTCTTTGTGGTCATTTGAGTCTTTTCCAGGTCAATACTACATTTTTCATGTGAAGATCAAGGGCCCCTGGACCTGCACCCGGTAGCCAGTTATCAATCCTTGGACACATGAGTTATGCAAATTCCCTCATCAAGTTTGTTTTTATGGATCCTGATGTTTGTGTAGAAAGTGCCCTTTTCCCCCTTTAGGCCCTGTTTTGTGCGTTAGTAATAACTGTAAATGAGGCCCCTGTTGTTTAACTTAGTAAACAGGCAAATGGCAAAATGAGATGAGTCATTTTTTTCATGTCAGTGTCTGCTTCAGCTTTATAACTTTTCTCACTGGTACAAACCTCTCCATCGCAACTTTCCTAAGAGGAAGGCAGCACTCTTGCAACACAAGCACTTCAAGAGGAAAAAACAGCACTGAGGTCTGCAGAAATTGATGGCAGGACCTGGAAGTACATGTGCCTTTGGTGCATGTGCCTTTGCTCTGTGGTGACCTTAAGACAGAGGAGTCTGATGACTGTGATTTGGGAGATTGCACTGAGCCTGAAGGGCCCTGCCTCTCCACTCATCAGAGGCTCATCACTGCGGACTGCTGATGCTGACTGCTGATGCTGGTTGCACCGGCAGACCCCCGGGGTCTGATTGGACCTGCCACTGGAATGCCAAGTGAGCCAAAGATTGCCACCTCTCTGCAGATCAGCGTCAAATAAGCTTGTCACTGTCTGAAGATGACACAAACAGAGGTGCTAGCGAGAAAGACAACTAAGTTATCTTTTAATTTATGGCGTTAAACTCCATGATCAGCTCAGCGTTTGTGCTGACTTCTGCAAAAGCAGTAGCTCAATTAAAAATTCTACTACTTGTAAACTTTAATGGTTCAACAACAAAGCCTTCTGAGAGTGGAAACATGTCTTGGGTCCCTTTGTATCCAATTATACAGGATGCTGAGGAGCCGTGGGGACCTTCAGAGAACAAGTTCACACATGCAGATCAGAGCAGAACACAATGATGACCTAAAATCTGTCTCTTGCCCTTTTGAGAGTGACGTTAGCCAAGGTGTTAAAAAAAAGGCAGCAAAAGGGTGCAGAAGACATAGACTGGGCAAAAATACAGACAACAGGGCAGATGTTGATAATAGATGTTGCTCAGTAAATAATCATTTTCTCAAGAAAATTATTTAACAGCTTCAATCACATCAGCTAAGCATGCCCACAGAGCGAAGCAGAAATCTTTCAAGATGGCTCCTGCACGAATCATGAATCATATGGAGCTTATCCTGCTGTGACAGCTACTGCTGTTGAGTATTGCCTGGTAACCTTGGTAATCAGAGCTGCCAAACAAAAGGCAGCACTTGCATCACTTATGCTGAGCATTCTGATTTCTCCTCCTCTCCATATCCAGATGGCTGCATTGTTGTCTGTTAAAAGGCCTAAAACCAAAAACCTGAGGCTTCAGAAAAATCAATTCTGAACCAAATCTAACACTTTCATCGATGTAAAGATACAAGAGGTTTTCAATAGTGTTACTATGTGCTTGTGTTTGCAGGATAATAATAGCAACGTTGCATTATTTTGCAGTTTGCCCTGCAGCTCTTTCATGGATATGTTGACTGCAAGCAGGTGGCTGTTTCTGGCTGACACTGCACACTGTGTGTCTGTCATTTGTCTATTTATGCTTTACTTGCTTTCTCTGCTAAAGTACCCCTATAGAGATGGTGCTCCCTTCTTTGAGTTGGTTCCCAAATGCCAGCCCCTTGGGGGCCTTTCCTGCCCTGTGGTGCCTCAGTTGGCAACACTGCCAACTCCGAGCTTAAAGGCACTGACTTTTACCAGGCACCACAGAGCTGTGAGGGGAGGCGTGACATTTGCTATTTCTTTTTTTCCTCCCAGAGGGAAGCGCGTGTGCTGACACCTGGTGTGAGGCAACAAAGCTACAAGAGTTGAGAGTCACAAAAAGTGTAAGCACATAAGCACAGCTGCAAAAAAAGGCTTCACCCTGATGCATATGCATTATTTTGTTGATGCAGCATTTAGTATTGTGGCGAGGACAGAATGACGGGACTTATGAGAAATGACTTGTCTCTTTTCTTACTCTTGTCCAATCCTCTTTCTGAATATGTTTATAGTAATCACACAGCACAGGTGCAATCTGACACGCAAAGACTACACTCATTTCTTTCAACACTATTTAAAGTGTCATATCAAAAGAGTCATATTTTATACTATTCATCTTTTTGGAACATAATTCTTTATTGATGTGCTGCTGTAAAAGCTGCCACGGTTTGAATATCAGCATTTGCCATTTGGATTTTTTTTTTCACCAGACACAGAGGCTCCATCTGGATGTGTAATCCTCATATCATTTTATCAAAAAGGAGAGATATTCAAATATGATGTTACTTCCTCCCTGAAACCCATGACACACATGATACACAGTGCTTTTCCCCCCAAAAATCTTTTTTTGTTGTGACAGAGGAAGAGCTGAGTCACATATTTCTGCTAGATAAGATTCTTTTCTGTTATTTACGTTAGGGAGTAGAGGAGTTTCACGCTCTTATAAATATTCAAACTGTGTGCCAAAAGCAGAAAATCCCAAATATTTTTTTAACAGATGGACAATTTGCTGTACGTCAAATCCTGAATGTGCTTAATATACATTTTACAAGAAAAAAAAACATAACAACATGAGAATCAGATGAATGTATACTATTTATATTTATGATAAATAAACCCTTTAATTTTTGTTTGTCAGCATCTGATCATTTCTGTAAGCACAGCTTGTAAAGGTCTTCACAACAAAAAAAGAGAGAAAGGAAGTAGTCCTGGAAGTGTGCTGCAGATTTTAATTTGACCTTGACTAACCCCTTATTCCCCAATCTTCGTTGCCACGGCATCCAGGAGGAATTGAACAATTAATATGACGGGGCCTCTGGCGGCTTATGAAGGTGTGAGCTGTTTCCAGCTACTTCCTGGCTGACACAGACAGGTGCACTGCGGGACACATCTCTAAAAATAGCAGCATGTGGGAATCAGACACGCCAATAAGCGTCCAGATTGCCCAAATTCAGTGAATCCCCACCTGAGAAAGGTGTCTCTAAGTTTTGAGGTGAGTCTAAAATATTTCTTACATAGGCACCATTTTTATAGGTGCAAATATTTTCCACTTCGGGGGAGTGATGGCAGTTTTATCTGTAAAGATTATTATTAAACCAAGAGTGAGGGATCAATCTGAGAACAACTCAGTGCAGTGGAAAAGATCAATACACACATGGTCATGTTGAGAGTCAGGGCTCATATTAAGCAGCTTCTTGTGCAGTCTATTCTGAGAGCCTCCTATATGCTTCCACACCAGCTTGTATTTATAGACTTCTGTATCTTATCTCAGAGGAATGCGGTGTGTCAAAGTGATACAGTATTTTTTTTTTTAGGTGCAGAGAGCACATATTTTTTACTCTATGAGAGCAGTGTTTTTTTTAAAAGACTGGGCTTTGATTTAAAGGGGGATTTTACAAGATTAACATCCCTACAGTTTTGTGAAGACCTTTGAATGCAAAACTACTAGTCACATTATAGTTTATTTGCAAATCCTTTGACACATCCTTGCAATAAAATGTCCTTTTAAAAGGTAAAAATATAATAATACAGAGGTACAGCAGCTTAAAATGAGGTAAACTTCATCAGATTAACCAAGAAAACGGTCAATAAAATTTGATTTAGGCCTTGAAAAATACCCCAGCAAAATTATGAGGAAAAAATTACAAAATCTGGATGAAGTCATGGAGACTGAACACAGAATATAAAATTTGCTGGATTCTCATGTGTGTAACTGGTATTATGTATTATTGAGACACTAAGCATTTCCACAAGTAACCACAGGTGTCACAAGATTAACCTAAACATTAAAAATGTTATTAAGTATATGTAATGCACTGGTTTCAACTTGTAGTGTGAAACTAAATATTTCAGCCCCCAAAACTGAGCTGAAAATTCAACTTTTCTGCTCTGTGAATGGTAGCAGGATTCAGTCAATCTTGGGTTTACTCTTGGTCAGTAAAACGAGTGAGAATCCAGCAGGATGACCGACACGCCCGTCTCCTCCTCCTGCTTCCTTCTCAGCGTGCGACTTTGAATCGCTGCCCTTTTGCCCCAGGACCGTCTGCTGGCCTGGCAGGTCGCTGCGACCCACCATCATCGCTCATGCCAGCACAACTTCTGCAGGTGCCATTCTGAGGCCTGGCTGTATGTCAAAGACTGTGCGTGTGTGTGTGCGCACATGTGCGAGTGTGTTCACTTCGAGCACCCAGCGGCGGGGAGCAGCAGGTGAGTGAGGAGTGTGATTACAGAGCTCAGTGGGAGTAGGCGGGTCTTTGGCAGGTCTGGCTGAAGATGGAGGAACTCGCCCGGGTGCATGCTGGGAAATTATCAGCAGTAGTGACCTGTGCCATCGTCAATGCAACCTTTGCATTAATCACATTCAAGGTGGAACACAGACGCAAATGAGAGGCATAAAATATCCACAAATGACTCGAAAACTTTGACTCTTAAATTTGTCTCTTGCATTTCCACGAGACCTTGTTAATCGGATAGGTGATATTTTGGTGAGAGAAAACAATGGAGTTTGGAAAAACACACTGCGGTTTCGTCCTGTTGTGTGCGTATATCTGTATGTCCTGTGATTTCTTACCGTCTCCCCCTCTTGACCTGCTGTTCCGTTCATGGGTGGTGTCACTTCCACCTCCACACTGGAGCTGTTTGGAAGGTTCTTATCTGTGGGAAGTTTAAAGGATAATTAAAGTGAGAAGCAGTAAGAGGGATTAAAGCTGGCATTGCCTCAAATGGGAGTGTTAGCTGTTCTGATGTAGAGCGAGGCGGGAGACAGCATCTGAGCAATGTTAAGTTAACCCCTTAAAGCCTACTGACACAAACTTTTTTTTATTAAACCGCCCCCCCAAATTGAAAAAACTATGTTTTTACCTCATTAAATTTATTTTACAGCTATAGCTACTTTAATAAGCGGGAACCTGTGGATGTCTTCATTTTTGTTACAAAAACTACGCAAATTATGATATATTGTGCATGCTATGCAGGATTTTCCTAAAAAAATTAAACAAAGCAAATTAATGTAGAGACTCAAACAGAAGTAATCCCTCATGCCTGCGACCAAATCACAGCTGTGATGATATACAGTACAACAGCGCTCCCCCTTGTGTGATATTGCTTAAATAACACATTAAAACAGGATTGTTGTGGAACTCAAAAAGTTAACTGTGTTGGTATTAGTCTAGGTAAATGAGATAATTAGTATTAACTGAAAAAATAAGAATCAAAATCTATCAGTATGAGATTCCTTGACTTCCCATATTGACATAATTTTTTATTTCCCAAAATACATCAATGCCATAAGAGAATATACAAAATGAATTCATGGCTTATAGTTTTGGTTTGCCATCCCAAGATTTCAGTGGCCCCCTCTGAATACTCATATAAAAAATGTCTGGGGGTGCCACTGACTTTTATCATGGTCGCATTGTAAGCTTGTTCACTGCGTAGTCAACCCTCTGTTTGAAATTGAATTGATTTATCTGTTACCATCTGAAGAAATTATTTAAAGGTGGTTAACAATTCTCTTTGTTCACACAGGCATATGTCGATCAACTAATACTTTGTATTGGCACTACTACTCCCAAGTCTGCGTCATTGTGATTTTTTGAGGTTTAATTCTAATAAGAATCACATTCACTTTAACACAGAATGTAATGATCAAACATTGCATTTTATTTAAGATTCTCTCTCTGCATTAAAGAGTATGTGCACGTCTAAGGCTGTTTATACCATGTGTCTCCCTCATCATATCCTGCTGGCTGACTCCATTTCATTTGAGGCCAGAGTTGCTTAACAGCCCTTATTAAAATACAAAGAGCTGAAAGCCATGTAATCAGATGATAAAACTATAATTGCTGTGGAAATTGCTTTAATCCAAGTGTGGTTGTGACACAATTAGAAAAGATTCCCAGATAGATAATGTGACTTGATGCCACTGTCGTCCAGCACATGACATCTCTCCTTTGCTTGGATGCTATGATATTATGGATAAAGATGGACTTTAGTCAAATGCATCATATACTAAACTACCCTCAGAGTAAATCTTGTTTTACTACAGACAACAATTTAAAATATGTGAGGCATGAAAAGTAAAGTATGCTGGGATGACTACCAGTCATGAATTTTGATTAAGATGGTAATATGTTAATGTGGCGCTGTTAGCATAATTTTGCCTTGTTGATAAACATCCATGCCTTGCTTTGATTCTGCTGCTCTGACTACATTGTGGCCATGAAAGTGCTTCCTCTGGCCTCCTGTTTATCCTTTGGTCCAATGCTCTTTGAAGTGAAAAACACACATAAATTACACTTGGCAGTGACTGTGATTGATTTAAATACTGCTTGAAAACAACACTTGCAATCAATTTGGCAGTTCTTGATAATGTCATGCTTGTTTAACATTGAATGTGATGCTCATTAACTGTTTCAGTGGGCGATCCTGATGACTAATATAAGGAATATTAAACCAGATAATGCATAATCATGAAGTCTTAGCAACAGCAAAGTGGTCTTTGTGAATAATCAGCTAATATCTAATTGACCCTTTACGAAGCCCCGCCCCTATAAATACCATCAAATTTCTAAAAAACAAAAAGGCAGTTTCAGAGACATGAAGACAGAGGGGTCTATAATAAGCATTTGAAGGATATATCCGGGATGTAAAACCCACTCTGCAGCAAAAACAGGCAAAAAGATAAGGCTACACATCACAGTGAAAAAAGTGAACCAACTCAGAAGAAAATTAAAATAAAAGGAAACCATGGAGATTTTCAAGGTGTGTGCAGAAAAACGGTGTTCAGGTTCTCCTGCTGCTGCCAGCGGTCCGGGGCAAGCCAAACACTGTTCATCTGCACACACCGTGAAGACACATCACTGGAAGAACATCAGCAGAGGTTCCCTGTTTCCCTCCAATGTTCCTGTAAAGCAGGTT
This sequence comes from Plectropomus leopardus, assembly GCF_008729295.1. Classification (NCBI taxonomy): domain Eukaryota; kingdom Metazoa; phylum Chordata; class Actinopteri; order Perciformes; family Serranidae; genus Plectropomus; species Plectropomus leopardus. The sequence continues at coordinate 9,507,498 of NC_056485.1, read as the reverse complement.
TCTTTATCCACTGTTATAATCATTAAAAAGCAAAAGCAGCATGTGTATACATTTGGAAGGCTAGCGTGTCAGTAGCTAGCTAGTTGACTGCAAATTCTAGGATGTGAATTTTGTTTTGGAGTGTGGAAAAAATGAGAATATCTCTTTACAACTTCTTTGGCTAACAAGTATCATAATTATACATGCCCCACGTTCAACATTTAGCTCAAAATCCATAAAAAACAGCCTAAAAATGAAGAAAATCTGACAGTCAGTTATTGACATTTTAGATAATATGCTTAGTTCCTGTTTTGAATGGAAGATGAAAAGATCAAAGCTACCACCAGCAGCTAATTAGCTTAGCTTAGCATAAAGACACAAATCTGCACAACCATACTGATGACCTTTAGAGGTGATGGAAGGCAGATTTTGTTACTTTGGACAGAGCCAGACGAGCTGTTTCCCTGTTTCCAGTCTTTATGCTTAGCTGAGCTAACTGGCTGCTGGTGGTAGCTTCATATTTAAAAAACTGACATGTGAGCGGTGTCAACCTTCTAATCCAAATCTCAGCAAGAACGAGAATTAATAAAATGCATCCAAACTGCTTCCTTAACATCTGAGGAACATGACAGGGCTTTTTACCTGAACGGCTTGCTACTCCATTGGCCTTCTCGCTGTCCTCGACTTGGCATTTCTTTTTAGCGATCTTGTGAAGAATGGATGCCTTCTCTCGAAACTTCCCTGTAAAAGAATCACCACAAAGGTTAAAACATAAAACAGAGAGCCACATACCGCAGCATCTTTAGCCTCTAGGCCTCGTCCCAGTCAGAGCTCCTTCGCTGTCACCTTTGACCCCAGATGGGTCACATTTTGAAAAAGCACAATGCATACGGGGTGGCGGCTTTACACAAAACTGCTGTTCAAACAACACCGAGTCAATATGACATAGCATATCATATACTGATGATCCTGCATTGTCCTGGGTCCTTGGTGGAGGCAAAGCCAGCAGGGAGACAATCTCTTGTGAAGATATCTGCCTTCTGGAGGTCAGACTCACTCCTGCTCACTTCAGTTCTCACATCAGATCAGAAACTCACAAGAGATGTCAGAGGCTAGCGGGGAAGTAAAAGCAACCAAAGGTTTTGCTGGGGTGAGCATCACAGCACATCAGAAGAAATAAATGCATAGGTTTAAGACACTGGATTCAAATATTTAAACAGGAAGATTTTATCATTATTATAGATTGTCTTTTTTTTTTACTGCATGCAAAGCTTTAGACAAAGAGAAACACTGTAGCATGCAAGAGACATCTGCTAGTTGAGCATTGAGTCAATATTTGAAAATCGCTCATGTTGATACATATTTTTTTGCTGATAACATTTATTGATTCAAAAACACTGGAAAGATGATGCTGTGACGCAGTAGACTGAATTGAACCCAGGCATCTATTGAACACCATGACTTTGTGGCTTGCATAAGCAGCCCTCTTGACATTACAAATAATGGCTCACGCAAGCCACTTATGCCAGGGTTGTAATGACTAGCAATGATCGGCCGCTGGCTTGTGGAACAATGACTTTACATGGATTCCCAATGTCCTGAAATCCCCCAACGACACATGGACAGATAACAATACAGAAGAAATATGACTCCAAATGCACAAAAAAAATCACAGGTTTTTATGTTTCAATATAATAAGATGTTTATATTTGTTGGTTACGCATTCATAAGAAATTTGTCATCTATCAGGTTCTTTTGGCTTAAACCTATCCATATTTCATTTCACTGACTTCCTGTGCGTGTCAGTTTTTGCAAGCATGTCCCAATCAGCCCTTTGTAATCAATGTGAAAGATTTTTTTTTTTTCATTTTAAGAGGGCATGGCTGATTTGTCAGTGCTTGACACAGTGACGCATCAATACGTATTCCACCCAACCATGTCAAAACTGTCTGTGACCTTCTGGAGAAATCATTAACCACCCTAAGTCACCGCCGGCCTTCCTCCTGTCCCGTCTATCTCACTCCACGTTTCTCCATCACCCCTGTTTTTCTCACTCATCTGTCTTTTTCAAACACCATCTTGCTATCACTCTGCCTTTTTGTCGTTAGCAACGCACAGCCCCTCCCCGCCTCTCTCTCTTGCAGACACACACATGCGCACAAAGACATACGCACATATGTACTGTACATTTTCACAAGACAGCATCACACATTCCACTGCCTTGACATCACTCACCTTAGGCAGACAGTGTCAGTGGGTTGTGTTTGGCAGTGTGCATTTGCGTGTGTTTGTTTGTACAGATGTGGGTGGGACATCATTGTCTTTGCTTGAGAATACAAGTAGCAGGGTTGGGCTTTTTGAAGAATTTCAAAGGAAATTGTTGCCAACACTAACTTTAAAGGAAAGGAATGACAAAGAAAAACACTCAGGTTTCAGTGCTAGCTCTGAACATATTTCTACAAACACCAGGCAGAGAACGGTTAAAGAAGCAGGAAAGCGGAGAAGGTTTAAAGTTTTCAGGCTGGTCGGCAAACTGCATGATAACCAGAAAGCTGAAATGCCTTCCTAAATTGCTTTTTATTTGACTGAAGAAATAATTGCAGTCAAATCCCATAGTATCATAATACAGATACTGCCTGCTGCTTTTGAATAACCCTCACAGAACATAAAGAGGAAATGGAGGACACCAATAAAATGTGCTTTCAGCTTCCTTGTTCATTTTAACCATTTTTTAAGGAAATAAACAAGATATATATATATAAAAAAAGATCATTTATGGCCTATAGCTTACAGGAATTGCACTTCTGTTTCTTCACCTACTATTAAAGTGATACTGATTTTTAACCATACATATTATATATAGCATACATATTTTTAACCAGGTATGTGTCAATGAGGTGTGGGGAGTGTGTGCAGATAAATAGTGTGAAAGCACCCCCCATGCTGGCAGCACCAGGAACTCACCACAGATGCAGCATGATCCTTAATGCGTCAATTTGTATCATCAATGACGCAATCAGGAGAAAGTGGGTATACTTTCTTATATATCCAGTGGCTTTTTGGCTAATAGGTGACTAATGCAAATGTCAGGAAAAAAAGAGGTGGGCATACCCTGTTAACCTGCATATACCCTCCACTACACCACTGCCAGTGTTGTACTCAAGGCCACCTCAACCAAGATCAAATCGTGACCTGGGCTACAGTGTATTGAGATTTAAACAAGATCAAGACCAAGACATTGAAGTCCAAGACCAAACCAGTGTGACTGAGTCAACACCAAGACCAATACATTGTGAGTCCCACACGGCATGACTCATGTATGATAAAATGTGGAACATGAAAATTACCTCTGTAATTGATCTGAAAAGATCCACATTTCCCTAAAAACACTCACAAAAACAAATGAAGACTTCTCACTTTATTCATTCAGCAGCACACACACCCCTTACCCCAATGACACAGACCTGGTTGAAAATTGGAAAAGTATCCCTTAGCAATAAATATATTTAGACATTTATTTTGATTTTTTTTTTCCAATTTAGTGAATTCCAATAGAGTCAGATGCTAAGATCTGCTCAGCTAGCGCAAGTTTAGTGTTTTTCTTTCCTCCACCAAGCCTGGATCAAGCTATTGCCTCTTTAAAGGTAGTTATGTGGATTATCTAAGAGCACTTACTAAGATGTCACCCATCAAAATAGATAATTTCCATCTACAGACAAACACCTACAAAATAAATCAAGTAAATTTAGTAGGAGCTTTAGCTATCTTTTACCTGATAGCTTTCTAGTTGCTGCAAATTAAAAAATTCACAGAGATGATACATTTCAATATTAAACTCATGTCAAAAATATGTAGTTACTACAATTTGCCTTACATTTTGAGTACAATTGGAAATTTCACAATTCTTTAGCTCCATGTGGGCAAACACACACACAAAAAAAACATGACAGTTCCAATTTGCACAATGAAGCAACTGCAGTCTTTAATAACCAACCAAGTCCAGCCCTTCCCTAGCTGTTGTCATTTTCCCTGTCAGCTCTGCCTGTTACACAACCACTGGGTATATGAGTCACTCCAGTTTGCCAAATTCAGCAACGTACGTCTTACATGTGTGCACCCGCTGCTGGTGCAAGTGGAACCTCCAAGTAAGCGCTGAGGCATGGATGATGTATTTCTCAGCGATGCAGATGGGTAACAGGGCCAAAGGAAAAAAAGCAAAGATAAAGGAAAAAGAAAACCTTGTGCATTGTGTTTTCAGGGGATGGTATGATGTGCTTTTGTGTGTGGTTTTACCTGCTAAAATAACAACAAACATCTTTAAATCTGACTAAGAATCCAAAGATGAAGCTTTCTCAGAGAGTCAAACATAAACAACATTAGTGATTTTCTGCAATTTTCCCAGTTTCTTAAAATATCTTGTTAGTGAATAGAATGAAAATCCATAGAAACACACTACACACAGCAACACACAATATGTACATATTCTCTGGGCAGAAATTAAAAAAAAGCCCAAAATAAAAATGAGAATAAAAAGTAAATTTTCAAAAAATGGCATGGCTACCATGATTTGCACTTATGTCAGTGAAATCTCAGAGAGGTTATCAAATGTAAAAATAATAATGAGAATAAAATTGATCAAACTATGTTGCAGGCAAACAAAAAATGGGGTTGGAGTTGCTGGTTTATGATTACGATGGAGAAAAATCAAGAGGGATGACAGAGGCTGACTCAAAGAATCAAGTGAAAACTTTAAGGCTTACCTTCCTCAGTCATTGAGTGATAATATTTTAGTTTCCCATAAGTCCCAAGCTCTACAACATCACAGCAAAAGACAAGGGTAAGGCAACGAACACACAGAGAAAAGGAAAAGAGTGAACATGACAGAACAACACAGGTCCGCTGGTTCTACATCACATTCTGTACAAACACTCACACGAGCACAAGGAGTGACACACAGAAAGACGAAGTCTCTCAGAGTCATCACTGCATAAGTGCAAAACAAAGCGGTAAGAGTTGAATTACAAATATAAGTACATGATAGTGTTACAGTAACTTAGTCTAATAAAGAGCCTGCCAATGGCAAGGGTTAGATGGCTATTAAATAGGAACTGCGAGAAAAGGGGAGGGGAAGGGGCTTTCAGTATACTAGAAAAAATAATCAAAGAGGTTCATACAATGATATATTAAAAAACAAACAGAACAGGAAAGTCAGAAGAGAATTTACTGGGTCAACATGCAACAAAAAGATGAGTCCTCCTCTCCTCTGCACGCACGCTGATTCAAAGGCTTGATGATTCAGCATTTTATTGCCACAATGAAACCCGAACAATTAATTTGATTCCCTTACTGTAGCAGTTCTTCTTGCTACAGTAAATAGACGGTCAGCACATCTGCATGATGAATTAGCCGGGAATTCAAACCTGCAGCAACAGCTGAACGTGAAGCAGCAGAACAGAAGACACCACACCACAAGGCTCTACCCCCCACACTGCAGTTTGGCTTGGAAAGTTGCTCGCTGCTCATAACTGTTCTGCCTTGTTCAACAATAGCGACTGATGGCATGAGCATTTAGTTTTAGCATGGCTCTGTCCAATTCCCTTAACCCTACACTTGTAAAGCTGCTCCAAATGTGATTAAAATAGTGCTGAAGTGTACTAATGTCTAAAGCAAAATCACAATGTTTTCTCAAGGACAAAATACAGTGCCAACTATTCATACAAATTACAAAAAACCCCAGGAAATTTATAGTAAACATATATTTTAAAAAGGCAGTCAGAATGTTCTGTTTTTCATAGCAACTATCTGCATAGCTTGGTGACACGAGAAAAGTGATGTAAAGCTTAAGTTGGTAACTCTTTTGAAACTGTCATTTTATTCTGAAAGAAGTGCATGTGAAAAAGATCATGTCCCTTCTCCTTCTTCTTTTCTCTTCTTCAAATGGTCTTTGCTAGAATCAGTTGCAGCTTACGACAAGAAAAAAGAGTAGGCAGATGTATATGATTTTTTTGACAGTTTTATGATTTTTTTTTTTTTTTTTACCAACTACAGCTTTAATGTTTAACTTTGAATGTACACTCGTGAACTAACCACAGCCATTTATTTGTTAAGCCCTAGGTTCTCCTATTTCATGCTTCTATCAGACAAGATCATCCAGATGGATAATCATGATGATGGAGTACCAACAAATTTGGCAAAACTGTATTTCCATACTACACACACTAAGCTTAGAAAAGTTTACAAGACAAACTTTAATTGGAATTTACCTCTCTGAAACGTGAGTAAATTGGCTTGATTTCTTTCAAAAACATGGAAGAAGGCAATAAGCAGCTTAAGAAGAAATTACCCAATAATAATAATAATTTTAAAAAAAAAGGAAAAATAACAGGACATTTACCTGAAACTTAGCACACAAAAAAATCAAACAAACAAACAAAAAAGAAACAGAAAAAATAAAAGTCAACAGGGAAATTACTTGAAAATTGACTTGACTTTAAAAATATTATTATGATAAATATAAAGAAAGTTTTCTGGATTTTTCCCCTAGATTTTTTAAAAACAATTTTCTAAATCTAGTGATTTCTTACAATATGCAAAACATTTCTTGCCAAGTTGTTTCTTGCCCCCATGTTTTCAAGATAAAAACAAATCAAGGGGCTCATTCCTTAATACCGCAAGTCCTTTGTTATTTTGACATATGTGAATGTTGTTAATTATTGTCAGTGTGATTCGATGTTAATTTCTTTGCACTATCATTTTGGACAGGAGTGTCTTGCAAAAGAAAGAATCCCTAGTTATATAAAGGTTAAGCAAATTAAATGTATTCTTGAAATTGATTAAACTCTCTTCATGACCACAGTTTTGTACATGTAGTAGGTGTAAAGTACAGTATGCCTACATGCACTCACACTAATATCCAACTCTACCCAACAGTGGGCGACCACTCCACTCACATCTGAGGGGATTATGGTGGGAATCTCATGCCAAATGCGAGACTTGGCAGCCCTGAAGACACAGTCTAATGAGATGAAAACACATCCTGTTGCAGAGTGTCTTACTCATCTGCTGCACTCCCAGACAAGTGCCTCAATCCCATGTGATTAGGCGATTTGGGTTTCAAGTGCACCATCACTGTAAGGCCAGCCTCTAAGTGAGGCTGCTCTAAGGGCAATTAACCCAAGACACAATCGCTGGCCACACTTGTCTGTTTGCTCTCTGCAGCCAGGGAGCGAGGGAGGCTTGTTGTTGTTTACCAAAGGCCCTCTTGTCCTTGCGGTGTGACCTCTAAACCTCCAGTGAGCTGTGTGCTAGAAGTGTGTGTCTGTGTGTGTGTATTCCCGCTTTGTCTGCTGGGGGTTGGGGTGTCAGGGAAATTCACAGTCTGTGCTGAAGCAAAAAGGCTTTTAACATTGATTCTTTCACCCACCCGGCGCAGGACGAGCTCAGAGGGCGCAGGAGGGGGTGCGGCATGTGCGTGTGTGTGAGGTATGAGTGTGCGTTGGAGGGATAATGGGTTGATAGGTGCTGGTCCGCTGGTCACAGTTACATAACATACTGGTGTTACGATGATCTATCAAAGAAAATTAAAAGAGCAAGATTTAAAGATTCAAAGGGAAATATTTGCTAGATAAGATGGGGTCAAAAGAATCATTTCGAGAAACAGCTATTTGTACATGAGATGCTTAATGCCTCTCTGATTTCCCCAAATTACTGTCCCTTTAAAAGAATATACAGAATATTTTGAAACATAGGTGTACATTTTTTTGTGTGGTTGGGGGGGGGCTTATACTTAAGCTGAAAATTGATGCGGAAAAAGCAAAAATAGGTGCAGCTTATAGCTTATTCTGTAATTTTTCTTCAAGAATATGCTTTAAAGCGTGACTGTACATCACCTTTGCTATGAATTCAAGTATGAATGTTAAACAATAATAAATCGGTGTGCTTTAACAATATAGGAGAAGGTATTTCATGAATAATAATCTTGTTGCAAATACAGTATATAATTTATTACATTTCCAAGATGCTACCATTTTCAACAGATGCCTACATGACCTTGATATTGGTGTTAAATGTAATTGCTGAAAATGTTGTAAGAACAGTGTTACAATTATTATTATTTTTTACAAAGCTACAGCACAATGTCAATATTTTATATCTGCATAAATGGAAAATATATTTCCATTGCACAAGGGGTGGGAGGTCAGTGACAATGAGTGCATTATTGAACCATGTGATCAATGGGGCTGGGTCACCACAAAGACTGTACTGCTGGCAGGGGAGCAGAGCAGTATGGGGCAAACTGTAATTGTTGGCTGGGACAAATGGATTAACCTCTCACACTAAATGGCTGTGAAAAATAATGGAAAGTCATAACATAGAAAAATCAAACCCTAAAGATATTTAGGTTTCCTTTTCCTTTAGCGTTGCCTTGTTTTCTTAATTCATTTGGTCCTGTTTAGGTAAACATTACGCCTTTGGAAAATTACATACACACATAAGCCTCATTTACTGCCCTTAAGCTGATTTCCTTCCGTGCCTCCACCAAAAACTTCCAATAAAACAGTTGGCCGCATTCTCATTTGCCTCACCAGTTAACTCAATAAGCCTACACTCTGCCAACATGGGTGTATCCAGGTTTACCCAAATGACCTTGTCCTCTCTATGCTCAGCGCGTGGAGGTCTTTGGTACGATGTCTGCTCAATAAAATAGGCCAAACATCAAAAAAGGTGCATTGTGAGCGATCTTTCCAGTCAGTTAGATAACGTGAGTGAGATAAACATTGGCTACTTCATTTGTTCAATGCCAACAGGAGTCACCAAAGTGAATATCAGATGGTACCAATGCTCAGCCAATAAATCGGTGCTTTCCTAACCACTGCTGTATGGTCTGTTGTCAAATACAAGCAGCCATCATCTTCCATACTGAGGTCAACCTCAGCTGTGGGCATCCACACACTCACCACCACCACCAGAGTTCACATCTCAGGTGATGAATCTTATTGAGGCGCTTGAGCCAAAGGCATGCACGCAGCCTGAATTCTGAGTGCTGTTTTGGGAGGCTTGTTTCTGCCATCCACCGAGAGCTCCGACAGTAGAGTGAGAGCCACTCTGCCCTTCTCTCTCCCCATCTCTCTTTGTAGTTCAATATTTGATGCCACTCCTAAGTGATATTGTTTGTAGCTCCACACTGATGGAAAAAAGAGATGTGGGCACTTGTGCCGGGAACTAACTGTACCAGACTATTACAATGTTCTCTCAAATGAAAAATAAGCGGGATTAAAGGTCTATTATTAAACTGAAGGACATTCAAGATAACAAGAATAAGAAAGCTGTTGTTCTTGGACCAAATCTGGATGCTGGAAATCTGGATGCTGGATTATCTACAGTATCTCTTAAAGAGCAAGTGAATAATTAAATCAATAACAGTTTGGTGGGAACAGCTAATTGTAAAAAAGGAAAACAAAATTTTACTCCACTGCAATTAATTGCTCTGTCCATCTCACATTGACTCTGTATCCTGACGAAAGGTATGTGAGGAAGACTGAGAAAAAACAGAGCTGACACCACACAAATTCACAAACTAAGCACAACGTTGTCAGGTTGAGTGACCTAAGATGTGAATCTCCATCTTCTTTCTAAAACATTGGCATGTTTAGCTAAATGTCTGCAGGGTAAAAACCCTCCAAAAGTTGAAGCTGGAGGATGACACGGACAGGAGAAACCAAAATTACTGCTTTTGGACCTCTGCCTGTCTCACACGAGAAGCAATAATACAAAATTAGAACTAAAGTTCATAAGAGGAGAGAGAGGATTGGGGACAATGAGGAAAAAACAATGCAGAAATGGTCACAGAGGGTTTCCAGGGAGAATACATCCACAGAAGAGAATGAGATATTTGAAGGAGAGAGTCTGCAGAGATGGACAGTAAAGAATTGACATACAGCGGCGCTGGGAAAATGTATACATAAGGGACACGTCGGGCAAGAGAGTTGCCTCCAGGCTGTTGGAATGAGAACAAACAGATTTTTTTTGGAGGGTGGGGGGATACAGAAATTAGAGTAGTAACTCACCAGAGTCAGCAAATTCTGAGGGGACAGTAGAAGAAAGAGAGATAGGAAGACATAAACAGAGAAAAGATAAGTCCAGGTAATATTTTGTGTGTTAGCGAACATTGAATCATTGATAGGTATTATTCCAAATTGTAAGTCAATAGTCAATTAGATTATGTAACAGAAAAAAATATTTGAGCTTAAAATAATTTGATATATTGAGAAATATGCTATACTGCTTTCTTGTTGAGAGTTAGATGAGAAGATTGATACCACTCTTATGTCTTTACACTAAATATGGAGATGGGGCCGAGGAAAGCTTAGCTTAGTTCAGGTTAGCTTAGCAAAATGCCTGGAGGCAGAGGAAAACAGCTAGCCTGGTTTTGTCCAAAAGTGAGAAAACTTACCACCTCTAGAGGTCATTGCCAACTTATGTTTTGCTTGTTTAATCTGTATAAAACTTTAAGTATGAAAATGAAGCTATGGTAGATTCCTGTTACAGAGTAAAAACACAACCAATTTAGCTTAGCATAAAGACAACACTGTCATTTTTATGCCTATGCACTGGTGATGGCTGTGGTGGAGGATTTTATGTTTTTGGGTTGTCCAACCATCCATCACATTCTCTTAAACGACACAAAGCTTCAGTTGGACTAAATGATAAACTGTTTTTGGACAAAATTCAAGAATTTATACCCTAATTGTGACAAAATTTCATACAAATTTCTCATAGGACAAAATGATGACGTGATGACATTTTGTGTCATAATATTCTCCAAAAACACTTTCTACTGTATGTAGATCTTCTGTGTTGCAGGGAGGGTTTGTTTAACTTCAGATAGAGATAGCTGTGTCCCCCTACTTACAGTTTTAATGCTAAGCTACGCTAACCACCACCTCAAGCTCTATGTCTTTTGCAGTAGTGTTAACCTTTTCATCAAACTCTCAGGAAGAAAGTGAATAAATGTGTTTCCCAAAATTTCTTTATCTTGAAGAGAGACAGACATGCATACCCACACATACTAAAAGACACCCACAAACACTGACAAAGGTTTTTTAAATACCAAGTATTTGGTATGATGTCCGAACTAAAATCTGGCAATGACTGCAGAAATGATGCCTCCTTGTGTTGCAATAGATGTATCACCGTTAGCCTTGACGGTGAATAGACATGATGTGACAGATGTTAATACTAATCTAAAATATTTCATTTGTTTTGTCAGCCACAATACAGATTAAATACTGCAGGAGGAAGGGAGTAAAATACAGGAGCGAAGAATCAGAATTTAAGCCAGGAAAAACCCTGCACACACAAACACAAATACACACACACACACACACACACACACACACACACACACACACACACATCTCTAACTATCCCCACTCTAAAAGTAAAACAAGTGAAATGTAACCAGTTCCCAGCACTGGCAAAACAACCTCAGACTTTCCTTTAGCTCGGGAGCACAGGCGACTTTATTTTGAGAATTGTCCATAAAAAATAAATGTATGGACAGAGTCCAGCCCCCCCCCACCCCCACCCCCACCCCCCCCGAGCTTCACTTAAAGCCTAAGAGCACGCAAGGACAAGCAGCACAGCCCCTGATGGATGAACCTGTTCTTCTCTCTCCACGCTGCTAGCTCAACAACAAAATGCTCCTTTGCATTAGTGATATCAGTGATTGTGCACAGAACATCGTCACTCATCTCCGAATGGGGCCGACCTTTATTACGGTAATGGATAAATGATATGATTTAACACATTAAACAAAGGAGGCATGTGATGAGTGCATTCTTAAATGCACTCAAGACCAGTATCATCGTTACGTGCTTGCTGGATGCGTGAAAACTTCCAACATGCCACATGGATATTTCAAAATTATGCATTCAGATCAAACTGAAGCCGAAAGTGTTGCTTTTGTTCTCTCTGATAATTTATTCAATCCTTGTGTCATGTCACACTGTAGTTGTTGTTTCAGTGCATTCATTCCCAGTCAGTAATTTGCCAAAAGACTCATCAGTCAAATCTGGTATAACATCCTCACATTTCTGCTGCTGCAAAAAAAAAATCCACTTGAAAATCCTTTAAGAAACAACATTAACACACGGTAAATGAGTTTTTGGATTACTTTAGATGCTTGGTAGTGATTTAGACCCCAAAAGAAACAAAAAACAGGCACCTTTATACTTTTGCATGTACAATCCAGTCTATCAATCTTCATCCAGTCAAACAAGCAATAAATATTTCAGTCTACTATCTTCAGTGGGTGTTAGCTGTACCGTAAAAAACCCAATGACAAATGACCCTCTCCAGTACATATAAGACTGGTCATACTGACTTCCATTCCCTGCAAAGGCTGTGATTTACATTTTAATCACTCTGATGGAAAGATGAATACGCTCAGAAACGGGACGCCTTGGATTTAGTGTACAACCAGTTGATGCATGTTAATGGGCACTTGAAGGCCCGTCTCTGCACAGCTTATTAATCTTTCCTGAGCTGAATCATTCGAGGTTCGGCTTTCAAGGAATGTAAAGTCATTTTCAGAGAAAGCTGCAATGCCTCCTCGCTACAGAGCAGACGTCTGCAAATGTATTTAGTCTGATCATTGCTTTATGCGTATAAATGGCTCTTTAGCCTTGTCCTATGTGGTATTTCGTTGCTTTTAATCAAACCACATGCTCCGTAGATACCCTTCTCTGAAAACTAAAGGGAATGGGGGAATAAAAACCACATCATACTGTAAACAGGAATTAGCATTTAACATTTTTTTAAGGATTAGAATTCATCATGCATGAAATACAGCTTCCAATTCAAAGACCTTTAACTAAAACTAAAAAAGAACACACTCTACACACTAAAAACTCCAAACCCATGTTGCCTGTTTGCTCATGTTAATGTAAAATTTTCTTCCCCCTCGTCTCCTGTGATGGTTGACAATGGGATGACACTGCACCTCCCCCGGCGTATTAACATATTCATCCCCTGCGTCGAGCACTGACACTGCCGTTTTACATTTCCTTTAGCTAAGCTAATAGGCCTTGATCTTGGATTAAAGGGAAATGATCTTCCACCTCAGCTGGGCTCTGACACAGCACCAAGCTCGCCATGTCTCATATGGGCTATTTTTAAAAAGAGATCAATTCAGACTCAGCATATAGGGCCTACAATTACATTTGAAATATTAATGATGAGACACTGGTTTTGAAGTGGACTGTAACATGGAGTATTTGTGTACGGATGAAAGTGGAGTGAACTAAAAACTTTGCCAAAGACACCATATGGATGCTCGGTGCTGTTATTTGTAGCCAAGAATGTGAGGTCAAGTTCGTGATGTGAGCATCTTTTTTGTGCTCATTTTGTGTACAGGTGCAGAATTTTTTGGTTTTTGCACATTTCCGGCCATCTGGAAACAGGATTTAGGTCATTTTACGAGAAAAAGATAGGCATGGTGACAAGTGTAAGACAAGATTAACCTGAAAATAGACAATTATAGACAGTAAAAAGAACAAATGTGCTGCATATCCTGCATTTTATGTGAAACTGATAATTGAAGAGTTCTATGTGCAGTTTGTCTGATGGTCTTACCTTCACTTAAAGGGTCCAACGTGTGAATCATCAGCTGGAAAATGCTGTTCCTCATCAAGCTGTTGTGCAGGGAGGCGGAACTACCCCCCCTCTGAAGTCGAGGCCTGGCCTGTGCGAGGACAAACATGGTGTCAATCAAATATCATTCTGCCTGGGATGGGACTATTTACCTATGTTTCCTACAAGCAAAAAAATATTTTCCTTCAGTTCTTATTGCTGTCATTAAGCACACATGCTGATATTAACATCAGTCTATCAATTGTAAGCACTTTACTAGAGCCATTTCTAATCCAAGCTGTTTGGAATATGATTCCCTAATCCTCTTTTGCATAAAACCCCTAAGCGGAACCTGCAACCCAGTAAAACTATCATAAAATGCCTCAGCTTCTTAAAAATATAAGCCCCATGGGTTGAGACGGGCATTCACAGTTTAAGTGGCATGTGAGTTTTGTCTCCCAAAACAACCCTCGCCAAGGTCACTCCAGCAGTTGAAGCCGAACTTGAGGACTGTGGGAAATTAGGCACCGTTGCAGGTGGCAGCTGTTTGGAATGCGGCCGCCTTTGGCTGCCCACAGGTGATGCGTAGGCACAGGAGGTGTCAGGTGCTAATTCACAGGCCCATAAGGGTGTGAGCGGGAAGGAAAGGGAGACATGTAGACCGGCATCTTGGCATGACCCTGAAGATTCTCCTTCTGCTGCTCTGTTTTATCTGCTTCCTTTGCAATCTGGATGAAATCCTAACACTCTGGTGTGCTTTTTGTAAGTATAAAAGCACTAAAAGAGTCTGAGGTTTTCTAAACACATGCTTCTTCCTGGCTTGTCTTTTACATGCTGTGTACAAAATGTAACTGTTGAAAAAAAAAAAAGGCTTCAGAAAGCAGACGGAGCTGCTCTCTGCACGCAGGGAGGCTGAAGGTTAGAGATAACAGTGTACATGTCTTGTTCACAGTATGGCGGGAGAAACACAAGTTTACGCTACTACATCTACACAGAAACAGGGACAAACACACAAGCAGACGGGAAGAGTGTCAATCAGACAGGACCTACCGACAACTTGCCGTCATCCTCCGGCGCCCCAGGACTTGCCTTCTCATCCAACACAGAGAGAAGAAGAAGTAAAAGGGGGGAGAGGGGGAGAAAGAGAAAACAGGACATAGATGTGAAGCATGCCGCACACAACCACACGGACAAGACGAAAAGACAATAGAGACGTTACAGCACAGTTACAGGGGTGGTGATGACTGACTGTGATGTAAGTGGACAAGACTTGAGGGACAGATTCCTTCCCACTGCGGTGCATGCCTACTGTGTCGCTCACAAGCTGAGAAAGATTGGATTGTCTGCTTGAATTTCCTTGAAATTTGCCCCAAAAATGTCATTTCAATATCACTCGTGTGAGTGAAGGACGTCAACTTCAGAACCATCAGACCTTCTGATGTACCTTGATACTCGCTTTGCAAAAGTAGAGCAACGTGATGGTGAAAAAAAAAATTAAACTTTTCAAATGAAACTAGTTTGCCACTTTGTGAAATACATTTCATATTCATTTCATGTCTATATTCTTGAGAAGATTGATATGCATGTGATGTCTATTTATATTTAATATGAAGCTAAAGCTAGCAGCAGGTTATCATAGCTTAACACAGAGACTGAAAATGTCAAGGGTAACCCCAAAAAGCCCACTTTTTGACAATTCAAGCCTGATTCTACCATCAATTTCACAGTCAAATCGTCGCATTGGCAGGAATAGTTGATTATAAAACAAAGGATCATTCCATTCTGGTAATATGCGGGTGCTGAATGCCTGATACAAAGAACTACTTGGTTTCTCCTAATAAATCTTGACATACAGTCTTTCAGAATAATGTTATTAATCAGAGCACTCGCATAGGAACATAGCACTATCAGCATTATGAATATTTCTCTCTCTCTCTAAGAGTAAGTTGAAAGTTATATTTCCAACCACGTGAAACAAAGGGGATACGTTCTGTTGGTCTATCATTTTCCTCTGCTTTTTAAGCTGGCACAAATATAGTGCCAACTGTTGAGGGAACAATTGGCACAGCTATATTCAAAGGGGTCCCTTGAATTTTCACCTAGAGATATCTGAAGGAAAATCAGGTTTCCAGGGCCCACAACTCTCCTGTAGCCTTGAGACGGCTTGTTCCCAGTAAATGTTTTGTTCCTTACAATCAATGTACTCCTTGAAATTAAAGCTTTATATTTATCTTTTTTAAGTCTAAGAAATAATGAATCATGGTACACATGTATATATAGACACATGACACCCTAAAACAGGATTTTTGTGAACCTCAAAATGTTAACTGTACCAGTATTAGTCTACTTTTATTAACATATTTCACCTAGCCTATACAGACTACTAAAAAAAAAAATCCTGAAATTCAGTTATGGCTTTTGGTGTTTAACCCCAAGAGTTTCAGTGACCCCATCTGGTTCTCCAAACATTTCGGAAACATTTCTCTGCTCCGTTTCAGCACTATGGACAGCGCTGCACTAACAAATGCACCCCTACAAACAAAAACAGCACTGGACAACACATCCTCTGATAAAATGAATTCTGATGCTAAGTCAATATGACAAATAGTTTCATTGGGTGTTTCGGCACTTCTGTCTGGGGTGGAAAAATGTAAATCAGTGTCGCAAATGAGAATTTGGAATGATGGGGAAAAAAAAGAAAACCCAACAAGTAAAAAAAATATAAAAACATGATTCAACAATCAGTCAACAACAGGCGAGGCCTGACCAGGTCAGATTTGACTATGTAAATTCTAAGTCAGGGACATCCCTAGAGACTAGAGGAAACAGAGCTCCTGGCTCTGTCCAAAGCCACCAAAATCCATATACAAGTGCCTCTTTAGCTCACTAATCAACACGTTTTTATGAAAAACTATTCCTCAAAGTAAAGTAGTCGTGACCCAAGTGTTGTAAAAACTCCAAAACTTTGTCCAGTTTTGACGTGCTAACTTGCCTCTGAGAGTGGGCATGTGCCAGATCATACCAAAGACTTTTAACAATCACTCAATTCTCCATTCTGCCATCACTCTCAGCGGGCCTCTCTGGCATGTGCAGTACTGTAACATCTATTTTTGAAACAAAAGCCTTTCACCAACTGCCTGACTGAACTGCGCTTACTTCATCTCCGAAAATGCGTGTCGCTTAAGGCCTCTGTTTCGGGGGAGAAGCACAAAGCCTTTGTTCAGATCTTTGCATATCAAGGCTTTGTTTCACAGCCTACATGCGTTTCACACAGAAATGTTGAAATGTGTGAGGCACTGGTTAGTGTTGATAAAGTGCACAATGCCAAATGAAATGCAGGAAATTATCCAGTTTGATCTTGTGAGTGTTTAAAAATTCAGGGCAAACATACACATTTTGAGACAGGGCCTTCAGGCTTGTCAAGCCAGTCATTCATTTGCATGCTAAATGATGCTGCAGTGCACTGAATATTAAATCTGTTGATCACGGTGCAGGGGGGAGGAGTGTGGTTTCAACTCCAGTTCATGGGGTGAAAGCTCATCCCAACAGATTTATGGATATTTAAAAAAAAGGATAATTATATAGCTTATCTTTTCTTGACTATAGCCAAATTAGAAACGCACTAAATCAAATAAAATTCACCAAATTAACAAAAAAAATTTATTTGAAATAACTTTTAATGGGATTTTTTCATTTTGAGAAAACTCCACAACTGCAGTCGTGTGAATGTCAGTACCCAACGTGTCCCACTGTTTCTGTTCAACAGCCCATAATTTACCATACATTAGGCTTGCATGTGTATAGCTACAGAATAATTACAGAAACGGGGGAGCTGAAATTAAACATTTGCCCAAGCAGAAGCTGAGCTAATCCTGAGATTTTCCACCGAGCAAATCAACTATACCCTCATTTTTTCCCCCTATTTCATATCTTCAGGGTAATTCCTTGCACACTCGAGGTATAATTATTCTATTTAACTCCCTATCACCCTCCTCAAAGGCAAAGTCAGGAGGGTTAGGGGAGAACAGGTGAATGTGCCAGATAGAGATTACGCCGTGGGTCGCTCATTAAAACAGCGTTAAATATTATGACTAATAATCACATAGGGAGATTAGTATGTTCTCTGGAGTTTGTGTGTTCTCTAATACCGCCGGCTCTGCCTTCCAGTTCTTACGTAATGTCACATCAGGATCATTCTTGGAAGAGGATCAGCTGAGGGAGATAAATGTCCCTCTGCAGCCGCATGCATGTAACGCCGTGTTACAGAGAATTATCGATGGAGAGTGTGACATCACACAAAAGCACTTCCGCCTTCGACTCTCAAATTGCCCACAGCTTAAGGGGGGAGGGGCGGGCGTTACTTTCGGAGGAATCTGAGCACATTGGTGAAATGCTGAAATCAGAGCTGGAAGTCCTGACTTTCGAACATCAGTTGCGGATTACAGGTCTTTCCATATGCAATCCGAGCACATAAAAGAGGTCTATTTCTGGATGAATTTGATTTGCATTTCCTTTATGCCTCGACATCCAAGCCAAATTACATAGGAGAATAACAGCTTTTTTTAACACGATGTTTCTGGCTCGCAAATGGCAGTTTGATTAAATCCATCATAGCTGTGCTTGATCCTTCAAATCCTTGATATACTCCCTCATATACAATGACTTGTGGTAACAGCAATCAGCAGTACATTTTATAAATCTTATGAGTTACTTTCGATATCACTTCTACTTAATTTCCTTTTCAGGACTGCTTGGTTTTCTGACTGTTTGCAGGGAGTCAAATTCCAAAATCTAAATATGGATCAAATAAAGGGACCATCATTTCTGATACTGGGGCCTCATCAAAGAAAAATATCTTGACTGCTTGTCCTAACTGAAGTTTTAAAGAAAAATCCTTGCTTCCCATTACAGAATCAAATCCCAATGGTAGGACCAAGTCATCATTTTGCCAGTCATACCCAAGTCTCAAATCTTTGTAGTCAAGTCTCAAGTTGAGACTAACAAATCTAGAGTCAAGTCCTAAACTTTGAGTTTTGAGTCCTAAACAAGTCATACTGTGCTCTTTCATTAAGGAAATGAATTCATGGCACACTTTTTTATTTTTTTTCAGCTGTTAATCTGTGGGCTTGGGGAAAGGTATCATGTATTTTCAAGTCAAATTGCTTAAGTCTGAATTCAGTCATGGCTCATTGGAATTGTTTGATTATATCAAGTTGAGTCTAAAGTTATCAAATTCGGACAGGTCCAAGTCATGTGACTCAAGTCCACACTTCTGTCAATTCCTGAACTCACCTTAAAAATGCAAAACTATAACTGTAATTTGATTCTTCAGTCAGTGGAGGAGAGGAAACCCCACCTCTCAAGGAGTTTTATTCTCAATTATTGCCATTAATTATTCAATTTGAATAATTTATGGACATTTAAAGAGTCATACAATTTGAGCCTTTCAGTTTTTATATTTCTTTGTCCATGTTCCTCATTGTCATTGCCATACAGACCATTTAGGGGGGTTATCTTGAATTTAGCACTGGGTCTATGCCATCCTAATTTAGGATCCCAAACTGGGAAAATCCCTGAGTAGGGATAGTTCTGTGACATCAAAAATCCAAATTGTAATCCTAAAATGAGATAAGAGGAACTTCTTGTATTGAGTCTCATGGTTCTTACTGTAATACTTGGTTCTCCTGACATTACAATACACCACTTACTGTTATTTCCAAAGCAATAAATTATCCCTTCAAGACTCAAGCGGCATCATGTTTTGAGATTTTAACAAGTTCTGCACTGAATGAATAATGCCATAAATACAATGAGAAAGCTGGAAAAGTAAATGAATGAATGTGGTGTAGAAACTATGAAAGTTTAATCTCGCACACTAAGATTTTATAAACTGCCTTACCTAAAGTATTGTATTGTGTATTGTGCATATTGTATGCTAAATATTACGCTACTTTAAATAAATGCCAAATACAGCAAAATAGGCCCTTTACAAAGTATATAATAGTTGTCAAATGGTAATATGGTGAAAAATAATGTGCTCAAGCAAAGAATCATCAAGCCAGACTGACTGGCTTTTTTAAAATGAAAGTTGCAGTAGAGCAGATGTGACATTTCTTGCATGCTAAGTTCACTATGATATATATATATATGCTATAAATAAAGCACCTGCAAGCCTGTGTATGCAAAGATATTCGAAAACCAGACTGCCTGGCTTGTAAAGCAACCTTGCAAAGTGATATCTTGCACAGCTCCAGGCGTTTGCCTGCACGTGCTTACAGTAGGCAGCCTGTCTGTCAAAGCATGACAGAACACCCTTTGAGATTTGTCCATCTAGATTCATCATGTTAGAGCTAAACTGTTGAGTAGCAAGACTGAGCAGCATCTCTCTCTCTCTCTATCTCTCTTCCTCTCTATTCCCGTTTTGCATGAAGATGATAATGATGATCTTCAAGGAAAGGAGGGAAAAGATGCACAACAAGTCAAGAAGCCATCCACTTGCTAATTAGTAACCCCTTCATTTTTCTAACAAGCAGAACTAATTACAGGAGCTGCCACAACGCTGATTTCCCACAAGGCAATGCTCACCAGGACTAAGCCAAAATTGCTTCCTCTGACTCCCTCCGCTCCTCCCATGAACCAACGAGACTCAGGCTTTTGGGAGACAAATAGGGGGGAGTAAAAACTGCAGTGTCATTTTTGCAAGTGAATGCAAAAGGTTGGGTTTGATCAGGAACAAGACATTTCCCTATCAGCACTCCATGTGCTTCTCGAGTAAAGTGTGAATCCTGAGTAAATAATAATGTCGCTTATTCAGCAGATTAAATGTGCAACGTAATGTTTTAGGTAGAATAATGACCACCTCCAAACCTGATCAAATCTCGGAGTTTGCCGTTCCTGTCAGTTCAGAGCTGGTTTTGATCTGATGCAGTAAACAATGAAAAGCCTTGCCGGAGTTCTTTGTTTTTGAGATTGTAGCAAACAATGAGCACACGTTTCTGCCAGGACTCTGCATTTATATTCTGCAGCATGTCCACTGTGCTCCTGCTGCAGCACTTTCTGCCCCAGATTTCTTTTTTTTTTTAGCTGGCCTCTCCTGTTTACTGGCATTAGAGTTTTTGATGAAGTTATTTCTTGTCTTTTGTATGGGTTCAGCTGTATCAGTACTGGTCTTACTGTCTCCTCAGTGCGTGATGCATTTTACAGAGAAGTGGTTCTCAACAGGGGCGACCGGACCAAACTCAATCGTTGACAGTTGCCCAAATCTAGTTGCCCAGAGGAAACTGGGCAGCACTGCTTTTTTTTTTCCAGGTATTGGTTATAGGAACATGTCAGCACTGTGGCACCCACAGTACTTTCCAGTTTTCTCAGTATTGCTGTGACATTCTTGCTTATTCTGCCTTCTTCATGACGTATTCCTCCATACATCAATGGATTACTGTTTGAGTATGATTTTCTTCTCTCTCTTAGTTTCCCTCTAGCAAGTATTATGTCTTTCCCATATCAATGCATTATCTCCAGATGACATTTTGGATAACTAACGTCCCACTATGTATACACACAGAGTCATAGACACTAGCGGCAGTTCCTAGATGGGACAACAAAAATGGAACCACCAAAAGCTTAAAAGGTAGAGGCATCTGTGCTCCAGTTGCCCACCAATGTAAACTGAAACCAAGATAAAGTACTATACTGTATTACTGTCGCCCGGATTCTGAGATTGTTGTCAATGCTTTTAGTGAACAGGAGCTCATCTGTAACATGATGAGAAGCTCAAGGTAATGTTGAAGTAAACATGCTTGCTCTGCAACCTGGGCGAGTTTTGACACTCCTCCAAACTTAATATCTGATATCTGAATTGCTGATTTCTCTGTACATACAAATGGAACCAGGACACTTTAGAGTTAGACTGATGTCCAGTTTTGCATGCCTGGTCTGGTGTACAAGCTTAAACTGGTTTGATTTTTTGCAAACTGTCTCAGCCTCCATATGTCATTATAGCACATTCTGGTGGATTAAAAAAGTAGCCTACATTAGCAACTGTACTGTACTGAAAACTGCACTAATACGGCAACTTGTTGGAACTTTTGTTGGATGTTTCTTTTTTTCCACGTCACTCACTTTGAGAGCTAAGATACCTCCTCATTTAACTATAAAAACCAGCATGAGGTGGCAGCTGTTGGGAGTGAGATTACCAGGGATCTAAAAGTTTTTGGTAAATGACCATCACTAATAACAAGCAAGGCCACATGCTGTTCGTTATATTGTATGTAATCTCCAGTAATTATCACAATGTAAAACATGCTTTTTTTGTCTTCAGTCTGATCTCTTGCGTGCAGCTGATGTTAGGGCCTACATTAATGATGTAACAGAGGTGCATATTTAATGGATTCAGCATGGCGAGAGAGCTAAGATTAGACAATATTTTTTTGTTGGGACACAGTGTCATTATGTTTCTCTTGGGAGCCACTGCTGAGTCAAGTGCGACACCTGGTAAAACTTGGTGTACTGGGCTGGCCTGGTGCTTGGCTTTATATCAAACTGGTTTGGACATATTTACACCAGCTCAACCCAAATGTGCTTTAATAGACTGAATGGTGTATATATGCATAACATTTACAGTGAAGTTTTACTGTAAATGTGTGTTCTCCAACCATTAGAACAGGTTACCTGTCTGATTTATTTGTCTACTGACAGTCATTCTCATTATTATTTTAAGTCCAAAGATCCAGCTAATTGATCAGTTTTCATGCGGGCTTAAAGGATAAGGCTAGTCAACAAATCCTGGTAGAAGACTACAGCCAAGACTGTCACTCAGTACTTTCTGATTTCCCCAGCCTGTGCACCATCCTTCGCCCATTCGTTCCCTGCATAAATCTTTGAAACAAATACATCATTTCACTTTTTAAAAAAGGCTTGGTAATTTCCTAAATCAGCCAGGCATTGTAGACTTAATCTCACATTACTGAAACGAAAGTAAACTATGCATTTGTTATGGACTATTTTCAGCTGTTGATGAAAACACATCTGCTGCTCTACTGAAATCTACAACAGCAGGTTCATGTTAATGAGATTAAGTCAAAATAAACAATAGTTTTCATGTTCGTCTTAATCAAAAAAATGAGCTCTGTGTCAAAGAGGAATAAGACATAGTAGGCACTGTACACATAGGTATTTCTTGTTATTCTGATCTACTGATTTTTTTGGTTTTGGTTGGGTTTTGGTCAGTTTTAATTTAGCTTTACAATTCAATCCTACTTAAATATTCATGAGCAAAGCAAACATCAGCAACTAATTCTGATTTCCCATCTAGACTGTAAAACTATTACTTTATGGCACCTCATCCACATTATCCTGACCACTGACTTGCTTTGTTATTTTGTTGCATTGTCAGCAGTTGAGCAGACAGTCCTATCACAGGCAAAGTGCACACACAGAAGACCCTTTATCTTAGCGAGGAGGTGGAAGAATGCAGAGGAAGCTCTCTGCTCGCCAGTCAAGTCAGCCAGTCACGTTTAGCACCAATAGGGTAATATGCTGATTGAGCCCTTTCAGGTCACCTTGGTGGCCTGGGGTGGGGGAGGGCTGAGGGTCAGCCTTGTGTATACTTCGTCCATCAGTGATGGACATAACAAGTGGTCACCCTCTTAGACAGGCACAGAGGCTTTTAGCAGATTCGCTGAGCGTCAGAGTGTGTTCTAATTAGCTCATTAGAGACTCTCTAATTGCAATCACTTCCATTTTAAGAATTTACTCTCTTAAATTTGGTTTAAAATTCTCTGTGGTTATCTGCAACTGTGAGATCTATACTCCAGTAATCACCCTGGATTTCACAAATTACAGGTATTACATGAGCCACAACTCTCAGGCAGATGTAATGTACAGCTACTGCAGCTTAGCCAGGCTGATGTTGAGGGTCAAAAATCCCCCCGAGGAAGAAGCTAAGTATGTAAGGCCCGCCAGTCCTCGGCCACCTCTGACCATATGCGTGGTTTCTGTCTCACTGGGTTGTGTGTGTCATTTCATACACAAGCGAGATAGGGATCTCTGTGCCCTTCACATGATGCTTTTACAGTGCAGTTACATTAGCTAATTTGACCACGCTTTCAAAAATAGCCCTTGATCGATAAGGCTTTCAGTTTCTTGCAAGCCTCAAGGTTTCACCTTCAGGCTGTCCCTTGGGGAAAAAAGGGGAAAAAACCAATCCCTCATTTCAAGTATCCCAGAATTTCTTTGTATCAGAGGCTGGCAGAGCTAAATCTGAACAAACGTATGCATTGACCTTTATGACCTTGACTAAGGTCACGTGTGAAAATAATTGTAAAATGCAAACATAGGGCGATAAACATCATCAGCTCACATCACACCTGGTGATGTCCAAACAATGGACAAGTCAACTAGAAATGGCCCCCAATTAGGACAACAGTTAATGCTGGAGCCAGTGCTATTTAGACTGTCTGGGTCACTTCAAAATACACTCTCATTAGGCATTAAAGACTAACAAGGTTAATGATCCAGGTCTATTGAGACCCACCCCTCTGTGTGGACCATCTCTTTGAGCATAGCCTCTTTGATCAACTGTCTGCGTAACCTATTTCAGGAAAGCAGCCTTCATTTGCGGGATGACTTCGGCTTTGTCTTAAGTCTTCCCTTCAACTCTTGTGTCAGTTAATTTTAATACAAAGAGTGCAATGAAGACCAGTTGTTTTAACCCTAAACTATGAAATGGCATGACAAAGTATAACAAAAAACACGAAAGACAACAACAAGGGTGTTTCATAGCTGGCTTTTTTTTTTAAGGCAGATCTTAAATATTGCTGAAATACTGATTCTGTTTAATGTGGCTTTCCACAAGGTGTTGTGAGTAGTTCTTGATGCCAAGAGTGATGGTGAAAATTAACCCCACATTTCACATAAATGCACAATCAGAAGGGGAAGGATTGAAGGTGAAGCTTAAGGAAAAGAACTGGAGTACGGCATCACAGCCACTAATGTTTAAACGTGTTCAAGTCCAGTGAAGTAGATGGTGCTGTCCATGGTACTGCACCAAGAGCAAAGACTGGGTTCAGTGTGACTAAAAATAAGCATGTCGTCTGGTCTGTGCTGAGCTGCAGCTACTTGGCTTTACAGTTACTCACTGACATTTCAAACCATTTATGGCAGTGCTTTACCACCGGAATAAAGTCAGAGCGATAAATGTGTCAAACGAAAACAACAAATTAATTTATATGAACTGCTGGTTAATGCAGGCTTTATTCCTTTAAAACAGTGAAGACAAAATTATTTATGCATGAAGTGTTTCCCACAGAGTTGGAATCTATGTGTGGCAGCAGCTGAAGATGAGGGGAGGGTGTCCCTTTTTTAATCATTCTGTGTCCCCTCTTTAAATTCAGACATTTTTGCAGGTCCATGAATGCAGTGCAAGCGGACCTTGTCATGACTGTTTTTTTTTCCTCGCAGCAGTTTGAGGAGTTTGCGTAATGGGATAGATAACTGATCTGTTGATTCAGTCAGAGCTGATCAAGTCAGATCGATGGATGAAAGAAACAGCTGCTGCAGTGGTGAGTAAGAGCAAACTTTTAGAACCAGCTCAACGAACAGTTCTCAAGTGAAACTCAACAGTTGAGTTTCACTTTCAGTGCACTGGGCGTCTGCTGCTTCATCTGTGCCCAGACGATGCTCTGCGCTCTAAGAGGGGTGTGAATGAATAATCGAACGCTATATATATTCTCTCAAGCAAAGCACAAGCATCACTTGATTTAAGAGGATGCACAAAAACATATTTTATAGAGGTACAAGAATGAGGAAAGACTGTTACTGCAGTTAAGTCTTTGTGTATTGGCATAGTATGACATCCGCTGCACGTACGCATGCATGTTTCAGTTGTATACATATGCATGTGTGTAAAATCACAGGGATGTATGTATGCAAGTATAAGTGTATATGGTTATGTGTGTGTGACTGAATGTGCGTAAGTGTGTGGGTATAATTATGGAAGTATCTGTATGTATATATACATGTTTGAGATAAAGTTCATGAATTAATTTTGAAGTAACTGAGAAGGGGAAGGAAATAATAACTTTATACCTCCTCCTGCTCCTTTTTGAACATGTAAGTTTTAATTTTTGTTGGTTATTAGTGTATATTCATTAAGATCATAATTCATTTTAATTATTGTTATTTTGTTTTATTTTTATCTTTTTGTTCTGTTTGTTTAGCATATTAAAAATAAATAGCAATTAAAATCCTAGCACTCCTAATTACAAAACTACAAAATCAATACGGGGTGGTAAATGTTTTATTGTGGCATGCCTTCACAAATAAATTAATGTGTGGGAAACCCTGGGCATAGTTTCAAAACTGTGGTTTACATACAGAAACTACAAGTATTTGCTTTGTTCTCATTCTGTCTGAACTTAAATTCACCAACAGGATTTTGAGAAAAAATAAAAACTTCATCATCATTATACCATTATGCCAATTTTCAGCCAGCTTTGTATAATAACAGTGTTAGTATGTGGAGTGTTAAAATGAACTGTGGTAAACTTCCCTCCATCTTGCCAGCGCCCAGACCTCCCTGCTCATCTCCCAGCTCAAATCCGCCAGATGACGCATTTAGGGCTGTTGCTCAAACTACAGATTGTAAACGTATTAGGTCACAAGGAGTAGAAACAGATCAGAAAGAGAGCTGCCCCCCCCCCCCTCTCTTTCTCTCCCTCTCTTTTTCAGACTTGGATCAAATTCCGATCAGAACGGTAAAACTAGGCAGTACTGATCAAATATGAACGATTCTGTTACTGAGTTGGGTATTTCTGATCTAAACTGTTCTCAGAAACATATTTTAGCTTACCGCTTAACTATTATACGAGATTATAAGTGTGTTACCTGAGAGCAGAACTGATGTACATATTATGTGATGAGATGAAGATAAAATGAATATTTTGGTGCAGAAAACCATCAAGTTCAGAGGCAAGTACACATTTCTTTTTGTTGTGTAAGCTGGCTCACAATGGCTCTGCTTTGCATGTATAATGATCTTTTCAGGGCAAAACTAATAAGCTTCATTGTTTTGTTTTGTTTTTAAAGCAGACTACATTGTGCTTTTGATAAAAACTCAGACAAAGACACTGTAATGAGTGACAGGCTGACCTTCTAACTATTAATAACACTGAGGGGGCCGTGAAGAGTCCACTCTGAGAAGAATGGATGGGAAGTCAAATAGTGCAATAACCAATTGAGGACAACATAAAAAGCAACCATCAGCACCTGTAATGCAAATGAGAACTTCGCTTGCACAATTATTACCAATGAATGCAATTAAATTAAATTTGAACAAAAGCAGGGCGCTGGCGAGGGACGACGACACAGCCAAGAGAGCTCACAGAATAAAAGCAGACAACAGAAGAGAGACGGTCAAAGTAGCAACTCTGGCTCAACCCTAAATTCCTAAAACCTGACACTGCATGTTTTGATTGGCCGTCACTTTAATCTGAACAATACCTTTATCTCTATTGACTGGTCTAACTGCCCAACAATAAGGTAAAACCTCCAAAACAGGAAAACTAATTACTGGCTCTACAGTAGCGCTCTCCCCCCTCCTTACCCAAGGAGCCACAGCTGGAGCGGATAATAAAACTTGGACTCCTCATCGTCATGGTGAGATCAAAGTCACAGGCTTTCTATTTTTAAATGATTGGACTCTGGCTCTGTTGTTGCTGGCTGAGCTAAGCGCCAAAACCCTTCTGTTTTGGAGTAGGTGTATACTGTACATGCGTGCAGACACATGGATATACAACCTCAAAACTACACCGATGAAGGCCTAAACAAAGACAGCTCACCTTAGAGTCTCAGAGTTAAACTTTAGGCATTAAAACCACTAATCTAACTATTTTTCCTCTACTCACTGCCATGTATAACTGTGCTTCTGTATTTGCTGTAAACTGCTCTTATTTTGTTTCTACCCACTGCCCGGTAACCTTGGGCCTGCGTGAAGCAGGCTTCTACCTACCTTTCCTTCAGCTTAAACCAAGGTTACTTCTACAACTCTTCTTTTAAAGAATATAAACATGAATACTCTCATCACATTCCCAAAAATACAGACTGCAAATCAAGTAAAAGGGCACATCCCGTACAAATGATAGCGAAGAATAGCCCTGCATTTTTTATAGTTTAATCATGGTAACCAACAATCGTTACATGCCTGCAACTAAAACTGAGGTTTTTATTGCAGACATTTCCTAGAAATTAGCTTGACAACTGCTTTTATTACTGCAAAATCCACTCAAGCCCAAGGAGGCAATCTGAAACAGATGTAATTTATAATTTGGTTGGAATTTAGCAGAGCACATCTGGATTTCACTGAAAATTAGGCACTCATAATGGGAGATAATCCCATGAAAACGTCACACAGGACTAAAATAAGCAGCAAGTGCAGGAGTTCATGCAGGGCAGCCTGGTATTATGGTCTATGAGGTGGGAGTTCACTTGGATTGGAATGAATAAAAATAAAAAATAAAAAAATAGCACAATGCAGAACATGGCACTGGATTTCATGAGTGAATATACAAAAGGTGTACAGCATCATGGTGCCTGAATGAATGTCTAAACTCACAGCTAGGACACACAAACAGTCTGCTCCCTGCACAGAACCCGCTTTGTAAGTGATCTTCGAAGCGCATCCTGATGGAAGATCTCGCCTCTGTGACGCTATTTATAGCTTGGTAATACATCAGAGGTCGCACCTTCCATCTCAGCAGAACCAACATCTGCCTCGATACACACTGGCTTATCCAACACTGACGATAGAAGGCATCTAGTAATGTGGTTGGATGCAGAATCTTACAGAGACCTTTCAAGCTCTACTAATGTAAACAAGTTTCATTCTCTTTCTTGGGTGTCTTACAACTTATTCAATTCTTATTCTGGCATCACTCTCATAGGGATTTTATGTATTGAACTAGTAAAATCACATTTAGCTTACTTTTTCATGGGAAGATGCTCTTTGCTTTTCAACAGCCAGTGGTCAAGTTATTTGTGGTGTGCTGTTAAAAGCTGAAATGACAGTGACGTCAGTATCATCACTGACAAACTCGTCTGACTCTCACGATGATGGTAACGACTAGAAGGGGGCTCGTCACCGCTGTGTCTTCCGTAAAATGGTAGCGCGCAAAGTGCTGGCTAATCTGATCTGCCTGAGCCAGTATTTTCAAAAGCAGCCAGTCAGTCCATCAGCCAGACAATAAGAGAGGCCACAAGATAACAAGATAAGCCTGGGCTGTCCTGGTGAGGTGGTCCTGGGGGGGGGGGGGTGCATATGATGAAAGTCCCTACTAATGCCAGACAGTACAAGTCTGAACTGCTGTGCCGAATAAATCTGACTTTCAGGCCTGATCTTAGCTTTTTAAAGTAAGTTTAGAAAGGGTGTTACAATAGCTGTAGTGCTCAGTGTTACATATTGGAATGGGGAAAATGCTACTTTTCTTCACTCACTCTAGGAGTGTGGTTAAGATGCCAGCATTGATTGGCTTGGCTTACTGGTCCATCTTTTTTCTTGCACACAGAAAAACAAAAGAAACTGGTTGGACAAATGATTGCTTCAGTAGGAAACTATCAGCATGCAAAGCAAACTGTAGCAAACGCACACCGGTTGCTTTTCCAGTGAAAAATGGCCAAAGCAGAGCAAAACAGGGAGCTAGTGATATTCATACTCCATCTTGTGCTGCCATGATCTCCCCAGGCTTGTGAGGGAGAAGTAAGAGCCTCCAGCTCTATTGTGACCTTGAACTGTGTCTCTACAGTCTGTGTAGTAAGGATTTACTGTTTGTGTGGGTGTGCAATGCGTTCAGATGGGGGCGGAAAAGGCATCATGCGTTGGTGAGCTCCTTTGGCCCTTCTTTGTGACCTAGTGGTCAGTAATCAGTCCTTTGTGCATGGGCCCAAGTCATCTCTGAGTCACTGACAACACCACCAGACTAAGAAGCTTAACTGTAAGAGAACATGCAACAATTAAAAGCAGGGATACAGTAAAAATGACGTCACCTATGACCTTAGAGCCTTGTAACTCATAAGGCCAAGATGGGTGACACTGTAGCCACTCTTCGGCACTACTGCCGAGGGGGGAGTGACGTGACAGATGTGTCAGAGTAACAGTAGCATGCAACATGCAGTATACTACAAATAAACAGCAAAAACAGACACTATAGTGCTATAGCCTCAAAATATGTCATTATTAATTTATTATTTCATTTATGCATTCTTGTGAATTTTTATGTGCTTTATAATTGTTTTGCATCAGTTTATGGTGAAAATGTCATGATACTTCCTGCTTCAACTTTGACTAGTTGCTTTTGAGGTTGCATTCTGACACCTTTAGCTTTCAAACATGCACTGAAAACCTGAAATTAGCAGCACTGTATGTGAGAACCCAAATTATTTGGCATTATTTGGGCATTTGGGCATTAAAATGGACTTAACTTCGCCAGCTCCCAAGCACAATGTCTGAGTAATATCCGACTGAGCCCTGAGTCTGGATATTTTTGCAAGTGGGCATGTTGATGACATTTCTATTATTCAGTTTGCATGCAACCAGAAGAAAACAATCATCTGAAGGTGAAGAAGAAGGGACATTTACACAAAAGATGGCAACGAAAATGTTTTAACAGGGATGAGGACAAGATTTGGGAACTTATGTTGGTAAAGGCCAACACCAAAATAGTCAAAAGAAAAATTCAAGGAACACCAAGATGGCTACGGACCATGGTGTAATCCATGTCTTTCCTGCCTACTGCATGCTCTGGTTAGGCACCACCCAACACCTAATGAAACAAAGTATTTCCAGGAGGAAACAGGGCAATCTCCTGTTTTGTGCTACATGTGTGATAGGCTAATCTGGAAAATTCCTAGTCCTGATTCTCCACACAAGAAGGAAAACTGTGTCAATCCTGAAAGACACATTCTGATTTTAAACAGAACTGTTAAAAGTAGATGAAACCACAGAAAACACAGTCAGTCTGCAGGGTTGCGTCTCATAGTGGTAGAGGTGGCAACCTAACGCGCTGGGTGAAGGCGGAGTGCCCTTGTTGTGAGATTAACCAGCAGCTAAGCTCTCATTAGGTAAACAAAGGTATTAGGCACCAATCAGGCCAGAACTAATAGGTAAATACATCCTTCCAACATCTGTTTGGGTTAAAGATGAACAAATAAAATCACATCATTGATTGGAAACAACTAAAGTGACGACGAAGCAGGAAGGCATGAGAATATTTAAACACTTTTGAGTGAAAGCTGCATCAATATTTTCGTACTAGTGTTTCAACGAAAATTAATTCATTGTTTTGGTTTGATGGCCAACAAATTTACTGTGTGTGTACTTGTAGCGTCATTCTCATCTGCAGCAAGAAGCTGTTTTGCAAAAGCTCTTTAAAAAACCCAAAACAAACAAAAACACTAAATGTCAGACAGACAAAGTTAGCAACTAGTTGATGAACATATTGGAGCCTTTGGTAGATGAAGATACAGATAATCATCTCAGGAGTTGGTGGAATGCAAAATAGAGTTCATACAAGGGACAATACTGGACTTACATTCATTAGATGGTCAGAAACACAACTTCAAATGAAGACAACAGTTGCTTCATGACTTCTGAATACCCAAATAAGCAGCTGTTTGCTAACATCCCACTTGAGCAAGTGCACCAGAGACTTTCACTGAGTGAGTGGCTAACTTCCAGTTTAGCACTCTGCTAATTTGAATTTATTTGATTGTGTGGATATTCTAGACTTTCCAAATGTTATTGGAACAAATGAATAAAATCCCAAAAGTGAAACAAGTCATTTTGTGGCGGTTGTGACCAAGAA
This sequence comes from Plectropomus leopardus, assembly GCF_008729295.1. Taxonomy (NCBI): domain Eukaryota; kingdom Metazoa; phylum Chordata; class Actinopteri; order Perciformes; family Serranidae; genus Plectropomus; species Plectropomus leopardus. The sequence continues at coordinate 9,476,035 of NC_056485.1, read as the reverse complement.
GCAACTTCCAAGGTTGAAAAAAATGAAGCCAGTGTGGAAGTGCCAAATACTGCAATTCCTCAAATGGCCACTTGAGGCTGGCTCAAAAAGCGAGTTGATTCCCAAGAAAAACCATGTTAAAATGCCAAACTTTACAGCAGAAATAAACATGTTAAAACACTCTGGTTAAAATAAAAGAAGAAAAATGTTTTTCTCTCTATAGCTAATGTCCCTCTTCATGATGGGGGTGAATTTTTATATAAAGCACCTGATAACATTTTATTAAGGACTAAAGTTATACACGATTAGGGGCAGGGCAGGTTGGAGTGACAGACTGTCTGCAAGGCCTCACGACAATCTATGAGTCACAGCTCCACCCTCTTGACTATATACAGTCACTTCCGGCTCCAAAAAATAAAAAATAAAAATCCAAGATGGCAATGGCTTCAAAACAAGACCTCCCAAACTAATAGGTGATGTCAAGGTAACTTTGTCCATTTTTTATAGAGTCTTTGGTTGTGACAAAAACCCACTGATTTACAGATGCCTCCTTCCAAATGTGTGTTTATGGAAACAGTCTTTTTGAGCGCAATGGCATCATGCGACAGAACTTTCCACAGTTAGGCAGCTATGCCAAATTGGCTTCAAAGCCAACAATGTTCCTGGGGGCTTGCTTAAGAGGTGATAGTAAGTCAATCTTTGGTGCGACAGCTTGTCTACGCTGACCCCAAGTGGCCAAAAAAAATGAAGGTTTAGGGATAACTTGTAAACATTAAAAAGGAAAAAAAATATCTTTCTTAGTTCTCAGCATGGGTATGTGTGGTGGCCCCTTTTTCATGGGCGCGAGCAGAGCTCATTTTCCACCGAGAGCTGAGATTCTGCAACTTTGTGTCAAGTTGTCTTCATCAGTGGTAAGCAGTTACAGTAATAACGGATTTCATGCGGATTCCAAAACTGCAGGCACAACCAAGATTTACGAAGAGAGTTTGAAAGAACACACATGCTGTCACTCCCCAAACTATGTGATGTGTTGAACCGTCTCCCATCTGTCCAAAACTTAATGTGCTGAAAGCAAAGGCCTTTTCTATCCTATTTTTGCTTTAATTCCAACTCAGTCTAAGTGCATGGCATTATGGAGCATTCATGGTTGTGTTAACTGGATTGAGAGATTATTGCAGATTACATTTGATGAGGTTGACCAGTGAACTGCTGCAAAACAATTGCTTTAAATAGCATCCACACTGAGATCTGACAGTTCTGTTTGTGTTATATTGATAATGTTACACATCATCCCAAGGCTAAAAAAGAAAGAAAAAAAAAAGACACCACTGATCTGTCAAATGATCGAAAAGCAAGCCCTCCTCTCACCATTTAATGCAATGCCTGGGAGCTGAGGCATTATTTTCAAGAAAATGAGAGAAACAAAGCCTGCTATTTTTATGTTACCAGGAGCAGAATAAACAAGTTTCACAAAAGAAACTTAAAAAAAAAGAAAAAGAGATTGCAGTACAAGCAGTTTTGTAGTGAGATGAAAGGCAGCGGTTGCAGACAGCACAAAACTGACTGATGACTGCTAAATGCAGAACATCACACTGTTGCCCATGTTACTCTCTGAATCGAATTATACATGGTATTTATAGCATGCAATGTTAATGGCCAACTGCCAAGCAACCTTCGCACTTTTATCCTTAGGGTGACACCATAACACCCCCTCTCTATTGCTGCTGACTGCCTGCATTTCTGTCTATGGCAGCAATGTAACACCGAACAGGGACGTCCCAATATCATAATGCATGAAATAATCACAGGGAAGCCCATTTTAATCAAGTGTTTAGTTCAAGGGCATGGCGTCAAATAATACCCTATTGTCCTTACAATGCAATACTTTACACTTGAACAGCACTGTGTGGAGGATTAAGGACACCTTGGAGCTCAGTCATGACGGTGAAATGATTAACTTATATAAAAAAATATTTATTTATTTTTTTAAAAAGCAGCTCTCAGTTCATAGTAGTGAATGTCACTTAAAAATAGAAAAAACACAAACGTTCGATCATATTTTCCAGGACACTTGTCCTTGCACTCCTGTGTTACTCTCCATTACTCATGTATGAATTTACACACACACACACACACACACACACACACACACACACACACACACACACACACACACACACACACACACACACACACACACACAAGGCTGCTAAATTGCCAATTAAATCTCAAAATAACACGTGTCTTGAAATACACACGTCCCCAAAGTGTCAAAGCTTGATTAAAAGAAGGGTGTTTAGATGATTATATTCTAATAATATTTGTGCTTTTCTTGTTCTATTAACCCTTTTGATCCAGACCTTTAAAATAAAAGATTAATTCACACAACCTTATAAAAAAAAGCTTTAGATTTTAATTTTGTACATTTTAATTCACATGTATTCTATGTTTTATAAAAGAGAGGTGCAGCCATGGGACTGTTACCCACAATGCAACAGAGAGAGGAGAGGCTAAATCTGCTGTAAGCGTCACAGGAGACGAGACTTGATGGTGGGGTTTGATCGACTCATCTGTCTCGCACTATTTCTTCCCCCTATCAAAACTTGTTTGTCAACACACACACACACACACACACACACACACACACACACACACACAACACAGACATACACACACGTTTCTGTTGGCCAAAGTACCCAGAATCCATTGCAGCTCAAGGTCACCTGAGTCTTCTCTGGCATTCAGCCTGTGCACCTCCGTTCTCACTCTTTTCTTGCACAGAACCCAAAATCTATTTAGTATGAAAGAATAGGAGCTAAAGAAAATAACTACAGGTTTTAATTTAAGTATTTTGATTTACACACTGCGAATCAAATGGCGACTCTTCAAGAGTCCCCCCCACCACCACCACCACCACCACCACACACACACACACACACACACACACACACATTGTGAATACTGCCGTTTAAATATCCTTTATGTACTTTGAATAAATCCAGATTTAATTAAAGCTTTACAATGCAACTTTCACAAAATTTCATTTCCATCTCATGTCACAAAGAAATCTAAATCCGTCTGGATAATCTCTACACCGGTATCAAATTGCACTGCAGTGTCTTTTGCCCTCAAGTGTCATTGAGGGGGCGATTGTTATGTGAAGTAACACAATGATTTCTACGCTTTTTGCTTATGCTATAGAACAGAAACTTAAATATTGTACTGAATGATTGAAGCACTTCCCTGAGAGCAAATATGGAGGAACGTGCACATCAAACAAGACTACTACGGCAAGCCTGAAGCCATTCACTACATGCAGTTCACCTCAGTGTGCTGTATGTGCTTTACATGTTTACACAGCTATCTAAATACAGTATTTATGTGGGAAATCTTTAACTAGGAGAAAAAAAATAGCTCTTGAGATATTCTGAGGGATTTGTTTGTCAGACTGGGACACAATTTGTAGAGCTTAACCCAGAATTACACATTGACTGTGTTTTATTAATCCCACAGAGGAATACTGTATGCCAGCCCCTGTGCAGCATCATTTAAGCCACATTAATGCACAATGGTCACTTTAGTTGTTGACTCCTGTTCCTGTTGTCTTCCTCATTCTAAGCTTATGAGCATGTATGCCATAAATCACTTTCATAAAACATATGTTTGGCATCGCTTGTTGCATATGGGATGATCTATGAGTGCGGGACATCTGTGAGACACTGGTCTCATTTGGAAATGCTCATTAGGCTGATGAGAACAAAAGGATACATGGAATTAAAAACTGGTTTCATCTTGGCTCAAATGAAACAATTATCACAGTAAGCTTGACTTCACAATAAGCAATATCAGATCAGCAGCATGATATGTGTAGAAGGATGAGTGTGTTTCCATGCCAGGAGACATGGAAGGTCACTTCTATCAGCCCAAATACTAAAACTCATTACTGCACACCTACTGTAACTTCACCTTACTCTGACATTTCATAAAAAATAGTATTTTCTGAGGCGATGGTGGTGAAGGGAAGTGGGAGAAGAAATTATATGGATCAAGACACCAACTCACCTTGGGCTGCACTTCTACTTCGACCACTTGGTTCTTGTTCAGGCAATTTTTCACGAAGCTTTCGACTCTGCTGTTGCACTTCATGAAGATGACGTAGGCGGCGTAGGCTGAGAGCAGTGTGATACTTTCCCACATGGAGATTAAGTTATCCAGGAAGAAGATGATGAGCATGATCAGATCCAGGATGTAGAAGGAGACATCACGGAAGAGCGGCCACCATGTTAGGTTGAGGATCTCCTTGGAGAAGATGGCACACATCCCAATCACAAAGAGGATGTTGAAGACGGCCGAGCCCACGATGGTCCCGATGCCCACGTTGCTGTGTGAGATGAAGACACCGATGATGGAGGTGAAGAGCTCAGGGGCTGAGCCGCCCGCTGCCATGAAGGTTGCGCCCGCTACATCATCTGAAATGGTCAGCTTCTCCGTGATGACCGTAAGCGCTGGGACGAAGAACTCGTCGCACACTATGGCTAAGGCAATGAACATGTAGATCATGCCAAACATGTGGAGCACCACTGCTCCTTGGCGCCTCTTCTCGAGGCTGAAAATGTCTGTTGGGTACTCCCCCTGGCTCTCATTGCTTTTTGCTGTAGATTTCATGGCTATTGGCATGTCGGCTGACACGTTGGGGTCCCTCTGGTGTTGGGTGAAAAGTAGAGTCCGGTGGGGGGCCGACTGGTGGAGACTCTCCTGTGGGAGCACTGGCTCGCTGAAACCCCCTGAGCTCCAGGTCAAGGCACTGAGGGAGACAGCACTTACGGCCACCAGGCTGAGGGCGAACCCAAAGATTCGCACGGGCCTCAGCTTTTTCCGCAGATAGTGGTGGGCCTGCCGCTTACAGGTGGCATCCGCTAAGGGCCTTCTCTCTAGTGAACCCATGCTTGGTTGATCTGAACCCATGTTTGTGAAGCTCGTGGCGTCCTCACTCTCAATGGCTGGGTAAGAAGAGGGGAGAGCAGGGTGCGGATCTTACCGGAGACAATGCATGGTGTTGTCTTTAGTTTCAAATGAGTTGAGAAGATTGTAGGTGCTTTCCAGGGTCTGGTTTGCCAAATGATGTCTTCATATTAGCCTCTGCTGGACAATGTTGACAGAATGAGGAAAATTAGTTAGTGAACCAGGAGAGAAACTCAAGTGAAAAAAGAGAATCAAAATACAACCAAACCAAAAGAAAAGATGTCAGGTTTCGAAAACAAGATGTATTTAAAATATAATAGTCATATTATATAATAATGTGATGATGCCACAAAGTTTAACTCAACAGAGAACTAAATATTTATTTCTTAATCATAAGAAAGCTCATCAATGTTGACCTCTATCATGTAAAAAAGTGATCAGTACAGATTTTCAAACATGTCCTGTTGCTGCCTTTCTCTATTTATACAACATCGTAAATGGAAAGTAATGTGTGTGTGACAGTTGGTTTTTCCTTTATTTTTAATTCATTAAAAATATGTCATAAAAATTGTTACATTAACCAATTGTTGCCATGGAAAAGTCATCCAAAAATCAGGACTAATACTCCTGACCACTGCAAAAAAAAGGGAAGAAAAAAGAAAAAAAGATATGTAGATATTCAGAAGTTAAAATCAAAGAGGAAAACCCCAGTTACAAGACTGTGCAGAGATGTGAAATATGTCAAAAGCTTAATACAAAATATTAATTTAAAAAAATTAAATACAAATCCTATATATATTTAGAGTTTTAAAATCATCCCATGTACTTAGTGTTCTCTCAAAGGGCTCTGAAATAAATCTGCACAATTAAGGGGAAATATATATTGGGAATAAATCTAGAATTCATAACAAGTTTTAACATTTACGTGTAATTTAATTGTGATAGTCCATTGGGATCATTTTTACGCTTACATTATCTGCACACCATTGAGTGTTTTCAGTAATTTTACATGCAGTAGTTGACTATTTCAACTCATTCGAACCGCAAGATGCAGCAAACAGAGAAACTTACATGTGCAACTGATTCTGCTGCTTTAACTATTTCGATTTTTACAACCAAGAATCGGAAACCTGCTTTTTTTACCTGAGAAAATACCACGAAACGTGAAGGCCGAAGGTTTACGGACATCACTTGGCTTCAGTCTGTGAAAATGGTAAACGCTATGACGCTGCTGCTCAGGTAAAAGCACAGAAAAACACACGTCCTATCATGTTTGACTTCTCACTGATGCACAGCCTGCTGCCTTTCAGCTCAACGGCTTGTCAGGGGTGGCAGTTCAACTCTTTTCCCTGTCTGCCCTTCAATAATGCCTTCGCCCTTTCAGCTGGATCATCACACCAACAAACAGCTAACCAGCATCCCCCGACCAAAACAGCCCAACATTAGTTTCCCTGGCGAGGCGCATGACGCGTGGAGAGGCTGCAGACGGTGGCATGCCTTACCTTTGACAGAGGCGAGAAAACAGCCGCACGGCACAGCAGCAGGTTGAAATTAGGAAATCCTCTCCGGTGCCCTCTTGCTCTCATTGAGCAAAAAATGTGACCGGTCTCCGCTCTCCGACGGCAGAGGAGGAGCTTTGGAGAGGAAGAAAAAAACGCTTTTCCAACTGCGCTCACCTCTCTCCCTCACAGCAGCAGCAGCAGCAGCTGCAGCAGCATCCCTCCCGTCTCGGATGAGAGGAGCTAAAAAAAAAAAAAAAATCCCCGGTCGAAAATACCTTGCTAATGTAGCAGAATATTGTGCTGGGCTGCGCTGACCACGTGAACCGCCTGGTTTATTAAAAAAGCCAGGTAAGCGGCAGACAGCGCATCCTTTCCTGCTCGCTTCACGCGGTGGGGGCTTTGGTGATGTTGCATTTTGAGGGAGGAGTTGCCGTGGTTACACAGCAAAGGCAGTATTTCCACTCATTTTTTTTCTTTTTTTTAATTCTATTCATGATGACGGAACAGGTGGATAAGCTTCAGCTCGGTTGCAGATTTATGTGCACGCCTTAGGTCATTTCAAGGGCATATGCATATGTCACGTGCAGCCAAAGGTGCAGCATCATTGATTTTTTTCCCCTAAATACACAATACTCATATTCTCTATCAAACCAGAGAACATTTCATTTTAATTCTCTATTTTGGAAAATCGCATAGGCCTATTAGATTTCTAGAATTAGTTTGATAAAAGTAGGTACTGATAGCTTACCACTAAGCATGTTTTTGAAAGAAGTCAAGCTAATTTTCTCAGTTTTCAAAGGGTTAATGTTGCTACTCAACACTGGACTATATACCAAAAACTGCTAATAATTTTAACATCACAATTCATGAGTAATCTGGGAAGTTAAAAAAAGAGTAATAAGGTGCCAGGGTGAACAAAAAAACCCCAATTTGCTCAGATTTAAATACTACTTAAAGACAGTTTCACTCTGGCACCTTTTTTTAAAGAAAAAAAACAAACTTTCCAGATGAATTATGAACTGTAATGTTAAAAATATTAGTAGTTGTTGGTAATTAGGCTAGTATTGAGTAGAAATATTAACCATTTGAAACTTGAGCAAACTGGCAATTTAAGAAGACATGACACAAAAATGACCCAGTAAAGAACAGTACAGAAGTACAAAATATGATACCTTAACATCAGCAAAAAAGTGTGTAGAAAGTACAAAATAAAAAAAAAACGTTAAAATAATGTGCTTTATATACTAGTTTGCTGCATTTTAAATATGTCAACTAATAACATGCCTTCATCTGACATAACCATCATCCCTACTACCACCTGAGTCGCTATGTTTACCCCTAATGTCAAAAAAAGCCACCCAACCACTTAGCATTAGTCGATAAGCCAAACCCCGTTGGATAGATGCGGACACACAATCTCTACACAGTGTGACAAAGTATGTGTGACACTAATGGCCTGGTGCTGTATAATAAATCATGATTCACTGACCTCATTGATTGTCCCCTCTTCTCTGCTCTCATCTCCTTTCCACTGTAGCTGCCCCTCGTTACCTAACAGGAAATGCAGAGGACGACATTGACTTGAGTTACTTCGGATTATCAATAGTCAGATGTTTTTGTGATGACAAGGCCTGCCATTGGGGTTCATATTTGTACAGTTATCAAGCCAAATTAACTGACTCGGTATAAAAACTGTCTTTTGACATGTAATAAAATAATAGGTCTTTGAATTATCTTGACTGTAATTACTGTGGAAAACTTCTTAAAAGCAATAACCTGACATTTGGGGAATGCCCTTGTGTGTTGTCTTGCTCCAACATAGCTAGATGGCAGGTTTGTTAAAAAATTTAAGCTACAATTGGTAACCAATTTGCTTAGCTAAGCAAAAAGACTGTAAACAACTCGTTTTAGCCATACAAGAACAATATTTAAAAAAGACAAGTTGCACAATGACTTCCCAAAGTCGCCACTCACCAGGTAATCAGCCAAACTAACTGACCGCTGGCTGTTGCCTTGTATATGATGGACAGATTGGAGAGTGGTATTGACCTTGTCATGTGACTTTTGGCAAGGATGCAAATAAGTGTATTTTCCCAAAATGTCAAACTATTCCTTTAACCATGACAACATTGTGGAATGTCAATCATAATTCCCTCTCACAGAACTTAAGACTGATATCCTCACTCCATCTATCGCTGCTGAGTGTCCCTACAACTGCTCCCACGTAATTCCACAAGAACAAACTGGTTTCTGTCCCGTCAAGTTGATTAAAAGGAGGAAGAGATTGGTGAATGAAGCCATAAGTAGGCTACGTCATCGATCAGATGGTTGAGATGATAAGACTGGGATGTAAGGCAAGGATTTCGTCACAGAAAAGACTGTCAATTTGGAGAAATTAAATGGGCATTCCAAACAAGACTCAGCTTTTGCGTTTTGAAATGTAACACTCAAGTCTATGAAAACAGCTGTTAAAAGTTCTCTGTGGCTCTGCAGGGAGCTTTCCAAAGTTTGAAAAAAAAACCAAACTGGATTGGACTGTTGGTTGGACAAAACAAGACATTCAATGATGTCACCCAGGGCTTTAGGATATTTTGATGGGCTATAGTAAAAAATAATTGTTAGCAGGAACTATACTTAATATTAATGAATTTTATAGTTTGAGCAAATGATGTTTTGACAAAGAAGACTCTCTTATACAATTTTTTGTGTAACACAAATAAGATTTAAAGTTCTATTATGTCAGCCTGTAATCCTAAAAGTTAGTTTCATTTCAGATTAGTTTTTTTTTTATCTTGTAGATACACCTGGCCTCAGGGGAATGTGATAGTAAATCAAAATAGTTTGTATACCGACTGTACGGCACACAAAAGCTGTTCTAATAGCTGATCCTTTTATTTAAATTGTCACATTTATCTGTCTGAGCACATGCATCTGATTGCACACAACATCATATAGAGCAATCGGAGTCTGTCACCCCAGCTCTAATCAGATCTGTCAATATTTTTGCCTATCAAATGAGATCCCATCCAGGCCCTTGTCAGCTCTTTTTTAACAATAGAGTGCACACGCAGCCTCTCCTCCACACCGCCGCACCAACCACTCCTGATCTGGCTGTATTTCCAGCATAAAAGTGATGACTGGTCACAGGTCATGTGGGTTGCAGTGGGGAGGGAGGCAGTTTGGGAGGGGTGATGGTGGCAGTTGTTTTGATTTGTCTGAAATCTGTGCTGTGACAAAAACAACAGAAATTTCCATGCTGGCCCTGCCCCCCACCCGGCCCACCCTCGCTTTGGCCCGGCAGCTAAATCCGAGCCTTTGTGTCCCACATAGTTGTATGGATTTGTCAGCAATGGGGCAGGGGCAGTGGGGGGTAGATAGGGTGATGATAAGCAAGCAAGTTTTTCCGGTGAAGAGGGAAGGACAATTGACTGAGGCAAAGTATTGAATTAGCTCTATTAAATGAGTCATTTCTGTTAATAACCAACACCAAAAGCTGCTTGGTCCTGTAGATGAGGAAAGCAGTGAAATTGGAGAGTCCCAAGATAAGCTTTTTCTAAGAGACTTTCTCCGGATTAGATGTTGAAAGCCTCATATTAGCAACCCCCCCACCACCAGCACAAGTCTGTACAAAGAGGCTTGGACAGACCACCTGCCCCTTAGGAAAATGCGGTCAGCAAAACAAAATGGGCACAGGCCACCAATGGGATGCTCAGATAGTAAATAGTGAATCAATGAGGCTCTTGAAACAGCTGAGTAAATGTAATCCAAAAGACAAATGGCCTGCCTCTGAGTTATAACACAAAAGCAAGATTGTTCAGAGATAAAGTGGGAGAGACCATTTTAGATGAAATTCAGGGGTGGATTGGAATATTCATTTTAACCGCAGTTGCTCTGAAGAGATTAACGAATTGATAATCCACAGGCAGGTCTGATCACTTAGTGCTGGAGCTGATTAGATACGAACCCACAGTGTGAAAGTGAGACCCTACTTTTACTGGTGGCCCTTCACCACACATGGTACAGCCAGGATTTTTAGAAATACTGAGATCCAAGCAGCCCCTGAAAACCCAAATCATCTGAAGAGACCTGAAATTTTCCCTTTTTTTAACTCTACATATGTTTCCATTTTTAACGTCATTTCACTGTTCCGATTATATTCTTATTGTAAAAAGGTGTATTATTGTATTTATTGTTCTGAAATATTATATTTATTGTAAACATACGATAACAGTTGTATGTCTCAGAGTTTATCTTCGTGATTTTTTAAAGTGATACTCAATTTATGGCCTGTGGACCAAAACTGGCCCGGGATGAGATGCCAAGTGTCCTGCTGACCTTTTTCTAATGAAAATTTGATTGATCCGTATTGGATAATTATTGATATATTAATTATTATTTTTTGTTTATCAATTAATGTTTATTTTCATAACTGCACCTGGCCTCCTGTTACCTTGCAAAAGTAGCCCCGCACAAAACATGGTGAGAATCCCTGGTCTGAAAGGCAGCTTCTTTATATGTCAGAAATAAATTATAATTGCCTATTTATTCTTCAATAGCATTTTAATTTTTAAAATATTGTTTTCTGCCTTCTAACTAACCTTTACAGCCATGCTAGCAACTCCGTGAGGCCGTTCATAGTCACAGTGGAGCATGCTAACATCAGCATGCTAACATTTGTACAATGCATGCTAACATGCTGATATATGGCAGGTAGGATGTTTAAAATGTTGACAATATTAGTTTCACATATCATGATGCTAACTTAGCCCTCAACCCAAACTACAGCTGAGAGGCTGATGGAAATGTCATGAGATTTACAGGTGGTCATTTATAAAGAGAACAGTACAAACTGACGACCTCTAATTGTCGTCTGAGGTAGCTACAGCCATTAGTTCAGCAATAATTATGATACATTATTTCAATCACAAGTGAAAAGGGGTTGCTCCAACTAAATTTACAGACTTGAACTCCTGCTTACAAGAATTTAATCCACATAGTCACAAAAGTCAACTTTTAAATAGCAGAACATGATTTTTTTTCCATCAGCTACTTCCAGGTAGAGGATCAGACACTACTCTCCACAGCATATAGAGCACAGAGGACTCAACTTTAATCTGTTGTAAAAAGAAAATATATTCTATTCTGTCCAGGATACGTCGGAGTGTACCATACGCAGGTTTGCCTGGATGTTAAGCCTGGACTGATTAAAAACTTTATTGCTTGGATGCCTTTTGTATTATCAGTATGCACTGAAAATTTTTACACAAACTACAGGATAAAACACTCCATATTAACATTTCCGTTTTTGACTGTTAAGCTTCATTGTGTATTAAAGTGGAGTACATTATCTTAAGTAGATTTCTCTGCTGGATTTATGAGCTCAGCTGTCGTAAAAATCCAATCAATCTTTTTTTGTGACCTTAAAATATTTAACCATTGCAGTACAAATGTGAGGAAAGACAAACAGGGCAAACAAGTTGTATTGATCTGCTCACTCCATCCCTTATTTGACATTACTAAAAGCAACATGGGGACAATGTCTGCAGTGTTGCCTTTTCACCCTTAGTCAATGAATATGATGCTAAATATTTCATCCATGAGATGTGGCCACAGGGCAATGATCAGATCACTATGTTTGTTTTGGTGGAGGCGATTTTGTGTGAGGGTTTCAAGGTTCACGTGAACAACATCCTGACACTGGAGTGTATTTTTTCTGGTTGTTATCAGTCATTGAGAAGTCTGATGTGAAGGAGGACAGCATTGATACAGGATGTGTGCTGCATTATAAGGTTAATCCTTATGTCAACAGCCACACAGATGGGCTGACCTGCTGGGTTGCAGGGGATGAGGTTTTGGAGGGGCGGGTTGGAGAAGTTGAAAATCATTGCTGCCTGTCTGGTTACGACAACTAGTGAGCTTGGGCAAAAACCCGACGACTGGGGAAAAAAATAAAAAAGTCGAAAAATGTTTCATGCTCTGATGTCATTAGGAAGGCGAAAGCAGAGCTGTAATCCTATTTTAATCGCAGTGGATTTATTAAACAGGAGCAGCAGGTTTAAATCTCAGCAGATTACACAGAAGGCCCAAGGAGATGTGGAGAGGGGGGTCGGAAAGGCTTGCGTAATCAAGTGCACTTAAGGTGATATGGTTCGTCTTTGACTAGTTGGTGCCGATCAAAGAGGGAAGGGCCACGGGCTTTAGGGGACACCTCAAAATGTGAGGACTAAAGTCAGATATAGGAAATAAGTTTTTTAAAATGTCATAAATGTATTGATATTTTGTCAGATTGAGATGTCTTTTGGAATAATTACGTCTGACGAGATTAAGACAGGCTGCCTGCAGATGTTACTAATTATTTGGACTTGTGTGTGCCACAGTGTCCCTTGGAGTCGGCGCAAATCTCCTTGGCACCCTTTGTGAAAGACCTTAGTTCTTGTGAAGAACGGGTTAATCCCAGGTCGCGTCACATCTGGACTTAATCAAATCAACCCTTGTACAGAACATGTAGAACAAGCTTGGACGTCTGGAGGTCATCAGTGATAAAAGTTTCCAATCAACAAAAAATAGTGTTTGGGTATGTTTTTATATATACTTTCCATGCAAACAACATTCCCAGGTGCACTGATCAATCTACAAACCGAGCGCAACAATGAACTTTTCACTGTCAAAAACCGGCCCATATGGAGCTGTGTCAAATTTAAGCATAAAACCAGACAGTTAGTTTCATGCCCTTACAAACAAAATGGAACGTGCCAACACACTTTGCAGAGCCTTGTGTTGTCCCTGAACTTTGCCTTTGCCAAAAGCTTTATCTAAAAGGATGCCAAGCTCACCATCTGTTGGCTGAGCTTGGCAAATGTCTGTTTGTGACATAGCACCTCTTTGATAGGGAGCCATTTTGAGCCATTTTTACACTTTTAGATCAACGGTGTGTATCCCGCAGATTCAGAGTACCTGCTATTGGCTGTCAGTATGCATGTCATATACTTCTTGTTTTGTTTGGAGGACTTTATGAAGATTAAGAGGTGATCAGTTGTTTGTTTTTTAAGTATAAGTTTACTGCGAAAATCTTGGCCTTGATCCTTTTGAGATATTGAAGAATGAACTTAATAAATTTTTGACATTACAGATCAAGAATGTTTAAAATGTTTGCGTCACGTTTGACAACAGAAGGATTTTAGATAATTAGGCTAAATAGAAAGGTAAACATATATTTTTTTGTCTGATACCTTTGCTAACTTGTGACCACTTGTGGCAGCTAAAGGGTCGTTTACATTGAAACTTGAAGGTCCTATATTGTAATAACACAGATTACCATATATTTTTATTATAAAGCAGGTATAGGCGCTATACAATCACTATGAAAGTATAAAAATGCTAAATTCCACAGAAAAGGCAGTAATCTGTAATTCGTGCCTCTAAACAAGCCATCAGGACTTCCTGGAAGTTGTGATGTCACAACTATAACCACCACTACAGTGATGATACAATAATTCCCAGACTGCAATAGCGGTGAAAAGATGCTGAGAGCGTAGATGTGAATGACCCATAAATACGAAAAAAATCAGAGCAGACAGAGCTTTTTTTTATGGAGGGCAGGCTTTAAGAGACAGGTGCTAAAACCATAGCTATAGTAAAAGATACTGGTTGTCAATATGGTGCTTATTTCTTTCAGCAGAGCTGCTTAAAAAATCATTATAGAAAGATTCATAACTGTCCTTGTTTCCAGGACAAGGTTTCATAAGTCATAAGTTTACAGATGTCTCTTTTATAATGGTGGTCTATGGGGAAAACACTTTCTGGGCTGCAGAAGATTTTTTTTCTGCAATACTGCAAGTGGCCACGGGGAAAAAAATGGCTGCAAGACTAAAACAGTATGGCTGACAGTATGAGAAAAACAAATGTATTTTTTGAACATTAACATGTTCATGTAGAACGCCTTAACACAAACATGAACCTGAAAATAAGCACAATATGGTACCTTAGAAGTGTCAAACAGTTCAGCAAAGAAGCTTTTATATTTTTTAGAAAACTCGTAATTCTTAATGAGCACCTATTTTGATAGCATATTAAAAGTTTGAAAATGTACTTTTAAAAGGATAAGCATTAGCATTTGCATGAATATACTTATGTATTACATATACTTGGATACTGGCATTGGCTGATCCAAAGTTTGAGGATGAGACTTTAAAATGCCACTCTACACTGCCAAGTACTTCAACTAGCATACCACTGCTGCCATCTACTGGACAATCCATGCACTAAATTTACATTGCAAATTAAATTTTGGTTGACGATCACTTGCAGATTTGAGGAAATAAGCACTCCATTGGCCCTTTTCGTGGTGACAGTTTTGGCTCGTCAAGCAGCAAAAACACAGATGCAACTAATCAAGACAGGGACAGGTAACCAGGCAAGTGAATACAATGAGTTAGTGCCGGAACTTGAAACGAAAGGTACCCTTAACATTATCGGTTACACCTGTGTGCTCTTCCTGCTGGGACATGTCAAAATGAGCTGTGAAAGGACCCAGGTTTAAATCAAGTGGTTGTAAACACAGCCTGTCAGTCAAAAGTGTTTTGAAATTTCTTAGAATTTATCATACATTTGTTTAAACAGTTTGCAAGGGTGAATGGTTTAATTATTTCCACTGGTCATTTGGTCACTGAGTTAGATTTATCATCAGTTGAACAGTTTAATGGAAAGATACTGTTGTCGACTCTTATTTCAGATGGTGGGCTTTTTTTGTGCACATTTTCTCTTTTAAGTTGGCAGGGTGTGGAGTGTCGGATACATAATGTCCCTTATAGATTCCGCAAGGTACAGGAACCACATAATTACATAAAAGTGTCCCATAGGCTACTGCATGAGTTTAAACCATCCAAAACTGTCTTTTATTGCTATTCTGCTGCTGAATTATTAAAGCATGGGACATCAAGGACTCTAAAGGAAATGTTGTGCCATTTGTACAGAAAAATAAAATAAAATCTATATACATGATATACTCCTTTCACATATACGGATAGGTAGGTCTTCTTTATTGTCATGATTAATAGTGTCACAGGATGACTGAAATAGATAGATAGATATATAGATATATAGATAGATAGTATAAAGATATAGAAGTCTATAGAAATCTAGCCTATAAATATTGGGCTAATGCACAGAAAGTTACTTCAATTTTCTAATGGGTTTAAATATACTATGTTCATGTTGGATAAGATATGCGTTATGTATGATATTTCGGTGTCATTTCTTTTTTATTGGGCTACTTTATTAGTCTATATCATCCACGGTGTATTTGTGTTGGTTTTTTTGCGGTTCTCACAGGAAAATTATTTTAAAATATGAGGAGCTACTAGATAAAGCAAGAAAAACAACAATTTAACGTAAAAATACACTCCATATACATCAGTTTCTTTTTCACAAAAGTATCGTTACACTACCTCAGCATGTGTGCAGTAAAAACCAAACGCCAGCAGGCAGCAGTGTTGAAACAGCCGGCATGGAGGAACTTTAACCTCTTACACCCGCCTTCTTCCTTCCTCTTCCGGTTACGGCGATAGCAGGTATGGCGGCGCCCTGCTTTCCTCTGAAACATTATGTTTTTCAAATCCACTGTAATCCTACGTTTTAAAAGAAAATGTGGTTAATTTTAAGTAAACATGATACCATAAACAAGTCTTTGTTTCTAAAGATGTCACAATTATATAAGTTAATGGTTTCCGTGAGACATTTACAAGATGCCGATCAAGGGTCCTTAAGGCCGCTATATGTAGACTATACTGAATGGCGTAAAATCGCCGTATTTTCTAACAAACATACGATGAAAATTTGTTTTCGCACCATATAAAAACACAGTTCTCGAGTGAAATAGTTGGCGATAATTGGTCAAAACTTTGTTAGCCGTCGTAGATATAAGCCGGCGTCACTCGTTTTGAGCCTTAACATCGGCTGCACGGCTAACAGGGTTAGCAATTTAGCCTAGCTTAGCATCATGTTCCAAAATTAACCTATCATTGTGTTTGTTTTCAGCTTCAAAATGGTGCAGCGCCTGACTTACCGCCGTAGGTTGTCCTACAACACCGCCTCCAACAAAACCAGACTGTAAGTGAAGTTAAAAACGTTACTGTGCCTCGGAAAAAGCCCGCTCGGGAAGCTGAAAACCATCATTGCATCCTCACTGAATGACCAGCTGTGTGATTGCTAACACTTTAACTTTACTCTCGTGCTGCAGGTCCCGGACGCCCGGTAACCGTATTGTGTACCTGTACACCAAGAAGGTCGGCAAAGCCCCCAAGTCGGCATGTGGCATCTGCCCAGGAAGACTGCGTGGAGTAAGTAAACACGTTTTCCTTCATGAAGCTCTTGGACCTTCACCAGATAGCTAAATGTTTGGGATCACTGCTCTGAGTACACTGGTGCATGCAATTGCTGCTTTATCAATGCGTCTCATATCAAATACTGCCACCAATCAATCAAAAATCAGTTATTACTTAGCATTGATATTTCTCCCAGATCTATAACTATGCACCCACTCCATAGCTATATGTAGAATAAGTGAGGAAATACAGTTTGTTTTTTTTCTGAGTAAATCTTGAGGAAAATGTGAATTTGTAGCTGAAATTTGTATATTGTGTACTGAGTAGGAGGATGATCCTACTGTTAGTCTAAATCACAAATTTTATCACAATACAATAATAATCTTTCAACATGGATACCATCTCTGCTGCTATCACAAAGTCTGCCACAATGTGATTTAAATACAGAAGGCCTGCGATTTAAATGAGACAATATCATATGCAAATTTTAACACAATCTTTAACAGATGAGGCTTTCACTCCTCTCTGTTTTGCTTTTGCCCCTAAAAGTAAAAAAATATATGTAGTCGTAATTGGTTAAGTGCTGCAAAGTCTACTTTAAATTGAATCCATCATCAGAGAAATTCACATCACATACACGGCACATGGGATAAGTTAACCTTCAAGAGTTTCAGTGAAAAAGTGCTTTATGTTCAAAATATTTTAATTCAAACCCAAGCTATGATCTTGCTCCTTAGACTAGAGGGCTATCAGTCATAAAGTCTCAAAGGCAAACTTCTCCCAATAACCATAACACATGGATTAATACCAGCATCATTTAACAGAAGTTTGAGTTCGGCCCAATAATAACTGTCACGGTTAACAGACCAAACATATGTGTTTTGTTAGTCAGCCATTATTAACTTAAATTCGTTAACATAACATAAATTAACCCAGTCTATGTGTAGTAACGATTTACATGTATTTACACTTTAATGTCCTGGCTGTTGGTTTAAGTCAGCAGTAGTTCAGATAGGACGGTTGAATTTCAGCCTGCATGCATGTTAAATCACTCTAACACAGTTGAAACACAGCAGCAAATGTTGCTTTATCTTATTACAACATTGTTAATGTGGTATGTACATTTTCTGTCGACCTGCATTTTCTCTGAAATCCAGATTATTTCCTCACTTCTGATTTACTTCACAGTAAATAACATTATCCTCATCTTCATTTTCTTGGCTGCTTGCTGGTATTTGCCTGTCATCAGAATTTTGAAATAAAAGCTTATCCTATGACGATATGGATCATTGTTTTCACCTGCATTGATCAAATTGCATTGTTGATCTTTGAATTGAGAATATCAATCCAGATAATTAGATCTTTTGCTTTGCTTCAATAGCTGCACCACCTCCTTTGACTTGCTGTTAATGCTGGCCTTCTCCTGCATGCATTATGGTGTAAACACTAATGCTGAACATAAAGCAGCAACTACTCTTGTTCAAGTGGTGTCTGTGAAAACAATCTTTAGCAGTCCCTTTTGGGGGTTTTAATTTAAATTCGGTTACTCACACTGGCAGCCACAGAGGAGTTATTTTTCTCATTGTGCATCCTTCAAGAAAAAGTCAGGAGTAATATAATAATATAACTATCCAGCAACTATAAAAGATGGAAAGCAGGTCAAGTGAATTAAGGTGGAAATCGATGTTAACTGCGCAGAAGTGTCACAACATAAATCTTGGGCTTAAGGTATCCAATTGTGGTATTTTTAGTCGGAAAGGATGTTGATTCTTAAAACAGGGCAAGGAATTTCTAACTGACATACATCCCTCATTTTTAACTACAACTATTACACTTTTAAAAATACAAAAAAGGCATCTTAATGAAATCAGTGGCTTGAGTAGTTGGCTTTAGCAAACTATCACTGCTCAAACTGGTAAATGACTCGTATACTGGTCGTCTTACCTCAGTATGGGGACACACTTTCTAGTGCTTGCATACAGGTCGTCTTTATCGTCAGAAATCAGAAAAGATGAGAAACTCAGGTCTGTTCCAAAATCCAGACTGTACCACTGTAAGGAGAAGAGCACAGCAAATTAAGCAACATCACGTTCATCAGTCAAGCAGAAGTATGTTGATCCATGAAAATAACAGATTAAAAAGTGTGATGCACTGGATTTAAGGAAAACAAAGGTACCTGTTGCTCGTTTTAAACATGTTAGTACTTTAGTGATGGAATTTTTTTTCTTGGGTTGGAGATTGTGTTGCTTAAATCATCAGGGTGTCTAAAAAAGGCTTCCTTTGTCATTTCTATTGAGCAGTGTTTTTTTTTTGGCTTTCAGGCATGCAGACTCGAAATGCTTCGCTGCATTTCAACATATTTACGAAAACATTTCCCTGGTTTTGTTTTTTAATTCTCAAATTAGGTTTGTTTTCTACTATAGTCTCATTGCAATTCTGTTTTTTTTTTTTTTTTTTTTTGTAGATCCGGGCTGTTAGACCTCAGGTTCTGATGAGGCTCTCCAAGACCAAGAAGCACGTCAGCAGGGCCTACGGAGGCTCCATGTGCGCCAAGTGTGTGCGTGACAGGTAAGAGGCATTACCCTAAGGTTTTTTTCACAACTGCTACTCCAAACCTTGTAGTTCTGTGGCTGATGTTAGTTTTGAATGGCTCACGCTTTACGTTTAAATTGTCTGTTTTGCTTTTATTCTCAGGATCAAGCGTGCTTTCCTGATTGAGGAGCAGAAGATCGTCGTCAAGGTGCTCAAGGCACAGGCACAGAGCCAGAAATCTAAGTAAACTGTATTTGTATTGCCACAATAAAAAATGACAAACAAATCTATTTCCTGTTGTGATTTGCAATGTTTTGGTGTACCTAATTGAAAGCAGGGACATCTGTCTGACTGGGGTTTGTGATATCTGAAAGGCTTGCATCTGATAAATCAGGATTTACTGCCGATATGTTAAAAAATGTCCAAACTTAAAGAATTAAGTTTTTAATCCTCATAAAGTAGTTTTTACATTTGGCCAAGTATGTGCAAAACTTCTGAATCAGTGTTTCACAGAGGGTTGTTTTTAACATTGACAAACTTTAAAAGTATTTCAACATTTCTACTGGTATTTTTTTTTTAATTGTCTGCCATAATTTTCTCTCAACATAGTAATATTTTCTTAACTGGACACTTCCTGTTTGAATGTAGCTCTTTAAGGTGCAGAGGGATTCTACAGAACTGTGCTCGGTGATGTGCCATCCTATAATCCAAATATGTGTTGTGAACTTGGAAAAAATGGGAAGTCTGATTTGAATTACAGTTAAATTAGTTATACACATCAGCAAAATAAATTTACCCATGTCCACATTGTAGGAGATAGCAATGATTAACCCTTTGAAACATGGATCAACATCAGTTTTTTTGAGCTGCTTTCAGACACCTGTCACAGGCTGTTTGATCATCTGAAACCTCAGCAGACTGGTTTGATTTCTTTTGAAAATGTGGGATAAGAATTAAACTTGTTAAAAAAGTATTGTCTCCAAATTGCAAGAAATATGTAAAAGGTGGCAAGAAAATTACCTAAAGATGATTTTTACAGTATTATTAGAAAAAAAATATGCAAAATAATAAAGGAAAATGTCCAGAAAGCTTTTCTTAATTGTAAGAATTTTATATTTAAAATTACAGAAATAAATAAATACATTTGTTTACATTGGTTTTTTTTTTCTTTTTTGTTTTTTGGGACATATCTTAAGTTACTTGTTGCCTTCTCCCCATGTTTTCAAAGGGAATGAACCAATTTGCTCAGGTTTCAAAGGATTAACCAACTGAAGATCAGAAGCAAAATACATATTAACATTTTCTACAATGTTATTCAAAAGTCCCATGTGTGACACTGGACAGTCAATAAAATGTATTAAACTGGTTAAACAACTCAATGGTGTCACATGCATAGAAGCAGTGTTAAGGTTACTTTTGTAAAGTAATTGGTTACAGTTACATTTAAATACCTTTCTAACATCTAACATGTTATGCAAGGCAATCAAGCTGAAAGGACCTAAAAACAAAACTGCATAAATTTGAAAAATGTCAAAAAGAAGGCATTCCTGCTCTTCAAAAAGATGGAAAACAACAGAATGAGTGTTAATTCAACATAAAAACTTTTTTTCATATGTAACCCCTTTGTAATCACAACTATTTTGATCAGTGTTATTTATTTTTTTCTTTTTTATCAGACAAAAATGTAGATGTTTTTTTACCTTGACATGTTTCGACTGACAGCTTTTTGTCTGATAAAAAAGAAACAAGAAATAATCAAAATAAGGAGCCAAATGAACTTGCTTGATCTATTTTGATCAGTGACTGTAACTGATTACAATTACATTTCACTGTAGTTTCAAGTTACATGTAACTAATTACTCCCCAAATGAAACCGATAGATAAATAAATAGATAGATAGATAGATAGATAGATAAATAGATAGATAGATAGATAGATAGATAGATAAATAGATAGATAGATAGATAGATAGATAGATAGACAGACTATAAATTAGTTACTGTCTCTTTAAGTGTGCGTCACGTACAGCCAAAATTGAATTTGTATAATAATTTATCATAGTGTTAGTGGAATTACAAAGGAAATTATTTTATAGTAAAACATAATTTCACACTAAAAATCGCCCAATAAAAGTATGTTTATAAACAATTCATAGAAAGGATAGACCGTAGGTGAAAAAAGTACTTCCGGGACACGTCACCACAGTCGCTGCGCTGACGGATCTCAAGCAGCGGCAGCAGCTGTATTGTAGCTACAGTCAATTTCTTCATAAACCATGGAGACATTATACAGTATACCGTTCACTGTGCTGGAATGCCCAAATATAAAACTGAAGAAACCTTCGTGGGTGCATATGCCGTCGGCTATGACTGTGTATGCGGTCGTTATCGTGTCCTACTTTCTCATCACAGGAGGTAAATGGATCTGCTAAGCTAACGTTAATGCTGCGCTGCTAGCCTTTTAGCGTCAAATCTACATCGGATCGGCTTGTGATTAAAAAAGTTAAAGCCCATTTATGTACAGTTGAGGTAATGCCACATATTGTAGATTTTGGTTGCGTTTATAAAACTGCCCACCAGCGTGTATGTGTTTAACATGATAACGAAAAAGTAAGCAAGGCTAACTTTGCAGTAAAGCTAGCACCAGAATGTGTCTTGATCTATTTGAGACTCAAAATGTCAAAAGTGGTCAGCACCTGCAAAATTGGTGGCATTAACATAATTTTTCCAGTCAGATTTAGAGGTTCTGTTGTATTTGATATGAATATTGAAAACGGAGCAAATAGTTTTGATTTCTTCCCTAAACATGGGGAGAAGACAAAGAGCAACTTAACAATACATGGCCTAAAAACTGGCAAGAAATTAGCAAAGTGTTACAAGAAAATTACCTGGAAAAAAACTCAAAAAGTGCAGAAAAAAATTAAACAAAAAATCTTTGAGAAAAATTTTAATATAAAAATTTATGGGAATTCCGTTATGGTTTTCTTGACAAATTTCCCCAACAAGGAAATTTTTTTAAGCCCCCCCCCCCCCTTTTTTAAGAAAAACTAATTTAAAGTAATCTTTTAGTAATTTTGTGTAGTTTGTGGGACACTTCTTGTAAGTCATTGCTGTTTTCCCCCCATGTTTTTGAAAGAAATCAAACCAGTTTGCTCATGTTTCAATGGGTTAAACAGCTCGTCAGGCATCTGAACAAAACTCCAGAAAACTGATGTCGAACCAGGTTTAAAAGGGTTAATGAGCTTTAGCTGCTCAGACTATGGTAACATTAAGTTGTTTAATGATCTCATTGATTCCTTCTCAATCTTTTTTTCACGTTTTAGGTATCATCTACGATGTTATTGTAGAGCCACCGAGTGTGGGTTCAATGACTGATGAGCACGGACACCAGCGGCCAGTGGCCTTTTTGGCTTACAGGTATGTCCGTCAAAGCATTGTGAGCATCTCAGCAAAGTACAGCGAAAGCAAGGAGCAAGTTGATGATGCTCATGTCTGAATTTAAAAGTCTCACCAAATATTGCACTTCTAATGTGATCATATTTGTTGTTTAGAGTAAACGGCCAGTACATTATGGAAGGACTGGCTTCTAGTTTCCTCTTCACGATGGGAGGCCTGGGCTTTATCATCCTGGACCGCTCCAACGCGCCAAACATTCCCAAACTCAACCGCTTCCTGCTGCTCTTCATCGGTTTTGTCAGCGTTCTCCTCAGCTTCTTCATGGCCAGAGTGTTCATGCGCATGAAGCTGCCGTAAGTCTAAGCTTGTTTTCTATTAAAAGATTCTTCCACTTTTAATTGCCAATTATTGTCACAGTTTAACAAAGTAATATTTTGTCTTTTCAGAGGATATCTTATGGGCTAAAGACAAAAACACAGAACACCTAAAATTGGATGGACGGAGGACATCAAATGCATCGGGGCCCATTTAAAATTATGGATAAATGCAACCTTTTGATATAATCAACAAACATTGAGGACTGAAAGCACTGACGTTGCTAAAGATATTAGACCTGGCTGCACTGACAGGCTCGCACTAGCTCTGTCTCCATGGTGTTCAATGACTTCCTTTCCTCTCCTTCTCCAAACTTTCAACATAGTGATGCAGCAGAAGATAAAATGCATCACTGTTAAAGGCACATCACTATGACCAGTTTCGTCAGGTCTCTCTCAGTATAGTGCATCTGTGGCAAACTTACTTACTTTTTACTTCAACAAGCTGTAACTAAATACAGGTGAAACTTCGCTCAGCCACAGGAGAGTAAAAAGGGAAGAAAGTTATTGAACACTGTTGGCATAGAAATACAGAAATGGAATCAAAATTAGCACTGTGTGAACAATTAAGAAGAGGGTCTGAATAATGTTTAAGTTGTATGTTTTTGTAAAGAAGTTGTTGAAAAAAAGCCTTGAACTTGTCACAGTTGCATTTTTGTACAAGGATGTGAAATAAATCTTTTCAGAGTTCCTTGCGGTCATTATTTCTATACTGTTGTCTATTATGGACACATGTCTACATCAAGAGCCACACTTGGCAAAGATTCATATTTGTGTATGGCTATTTGCATACAAAGTATTTTAATTTGCCTTCCAGAAGGTGGCGTCATAGATCTATCAGCCAGTCGTGTTTCCTGGTCATTTCCACACTGTATTAAGGTGTAGCAAAACTGTGTACAGTAATCAGATTCAAATACTAAGCATCTGACACTAAGAGTTCCCACTGTCATTAAATTCCTTGAGACGTTATGAATTTAGAAAAAAAAAAATCCAGGTCTGGAAACGGTTTGGAATTAACCGAATGTTTTGGAAAAGTCTAGACTAAACCTTTTTTTTTTGACTTGTTTAAATTGTGTTCATGAAATTCCTAAAACATGTCTAACATTACGCAAAATAGTTTTTTGTTTGTTTGTTTGTTTGTTTTTTAAATAGTGCTGCGCAGTGTGACCGTGGTTTTCTATCTTCGATTTTTTTTTAGTTTTTTCCCCCAAAAATGCAGGGCCTTCGCATTTAACAGTACTGGTATGTGCCACTTTGCTCCGCATATGCAGCTGGTTGGTGTCTACTTTGCGTGTAAAAAAAGCACGGCCTCGCAGTTTGTTTATTCACAAATACCTGGGAAGTGCATTTTTACAGACCTACCCATTTTAATCAACTTAAAGTCATGAAATAGGAGTCAAATGTAATGTAAAAGATTTTAAAAGTCATTGATAAAAGCGTGTGGGAACCCTGTATAATAGTCATGTTTAGTGCAAAACTTATTGGATGCTTAGAATTATTGCTTCTTAAGTTGATGCCAGAGGTTTTAGGGCTATTATATGACATGAGAAAATAAATTACCAAGATATGTGTTTTTCTAGTCTGCTTTTTTCCCACCTGAGATCAAAAGCAGACCTACATCACAGTCTGAATTGTTGTTACTATTTGGTTCAACGGTGCATGTCGCACACCCCATTACACACACTGTAAGATGCCTTGTCTGCTAAAAACACCATCTGTTGATAATAGGTAACTGGTTGTGGCACCTCCTAAACCTGTTCCCGAGCAGGGAAGGAAGAACTTTCTGCACCGAGCATGGTGATTAATCTTTGTTTTCCAGCTGTTTAGAGGTGCAAACAATGTAAATTGTGTTGACAGTTCTCATTAATACTTAAATAACATGACTCAGCTCACAGTTATTCATTTTCTACAGTTTTAGAAATGCTTTATCTCTTTTTTCTAGGCTATCCAGGGCAGTTATATACACTAATTCAGTACTTTTGTGAAGATCACACTCTTGACATAATGCTACGGTTTCAGACAGCCAAAAATGATCATATGAGAGAAAGAGGGTTTAAATATTTAAGTCCAGTGCAATCATTTATTAATTAAGTAAAGATTTTGGTCACTCGACGTTCACTTTATCAAATGTTTTACAAGAGGAAATCCCACAGCTAATAATTACATCGTATGGACACACCCGTGCTGTCACGCAAGTGCACATGGGAAATTAAGTTCATATCTGTAGTTCCCTAAGTCCAAATACTGTGCATTGGCTGCTACTCAGACAACTAAAAAACAGGAGGTAAATCAAAGCCCAATGCAACCAAGAAAGTATTATAAAATTGATCTTTGTGTATTCTGTAAAGCACCATAAGTATGACTTATTATTATCATTATTGTTCACAAACAATAAAGTGGTTTTTGGGGTCTTTTTCACTTTGTTCTTAGCTGCCTGCTAGGATACTAGATACCCTTTCCTTCATGTTTGGTGTCTTACCTCCTGTCTGCTGCCAGGACTTCAGCCAACTCTACGCCTCCAGAGACTGAGAGAACATCTTTGTTGTTCATGAACACCATACATGTACTTCTGTACATCATTTATTTTTCTCCATGCACTAAAGGCCCTTCCTTTGGTGGTGACTGATCACTCTAACATGCATGTAAGGAACTTTTTGGGAGCCATGTCTACTCTCTGTCAAGAACAAATATGGGAACATCTGTAAATAATTGCAGACTGGTCAAACAGCTTCCATGTTTGTTTGCTTGAGGCAGAGTGGAAGAAGCATGCTCCAAATTTCCCCCATTTGTACACAAAGTACTGCATAAATTAAAATATATTTCATACAAATTAGGGCACAAAATGGTTCTAGACAGGTATTCCACACTCAACTACAGTTAGCAATACTTAAAACAGTGAAAGCTGTATTTTTATGTCACAATTTAGACACCACTGAATATTTTGACATGATACCATATGATTTATGAACATCAGAATTCCCTGAAAATCATAGTCAAGTTAATGTTGGCAGAGATTCAAATATAAAGAGTATACACATTGTGTAGCATGGTAACATGCATGTTTGTTGCACCAATTTCAAACCACCGCATGAGTGGCTTGATTTCTGTGTAATTTTAAAAGTAATACCTGAGAGGACTCTGCAATCTCAGAGATATACAGTATATAATAATTATTCATGTAAAACAGTTTTGATTAGATTATGTCAAGACACTTTTCTTTTTTTAATATCCCCAGCGTTTTGTCATCTTATATTCTCTGATCCCAGTTCTTTAACTATGTCAATTGTGTTGTCACTTCACAGCTCTGACTGTTGGTAGGCAGCGTTATGTCCTGAGGCGTTTGGTTTGTTTGGTTTGTTGAGCAGCTCCATTAGTGCTCCCTCTGTTGTGCTCTAACCCACTGTGATACTGGTGTCCATTTTCATCAGTCGGCAGCTTGAGATAAATATATAAAGAGATCAAGTTGAATTGAAAGTCTATGAGGTTGGAAAATGAAGAAAAGTTCAGCATCTGTTGTTATATATTTGTCTTACTTATGCAAGTCAGAGGATTTAACCCTTTGAAACCTGAGCAATTACGCTTGTTTCTTTCAAATGCACGGAAAGAAGGCAATGAGCAACTTAAGAAATAAAGCAAGACAAAAAAAAAAAAAAAAATTAGTTTAAAAACACAAGAGAAATACCTAAAAGTAGAAAAACAAACCAGAAAATTAACTGAAAAAGTATTTACAAATATTAATAACATACACACACACACAATATATATATATATTTTTTCTTTAAGCTAAATATTAAATACAATACATACATATTTAAATATGTAATTATACTAATCAGAAATATCCTTTTCTTGTTATTTTCCCCCAGTTATTTTGTTGTTTTTTTAATGATTCTATCCCACTTTCTTACAAGATAATTTCCAGGTCGTGTTCTTGTCACCTCTTACAGATTTTTTTTAGCAATTTGCAGGACTTTTCATGCCAACTTGTTAATTTCCCCATGTTTTTAAAGAAATCAAACCAATTATCTCAGAGTTTCAAGGGTTTAAAAACTGAAATGTGTCTGAACACAGCACACAAAAACTGATTGTGATCCATATTTCAAAGGGTTAACAGACTAATGCTTTGGTCCTTTGGATTCATTGGTTTTTCTCAGATGCATTTGAGATGATAACATTTAGGAAGCAGAGTCACACTTACCTTTCTTTTACTGCTTCCATTCTCTACACTGCTGTGCAACTTCAAACCCAATGCTTCCTCAAGCTCTAGAAACATAAATAATAGCATACATTTGAGAGCTTGTTTAGCAATAGTAGACAACCATTACACACCTTGGTTCTTGTAAATAAATAATGCACAAGCCAGAAAGGCAATGTTGTGCTCCTCCACCATCATCTTACACAACACCACAGAGGAAAAAACATGACAAAATGAGAAGTACCTGTAAGAATGTGGTCAATCTTCCCCACTACCAGGTCAGCGTCTTCCGTAGTGAAGCACATGGGAGGCTTGAATTTAAGCACATTGCGATGAGGTCCATCAGCACTCAGGAGGATGTACTCTTCCTTTAGCCTGGGAGAAAATATTCATTATTCCCCACTCTCTGTATCAATATTCATTTAAACTACGTGGTTGAGTCGTTTTTCTCCCACAGCAGTCTGACTACTCAAAGCAGGAAAAGCACAGGTGGAACTAATAACACTAACGACAGCTTGTTCAAGTATTCAGGAGCAGAGAGCCAGCATTCACACCTCAGTAAATGCAGCCTTGATTAGTGGTATTAATTACACCTAAGCTTTTCCTGCTGTATCAAAAAAGTCTGATTGTGTTAAATGAATATCAGTTGTTTGAGGTGATGCTGAACATCGGTCAAATGTCTGACACTGTTCTGGTAAATTAGGCGTATCTATTATAAATGATAGGAGTTCTGTTACATTCAAAATCTCATTCCTTTTGCAAATTTTGTCACAAATTAGAAAACTCAATGCATCCTGGAGGCTGAGTATTTTAACAATGCATTCCACTGTTTCACCATCTTCCATCGCTACAATCAGTATTTACATTATCGTTATTTAAAAAACATCTGAAAAGGACTCTAATCTGCAAAGACTCTTGGCAATTCATTGATTCATCTGTAATGCATTTCATTTTTCAATACAACCTTTTTGTCATTTGTACATTTTTATCAACATTGTATTGCTGCTTATTCTTGAAATTTTGATCAATTATGTAACCACTGGTTTCATCTTTTTCCTTTTTTTGAATGATCATAGTTTTTAATAGGGGAAGTATCACCATAAGCCATTTTTGGCTGCTAACCTTTGCGATTGTATTAATAAAGCCAGAAAGAACAGGAAGAACAATTTTGAAGTTCAGTATGATTGAACTACAAATGGCATAATATGCAGAATTTTGATAACATAAGTATCATGACAGGATCACAGTCAGATCAGAGTCTATAATAAGCTCTCACTTACAGAACTCAAACGAGTGCCAATGATGCCTTTCCTATTATCCCACCATAAATGTAGAAGACTTTTGTGCTGATATGTGTTATTTACAGTTTACAAAAGCTTGTGTAACACTGGCAGAAGCTTGTGTTACAGCCTATATGGCCTGTTCATAGTAAAACATAATTGCAGAAACATGGTTGCAGTTAACTCAGTAGAGGAAAGACAATGCTGCAGAGCAGTGTAATCTAAGCAGCCACTTTTCTTTAAAGGGGAACACCACCAAAATTAAGAATTCTATCATGTTATTTCTGTGGTCCAGGAAAGGTCGATCAATATGCTTCTTTTCTTTTTTCTTTTTATACCAAAATGAGCTTTATTCTATTGCAGTGTTCTCAGTTATGAAACAGGAAATGTACAAATATACTCAGAAAATTCACATTGGTACTCTCAGTGTCATCTAAAACACCTCTCACCATTCACTGTCTTTGAAGCAGCACCACATTTTATACCCTATGACAACAAAGAGAGAGTTGTATGAATTTTGAAAACGGGTTTAATCCTCCTTTAAATACTGTGGAACATTTCTTTAATTATTAAACTGACATCAGACATTAATTTGAGTTTTCAAACTTACTTATATATGACTTCTTGGGCTTCTGCTGTAGCAGGAGTGAGCTTCAACCTGTCCTTCACAAGCTCCATGCCAGCAAAGAGGCCACGACCCCTGCAGGATGGGACATGAGGTTTAGTCATCTCTGATCTCAACTTACTTCAAAAAGCAAGGCATTTTTAAGATATTCTTCCACAGAGAGCGATTTCCCAAAACAAGTTCTAGATCATGATAAAATACACAGCACTGGGTCTTCTAAGTTCACCCCAAAATTGAAAATACATATTTTTCCTATTACCTGTAGAGGTAATCATAGGTTTAGATTGTTTTGGTGTCAAAAATACATTAGAAAAACTCAATAGCAGTGTCTCTTTACAGAAATCATACATGCCTCTGTCTGTGCAGTGTCATTTTGCAGGTGCAATTCAGCAGAAAATAGTTCCCTACATGAAACTGCTCAAAACAAGATCTGTGGATTATCTTGAGTAACCTGGTCATGATTTCTGGAAAGAGACATTGCTGTTTTGTTTTTTCTTTTTTTCCCCCAATGTATTCTTTGGCTCTTTGAACACCACAAGCCAAATGCCACCTAGCTCTACTATATTCAAGAAAGGGCGGATATCTCTTAAACTATCTCTAACACTCTGCAACTTGCACCAAAAAATCTGAAATGATAAAAAGCACAACAGGTAAGAGGAAAAAAAAATCTGTATTTGATTTTGAGGCGTCACTGCAATAACCAAACATGTTTCATTGTGGAGTCACTGAATTACATGTTGGTGCAGGGATTATCGAAACATGACATACATATTCTGGTTTGAAACTCAGATATAATCAGCTGAATCAGCTTCACAGGACACGCACAGAGCTTATCAGCGGTGTCACATACAGTAGCTGTATGAGCATTTGCATACCTGATATCACCAACCAGTGGATGCTTCTCCTTCTGTTTTTCCAGCAGATTGGTCAGGTATCGCCCCACACGCAGTGCATTACCCTGAAGATCCTCTTTCACAATCACGTCTAGGACGGACAGACCGATGGCACACGACACTGGGTTACCGCCAAACTGAGAAATACAAAACCCACACAAAGAGGAAAGATTACACCAAGTTTATATTCACACCACCAAGAAAATCAGCTGCTTGATGACTGAGAGAATTTGTATACCGAGGACAGAATTATAAGACATTATGATGCATTAAATATGTAACAATATTTTTCAGCAGTCTTTTTTGTTTAAGCCAAACTGATTGCCCAACAGACACGATTCTCCTTTAACAGAAAGTAATTGCAATCTCAGGTTCTCAAAGAAAAAAAGCGTCTTGGACTGAATGTATTTTTTCCCCATAATGTGGGAAATGGATCGGTCAGTGCACCTGACAAATATAGACAAGAACATCACTTGTCCATATGTGCCATTTTAATAACTACATGATCATTTTAAAAGCTGCCATTTATTTCAGCCAAATACTAATAATTTTGCAGAGGAATGGCTGAGAAAAGTATTTTTTAAATTTCATTATTTGCACAATTCCTTCACTTTTCCAGGTAATGCTCTTACTGTATTAAAATACTCCATTCCAGATGACATGAAGGCCTCTGCCACCTCTCTGGTCGTGACCACACATGACATGGGGTGGCCATTGCCAATAGGCTTTCCCATGGTGACAATGTCAGGCACAAAGTCCTCTCCCTGAAGCTGGAAGGCCCAGAAGTGGGTGCCAACGCGCCCAAAGCCCACTTGGACTTCATCAGCGATGAAAATGCCCCCTGCCTTGCGGACATGTCTGTAGAGGGGCAGAAAAATCCATGTAGGTAGAGATAAACTCTTTATCTAAAATAAGGCACACATTCACAGACACAGTCTGGGGCCATCGAAAGATCATCTCTTCATTCTTTAGTGCCCAAAGAAATGACAGTCTGTATATGTTTAACATACTTTGCAGCTAGTTTGTCATTTCAGCATGACAGCTCTGCATATTTTGTGTTGATAATCTGTTTCTGACCAGCAGAAAAGAGTAAAAACACTTTCTAACACAGAGTGTGAATGAATCTCTGCAATAACTTGGGTACATACTCTGCCACTTGCTGGAAGTAGCCTGAGGGGGGAATGACCTGCCCGCCACAACTCTGCAGTGACTCAGCAATAAAAGCAGCAATCTGCATGAGAGAAAAACATCAGGTATATCAGCCTGAAGCCAGACTGATAAACTGGAAAAGTTCTGGCATCTTTGACCTGTAGATCTCCTTCCTTCATAAGTGTGCCACTGTAGGTCACTGTGAAGTCAAACAGGAACCAGTGTATTCACTTGTACACAGTTGTTATACGATCAGCAGGATGCAACATTTAGTCACATTCATGTCTCTCTCTTCTTTATGTCGATGCATATCTGCAAACATCCATTAGAAACTGTATTCTTTATAATCTCCTGGGCTGAAATCCCTTTCCTCGCCCCACTGGAAGGACAACTTGGGCTGTCAACAAAGATTGGATACTAAGTAGTCCCCTACAAATGTTGTTGTGGTCTGGGATTTGACCCTTAAATCCAGAGTGCTCGGCCTGAACCTGAGAAATGGGAGAAAAGGTACAAGAGGAGAAAAGGAAAGAAGATGGAAAGGGTGGAAAATCTAATGAGTATCCAAGACTTTTTTTTGTAAATCACGGCCATTTCCCTGGAAAGAGTCATCATTTAAAGAAACAAACATGCAATTAATATGTATATCCATATATTAGATATTTCTGAGGTTATTTCAGTAGCCTAAAGTCAACGGCGCTCATTGTCTGGTAGCAAAACGATGTCAAACACAAACTGTACCTTGCCACCTTTTTCATGGACTCTGTTAATCATGTCTTTGACTTCATCTGCGTATGCTGTGGCAGGGTCAGGGTGGTCCGCTCTGTATTTGCCTCTGTACACATCTGGACTGGGAGCCTGTATAGTTGATGAGATTTTGAGAGGATTAATAAAGCAGATTCACAGGCAACAGCACCATCTTTATATTGTTTAGCGCATTCACACAAAAAAAGGTAGATAAAATAGTATGAAAATGTCGCAATTCATACTAAATTTGCTTAATATATGACATTTTTACCCAAATGCAGTGCAAAAAAGAAGCTTCTTAACCTTGAAATAATTTAAATTTAAAGGGACATTTATGGCATTGCTGGCACAAATCTTTCATACTTTCCTGTTTTAATACTCTCCCAAGACAGTATATTTTAAGTTTATGATGGCACATTCACATTTAAGGAGTAATACACTGTATAATGTGCTATTTTTCTCATATTTTATTATAATTGCTTGGATGTAGTTTTGGGCCAACTTTAATTTGTACACACAAAAAGTTATCAGCCTTAAAACTGTCTTAAAATATCAACTAGTCCTATATTAATGTCCCAAGAAATTAAACAAACCTTGATTTAAACATGCCTAATAACTGTAAAATAATGTTGATTGTTTTATCTTTTATTTGTGGTGTACTAATGTAACAAATTTCTTCTAACTGATCTATCTTGTGTATTTCCGTTTAACATCTTGGTCTTACCATAGGTCAAAACATTTGGCTATACTTGTCCACCCGGGCCTGCGTTGATCTATTATGTAAGTTTATGTGATAAACAGCCATGATTATTTGAGAGCTGCCAAGTACATTTCTGAAAGCAAACACATTGCTATCTTTTTGTTTACATTTCACCCTGGGCTGAGTGAAGTGTTGGTCAACTAACATTTGAAGCACAGCTCAATTCGTTAGTGTCTATGATCATGAATAAAATATGCAAGCTGGCGAAACAGACTGACTTGCCACACCTTTGGCATGTAACACTAGAGCTCAGTATTCCACAGGCGGTCATATCAAACTTCACCAAGGTTATCAAGGGAAAGTGCAGAGTACACAGACTCACACAACACAGTGCAGTGAGGACTTCGGATGTATATTTTCAGCTTGTCTGGTCACAGACTGTTCACTCCAGACTGTGTGGTTTACTTCCAGAATTGTAGCTTTATTGCTGGTTGAATGCTCTTATCTAATAAACTCTATACCCCCTGCATGTAACGACGGTTTTCTGTCAAATGTTTTAAGTGTTAAAACTAACAAAAGATAGCTACATCAGATGACAACATCATCAAGGGGAGGGGGATTCAAGGGGTTCAAGTGCTCCTTTAAATGTTAATGGAAATTGTCAAATCAAAATTACATACTATACTAATAACACAAAAATATAGCAGATTTGAATTCCCTACAGTAACTGTTACAGTAACACAAACAGAACACCCTCTGCCATTTCTACTACTACTGTGGACAATAATGTCAGCTGCAAAATCACTTGTTCACTCCAGAATGATTCCTTTGCTGCGGGAAAACAAACAGCGCAGTTTTTTTCCTGCTTTTGATGATTTTTTCATTGTTCAATACATTACATTGTGCAATCAATGTTAAATTCAGAATTAAATGTTTAAACATAAAAGTTATCTCTGGAGGCTTTAAAAAAAGACATATTTAGTCTAGTAAGTTCAATTAAAAAACAGAAAGTTATGTCATGACCAACTAATGATTATCAACATAAAAACACATGGTATAAATATGGGTTTCTTACGATTCAACTCCAAAGAGAAAACCACTCCAGAAATGGCAACAGAATAATATAGAAATGGCTGACTATGGTGCATATTTTCAGTCATGCACCAAGGACGAAACATCCTGTTCTACCTCATTCCACAGGCTATCGTCAAGTAGAGTTTCAGTGATTGTGCAGAAGAATTTAAATCACTGTTACATTTCTCAAAAGGATCTTACCATGATGTGTGCTTCACACTCCTAACTAAATGGAATAAAGCGTCCAGTTGTTTGTGTTTTTCAAAATGCTCCTCTCCAAAGCACTGTGGGATTGGGCTGGTTAATAATAATCTGCCACTCCTCTCTCTTTCCTCTGTGATTAATAGTGTTGTCAGGGGGAAGATAAAACTGTTGCCTCTGACATCAGTGGTAAAACACCTCCCTGCATGCACCTGTCTCTTCTTTTCTTATCCACAAACAGACAAACTTCTGCACACACATCCCTGTGCAAGTGAAAGTTGAGTTATGGCTTTTTAACAGTGTGCAGGCAGGCAGATGGAGAGCAAAAGCACTCACCACATGGACAAATGGGTTCTGCTCAGCATCTGACAGGTGGTCAAACTTGTAGGGACTGATATCAATGAGCGACGAGACATGGCCGTGATACGCACTGCGAACAAAGCAAACATGGACCAAATCATGTCAACTGCAATATCATGGAGAGTGTGAAAACAGGCTATATGTGCAGACAAGAGCTGTTTCAAAATGAATAAAAGGACTTTCACCACCTGTTATTATCTATGTACTTTCATTTTGCTTGTCTGGCACTTTTTGAACAATGACCAGGTAGCAATACTTACTTTTCCAACGTGATGATGTCTTTGTGGCCTGTGTACTGCCACGCCAGTCGGAGGGCCAGGTCATTGGCTTCGGAGCTAAAGTTCAAAGGGGCAAAGGTTACTTTGAGTTACTCAGTCACCACAAAATACACAGGTGAAGCTATGAGTGTCACAAACACGTGCATCGCAATCTGATGTTTTACTCCCCCTTTGTAAAGGTATATAAAGTGACATCTATTTATTAACATTGGCAAATAGTGTAAAGATGAAGTGTGCTTGAAGATCTCAGTGAGATATTGAAGCTATTTGAAACTTGAAATATATATTTTCTTCTTTACTTTGTTCCATAGTACTGTCAACAAAATTTATATCTTAATTTACACAAATGTGTCTTCTCTACAGGAACTGTAGAGTGATTAATATGATCCTGTTCTGGTGTCTTGCATGTGTATCTTCAATTCATTATACAAAATCTAGTTATTTAAGATGGAGAAAATATCATGCCTTTTGCCTCAGTAAAAAAAAAAAAAAAAGAAAAAAGAAAATGTCACACCTCAGCCATTGCTCACCTCGGATAAATAAAATATAGTCCCTTGGGCGTTCCAGTTCATCCCAGGCTTTGCACAAGCCTTAAAAAATCCTTGCAGTTATAACCTCTTTGTTTTTTCAGTTTTATTACTTCTCACAGGGCATCTGTTTCTCTTCCACCGCTATTCAGTGTTTATAGAACACTATCTACAACATTATTACCCCGGACCAGATAATTCCTGTTCACACTGCCGAACTCCAGCAAGTGGTGTAAATAAGTAACCATGCCAGACTGGTGCAGTCTGAGGACTAGAGTTATTTGGTGTCAAGATTGGACATGTTATATATTGTGCTGTACTTCTTTTTTGTCAAAGTCTAGACACTTCTTGTGACTGCTGGAAAGTGGCATAGCATTGTCTTTGTTCCTAAATCAGCATAATTATCATACCTGAAAATCCAGATGAGCAGGCTGATCCACAACAACTGTTTTTTCCCCTCTTGATTGCAGAAGCATAGCAATATATGTTTGGACAATACCCCTTTACTTTACAATTTGCAGCATTGCAGAAATGTATAGCTCCTTTTGGGGATAAGCTACAGTTACAATAAATAAAGTAGAAACAAAACAATGCATGAATCTACTGCCAATCATTACCTGCGCTCATTGGTGCCAACTTGGGTTCAGACTTAGAGGGGTAAAAAAATGTTGGTAAAGTTTGATTTTGACTGAGCTCACTGGCCACCTGAATAGTTTATCCATTCTTTCATTTGAAAAGGAGCTGACTTTGGATTTTAAGACCAAGCCCCGCTGCTTTGCATTATGATGTGTTGGTATGCAGCCTGTCTGAGATCCCAGTAGTGTAATTATGCTCTACAGAGACAGTTAATACAGTTAATACAGTTGCATCTCTATATATGGGTCTCAATATGGGTTGAATCAGAATGTTTTGTAAGCAAATGATATCTTGTGAATTTTGGAAATGATTTCATCCATATCTTTTCAATCAATTTTGACTTTTCAACACTCTTATGGGACATAAGATAACACCAAAACTGCTTTTATGTTAGATGACTTTGCATCCTTCATCAGCAGGGCTGCTAATTAATTTTTGGTCATTTTTAATTACTTAATAGGCCTGTGGTAGTTTGTGGATATGTAGCACTTACATTTGTCCATGAAAAAACACTTAATTCCACTTATATCTCATTGATAGCGACACTGAGCTGACATGTTTGTGTTAATACAGTATTTATTCAGCGTGGGCCTGGGAGTTAACCACATCACTGTCATGCCATGCCTATGCTTGTACTTTACCTTTACTCAACACCCACTGATCCACACCCAAAAGAACAAGCCTGGCAAATCTGCCTTTATGATGTTTGAGGAGTGTGACAACATACGTACGTACCCAGAGTTGACAAAGTAGCACACAGACAGCTTCTCAGGTAGTGTGGCCTGCAGCCTCTGGGCGTAAATTACAAGATTGTCATGCAAGAAACGCGAGTTGGTGTTGAGTTGTTCCATCTGTTGAGCTCCTGCCTTCACCACATCCGGGTGACAGTGGCCGACTGAAAAATGGAGGAAAGGATGCACACAGGATTAGAACTGGTCCTCACGCTCAGGTTGAAAACATGATTTACTCCTTAAATCATCTGACTGTAATTTGTGGTCAAAAAACACCATGACAACTAATTCTAAGGGCACATAAGTGGAGGCTGTGCTGAAATTGAAGAGTGGTGAATGTGGTTGGCCGGGAGACAGCCTGTATATATTCCAGTCTCTGCCTGCAAGTTGTGCAGCTTTGGTTACTCCGTATGAGGTGCACATTTCGTGACAACTTTGTTGAGCACATCAGTTCATATCATTCTGCTCGTGCACTCCAGTCTTCAAATAACTCTGGCTTTGATCATACAGTTGAATGCCAGCCTAAAACAATAAGCCAGTATGTAGGAGAGAACAGTTTTCTTTTGTTCGTGTTTAGTCATTTTTGTTGGAGGTGATGACACAAAGGTGGTAAAAAGAAAGATAAGATGCAGATATTTTTTGTGCAGTTTTCATGTGTGTGCAGCTGGGGGTTTACCATGAGCCACATTGTTGATGCAATCCAAGTAGCGCCGTCCCTTTTCGTCATACATGTACTGGCCTTTGGCTTGCACAATCTTGATCGGGTCATGGCTGAAGAAAATCTTACAAGATGGCCTGCAGAGGAACCACTATTAATATTTCCATACATACAGGGTAAGGTAAAACAAGGGAAAGATTATCTGTCCTTTGCTGCACACAGGTGTGCCCTTCATCCTGGATTAACAGGTTTTATTCTCTATAGAATTAAAGATATTATGAGTCATAAGCACAACAGGGAAAGTCAAAGTACACATAAGGTGTAATGCATTGTCATGCACACAAATCACCTACTACAGCAGTGTAACCTTTCTATTTTTACATGAGCATGTCACTGTTGAATTTACTGCTTAGCTACAAATTTATTGATTAATTAATTCAGTTTATTTCTAAGCAATTTTTGGTTTGTTGTGGAACCAGTTCTTGAAATTTCTGTATGAAATGTTTCAACAGCTTCATGCTACACCTATAAAGTAAGACTATAGGTACAATAAAATACTATAATAACGTTTAAACCAGGTACTCGGTTTTCAGTAAAATAAAGTTGTTGTGCTGCTCCAACTAAATGACTGTCATCTTTAATGGAAACTTTGTAGCGTAAATTAACTGCAAAATATCTGTTA
The DNA here is from genome assembly GCF_008729295.1 of Plectropomus leopardus. Taxonomy (NCBI): domain Eukaryota; kingdom Metazoa; phylum Chordata; class Actinopteri; order Perciformes; family Serranidae; genus Plectropomus; species Plectropomus leopardus. The sequence continues at coordinate 9,438,236 of NC_056485.1, read as the reverse complement.
TCTCACCCAATGTGCTTCTTCCTCAAGTCTAACGTCTTGTTTTTCTCCAATATTTCCGCAGACATCCTGATGTTGTCCAGCTGTAGGACGACGCGCTCCTTCCTCCCCACAGACTCGAAGATCACCTACATCTGCTCGAGCGCAAATTACCCGGCTGTATATACACACGCGTGCTCGCGCGCGCGTACAAGCAGAAAGACACACAAACACCTATACACAAGCAGCGGCTCGCGCAACTCTCTCGTGCTGCCATCTAGCCGGTATTTGTAGCCCTCAATGCCTCGAGGGCAGTGACGTATTCAAGAGAACCCACGGATACAGCTGTTAATGAAGGAAACTGCAGGGGCGTTTCTATGGTGTTTCTAGTCTGTTGGGGCTTCAGGGGGATCCTTTCACCACGGATTTTTTTCTATTAGTTCTATTTTAATGCTTCTCTGTACACCCTGGCATCTTTTTCATCCGTAAATCTGTAGTTTAAAAAGTATGTATTCTCCAGATTAATGGTAACATTAAAAATATTAGTATCCTAGTTGTTCCTTATTAGTAGGCTACTACTAACTGAAACAGAATACTTTACAACTGCTATTATTAAAAAATACTGACTAGATATGCAAAAACAGTAAAAAAAAAAAAAAAAGGCAATTTTGGTCAGCATATATATTAGTTTTGAGGGCTTTAATGTATAAACAGACTGACAGATAGAATTTAAAATAAGAATTTAAAAATCATTATCGCTGTTCTTAATTTTGAAATCTATATTTAACAATTTTAGATGCTGGACTATGCATAAAACATTTAAGGCTAAAGCCTTAAATGTCCAATATTGTACGTTTTACCCCATTTTACTTATCAAACCGCTGTGGCTACACTGATGGGATGTAACTATAGTTACATGGACTTGTAAGTACATTTAATATTTTGAGGTACTTTACTTGAGTATTTCCATTTTCTGCCAATTGTTACCATTCAAAGAGTATATTTTGTATTCAAAAATATGATTAGTTGTATTTAAAAAGCAAAACATTAGCTCAGTACTAATAGTCCAATAACATAGTATGACAATAATATAACATTGACAGAAGTTATATTTTTAGCCATTTTGCAATACTTGCTTTTCTTTAATAGCTTGTTTATGTTTTATGTGCAATATACACTTGGATTAAAAGTGCAAGCTTTAAGTGGACGTAGGTATATTTCCTCAGTATTTGCTGCAGTTATTCTAATACATACTATTCAGTGATCTAAAACCCTTAAAATATTGACTGCCAATATAAAGGCAACTCTATTGTTTAATGTATTTGAAAGACTGTGTTTATTTGGCTCCAACAGTACAGTCATATGAAATGTCATCTTGAAATATAGTATTGTGTGAACACAAGGGTCTTTAAAGAAATTTCAATCAAATGGGTAAAAAAAAAAAAAGAGAAATACAAACACAGAACGGAAACTTAACGTATACCACATCCAAAAAAATGCAATTTTAACTCAAAGCCACGACGTGGATTTTGCTTCTGCACCAAGACTGCCTTTTATTTTGGAGAGTATATGTGGCAATACACTTATTTCAGTAAGGCTGCAGTCTATTAGAGGATATAGATCTGTAAGAGACCAGTGTCTTTTAGCATAATGCAAATATATATCACTTTGTCAAATATCCTACACCAGCACTTTTAATCTGAGTGGGTGTATACTATGTCTTTCTTCAGAAGAAGACTTGACTCAGAGCATTTCTACAACAATGACAAATGACACAGATGTGGCCTCTCAGTGAGTCATTTTGGAGCCCCTCACCAACTCTGCTAATACTGATATGGAAATAAATGTTTGATATATTTTGGCACTTCTGCTGATAGCAGAATAAACTAGATTTGAATATTTAACAAGGAAACACAACAATCAAACAAAAACAATCAATCAACTAAAAAATAAAAAATCAATTAAAAAAATTAGCTGCACATGCTAAAGATACAGCAACTTGTGAGAACAAATTCTGTAACAAAGGCTGGAAATCAAAACACAAAATAAAAATCAAAAAAACATTGCAAAAAAATTAGTAAATATTACAGAATGGAAATAACATTTTGAAAAATGAGTGAAGGGACAGTATTGGAGGAAATATTTAAATCAATCCAAAATTGAGATTTCATGAATGTTTACATTTGACTTCGGGTAAATAAACTTTTTTTTTTCAGGTAGTGGTATACAGGGTAGCATGACTGAACAAATGGAGCTATAGAGATCACAATGATGTGATATTTCAGCTGCATTCAATGCTACACACATTAACCAAAGTATAAATTGCACTTCTTGTCAAATGAGCACACATTTTAACAGTACATTAATAATCCACTATACATATATCAAACTACATTCAATGCAAAGAGATAGAGAAAGAGAGGCAAAGAGAGAGAAAAGAGGAAGCGTGAGAAAAAGCTGTGATATTTAACTTTGAGCCATTGCATTGGCCGGGCCTGTAAACATCCAGGCCATCAGGACTTTTGCTGTCATAGTTAGCTTTTTGACACACAAAATTAAATAAAAGCGACAAACCATTGTAAGGCCTTCATCTAAATTAAATGCACAGTGAATGCACACTTGTTTGTAAATGACCACCTTCCTTCACACCATTTTCCATTTGCATAACTGTTACATGATGCCTTATGATCCAAAATAATTCCTCATATCAAAAGAGACGCAGCGGACATCAAAAGCAACTGAAAGGAATGCTCTTTAAAACCAAAATGCCTTCATTTAAGAAAATTATAGAAAAATAAATAATGTACCACTTAAAATACTGAGACAAATACACAAATATATGCACAGAAAACTTAAAATTGTCACATACACAAAACCCCAACAGCAATAAAGAAACCTGTTGTGTAGTTCTTGCCACTGGTAGAGTGCACCAACTGAGCTGTTGTCGGCCTACTATCAGATAGCACCTTTATAATCTATACAGATGTGCATCCGTTCATTAAAACAATGAGATGAACTGTACAATAGAACCACATGGGAATAAATCCTCTTGAATCCACCTGTAGTTGCTGCCACGTCACAACAAATGTTGGTGTTTCACATCTGCCCTTAGAGTAAATCATTCATGCATATTTCTCACGCTGAAGGAAAGAAGCATCACCTTGCATAGCACCTACTATGTCAGAAGGCAATTTGAATATAAAAAAAAAATATGAAAAGATGAATGGTGAAAAATAAACCTATTGCTCCATCTGATACGGAATGTGACATAACTGGCCACCAGTTCAGCTGTGGTGTATTAATGGAAGTTGACCAATTAACAGTCTGTCAAATTTAGCTTTTCTTACACTGTAATGCGCATTTTTTCCATATCTTTAAGACAATATAGGAGGTGTTAAAGAGCAGTGTAATGCAACTAGGATTGTTCAACATAACCTGCCTTAATCATATCTGAAAGCTAAATCTTATTATGAACCCCAACCCTGAAACAGAGCTTTACACTTCAGATACACTTCCTCAATTCAATGCTTATTTTCAATATTGAAGAAATCCATAAGTAATAAATTGTGTACATGCAGTGAATTGACAACACTGTACAACTAACATCCCATACAACAAGTCCAGAATGAACAAGTAGCATATTTGTCACAATGTTGGATGTGTTTTGCACAAACAATGAGCTTCTTCAAAACTACTTGTAAGATCAGCGGCAGTTGAGATGGACGCAGTCTTACTGTCTGCTCAGGTGAAGCTGTAACGTACATGCTATTTCAACAACTTGTAAAAACGATTCATATGAAAAACAGTGCACAATGTGTGTCTTTTCAATACTCTCACAACTTTTTTTTAACCAAACAAAGCTCCTGAAATAAACACCATTCCAATAATCCAAAATATGATATAAAGTTGTACATTTCTGATAAAGGAATGAATAAAAGCTTGAGGCACCAAAGGCTATTATACACAAAATACAAACAATGTTAAAGAATGAGAGCAAAAACAACAAAAAAAAGAACATGATTGCATTCTGTTAACGCTCTCAGTAGATCTCGCCCGTTAGGAGAGGCAGACGCTCCAGCTGATCTCTACAGAGATCGATGAGACTCTTAGCGGCTCTCCTGCAGAATCCGCTCCCTCGTGCTCAGAAGGGCGGTCCAGAGCAGGCCTGTCCAATCTCAAATACACATGAGCCTGATTTGTTTCCCTAACAGTGCGGTGAGCCTGCTAAGTTCTCCCCTCTTGTCCGGAGACGTGTGGGTTTGGGAGGCACCACACTGATGATGATGGTGATGATGCTGAGCCACATGAGTGCAACAGTGAAAACCTGCTGATATCATACCCTCTGCAGGCATCACCACAATAAAGCAACAAGAACCAACTTTGCTTTCTGGGGATTTTCAGGCTACCAGCCACGGCGTGACTCCCTTGGGAAGATTAAAGGAAAGCAGAAATTACTAATTCAGAGCTCTGGGGTTGTTGTTTTTTTATGTTAGTGTTGTTTTTGTTTTCTGCAGAAGCCATGACGCAATCACAAAACAGTGACATGTATGTACAATACATATAAATATAGTTTACTACTCATGCTTTTGCAGGGTCGGGGGTGCAATGTTCTGTTTGGCACAGTTTGTTTTTTTTTTTTTTTTTAGAAAATGATGCTGCATGAATGGGCAGTGAGCTTGTTGAGACCAAACAACACAAAACACCTAGCGTTTGGTGTTAGAGAGCCAGTCCAGATCCTCCTCCACTTCCTCCTCCTCCTTCCATGTCTCCATGAATCTGGCCGGGCCACGACGCTCCAGTCTGAGCCATGCAAAGACTACAGAGACAAGTTCTGCCGCCAGCCAAGGATCAGAACTCCACCACGATGTGGATGTGAGACAGCGGACACACACGTTTGTTTTGTTTTTTTTCCACAAGGTGATGTGAGTAGAAGCAGCTTAGAGCGTGAAACTCGGGACGGTTATCTCTTTTTGTATCATTGTACACATAGACTTCTTTTCTTTTAGACATTTTTTTCCATTAAAAAAACTATAAATACCATAAAAGAAGCATTATTTACAAACTCCATGCGTTTCAGGTTAGAGTGATCACTGCAAGAAAAACACAGGAGAGAGAATGACATGAAGATGGACATGTTTTCACATTGTTTCATGACTGAACAGGTTTGACACGGTGAGATTTTTCACACCACAGTCATATGTTGTTACGACTTATTGAACAAAAAACCCATGCAAACATAGAGAAGCTCAAAACCCACATTAAAAAAAATGTACTTACACAGAGTGAACAAAATTTTAGGAGCACTTTCAGGTAACTGAATCCAAAACTTTTATTGATTACCCTTTTCAAACCTAATTCATAACAGAAGCCCCATTTACACTGCCTCTTTAAAACAGGAATTTCTTGCCTTTATGCTGCGTAGCTGTTCTATAGTCGAGGTATAATTACAGGATTGGAGGACAGCATTATCTCTTCTTAAATGTGGCATCTAAGGTATTAGTAGCTCTTGAAAAGCAAGTTGTTGCAATGGTGGGGACAATTGCAACATGTCTGCAAATTGGTAAAACGGTAAGGTCTGGGAGGTCTTTAACCTCTGAGCAGAGGACAAGATCAGTAAAATATTGTTATTGCTATATTATACCATTGTTGTTGTTTAAAGAGCACTGCAGATGCCTTTGTTATATGTCACACTAAAAGCCAATGCTGTCATGTTACATGTCCATCACACCTCTTTTGACACAACAATGCCGGCACGCTATCTAAAAGCACACACTGAAGCCGAATGATGCTGCTGTTGTTTGCTGGGACCTTGTAGTGGCCTTATAATAATAACTTTAATTATATGACACCCTTGAAAACTGAGTTCATGAAGTGCTTTAGCAAACAAATTAAAAGCAGAAATGGGATACTCAGAAGGCAATACAACAACAGAAAGCAAAATAGTCCTATTAAACACAAGCGAGACAAAACGAGGGTTAAGATTAGTTAAGTGTAAAATTAAGAAGACAATAAGACAAATAATGCAAGATGCAGGATGCCACATGTCAATATAAAATACAAAACAAAAACAATAAAAGCAATAAAACCATGACATAAATGATGAATTAAAGAAATAAAACAAATAAAAAGACAACAGCACATAAAAGCAAATCTATAAAAATAGGTTTTAAGAAGTAATTTAAAGTGTGATCTCTGTGTAGAAAGGGCTGCTGATACAAATTAAGGACACAAATGGTCATTTCACTGTTGATTTTAAGTATCTTAGATACAGTCCTTATATTGTGTTCACTCTGTAAATGTGTAGTTGCCCTACTGGAGTCTGTCCCATGACTTGTCTTACCTTCTGCCAGCATCCAGGCATTGGTAATCCATCCGGGCCCTGTTTAGAGAAGAGTATCAGGGAAGAAAAACACCATGAGGACTGAACCAAACTGGGAATTTTGCTATTAACAAATATCATTTACACACAAAGATATGAATTGTGATAAATTAGTGGATTTTATCCCATAAGAACACATCACAAATGTCAGACTTTTAAATATCATTACAGAAATGCCTCTGATTAATAAGCCAGAACCACATGTTGGAAATAGTAGAGACAATATCTCCCATCCTGACTAACTGAGACATCATAGCTTCACCCACAGAACAAACTGCCCAAATGTGTAAAGTCAAACCATGCATCAAACAACAAGCAAATGATCAAATCAGATGGCTGAACTTGTCCACATTAATTATTCTATTCCTTTTTGTTTCACCACAGTGATTACAAACAGCATGAGCAACCTGCGTGCAGTTTACTGCGGTCTCACAGGATGGAACATGCAGGATTTCTGCGGGCTAAAGTCCTCAAAATTAAAATGTTTGATGTAAAGGTGATGACTTATGAAAACAGCAACCTTGTTGCATTAACTAAAGTGTCATTATGTCCATGTTGAAATACTGAATATGATGTAATGGTGTCTAGTAAAGGGAAGGAAATGGCTTAACTCTCTCTGACTCATTGCACTTGGTGTGAAATTCACATCTTCAAAAGAATTTTCTGTGTAACACAAACTTAACCTACAGTAACCACTGTCCCACCTTAGAGCTAAAAAACAGTGAATATTCTTGTATTTATGTCTGAAATTCTCCATTCAAACATACAAGCACATTAAGACTTTTTCATAAACCTCTGATCCCTCAGCTGATAACACATTTCCTCAGAGTGTTATGGTACAATCATATGAGATATTAAAAGTACTTAAAACTGCAAGAATGTATTCTTGATTCATGCATGTAATACACAGCAAAATATAGCTCATGCACAACAATCTGTTGATTATTCTGCTCTCTGCAGATGCAGAGAAGCATATCGATGTAGATGTAGTTCAATGAAATGACATTTGTGGTACATGAATGTGTTCTTACCTGTCTACATACGGCATGCTATGACCTTTTAAAATTAGTTCTCTTATAATTTAACCTCCAACACTTCTACTAAAAACTTCCATGCATTTCACAGCATTTTTTCAGCATCAAAAAACATCATAAAAAGCATGAAGAATATATTTCTCCATGTCATCTTGAATTGGTCTGGAGGAATAACTAGTGTAATCTGCTGTGTTTCTCTTGTCGTCGTGGTCTGGCCCAATTGGTACAAATACAGGAGGGGGGGAAAGGGGGAGTTAACAGAGTAAAGGAAGGGTCCATGTGCCAGCGGCATGGGCGTCAGTGGAGGAGTCTGTGTTAGCATCAGGTTAAAAGGTAACTGGGTCCATGGAGGAATCAGCGGGAAGGAAACAAGGTTTAAGCAGAAATTTTTTTCCAGTTTTAATCAAGGGAATGGAAGGAGTCAGTGAGATTAAAGTATCAATTTTATCAATAATTATATGTATTTTTGTATTTTTCACATAATAATTTGTATTAATTAAAAGAGGCTGCTTGCGTTTAGCAAGTTAGTGAAGTATATGTTGGTGCATATTTATAATTCATATGGAAAATGTATTTGTGATTAAAATGAGGTGTGTTCATGCTTATCAAGCTCTCGAGTCATGCATGGTTTTTGTTTCAGTAATGACTGAAGGTGAGCAGCATGCATGGTTAAGAGGTGGAGGAAAAAGAGAAATACTGTACCAATTGGCATGGGGCATCCAGCCCGTCCAGACCTGGCTGCCCTGGTTCCCCCTTTTCACCCTTAAATCCCCGGAAACCCTGTTTGCAAAGATGACCTAGGAGTGTTACTGGGAGAGAGGTGGACGACCCTTAACCCCTGCATCCGTCTGCTACGACGGACACAAGGGGGGGACGAGGGAGGAGCGGCCCTGTGAGCTTGCTGATACCACAATCCAGCCAAAGGATATGCTTTTTCAGCATTTAACAGCATGTTTTTGTGACTGAATCGCAGGAGAGCATGAACTTTGTGTTAGGTTGCTATAATCTGGTGGAAGCTGGGTATCTGTTTAGCCACAGAGCGCTCATCCTTGTTTGGGTTCGACTGCTCTACACAGCTCGGAGCCGATTTCCAGCTCACAGTTGGGACATACCAATGGGCAGGGTGCATCTAATCCAGGGGCACCCTGTTCTCCTTTCTCGCCCTTAGGCCCTTTTTTGCCCTTCTTTCCCTTCTCCCCCTGTGGATACAATGTTTTGGTCAAGTTAGCATCATGATTTTTAACATTTGGGACAGCACTGATATTAGGGGATAGCAGGGAAGTGATTAAAAAAGGAGGCCATGGCCCACAAAGGAAAGGAGACATGGTCAATGTTAGATAGGAGGGGGTACCAGACAGTACTGGGTACTCTAAAAACATTCCTTAGGACAGGAAGAGGACGAAAAAGGGGAACATTACAATAGGAAGGAGTATATAACAGAGCTGATCACCAAAAGGGGTGTCAAGGGCACAAAGGTTGAGAAAGAGTAGCAGGGAAAAAACCTCTAGAAACACATAATTCAATCGACTACACAGTGCAAAAAGTTCAAAATGTATCCCCTCATATTTGCGTGGGAGTTAGTCTTCTTATGTCATTCATTACATGCATTAGAGAAAAATAATAAAACAGAGAATAAAAAAGTTCCCATTACATGATCTGGATATCAAATGTTGCCCGCAGTATATATAAGAAGAAGTATATTTTTTGTACTAAACTTCACAGAGGTACTATCACTGGTACATCTCTAGCCCTCATGAGATTAGATGTACACTTTTTGGTATATCATTAAACTTTTAATGGGATTAATTTTCAGTAAATTTTACTAAAGATCATTTTTAACTTGACAACATGAACATTATAAATGGCTCCCTTTGTATTTCCGGTTGGACTGATTGTTAATACAGCAGCTGACAAGGAAACTTTATTACATCAGTGACAGCTTTCCAGTTCTGCATTGGTATCAGACTTTGGTGCCACTTCTATCAAACTCAATGGAACGGACATGGCAAGTCACACTCATCATAACTGACAGGAAGTAAACAGGGAGGAAAGCTGGAAACGCTCATTTCAGCACTCCTGGTTCCCTTGCAAATAGGCTTCTATAATCCTTAAAGTGTTGGTCATTTGTGAAGATTATCTTGCTGAACAAAACAATGTAAGTATCATAAACTTTTCTTTGACACAGATCTTATTCTCTGCAATAATCCAAATCTAAAGAAAAAGGGAACTCTATACTATACTAATATTAGGCTAATACTCAAAACTGCTCTTGACTGTCATTCAAATTTTGTCACCCATAATATGTCAGTGTTGAGAGATGTTGCTAAATAGCTGGAATAAAAGCAGTGATGTATTTTGTGAAAATGGTTGGTAAATACAGAGGCTGCGTCCAAAATTCCATACTAACATGTTAATTAACATACTGTATGTGACATTTAGTGTGTCCAAAACCTTAATATGAAACCAAAAGTAAGTGAATTGCATTATATTTCTGATAACAGTATTCAGACAAGAGCCACTATACCGGCATAAATATCATGCCATGCAATGTGGTAGTGAGAACAACGCTCTGAACGGACAATGGCAGACAGCTGAAATATAAGACTTCACTTTGCTGGGCGCAACACATTTTTTAAACTGGTCCAGAATTTAAAAAAAAGGGGTTTATCATGCTTTCTCTCAGGTATTACAATGATGTGGTAATTACAGCTCAGTGTGTCCGAAAAGATACGTACTACTGTTAATTTACACAAAAGTATGTTGAACAATAGTGCTCATATTGGGTATGCAATTTCGGACGCAGATTCACACAGATGCAAAATGTGTTTATCTTTCTGTACAAAGAAATGGGATACAGTTTCCTAAAGACATCAAACATCTCAAAAACTAATATTAAGTTAGTAAGTGTGGAAACATTCACAATTAAGCACTGAAAGATATAAACTGCTATATAAACAGGCAAGGGAGAGGTTATCAACAGGCTCAGGAACTCATGGAAGTGACATGTTTTAAGTATGTTCATGCATGGATACAACAGAAATAAAACAACTATGAATCTTAAGAGCCTGCTGTCAATGGACTTGTGTGGTCTGACATGTTGAAAACGTTTTTTTTTTTTTGATGCCTCAGAATGAGATTTGCTTTGTGATTTCGAGAAATGAGATGACAAAAGTGGAGAACAAAAGTTTGAGAGGACTGGGGATGATATTTTATGCAAAGGATATTTTACATCGCATGGAGTTTTACCCAATTAATTGCTTTAAATCCTGGTTGATGGTTTAATCTCTCGAGAAAGTCAAAATGCTTTATATCTGCGACAGTTCATTAAAGAGCATAAAAATATTCCTTTCAGCCACTTTATCTATTCCAACAATCATATACATGACCTTTTAGGAGAAACTTCTGATAAAAAGCAGCTACATAAAATATGCCTGTATTTCCTGTTACTGTCCATTGACATCAGTCCTCTGTGTTAAGGGGTTCACAAGCCATAGCATCCTATCTACATCTACCTTTTCTCCTCTTTCCCCAACGTCGCCTTTTTCTCCCCTTAAGCCTGGCAACCCCTGTAAAAGTACAACTCCACTTCATTACTCTGGCTTCACTATGCAAAGACAAGAGAGGGTGTTCTTGTCATGACAAAGCTGAAGAAAACACAACAAATTGAAAGAGGGTGAAAAGTAAAAAAAACTTGGCACCAAGAGAAAGTAGAGGGATGTGCAACAAGAATATGTATACTATGGACTATATGTAGCTTTTAGATAGAGAAAAAGTCTTGCAAACTTCACTAAGAACGAAGCTTAATGCATTTTGAAATAATGCATTTGCCAAAAACTTGAGTATGGTCAAACTGCTCAACCGTCACTTATTAGCTAATTAGCACCGGGTGTGGAACACCACATAAAAAACACAAAGTAAACTATAATATGTGGTACATGTTGGATAAGGCACACAGAAGTAAAATGACAAATGCTGGAATTATTCAATTTATGATTGGTGCATGTATGTGCATTTGAACTGGTGCAGTGCTGATTGAAAACAAGTCTGTTTTGGTAATGCAGCTTTCGATTGAACTGCTCATCCAAACAACTTCAATAAATTGCATTTATTCTGAAATCTACTGATCATGCTTGAAATGTTTGAGTTTGCTACATCTCTGGTTACCTGCCAGCTTTGAAGTCAATCGTCTGAATGGTTATTGATAAAACTGAAGGACATACATACAAACTTTCCAATTTTATTAGATTTATCACTTTTTCCAAATCACTTGGATTGTGGAAATGTGACACCTTCAGCTGCAGAGTATATTCCAGGTTGATTTGAATTTACATGTGATGACTCAGACGTATTTACATAATGTTACTTAGATGCGTAAGAAATATATGATACTTGTGTTGGGGTTTAAAATAAAATGATAAACCTGGCTTTTGCTGAGTTGTGCATGTGTCTTTTTTTTTTGGTCTATATAAAGTGATGCTCCACACCTAGTGCTAATTACACAATTACTAATGCTAGAGTTCAAATCTTGTTATACTTGGTTTTAGATTATTAAAAGTTTAATTTTTTCTTTTGTATATCTAACAGTTTTTTAACCAGGCACCTCTAAACTGGAAGAAGCATTCACTGTTACTCCGACTTTGTGCCTGTCTGCCTTCAGAGAAAACAGAAAATAACAAAACTTACATCCAAGCCTGGTGTCCCAGCAGCTCCCTGCAAATAAAGGACATGAGTTGTATCATCATTATGCAGTTGACTTTCACAAATGCTGACATTTAAAGCTGTCATAAACACCTACTGTAGATCATACTGTATTCAAAAAAAATGAGGAAAAATGTGAATGTTTAATATAGGGGTAATTATTTTACTGCTTATAACTGAAATTATTGTTTCTTAATTATCCTTTCTAGTACCAATAGCTATTAGAGACAATATTCAACGAAGATGGGAAAAGAAGCTGTTATTTCTGTTACTGCAACATGTGGGAAATGTGCAAAAAGTGTGATACTCCTGGGCACAAGCTGTTTTCAACGTGTGAAAACCCAAATGTGATGTGAAACACCATATTGTCAGTGTTTCATGGTCACTCAGACCTTCTAAAAACTAGAATGTACCTTGCACAAGAGTGTGTCAACATACAACACACATAAATGATTTGATAAAATGAGTAAACACATGCTGATACTGCCAACTAAAGATAGTAATAAAAGACATGATTATAGCCTCATCAAACTTACAGGTAGTCCATAAGGTCCCCTCGGTCCTGGCTCGCCTGCTGGTCCTCTCTCACCCTAATACACATGAATCAGTGTTGCAATCACATGAATCACACAACAATTGAGCCAGAGTTTAATTGCACTTTATCATAAGTAAAATATAAAGCCAAAATTGGTCTTACAATGTCACCCTTCGGCCCAGCTGGACCAGCTGGACCAGCAGGTCCATCCATACCCTGCAAAAAGTGGTGTTGTCATGGTGAGTTTATGTCATTGGACTATAACATTTGTATTTAAAATTTTTGCCAAACAAACACCAGATGGAAAGCAAAAAATATGTTTTGCGTCAACATTTTGTTCAATATTCCCATTTGATCTGACCTACAACCAGCACACAGAACTGCTGCTAGTACACGTGCATTGGCCACAAAGGACATTTACAACACTGCTGACACAGTTAATGTATGAGTGTGTGTTAATGCTGAGTTAATGCAACACAGGACAAAACGAGAGCCTTGGAATGCCTACTGTAACAGCTTTGTGTATGGTTGTTATCCTGATAATTTTACTCAGTGGACCTAGCTAACATGTAAACATCCAACAAAAGTTTATATAACTTTCTTGTCAGTTTTCACAGTAAAATACAATCAAATGGGGTGATGGTGGTAAAGGGGGGATTGTATGAAGGGTGAGAGGGAGAAAAGTAGGCAGAAGTTGGGTGGTGAAGCCTCTAGGTCACATGACACTCACCCTAATTCCGGGCTTGCCGTCCAAGCCGGAGGCTCCCTGCGTGGTTATGGAGGTATGAGTGACATGAACAAGGCGGGATTAGTACCAGATGAACACTGTTATTAGGAAAGGTTGATGGCAGGGTTTACATCAGCTAAATTACACTGTGTGTTACAGGGACGTGGGCAAAATAATCAGCCCAGGCAAATGAACATGAGGACAGAAAATGGAGAGGGCCATATAGATAGACAGACACACACACACACACACACACACACACAACACACACAACACACACACATACACACAAACATACACTCATATGTGCGCAATAATGCACACTAAGAAATCGGACAGGTCTAAAACAGAAATGAAAGGTTTCTATGGATGTCTGAATAAAGGACAGGCTTTGTAGTTGGAGATATCCCATGGTGCACGACTGTACTCACGGGGAGGCCCAGTGGTCCGCGGTCCCCTTTGTGTCCTGGTTCCCCTCGGATACCCTTTACACCATGCAAACCAGGCTCCCCCTAAATAAAAGTAAACAAGGGAAGTAGATAAACATGATGCAGTTTCTGTTCCTGTGATCGCACCTCTCTTCATATTAAATGTGATGAAGTTTATGTTCTTGCGTGACTTGCACTTTTGGGTTGTACCTACATGGTTTAATGAACTTCTCATAAGTTGCATCAGAAAAAATCATCAGCTGAATGAATGTAATGTAAAAGTAGAATTACTGAGTTATAGCCAACACACGTCACAGTGTTCTGTGTCACCTGTGTCACCTTTGACCTTTGACCTTCAAACACCAAATCAGTTCATTCTTGAGTCCAAGTGGACCATTGTGCCATATTTGAGGAAATATCATCATGGCCCTCTTAACATCTCACATTTATGAGAATGTGATGGATGCAAAGTCACAGTGACCTTGACCTTTGACCTTCAAATTCTGATCATTTCCTTCTTGAGTCCAAGTGGATGTTTGACCAAAAAAACCCTTGAGATGTTCTTAAGATATTGCATTAAAAGAATGAGATGAACCACATCACAGTGACCTTGACCTTTGAGTTTTGATAACTATATACTGTACTTGTACAGAAATCATGTTCATGAGACTGAGAAAGACGAGGTCACAGTGCACTTGACCTTTGACCACCAAAATGTAATCAATTATCATTAGGTCTAATTGTCTGAAGGCTTTCTTTAGATAATGTCATTGGCAGACGAACAATTTGAAAACATTATGTCTTCAGCTTCTTCAGTCACCAGTGTGAAGGCATAAAATATGAATCATGTCTTCCTGACTTGCTTCTGTGGTTCACTCTGCTTTATAGAAACTGACTCAAAGACACTTACTGCAGTTATACTGCAAGTTTCTACAAGAAATTGTAAAGATGCATCAGCGACAGAACATGACATCTTGTAATTGTCATATTAATGAATATTCATACAAATCAAACACCTCTTCGTATCTATGATTAATTTAAATGTTTCATTTTGAATTGACACTGTTTAACTAAAATGTCTGAGGACACAACTATTTGCACATAAATACAAATATTCAATAGGAAGGTATTACAACTACATTTGATTCTCATAAGAGATAAATGGATGGAAGGATGAACAAATGTGTGTTTTGTTTTAATTTAGGTCTGCACAATATGCAATTGCAATTATTTTGACTGATATTGTAATTGCAATATGAACCATAGTTTCAAGAGAACTGGTCATTTGTAGGGTCTGTATAAAAAAAGCACATTCTCTTTTGTCTAGAATATGATTTGTAGGCATCTCTGTGGCACTACAATGTACATTTATTACAGATGTTGTGACATATTTTTGCTCCTGCGATTTGATTATTACACTAAGCCACATTGCGTTTTCGATAATACTTTGATTAATTGTGCAGCCCTAGTTTAATTACAGTCATAATGACCTGAATATAAGTTGTTCTCATACATGCACTGTACTTTTATTATTGAGGCTTACCTTTGGTCCAGGGAATCCATGGGGGCCCTGAAAACATTGCAAAAATATTAGTTTGTGGCAGTTCTCATAATAAAGTATACTTATTTCTTATTTTATACATATACTTCCAACCTCCAACGTCTTGTCCAAATCACAGTAAATAAACAAGTCTAGCAAGTTCAGCACTGTAAAATTTCCCATGAGGAAGTCTGTGTTTCATTTTCCCATTTATCCCGAGGTGACAAGTTATTTAAGCAGAGACTACTGTGGAATTAAAAAGAGGAAGAACAGGTATACTGGGCTATAAACTTTTTGCTGGAAGATGCAATCAGAAACTGACAGCAGCAGTTTGTGGACTTGTGGAGAATGTGTCTTTCACTGTGACTGCGAATATACCTGCGGGTTAATACAGCGGAAAACAAAAAAAAAAAAGATGTATTCTGAGTTTTCTCTTTTAGACATTAAAGTCACAGTGTCTTAGAATGCTAAGTTAGATTCATAACATGCATGTTTATTTATGACTTGGACCTCCTGTAACGTGAACCATGATGTCTTTTCATCCCTGCAACAAGAAGTAATTAAACGCACCAAACAATACTTTGGTTGGGGTCTTCACAAGGTGGAAAAACATTTTATGCATTAAACAGCACTTCATCACATTGCAATCAGCTATATTACATATTACTAGTTTGATATTTTCCTTTTAATTATGTTTTTTTCCTAAATGTTAAGTACAGTATATCGTCCATTAATGAGACTTCTTAGAAACACTCACCATGGGTCCTGGGGGTCCGTGGGGCCCTGGTGGCCCTGGAGGGCCTGTGATCTATAATATCAAATATAGATATTTTATCACCAAATCATGATTCTACAATCATATATTTTGACTGCAGTTCACATTAAAAGTACAACACCTAACTGTATATAAGTGTGCATTGAACAGCATCTTTAATACAACTACTTGTTTTGTTAATTCATAATAAATGTCCTTAATGTGACTCACTGAAGAACCTTGAGGGCCAGGTAGACCTGAATCGCCCTTATCTCCTTTAACCCCGTTGACACCCTAAAAGGAACAAAAGCTTCATGACACGTGCATGGTCTCTATCTGATAAGATGGCTAAGGTGGCTTAGACTTTAAAAGGAAAAAAAACGTTGAGTTTCTTACAGGTAGACCAGGCAAACCAGTTGTTCCTTTATCCCCTGAAGCTCCAGGCATTCCCATGTCTCCTTTGGAGCCTTTGTAGCCCTGAGAGGGGAGGGCAAAAATGTAAACAAAGAATTAAAAGGAAACTATTTTATTTTAATTACTCAAGACTGTGGATATTTATGTAAATGTATTTTGTACATGGTGACAAAAGTGAAATGTATAAAAGGATCGAAGTGTCCATTAGGTCTCTTTATTCCTCTGAGATAATCCTCAGTTAAAAGCCTCGCAAATATAAAGCGATTTAAGTAAAGGATTTTCTTTTTCACAAGCCAACTGAAAATTTTTAATTATAATGATAATTATACATAATAAACTCACTCTTTCACCATCGAGTCCTGGGAGACCAGGCATACCACGATCCCCCTGGGCGAGGACAAAAAGACGTTTTACATTTTATCATTTTGCAGTTGGACTGTAATACGATGCAATTTTGTTGGTTGAAGAAAGAAGTGCCTGTCAGCGTGATCTCTGCAATATTGGGAAAATATTTAACTTTGAATGTTATTTTTGCAGAAGCAAAATTTGCAATGTGAGGAAAAGTGTGGAATTTACCTTTGTCCCCTGTGGTCCTATCGGCCCAGGAGGTCCAGGAGGACCCTGAAAAGAAAGAGAGACACAGAAGAAGCTTCAGTTAGCTTCCTACCCAACTGATATATACTTTTGAATGGGGTTGATCATTTCAATATCAACTTTAAACACAAGGAACTTATACATTTGAAATGAAATGACTTACAAACAGAACAAAATATGTTAGCAGTCAGTTATACACTATAATGCTCAACTGAAAGAAGCATGCCAAAAACATGTTAGCTACAACATACGGATACATAAATGTCATTGACAGATGAGAGCGTTACATATTTTGATGTTGCTTTTTTCATTATCATTAAACCATCCATTTAATTCAATTCAGTTTACAGGAAGACATTCATACAGTGTATTCACATCAGTGACTTGCTGCTACATGCTCCAATCAGGTGGTGGCTTTAGAGTAAAAAAACAAACAAACAAAAAAACAAAAAAAAAAAAACAAATGGTAATTGACTTTTGGAAAACAAGGAAGAATTATTGAGAAAATGTCAGTTCTGTATATGTGATTCTAAACATGCTATGTTTTCTACCGTGCTAACCAACATAATGCATAATCTATTATTTTATCAGCCTGAAATACTAACTAGTGCCACTATCACAGAGCAGGGTCCAATGAACTGAGGAATTCTAACCTCTCGTCCACTTTGAACAATTAATATTATTTCAAATGTGTGCAGCTTTTTGCGTGAAGAATAAATCATATACTTAGCAACACGTAGCTTAAACACAACAATGATGCCGGAGTGTGTGATACCTTGCTATCCAATAAAATCCAGATAAAGCTGAGTTTATAACAAATCTGTTTTCCACACTGGGTTTTCCAAATCTTAGTTGACTTTGGACATTTTTTTATTTCACATTCGTGATGCTTTTTCATGGAAAATAAATTGCTACAAGTAGCTTTCTTAGCTTATATAATTAAAAGTTGTATTTACTGGTGACGGGGAAATCAGTGGAATGCATAAAGAGCAGCTGCTGGGCAATAACACCCATCCTCACACTTTCTCTGTAATTTCTACTTTTTCTATCCTGAAATACTACTTTGACTCCAGATCTGCTGAGTGGAAACAAAATTATGCATTAACAGAGAAACATGCATGTAATAATCTGTCACAATGAAGGTCTTAAAACTAGATTTTGAACAGAGACCCTGCTCAAGACAGGGCCAAACTTTACATCTCCTATCAGTTAGTGTTATGCTTGGTGCACATTCCTAAACAAATACTCAATTAAATGAACACAAACCAGGGCCTTGGAGTTCTGGGGCCAGCTTTGCCTGCTTGGCAATCTCGCCTCAACTATAATCATGACTGCTATGTGCTTGGAATGATTTTGACTGTGTGAGTTTAGGAAAAATTCAAATATTTTCTTATGATGTTGTTTTAAAGGATGTTTTACTGACATTTAGGAAGACAACCAGCAACTCAGGCAGCCTGCGGGGTCGATTGCACAGAAGCGCAGCGCTAAATTCAGTTTTCATTCGCTGTTAAGCAAACATTTTGCTGAGTGAGGTAGCACAAATACAACAAGGCAGTGCAAACCAGGGTTGGGCCCATGCAGGAAAAAGATGAATCACTTATGGAAATGACACAATGCAAAGAAACACAGAGCCTAATTACCGTTACTGTAATAGTGGTAATCTTCTGCAGTACACCAAAGGAGTGGTAATGGGGAGGAGGTGAGAGATAAGATAGCAGAGGTCATACAGGAAGGGAAAACTTTGTGTCAGCACATCTTGACACAGATATACCCTAAAAATTAGTTATTTATTAAAGAGCAGATGTTTGCCTGTTTGTCTCTACATATCCTTAATAATGTTTAAGAAATGCATTTTCTCATAGACATAGGAATTTGAAAATGTGAGGAAGGTCTACCATGCTTAAAAGAGGACAGATTAATTTAACTTAAAGTGGAGTTTAAACACGTGCCAAAATACAGCAAAATACTGCATCTGTTACAAAATATGTATGTATTTGGCTACCCACTGTATTGTTTAAGTATTCAACATGAGGTCAAATGTGGGTGCAGCTGTGAGAAAGTCTAGGCCATGATTATATTGCAGAAGTACCAATAAAAGAATTTAGAAACGACTTGTCAGACCTGTAAAGCCTCCTGAATGTTTCCATTGTAGTCGATGATTTCAGTGGCTCCTTGGTCTCCTTTCTGCCCAGGGGGCCCCTGCACATTATTGACATTCAGGAGCATATTTAGACACATGTCCTTTCATAATCCACATCTCATTTATATATAACATCAGAGACAACATCAGAGTGCCTATTTCCCCCGAATGGCTAAGGTTTAACTGCTGCCCCCTTGTGGTAATAAATTTGTGGCGTACAATTTAATGGTTAACGCCATGAAATTACTCTAGAAAGAAGAGAATAGAGTGGGGCTTAGTGGTGGAAGAAGTATTCAGTTCCTTCACTACAGTACATGTACCAATACCACACTGTGAAGATACTGTGCAATTTTATTTCATTAAGTAAACGTTAATAAGTATAATTGTGAGCATGTACTGAAAGAATTAAAAGTAAAAGAAAGAATGCAGTAAAAATGTAAAATGAAAGAAAGTAACACAACTAAAAAAAACAAAATTATACAAAGAAAAATAATTACACCCCCAAGAACTCAAAATCATAAAAAACACCCCAGAAAACTCTGTACTTTTACTGTCAATCCTTAAGTATATTTAATATAATAAAATTACTCTTGATACTTCAGTGCAGTAAAAGTCAGACACTTCAAATAATATTCTAATAGATGACTTTAAATTCGACCAAAGTTATTTTCTGGAGAGACAACTGTACTTTTACCCAAGTGTGGCTTTCATGCACTTCATCCACCACTGGCTGAATGATATGCGATAAAGATCATATAGTGATTATTTTTACAGATACTACCAATGCAATATTTTAGCGGTAGTAATAATTTTTGCATTGCATTTTTACTGAAAAATATGTAAAAAATGATGATGGTATTTTGCGGGGGTCTCTACCAAACAAGAATGTCCCTCTATGGCAAATATAATTTTTAGGCTCTGTAGCACCACAATGCTTTACTAATGGCTGCAATGTTATATAAAACCTTGCAGCTCCTGCAATTTGGATATTGCACTTGGACATATCGCACTTTGATAATAATTCAATTAACTGTACAGCTCTAGAATAGAGACATTAATCTTCTGTAATATGTTTGCTTACCTTTGGGCCAATAGATCCCAAGTCTCCTTTATCTCCAGTCTCCCCCTAAAGTAAAAGACAAACAAAAATGACGATAGCTAGATTGTGGAAAGCTAAAGTATGGATATGTTTTAAAATCATATATCACATCTACCTCATTATTTTGGTGCAGCAAGTCAGAGTATTTTGAATCACACCACAGTATGACACATAATACTACTGTGTGGGACTTTTCATCATGTGCCATTTTTTAAGGACCTTAGTGCAATTAATAATTATAATTATTATTACTATCATTATTTTTATATTAGATCATTATTGTAAGTTTTATTCATAGAGGGCTTTTCATGGTACTCAAAGACACTTTACATAAGTCATAAAAGATAATAAAAAAAGAGAACACAAAACAATAAAATAAAACAAAATGTATTTTTTTTATTCATATTGTTTTCATTGTGGAGACCTGTTACAAAAACAAGTGCAACAACACTAATAAATATTTTAGCCGTATTCATATAACTGCTACTATAACTAACTCTAAACTTCCACCAGCATTGAATTCCGCTGGCAAGTCTGCAGCTAGAAAGGTTTGCATTTGCTTACTGTATTCATGCATTGTGTTGTGTTAAAAAAAGGTACTTTCTGTAAGACACTTCCACATTGAACTAATTCATCACAACAGTATTGATTAGAAAACCCGTGCACATCAAATAGAGGCAATAAAAGATCTCTATCACTTGCAAAATCTAATTAGAGGATTATCTAATTAAAGCTGGTCACGGTCATGCCTATAAAGCCTCCTTGAATTGAAAAATCTCATTAAAGCACTGTGTTCACCAAAATTAAAGAAAACAAATCTGCCATGCTCACCTTTGACCCTTTAGGACCAGGTGTACCAGCTTCGCCTTGTGAACCCTGCAGCGAATAAGAAAACAAAAAGAGTCACGGTTTGAGGGACACTATAAAAAAAGAAAGTGCTTGAGATATAAACGTGACAGAAAAACATAAAACAAACTCTCTTTATGGATTAAGCCAAAATCATCATAAAAAATGCAATGCATTTAAAATGCATATTTCACAAAGGAAATATCATCAGCCTCTTTTACTTCTCCCTGGAGAGCAACTCAGTCAGCTTCACTGACATGACCTGCTTTTAATACACCATAACTGCCAAGCAATGGAGAAAGTGTTTATTTGAACTCTGGCACTGATAAAGGAGGGGTTTCACTTTGGGAGACGTCTGATAGGATGTGAAACAGATCTGTGGCTCGTCTAAGTTTAGACTGGAGCTGAAGCTACCTGCTGGGTCAGTGCCAGACATAAACAATGGTAAACTCATTTATATTTGGTTTACTTTACACAGACTCCAGGGTAAGCCTTGAACTTATTACAGGCTGTAATGGTTTAGCCAGCTCTCTTTGACAACATAAATGAATATTTGATGAATTGAATGAGCCCTTGCTTTGGGAATGCATTTTACTGTTTCTGGTTTAAGCTCCTTTACCTTTATAGCGTGTGCTTAAATCAGCGAAGCTCTAGATGGCAGCAAAAATATATTCATGGCATGTGTGAACAAGCAGGAAGCTTTAAAATACTGAGGGATCCATTTTTTTCCCACACCATTCGTGCCATTTGTATACATGCACATGTGCATGAGCAATTGACAAACCTTTGGTCCAAGAGGTCCAATTTCCCCTCTTTCACCCTTTCCTTGTGGCCCATGGTCACCTTTCTCACCCTATACAAACAAAAGAACAAACTTCTTGAAAACAACTTAACTCCTGCAATTTGCATTTGTCATAGAGAAGTGCTGATGTGGGCCCCGTGTGTTTTTATTGTCAGCAGAAGAGCTGTGTTGCATCTTGTGAACACTGGGCATAAAATACAATTCCCTTAATGTTATGCAGTATTGACAAGACTGAGGATTCTACTAATGCGAGCTCTCTGCACTTCTCATGAGTTTGCTTACTCCACAGATTTATACATTGACTTGTAGATATATATGTGCTGAGTCAGCACAATCAGCTTCCTGGTAGATTGTGACCTTTGACAAGATGAAATGTTATTTTTAAGAAAAACACACAAACATCTACATCAAGTCTTCTGATGTAAGTCCTTTGTTATATATATATATGCCTTTTCTCTCATTATGAAGTGACTTAAGATGGCCACTAGAGGGGGGTGTGGTGTAACAAAAAGCCCAAACTCTCAATGACTTATTTCTGATTCTTGCAACTAAGTGGGACTTAACCATTATGTAGCAATGTCGAGTCAATTAGGCTTCAAGTAACTACTTTCTAATGATAACTTACTGGCACTAATAAATCTGCCAACTCTTAGTTTGAAAAAGAAAACCCCAAAATACCAACAACTTTAGCTTTACCTTCTGAAAAATTGGGTAAATCCCAAAACCTGAGAGCAAACCTGAACACAAGGAAAAGCTATCAGATAAAATATTTGCTGCGTTTCCTCCTTATGTTTGATTCAGCAACACAGATATGATAATGCAAGGCTAATGTATCTTGATTATCAATGCACTGCAGCCTGATGCAAAAGGACAACATGAACATTCATTCCAGTGTCTGGATTATCACCGCTGGCTCCACAGTGTGATAATGTCACGACTCAAAGGGAGCTGCCAGTATTCGCTCATTCTGACCATTTCCAAGAGACATTTTGAAGAAACAGAGGCTTCATCACCTCTGTAAAGTGATAATGATGGATAATTAGACCATAACCCAGGGGAATTACTGATTTCAATGATGACCACACTGACAGGATGTAATGAAAAGCTGTTAAAGCTGCTACAACTCATTAACTTAGAATATATGTAGTGGTACTCTTACTTTGTGAAAAACAAGTTACTATGGAAAGTCCTCTACCTTAGTTCCTGGGAGTCCTGGGAGCCCTGGCTCTCCCTGGGGACCGAGGAATCCAGGCTCACCCTGAAGAAAAAAAAAAATCCTAAACATTATTTATTTTTCCACAGTGCATTTTTGGTGCACCTCCACCCACTGCTAGTGAGCGCTAAACACATACACAAAGATGCATGGCCAAACATATTTAAAATGACAGGCATGCGCATACTGTTCGCACACTCGCACATGCATAAATCACACACATGGACACAAATTATCAGTGGCTTGTTAATTTCGCCCCTGGCTTCACATACTGTACATTAATGACTCTTCTCGAGAGCCTTAATAGATGTTACGACTGACCTTGTTAGAAAGTTATCAGAGCACAAGAAGCTTAATTGTGTGCAAAAACCAGCTTCTCTGCCACTCATGAAGAAGCTTTAACATTTTTTTTTTCACTTCTGAGGAGCAAGCTTCCAGTATGAGGTGTGATGCTGATTTCATTTACATCACATTTGTAAAATACCTTAACTGCTACACCATCTGCAACCCACCCACTGTAGTTTAGGCGCCCTGGAAGCCTTCAGAGAGGTAATGGACACTTGCCTCTCAAACTTTTAAACTCTGATTGTAGAAACAGCCAAGAATGCCAAGCAGAACAAAGTGCAAGCCGAGCTCAGAACCTCGCGAGTGCTATGTTAGCAAAATATTGTTAGAATCCATCAAGCATTCAGGCCTTAAGTAAAAACAGGAGTATATAAAAAGTAAAATGAAAGGCTTTTTTTTTTTTTTTTACAAGACTAGCACATTAAAAGTGCACAAAGAAAGGAAAACAAAACCAAAACAGCAACAAGCATCATCTCATCATGCCCCTGTGAGCATTCCTTGCATTCATGTTATATTTCAAGCTAATGATCCTGAGAAACACTGAAGCGGTTGGTATTCTTTAAGATGGCAGTGAAATATTATGTGCCTCTTGTTTCACCATCTGCTGTAGGTTTTTTATGATACAGTAAGTAAAAAAGCGCTTTAACTAAGAGAAGAAATGCCTAATTTGATAAGTTCTACAGAAAAAAAGAATATTCTCTTTAGTTTTGACACATTTTGCAGGGAGTCTCTTGATGCCACTTCCAGGAAAAATACTGAAGTTGTTGCCAGGGATGCAATGTTCTAGTCACCATTAAAGGTATACTATGCAGGGTTTTCCTGAAAAACAAGATATAGACCATAGACTGTATAAATAATGGGCATAACTATTGTGACTTCACTCATTGGTTTGTGGACTTACGTTTGGAAGCCTCACATTCAGCCTCTTGGCTTTTTGGCACCAGAAATGACCATATTTGGACTAGAGGGTGGAGCTGTGAATGAGTGAAGGGTGGATCTGACTCACTACACTACTAAAGACTGTAGTGATGCCTTGCAGACAGCCCGTCACTCTAGCAGCCATGCCCTTACCTATGCATTACTTTGGGCCTTAATAAAATATAGATGGATGACCTATATAAAAATTAATCCCGAGTACGGTTGTCATGCTAAAATTAGCTACAGAGACCGAAACTTTTTTCCTACCAGCCTGTACACATGTTTATTTCTGCTGTAAAGTTGGGCATTTTAACATGGAAGGATTGACTTGCTTTTGGAACCTACATTCCTGTAGCAATGTAACATTCCTACAATATAAGCTTGCAGTGTACGTACAAACATTGTAGGGAGAAGGGAACAAGTTTTAATATTGCGTTCACAAATTGCAACCAACAGTTCCTGCATAGTATACCTTTAAAAGACCTCTACAGTATTCACAAACCTTAATGTGACAGTTTTCTTCTGGCATATTTGATTGAAAGCGTCGACTAATTGGCCTTATCATTGAATGCACAGGTGTAACTGTGTGTCTCCTGCCTGAGCAGATGGAACCTTGCAGTCTCGGTACAAATCCCACACAGCAGAAAAAGCAAGAGTATGAGACCTTAATGCGTTGTGCGTGGGGCATGACGGTGGGGCGAAAGCGTTTTGCTCTGACCTCTGTTAAAAATGGGCTGAAGAGGATGGACAGGGACAACACCGAGGGAATGACTGGGGATAAAAACAGCGAAGCATTTACCTTTATCCCTGGGAGTCCAGGCAGCCCTGGAAGTCCTGGCTCTCCCTACATAGGAAGAGTGTGACATGTTACAGCCAAGCCAAGCTAAGCTGAGTCAAGCCTCATTTGTAGGCTCTTCGGGGTTCTATTAGCTCGACACCGTATTTTCTATTTGTGTTTTCTCTGGCTATCAAGCTGCTGTAATTCTGAAAAGTGGCCTGCTGTCAGTAAGTGTATATTGACTGTCGTTTGCTTGCAGTAAGCACCAGCAGAAGGTACTGCACATGCACTTTCAAACCAACTCATGCAGCCATGGCTTGACAGCGTGATTAGTGCTTGTTATAACACTCAACCCTCCACAAAGTGCAATGGAGTTTTATTTTTTATGCTTTTATTGGTTTGGGCAGGTGTGAAAAGTTCTGGTTTCTGGAAGGAACAAACCGTCAGATACTTTGGATTAAAGTTGCAAAAGCTGTTTGAGAGAGCTGCTGTTGCTTCAAGGTTGTTAGAGTTTGGCAGTGCTGGAAGCCGAGAGTTGGCCCATTTTCTCTGTTACCAAGGTCGGGTCATTGTCAAGTTGAGAACTCCAAACTCCCATTAAATGCAAGTTTGAGTAATGCACAGTTATTTGATTAAACTGTGGAAAAATCAGAGGTCAAGTCTCTGGTGAGGCGTCTGCGAGACTTTCAAAACAAAATGTCTGACTCTGGATGATTTAACGCTCTATTAAGACCATTGTATTTATGGCATACGAAAAGAAATGATTAGAGGCGCACGAGAGTGATCAACTGTAATGTCACTCAGGGGACCAGAGAGGGCTGTAAATTTCCATTGTGGCTAATGAAAGCATTGTAAAACTAATGAATAAAAGCCTTTCTTGTGGACTACTACTTCACCAACACTTGAATGCCATCCAGTGGTTATATCTAATGGGGAACAACAACTCAATTCCACGATGGCTATTTTGATGAGAAATACAATTTGTAAGTGTGTCAGCACAAGCAGAACGGCTGTAAAATGAGAGATAAGATGAAGCAGTCAAAAAATTAGTGAGGCCACGAGTGTTGTCTTTGCAGCACAGCAGAAAAAAAGACACTTGCTCTTCTGTCTGTCTGGAACCAGTTTGTCCAAACAGAGAAAAGACGAGGGGGAATTAATGGGGCGCAGCTCTTGGGATTAAAAAGTGTAATTAGATGGAGCATTGGTGCAATCTTGGCAGCAGTCTGGTCAAGGGACAAGTAATGGCTTTTATTTTGCAGAAAAAATGCTCCTCTTCTGCTGCATGCTTGTTTTATTAGTTTCTCATCAGCAACTGTTTCTTTAACAACATTCTTCTTATTTCCTCGGACAGTGTGCCAAATGCTGAAATAAAACTTGACTAGGAGAGAGAAGTTATACTAACAAACATTGCTTAAACACCAAGAACTTGTGTAGCTGGTCCAATGCAAAGCAAAGTGCTGGGATTACCTGGTGGCTTTTGGCTCTGTCAAGTACAGGTCACAATAAAATGGAGCAAAAACATCCAAAAGATTTAGAATATCCAGAGGTGTTGTATGATACCTGGGACCTTGCACCGACTCAAAACAAGTGTGAAGCCAAAGTAAATGTAAAACGAGTCGGCGCACTGTGATGTACCGAGGTTCAAATTGAAGTGTCAATTTCTGCTTAGTGAGCCCCCCCCATGTACAGCCATCCTTATTACACTTTAAACAGTGAGAGTCAACCGAGTTTGGAATGCTGTTATCCAAACTTGAGGTATTTTATGTTGCACAACAGACTTCTTTGTGTGTATTCACAGTGATGAAAAACAGAAACTATGTTCAGCCAGATAGTGAATGTTGAGAGTTTTCTTTCACTACAAATATTTAATTCTCTTGAGAAACCTATCAAAATTAACAAACACTATATTTTTGGACTAACACTATAGCTTATGGTTAGTCTAAATGATTAAATAGTACTACCCTCACTGCTACATCTATTTCCACTACTTGACTACTGTGCATCAGATTACAATGTGTAGCAAAGTGTAATTATTACCTTTAGTCCACTTCGTCCAGGCTCTCCAGGTTCACCCTGTAATACATGCAAACAGTTTTTAACTGCTTCATTTCTGGATTTGTTTGCATTAGCTATTTTTAAATCCATGACTAAGTTTGCGATTTTTAGTCTGTAGGGTGACTAGGCCTACCTACTTTCAATTTATGATAAAGCGAAACGTCTTCTTAACCAACCTGACTTTACTCAGGCTAATGTTATTGGCGGGATCATATATTGCGTTCTTTGGAGAAAAGTTGACATTATAGTTATACAGCATTTTGATCAAGTATCAGATCATTGAAAAACTTTTAGCGTCAGTTTAGTTCTCACCTTGATGCCTGCTGCAGAGGAACCCGCATCACCCTGAAAGATTGAAAAAAAAAAAAAATTTAGAAAGGTAAACCATAGAAAACCGTCCCAAAGTGACAGGGGCTATTAAAAAGACTGAATGTGGTGAACATTACTGTGCCATTATAATTTCTTTCCGAACAATGTAGAGCATAATTGCGCAACTTCTGTATTTACTGACTTGTCTGGATAGAACTGTGTGAAAATCCAATTATAAAAAGGATTGTCTGCTTTTCTAAACACTGTTCAGATTGAATGTACCTTCTCACAAAAGTTTGAGACAGCATTTTTATAACTACAGTGCTGGGAATCATTTCATTGTTTTTACACTGTCAGAGTGCAGCTGCATACTGGTGATGACATGAAACTTAACACTGTATAGAAGAAATCCCCAACAGTATAGGAGGTAAGGGGCTTGAAAGAAATATTGCAACTATTTAAACTCTTTCTTTCATTGCATCTCTTCAGGTAGTGTACTGAATTAGCAGGAGACAGAGCTACTTATATTGCATTTTTTCAGCAAAGTCATTCAAACGCAGAAGGCAGGCCCTCTCCTCTGCACTGCATTACTTCTGCAGCGTACAGTAAAAACATACATAAAACAAGGGGCCAATAAGCGTAATTATGGGCGGTTGGTGGGAAAAGGGAGTGGGAAGAAGGAGACTGGGTCTTAAGCTCTGGTGTGGACTCTGTGGTTTCACTACACATACGCCTTGCGTTCAGAAGTTGCTGAAGGAATGCCTCTCGCCCTCAGCTTTTTATGGGAGTCATTACGATGCATAGCACACAAGGCATGTTTAATTGCGGCATTTTTTTGCAGACAATAAACTGTGTTACTGTTTACAGCTGTGCTTTGTTGCATACTGAAGTGTGCCTCCATCCATATCTTAAAAGTTATCATTCCATTTTTTATTTTGTTTTTCTCTTCTACATTTTATTGAGGGTACACAAGATCTAAAAGGATGAACTTTTACAGTTAGCTGTGTAAACAGGCTCCTCATGTTGCATTATCAGAGATGAATGAAGGGCTTTAAAATAATTTTACACAATGAAGTCAAATGTTTTTGGTCAAAATGCTTAAGAAACAACATGGATGTCATGTTGTGGTTGACTTAAAAATTATAATAAAACATGGAACTTTATACAGAGGCCCATTATTCAGATTTTTTTGTGTCTTGGTTGAATTGTTTCAAAAAACAAACATCAAAGTCAGAGCTGGTTTACACCTGTTGCTTTTTGGCAGGGATGGATATGTAAGAATGCCTCACATCTGGTCTTCATTGTTACATCATATACAAAAAAGAAACTACAAAAGATCTCACCTTGTTAAGTTCATACTCAAGCTTGGGACTGTATGTTAGCACGATTCACTTTTTTTCCATTATTAATCTGAGCAGGATGTGACCATAAGGAGCTAATATTGTGGAAAATAAGAGTTTACAGCCCAGTTTATGCACTTTTGATCAAAAAGCTACCATGTGAAAACAGGAATCAGATGATGTTACACATGCAATTAACGCTTCACTCCCCTGCTGCTGAACTGATAAACCCCACTGACATTGTCATGACAGGCCGAAAAAAAGTGACACTGAACCTGAGAACCAAGTGAGAGTTCTCACTAGTTTAACCCTTTGAAACCTGAGCAAATTGGTTTGATTGCTTTCAAAAAAATATAGGGAGAAGGCACTGAACAAATTAATAAGACATGGCCCAAATATTAGCACTAAAAAATTAATTTAAAAAGGTACAAGTCATTTACTTGAAAACAAGCAAAAAATAAAGGTAAAAAAATAAAAAACCAAACAAGAAAATGGCCTAAAAAGTTCTGTAAAAGCATTTATTTTATAGATTTTTATTATTTTTCTGTAACATAATTCTAAATATAAAATTATAACAATTTTTTATATATATATCCTTTTTAGTTTTACTAGGGGTCAAATTGCTTGGTAAAGGCCTCTGAACGCAGCACAAGAAAAATGATGTCAATCAAGGTTTCAAAGGGTTAATCTATTCCAAGTGAAGTACTATGAGATGGAAAAAGCGGTGGAGTTGGGAGGTAAGATGAGGTGTGGCACAGAGTGCTGAAATGTCCCAACTGGGCCAATTACCATGGTGAGACTACAGCCTGAGATTTAACCACAGAGCCAAGCAGGACGGAGAGCTGTCACCACAGCCTCGCTTCATCATACGCATCCAGAGCTGTCGCTGCAGATTAGCATTTAAAGATAATAGCATGAAGATCTCATCATGTATTCTTAGTAAATCGTGCCATTTTCCAGCTGTTTCCCAAGTAAGATTGAATGAGATGGAGTGGATTAATCAGTGAGCAATGAAGCTGGAGCAGAGTTGTGACAAATGTAACCAATAAATGTCACCACAGCCCTCAAAACATGACTCCCCCTTCATATTATGCCCATTAGTAAAGATGACCAAACTCAGCGGCCTCAGTTAAATATCGACCTCAGTTGCTGAGTTAGGATATATGGGAGGCAACACAGATTATGATTGGCTCCCAGGGCAGAAAGGCCCTGCCAACAGTTGAAACACGGCCAGTTCACAAGAGCTTGGACCGGATCTTGGGATTCAGAAATTATACCACCACTGTGCCACACAACAGCCAGAGCCAAGAGCTCATTCTGGAAGTTCCCAAAACCAAATCGAGAGTTTACTTGGGTTTATTTTCTTTAAAACCTTTAAAGAATTTTCCTATCTCTGAGGTTTAACTTTTTCAACAAGAGGAGTCACAGTTAATTTCACACCTAGTTAAATACTTAGGCAGAATGCATCCGAGGTAAATGGTTTAGAACTAAAGCTTTTAACTGTGGTAATGATTTGTTTTAAATGAGGCCGGAGATGGACATGCAGAGACTGTTGGAAACGTTTCTCCCCACGGTTGATTATGGCTAATAAAAGCAACACAGCAGGTACATACAGTCAATGTATACTTTAAAAAGTGGAGGAAACTAACAAAGTACATCAAATGCCTTAAGTACAATTGCAAGATACTTCCTACTTTACACGTTGCTGATATCTATAATTACTTGTTACTTGTGGATCAAGGTTGGACATGTAAGAGATATGATTATCATAGAAAAAATGTTATTGAGCCCCTATTACTCTCAGCCTTTGTTGATTAAACACAACTTTATTGAGCATAATCTTATAGGCCTATTAAGTACTAAACTAGTTTTGACACAGGGCCCCTTAACAAGAAACGGCCATAAAAATTAGAAAATTTTAATGCAGCATGTTAGATGATATTGTGTTTTATTGGTGCAATTTCTTAAAGCATCTGCTCAGTAATTCATATTATGTCTTTGTTCAACCTTTACAAAAACTGACATGCTTTTTTCTCAGGGTTATGTACCGGACTATTTCTTGGCCAGGGCCTGTTGTCAGGCAACCAGTGGAGACTCCAGGAAGTTACTGGTATTGGCCAAGAATTAGCTGGGCAAACAACCATCCATAAAATGGCGAATTATAATTTTTACTGTTCAGTTTTTAAAGATTTAACAAGATATAACTTATTATTATTGAATAAACTGGATATTGTTACTTTTGGAGAGAACTAACCAAGAAGTGTTCCTGTTTCTAGTCTTTATATTCAGTTAAACTATTGCTGCTCACTCTGCCACCATGTTAAAGGGACAGTTCGCCTCAAAGTCGAAAATACACATTTTCCTCTCACCTGTAGTGCTATCTTTATAGATATTTATCTAGATTATTTTGATGAGTTGCATCAAGTAACTTTTTGGCACTTTGAGCACCACACAAGCCGATTATATTTTAAAAACTTCAATGAATAACTTTATATGAAATGTTCCACAAATTGTAAGAAATTAGTAGACTTGGAAAAAAAATCTAGGTTAAAATTTTTCAGGGAAAAAAGTAAAAGGCTATGGAAAAACTTCATAATTATTATAAATTTTACAGAATGTTACAGAATTATTATAACTTTTAAGCACAATGTTTACTTTCTTTTTTCGTTTTTGTTTTACTCATTTTCAGGTAGTTCTTTTCACTAATTTCTTGCTAATTTTGGGTTCACTTCCTCTTTCTTTGCTCATTGCCTTCCTCATAAGTTTTTGAAAGAAATCAAGCCATTTTTCTCAGGTTTTAAAGAGTTAAGTAAAAGGTCTGTGTATTTCCTCTATTACTGACTACAAATATGCATAACATCCAGTAAAACACATACTGTCAGTGTTCTCTCATCTAAGTCATAAAACTTCATAGTTTCCTCATTTATGATCCAGAGAGTAACAGATTGTCTTTTATGATGTGAGGGAAAGAGATTTAAAATTGCGTGCATGTAACAGAGTGTATATATCCTGTCATTTAGCCTCTTTCACACTCCGCAGATCCCCCGCCGTCAAAACAATCTCTCTTTGTATCAAGCAAAGGCCGGTCTGACTGCTTGCGCTGCCATTTCTCTCCCTGCTCTGCACTCCCTGAGGTCTCTCTGCTCACAATACCGAAGCTTTCGCTGCCTCACCTCTCACCCCGTGTTACCACAGTCTCCCCGCAGTGCGTGCTGTGTATTGTTAACTTTGGCATCTTCAGCGTGGAAGACTAAAGATGCTCTCCCCTTCTCCGCCCCCTCTACTCTGGTTTCCTCTTCCGCCAGTCAAACAATAATATCGGGGATGAGCAACTGAACAGAGACACAGCTCTGATGACAGGAGGCTCAGTGTGTGGAATGACATGTCTTTTTCTCCTCCAGCTTATCCTGTGTGAGTGTATGAACATACTTTTTTTTTCATTTGCTCTGAAAAATCAATCAGTCCTTGGCGCATGTGACATATGTTAAAGTCATCTGGATGTATATTAAGTTATATCTTGATTGAAAAACAATTATTAATACCATATGCTCATTTCTACATCCTGGCACTGACAACCTGAGAAGATGAGGTAATTCTATCCATACTGATGAAAAAATCCCCACCGTTTCCAGGTCTTTACACTACCTTCTGTCTCTTTTTATTGCGAAATACATGAGTATGCTCTTGAAGAATGAATGGCAGGTGACTGGCTACAGAAGTCTGAATTCCCATGGCACTCAATTCCGCTTTTTCTCTCTCACTCCTACAGCGAAAAATCCATTTTTTTTCCCCCCGCTTTTACTGCGTTGAGGTAGACCAGATCAAAGCTGTGCTCGAGCTGCAAAGTTTTATCGCCCTCCACTTTCCTTTTTGTTCACTCATTCTCTACAGATGATATCCTGCATCTGTTTCCCTCAAATGGTGTCTTTTTTGGCAGCAGTGTTCGGCAGTCTTTTAAAAACCAGAGTACCCATAAAGTGAGAAGTTATCAAAGTTGTTCTCTGCTGAACAGCAATAAATTGGCAGTGACATTTTGAGTACACTGCTTCTAGTCCGCTGGTCTATCACTTATGTTTTGTTTTTACACCTAACTCAGTATTTCTAGTAAAGAGCAGCATCTCCAGTTCATTAAACAATCGAATTTAAGTCTGCAGTTTGTTCTTACTGTATTATTATTTTCAGCAGCTTTGGGAAGAATCTCTATCTTTTCCCAGAAGTATGAGCAATTTTTTCATAGGCTGAATCAACATTTTTAAAGTTTATTCCAGTCCATAATTGGTTTGTCTTCTGGAGAGCTTTCAAACAAGTTTGAAGGATAAAGAGGCCCCAAATTTTGTCATGAGGTCACCCAATACAAATAAGGCTGTGCCCTATTTTCATAAATGCTGCTTTTATAAAACAGTAAAAGCAATGGCAGAGTAAAAAGTCCTGGATATTAGGCATAATTCACCTCTGAATATGATGTCAATGTACGAAGACAAAACAGTTTTTTTTTTCCTGAAAACAAAAGCAGTTTGGACAGAAACGTGAATCTATTACTTTAGCTTAGAACTGTCTTTCGAGCAGAGCTCCACTCTGCCTTTTGTTGGAAATGGATCCCAACTTGACAAGCTGTCTTGATGATAAATGGACCCAAATTAATGCAGGAGCAATCCGACCAGAAAATGTAGCGTCAGCATAGCATAGCAATTAAGTCCACATTAAGCACAAAGGACGCATCAAGTGCCAGGATGATTGCTGTTGTGCAGCCTTGACTACAGCTGATGGCACTTGACCTCAGCTACTTCTGCTGCTGCTGCTGCTGCTGCTGCTCTTCTCACATCTCTCCTCTCAGATGGCAAACATTAACTTTTTTTTTGTAATGTTTTCCGGCCACAGCCAGAATCTGCTGTATCTCTGTGCTTCACCAGCAGCTCCCAAGACATAAACAGTGAGAAAGGTAAGGTGGAATTTACATACCTTCTCTCCTGTATCACCTTTCGGTCCGTCTTCACCCATATCGCCCTGTGATTAAATCACACAGATGTAATCATTCAGTCTATTGTAAACTCAAATAAGATGCCTAAATCTAAAATTTACAGAAAAACATATTAAACATGATTGCCAGATTGGTTAAACACACATAACACACAGTAGGAATTTGACAGCTTTTCTTATTCTGTGATTGACTGCCGTGTAAAACAGCATAATGAATGCTTAGAGAAGAGTCCAAGAATATTGTAGCAAAGACAAAGCACCATTACTGTACATGTTAAATTTACTTTGGTCACTAACTGAGTCATCACACATGTTTCAAATATGATTTTAGGTGATGTAATACACTCTGTGGGGCAATGTGGAGGTCCTAAACTCCTGGCATCAGCTGTGAAGAACTTCACTTTGAAAACTCACAACTTTTCCATCTCAGCTGTATGAAATAGATTGAATGTCAGGGCTATTTTTAGCCACACTATGGCAACGTGGCACTATAGATGGTAATGTCGGGTTGGTCCAGACTGAAATATCTCAACAATGGTAAATTGCAATGAAACTTTGTCCAGACAATTGACCCTAATGACTTTCCCTCTAGCTCCACCATGAGGTTGACATTTGTGGTTAAGATCGAAATGTCTCAATTATTTGA
The DNA here is from genome assembly GCF_008729295.1 of Plectropomus leopardus. Classification (NCBI taxonomy): domain Eukaryota; kingdom Metazoa; phylum Chordata; class Actinopteri; order Perciformes; family Serranidae; genus Plectropomus; species Plectropomus leopardus. The sequence continues at coordinate 9,403,689 of NC_056485.1, read as the reverse complement.
TGGATTGCCATGAAATGAGATACACAGCTTCATGTCCACCTCATGATGAATTGAATAGCGTTGGTGATCCTTCAAATTTTCCTCTTGCACCATCACTGCTTAACATCAGCATGTTAGCATGCTGACGTTTAGCGCAAAGCCCCGCTGCTCTGATCTACACCCTCACAGAGCTTACAGACTGGATTCCCGCACTTTTTCACGCACATAATTTCAAGACTTTTCCATAACTTTTCAAGGACCCCTAATAAAAGCATGTTTTTCACTGTTTTCACTGTTTGTGGCACTTGCTGGCCCGGTTACGATACTTCTCTACACACACAGGAACAGATGCCGCTACACTACCTCACTGTTTTACGTAACATTAAGGGGAAGGCTTGGTCAGAATTAGTCATGGAAAATGACAGCAGAATGAGTTTTCCATTTGTAGCAAGTAGCAAATATGTTGTTTGAGCTCTTTGCCTTACTTGACATTGACATCGCACATCTTGCGACGCGACTTTTGCACAGCGCAATGTTGATGTTTTAATGATATATCGTGCAGCCCAAACTGACGCATATTATATACGTTATTAAAACAGCTGACATGCAGAAAAGAAATTTGCTGTTCTGTTACATTACATGGAAGGTTATCCCCATAATATAACTTTCACAATTACTTTCATTATACACAACAAAACTCCATGACTTTGATGTTTTCTATAATCTAGGAAACCCTGTACAGAGGGTTAAACTATTGTTGATTGATTACTTCTTGTTGAATGGCTATAAAACCATTTTATTTTTTATCAGCAACATTATATCTTAATATGTTCCTAATCTAAAGGTGACCACGGATTTTAAATTAATGGCTTGTGTCCTTGTGAAGGATGTTATCCTAATGACATCAGAGCTTTAAGAAAATGAGCCTACTGTAATAAGCTCTGAACAACATTAGTTTTTATCCGGTAGAAGCTGGCCCCATTTTCTCGAATTTGCCTTCTGGCTCTTTAGTTAGCAACCAAAGCCAAAAACAGCAAATTTCTGTTCACATATTTTGGCTCCTTTTGAAATAAAAGATCATGGTACTTTGGAGTGACTTTCAGCACTCGCTTTGGCAGTCTTCTGACTTTCTTTTACTTTTCATAAATCCACATGGTTCTATATTATGTAAATGATAGCCTAATAGATTGTGATTCGTACGCTGAATAGCAACCTGAGGGATTTGGAATCAAAGGTTGTGTCCTTGCAGAGAATATTAAAAAGGAACTTTAAGAAAGTGAGCTTATGATAACAGGCTTAGATGCATTGTTGTTCATTTTCCCTTTCATTGGTCAGAAGATAAAAAGATGACTGGAGTTAGGATTTTAAAAAAAAACTTTCTTCCTGAATTTGCCTGCTGGATCTTTTGTTAACTAACAAAGCCAAAGGCAGCAGTTTATGTTAACAGATCTTGCTTCTCTTTAAATAAAAACTTGCAGTATTTTAAAACGGCAGCTCCCAACTTGAGTGAAGGGACTCCACATGACCAAAAATATTGGAAATGAGAATTTAAACATGTTCTGCCACTGCAATGGTTTATTTATTTCTAATATTGGCTTTTTACAATGACAAAAAAGACTATATAAATAATGGACATAGTTACTATTGTTTTGACTGTTGGCATTTCAGCCATTGCTATGTTGGTTTTTTGGAGCCAGGGGTGACCATATTTGGATGAGAGGGTGGAGCTGTGAAGGAGCGAGGAGACCACAAACTTTTGCATGCGCATCTTCAGACGGCATCTGGTTCAGACAGAATCAGTCACTGCGTTATTTAATGCTACCGGACGGTCAGATGGCACATGCCGCATCTGCCCGGTACGCAGCAGAGAACGCAGCTGATGAAACTTGTCATATGCACATGAAATGTGGCAGGATAGTATCAGGTCCAAACACTGCCTGTAACAATATCATTTAAAACCGCGAGAATTTGATCGACAATCCTGTGTTCATTTCTCATTTTAATGTTGTTTTTTTTCTATACCTTACCATGTGCCTTGTTATCCTAATCCTATGTCGCCTAAACCTAACCATACCCTACCAGCATGTGCATTTGTTGCATCCTGGCGTTATTGCCATGTGCTGCTGTTACCTAAGCATAACCATGTGCAAAGTCCTCCAACTGTGTGCATTTGTTGACCTTATTCTAGCAGGATCTTGGACCTGACTGACCTCAACTCATGTCAAAGCTATTTCCTCTAATGTGCAGTTGCTATGACTATACATAAAGCCATTATTTGCATTCATTCTCCACAGGACCCCTATGATGCTGTAAGCGGTGTTGCTAGGAGATTGGCTATGCGGCCATGCAGTCTCATTATTATAGTGCATAAGGTGCATTAATGATCAAGAATAATTCTCTGATTTGAAGAAGAAAAAAAACTCAGACCAACAACTGAGAACAAGTGTCTGAAAGCTAGTTTTGTGGTTAATGAGGAACACTGAGTCATCACCTCCCTCCCCATCCCATCTCGCTCCCGACTCCGCCAGCGTTTGCACCTCCCACCCGCTGCTGTCTAACAACAGTGAATAAAGGCACCATCCGAATTAGGGTATGGAGAGAATAAGGCTGCTTTTCATCACTGAGGCTATTGTGTGGGTTCTGTTTTTTGGGCTCCTCCAAGGCCTGGATTTGAAGAAATTGGTTCAATTTTGTGACTCACTGAATCACTGACTCACTGACGGCCAAATCTCAGAAGGGTGTCACCTTTGCAAAAACAAGCTGGAGTTGTGTAAAGGCAGGGCTGCCATCGTGGCGGCTGTTCTGACACATGGAGAGGATATCAAGACTGATGCTAACAATAATGTTTGGTGATCTGAATTAGCACTTTACCTTTTCACCTCGCTCTCCCATTTCACCCTGTTGGGAAAGAAAGCAGAGTGTTAAACACAGAAAAGCTTCAGGGGAGCTGGGTTCAGTTAGGGAGATATTGCAGCCACTAAGGGTCAGATAGTATCTGGGGTTAAATTCACATTAGATTATGGACATTCTCTTGTGTTATGGCTGCTTTTTCCCCAGACAGATCCTTGACTATCAGCTTTTTGAAGTGCTTTTTAAAACTTGGACCGTCATTGCTGAATATTGTCAAAATTAACAGGCCGGAATCCTACTTACAATGATATTTCATCACAATTTCAATTCACTAAAACCTATACATGGGTATCACATTTAATTACACTCATATATGTTCATATATTGACAAAAAGAGATCATGTGAACATGATATCCAACAAAGATTAATGAAATGATGCCTATATGTGTTTTCTAAAGAAGAATGAAAACAATATGTGCAAAAAAACCCAAAACAAAACAAACAACACTAAACTGTAGAAAATATGGAACAAAAAAATGCTCCTTTGATGGGGGAGGGTGGAAAATTAGAAATGACTTTAAAACAACAAAAAATTAAAGAATAAAAGAAAAAGATTGCCATGGATTTAAGGGAATAAGAGCACACAGAATATGTGCACACCAGACCTTGGCTCCGGGGACACCGTCCAGTCCTGGGATGCCAACATCCCCCTATGGACAGCATAACATACACACAGTGGCGGTATTCAGTGTGCTGTTTGAGCAGTGTGAACTCTGATTTAAGTTCAGGAGGAACAAAAAACTTCACATTTTTTCATTAAAGTGATAACCTCTAACCTTAACAGGGGTTAAGTTTGTGTCATCCGTGAACAGGTGTTATGCATTTGCAGGATGGTTGATTATGGAGCAGTACATAGGGTAGTGTATTTCTTTTAATACAGTGTATTGCAAGGAATGGACTCTCCACAAGGCACTGTACAGCTATGACTGAACAGATTTCATGAAATTAAAAAAAAAGTTCCAAAGTATAAAATCTTGAAACCACAAACTTAATCTGAAAGTAGAGAGGATGATTAAAAGCTTAATTATCTCTGGTCTGGTTCTGAATATGAGCAAAAGAAGAAAGCCAAGTCCTTCTGATGAATGCCAGCTCGCTGTTGGTGTGAGTCTGAATCCCTGTTCTTTGCGGCTGTCACTGAGAAACCAACCTCAGTCCATCTGTTGCCAAAAATAATTAACCTCCTGACCTTTGAAAACTTACCACATCATTAGCTTTTAAATGAGAAGCAGCTATTCCTCATCCCAGATAGACAACTTTAACTGGATTAAAGCTAATTTTTAAAGAGACATTTTTTGTCATGTTTGCTAAAACTGCCACTATATTCATACAGCACGTAATGAGATAAAAAAAAAATGTCAGTCAAATATGAAAGAAGATTCTGGTACTGCATTGTCTATTTCTCACCTAAAATGTTTTCAGAAGCATATTTTAGAATGTTGTTTAGCTGTAAAGGGAACAAGTTTCCTCTGGCTGGTGGGTGATGTTTGATGCTTTGATTGAAAAAAAAAAAATCTAGTTATCCAGCTAAACTGTAAGCTAAAATATGTTTTTGAAAACATTTGAGATGAGAAATTGGCAATGCATTAACAGAATCTTGAGTCATATTAGATGAGCGCTGCCTAATTTGACAGTTTGACCGCACACAAACTGTGATTGTCATGATTGACAGGCTGCAATAAGAGACTCCTTAGCTCTGATTGGTTGTTTTTGCTGCAGCGTGGTCGATTCTAGTGAATGCTATCAGAGGCAGCATGAAGAGGAGTCGAAACATGATTGTTTTCACAGACTATTTGTCTCACGTCTTTCAGATCACAGTGACAGTTTCAGCACACAAAGTTATTTTCATAAAAGAGAACAACTATAGCTTTAATGTAGCCAGGATTGTCAATCTAATATTTAAATTAAAACACATGTCAATCGGCAGCTCAATACAGGCCATATTGTAAGAAACAATGGGTTATTGGATGTTCTTTGTTAACATTTTTTTTTTTTTTCACAATGCTTTGTTTTCATGAAGCATTGGGACAATATCAGTGTGTGATCTGTGTGTAGAGAATATCCCCTCAGCTGCATACTAGTGGTGAACGTCTTCATAAATGCTGGCATCATATATCATCTATCAGCCCACATATGGGAGTCATTGACATAATTATAATGATATATTGCCATAATGATGATGGAGTCTGATTAAAAACTCGTAAACTTGGGGTTGATAAGGTTTGCATTCGTAATCATCCCTTTTTAGAGGGTATCTGCGTCGGATCAATATGATGTCTGCCAGTCAACCTGCCACTGCTGGCAGAGCAGCCTTTACTGCTTCAGACTTCAACTTTCTGCATGAGTGACAGCTACATACCATAACAGATTCTCTTTTATAACTGCGTTGCACAGCATTGGAGTTCTATTTCATGCTGGCAAACCCCACTCCTTACACAAGTATGGAATTAGGCCTTCAGCTTTTGCTGTCTCCAGAGTCAGTATGGCTTTCACTCTGGTTTCTATTACAGCCATGCGTGCCTCTCTGCTCATATCTTTATAAATGCATGCTTGAGATTAGAAAGATGGCGCCTCTCAAATCATCTTCCCCATTCATTCTCATCACTCATGCCGTCGTTTGCTCTGGAATAAGTATGCTTTTTCATTTTTCCCCATTGTGAAACACCTGCACTGTGTCTTCTTTATTCGGTTTGAGAATGAAATGCAGGAACGGGCCGAGAGTGTGAGCAGATTCACAGGCTGCTCAAAACTGCACTTTGTGGTTAAGACTTGAGGATGCAGCCCAGGGGATTTCTCCCAAATAGGATGGTGGTTTGAAATTGTCAGAATGCATGGCAGAACTTTTCTAATATGAAAAGTGCAACATGTGGCCAAAAAGACTAATGAAAACTCTAAGTATGTTAAAGTGAGTCTTTTGAAGATAAAATGCTTTCAGGTGTGGATGGAAGCTCTCAGAACTTTTTTATGTGTAGTATTTTGTGAGAAAAACGTTATACCATGTTCAGGCTAAATCTAGAGGGGCTGCTACAAGTAAGGGAAACAATTCAGCATTATGAATTTGCTGCATATTAAAAGAAATCCATCTGAATAAGTAAGCTAAGTCTTGAACCTATTTCTTTTATAAATAAGTGAAATGAAATCATGTTTACCACAAATCCTTTTGTTAAATTCCAATTTTAAATATGGATTTTTTTACATTTTTGGCTGAAATTAAGAGTTTACAACAGGATTAGATGATGACATTATTCCAAATTAGTCTAAACAACAGCCAAAAGGCAGATATAAAAATGTGTACCAAAATAAATCACTGTATTGTTCGCATATCTCTTTACATGCGTAATCTCACCTTCAGTCCATCAACACCTGGGATGCCAGGAGGCCCAAGTGCACCCTGAAAAATAAAACAAAGGCCTTTACATTACATTCAACAATCACACTGTGTTTGAAAAGAAACTTCAAGCATGTTGAACTGAGTCATGCTAATAAAAATTTCAAATATGACAATGTACTTTGTCACTCCAAAGAAAAATAAGGTCATATACTGTTCAAAGAATTGTTTTAAATGAAACTATCGTCAAAGCTCAACACAACAGATGTTGATTTAAAAGCAGGCCTGCCAATCATTCCCGTCCCCACCAACAGGACCTAATTGTGAACCATTTAGAGCATTTTGACCCAAAATAAACTGGTTCAGAACCCAAAAAGTTGGTTCCCAGCTGGAGCCAAAAAATACCAGGCTTTCCATCAGCTTAAGTCTGAACCACAACAGCATCAGTGGGCATGTCATGCTCTACAGGTTGCAAAGAGAGGATAAGTTATTATGTGTCCTTATTTACAATGGTTTTAATCTAAACTGGTGGCACACAGGCTGGTTGTAAGAATCCTGACCTGGTCCAAGAACCAGAGCTAATTTGGTAGAAAAGGGGTAACAGTGCTGACTTACAAAACCAGGCCAAAATAAATGTTTGCATGTCATATTCTAAGATCAGCTAATTCAGTGGTTCCCAGCTATACAAAAATAAAAGCTTTGTGCCAGAGATTCACTGTATGTTAAAGTGTATTCTTAAGTGTATTCTTTTACAAACCTGACATGGTTACAATTCACTTGCAAACCATTCAGAATGGACCTGTGATCCAGTTTTGGACCCACCAGTTAGGAACCACTGCACTAAGTTATGGATGATAGAGGCAGAGGGCGAGACTGGGAAATGAGAATAATTATGCTGAAATACAAACTGAGAGAAGTTAAAAATAAAAGTCAATATATACTGTAGCTCTTATGTTTGCATGCACTCCTTTAATATACTTAAAGCAGATGATTTAGACTTTGAGGTTTGACTAAGCATGTTTTAATGAGCTCCCACGTTCTTGAATAGCTGTTTGCTTATGTTGGCTTTTGTGCTTTTTCATAATAAAAATGACCTACTTTTACCACATTTATGGATGTATCGGAGATGAGCGAAACAATGGAGCATAGACTTGAAGCGATGAAAACATATTTTTAAAAAATTATTTCTTATGATATCCAGAATAGAAATTGGGATGAAGGAAAATGGGTCACATTACATCGTAAAAGTTGATAAAATATGTTAAAATACATAATTCACACTTTTAACATGTAGTGACACCAAATCAATCAGCAAGGTGGTGAAACTTGAATAACTGTCGACGTGGCCCCTCTGCTGAACACCGTGCTGCACCAGCAGTAGATCTAATTGAGTAGCCTCGGGGCCTGGCTTATGAGTCATTAACACGGCGGTGTGTCATCATTGACCCCTCAACACACCCCCTCCTACGCCGACGGGAGGCCTTGCCGACAGATGACAGCGCAGACAGGAAGTGTCTGATAGGGTTACACTGAACAAACACTGGCAGCTACCTGATGGCTGGATATGGCTTACATCTGTTCCCCACATCAGCGCCGCCAGGGACCCGCGGCCCGTATCGCAGCACTTAGCTCCGTGTTCTCTGTTCTCTGTCTCTTTTTCTTTCCCTCCTCATGTTGTTTGAACCTTAACTCTCCTCTTGTCTATTTACTTGCCCTGGCTGCGGCCCTGCATCACTAATCTCCAAGAAGACGCATTCAACACCCAGCACTTTTTTTTTTCTTACAGGCATTTGAGCAACTTGTGCACAGTTGCTATCAAATTCAAAACATTATTCTAAAGAGTTTCTATTTTGGTTTACATGAGAATTTGAACCTTTCCAGCATGAAATGTTTTGATGTCACTGAGTGACTCATTTTAATTTAAAAGAAAAGTAAGTAATTAGTGGAACTATAAATTGTTCTTTCTCTGCACTTACCTTCTGCCCTTGTGGCCCTTCAGGTCCCTGTAATAAGAAGAGAGACAAAAAGAGAGAGAGAAAATGAGTGGCAGCAAAACGGAACAAAAAGAATCCATGTCTGATGAAATAATAGGATTTCCACAGCCAACATGGTCACAGCAGAGAGACTGGCAAGGCTTCTGGTGGGATTTCATAGAGTACACACCCTACGGGCAGAACCGAATCACAATCAGTCCCTTGTTTTGTTCTTCGATGAAGAATGGGAATCACTCCGTGCCTTCTTTTCACAGAGCTTCATCATAAACTTGAATCTTTCATGAGACCATGAAACTTTTTATGCTTTTATTTTTCATGGTAATCTGTTTATTCACTATAAAGATGTTTGGCTTTTCCACAATCCAACACATATAGAGCTTAATAAACTAAATGGACCAATACTTGGAGAGCCTTACAAAGCTAATAAGTTAGCAAAAGAGGCGCCACGTTTCTAAGTGAGATTTAAATCTTTGATAGATGAGTCTGGGAGGATAGTTTCTATTTTCAACGTGCTTTTAACTGTAATGAAATCGGACGCCACATTGGACCCTCCTCCACCAGAACTTTCCTGCTTTATGACTAAAATGAGAAACCAAGCTGAAAGTTAGTTTCTTCCACATTGGCTTCACAAGACTCTGAACTATTGCAGTACCCACAGCAGTTCATCAACACCTTTCTGCTTGGCTGTTATGACACCTCATGGTGGCCAACATTTTTCTCACTGTCGGCTCAGGATCTACGGCAAATGGTGCTATTTGGCTCATCATTCCCGGCTGAGTCGAGGCCAGGGCAGACCTTACACCCCGCAAGCCCTCTGCAACAACAGCTCCCCTCGCTTTATTCGTGTTGATGCAGTATAATTGGCAAAAGCTACTCGGTCCCCTGATGAGTGTAAAAGGTTGGTGTGCCTGTATTCAAAAGCAGCCAGCGAGGACACATTCAGGTCGACAAGTTTGACTGTCAGTGTGAATTTCTGTGAAGAAGAAGTGTAGGTTGGTGGTGGCCAACTTAACGCCTTGTGGCCAAAGCACCAATGGATGCTTGGCTTCGCTAAAAGCACCATAATAACAGCCAATTTCTGGAGAATAAACTGTTTGTTTGAGCTTTCCATTATCTTGTTTGGTTCTTGTTGACAATCACAGAGTAACTGACGCTCAAAACGTTCCCATTCTGAATTTCCGCTGTTACAACAACCAGCCTCTTAAAATCCCTGCAGCAACAAGTTCTCACATTTACAGAAACGGCCCACACAGTTGCAGCTCATTTATAGTGCATTCCATCTGCACTTTTAACAAAAACCTCAATGAACAACTTTCATTATCCCAGCCGACCAAGAAAAAGGTTTTCCTCCCGCTTGCCTTTAAAAGCCTTTGTTGGCTATCCTCAGTAGGGTTTGGTAAACATCTTTATGACCCACTAGGTATGTGAGAGCATGTGCCACTTGCCTGAGCGCTAATTAGCTTGGCTACATCTGAGAGCACTCAGGAGCTACTGGCTGAACAGGAGATTTTTCACAGAGTCAAGAGCCCTTGAGGAAGTCTTGGTCTAGGCTCTTTTGTTCTCAACTTTTGGGCCTGACATTACTGAAAATTAAAAAGAAGAATCCAAATATTTTCATGAGAAAGGATAATTATTTCACCTCAGAGTATTCCTCATGATAGCACATGCTCAGCATATCGCACCTTAGCTGCAATTTAACTTCCATAAAAGAAAAGAATCCAGAAATATGCAATATCAACAGGGCACCTATTGAAGTCGAGCATCCCAGCTCAAATACAAAGCACTGCATGTTTGCTGCTTTCATTCATGACTCGGAAATGACAAACAATGAAGCGATTGCCAGGTCAATTCCCACACTCAGTCTGCAGCCGCTTGAAGACCCTCCAGAGTGTGCGTTTCTCACTCAGCATTCATAGAATAATATTTGGGCTGATTAAAGCTCAGTAAAGCTTCATGTTAGAGTTTTGGAGTGCAGGTTAAGAGCTTCTGTCCAAAGCCTCTCTTTTACTTAGAAGATCTTTGAAATAGCTGTACAATGCAATGCTGTATTTACATTAAATAAAGGTACTTTTAGCTTTAAAGAAAATTTATTTTTTAACAACTGGGGTCTTATTGTCTTAAGTTTGACCAAAGTGGCTATAGGTTAGGATAACACTGTGCTCACCACCATCACTGTAGAGACTGTGTACTGTATTTAAACTGTCTACATGGCTTTTATTTTGTAAGGCTATTTAATCACACTAGCTTTACTGATATTACTAGTGCAAATAAAACAGAAGCTAGCAAGAATATGGCACATACAGACCACCCAGCTGACTGGAAATCTTTATTTCCAAGAAGCTCTGAATGCATTGTGTTCCCAAAGCTCTTTTGTCTGATTTTATCCACAAAGACAGTGTTGTTATCATAGACTATATACGTATAAAGATGGACGACACTACTTCACCTCCTTCCATTCTACAAACATAAAGCCAAAAATATCCAGAATAAAGACATTGGCATCTTGTGATGGTGATGTAATTCAGAGCCAGTAGTGATCTTGGCTGTATCGTGTGCCCTCCCATACAACCAATGAAAAGCAGCTCTGATTGACTTTTTATAGCATAAAATAACTTGTAAAACCAAACTAATCAGAAAATGAAACACTTGAACACACATTAAAGTAATAACAGCTAACTAAAATTACAGAAAACACTTTGGTAAAAATGTGTTTGACATGAACTTCGAATTTTTATTTTGGCCCATTTGTTTAGGCTTCAATTTTGGGAGCTGTCATATCGACCATTTTTATATACAGTCTATGGTTGACTACAGTTTTGTGCTAACCTATACGCAGGGTTGTACCATTGTGATCTCTGAGTCATGTCCTTGCTATTATTCCTAATATAAATAACATTATATGATGAAAGAAACTGCAAATTTTGTAGCAGATTCTGATATAATTTAGACAAAAAAAAAAAACTTAAATCCACTGAGCGGAAAATTATTCACATTATTGCAGAATTATTCTCCAATGCATACTTGGCACTGTGGGGAAGGTCTTTAAAAATGTATAACAGAACACAAGGAGAGAAAATTTACCAAATTTTTTACAGTTCGGTGGCTCGTCTAAGGAGTTCTTTTAGGGAAGAGGTTTTCAACATTTTGATGATTGAGTGCAAATTTGAGCGAATATGATCTGGGGTAATCTGGATTTGCATTAAATGTAATATTTACATTTAAAATGGACTGTGGGACTATGTACAAAAAATAGTTTTCTCAAGTAGTGTTAAAAATAATTGACTTGAGCTCTGAGGAGATGCTTTGTAACAGATTTTGATACTTTCCATCTGCAGTTCCTGGGTAGTAAACCTAATCATCCGAGTACTTCTAAAATCCTGATTATGGCCTTGTCTGAAGGTATATTTCCAAAAACTGACAGTAAGACCCAGGTTCTAAAAAGAGAAAATGTAATTTCCTTTAATAACAAAAAGATTTGTTCCACCAAGGGAAAAAAAGCTTTTTGTCCATTGATGTCTACATTTGCCACAACATTGTTTGAGTCCACCGAGCATGTCCTACACCATTCACTCACATCTTTGTTCCTCATGTTTGGCTTCACATTGAAAGGAAACTCAGTCAAGGACACCAAAATATTATAGGTATGTTCTCATTATACAGGCATATTAAGTAAATTAGATCCCTACATGCATGCCTGTTGCGCACTTCAATACAAACAAGGTGAGTCACTGGTGCATTGTGGTAAGTTATGGAATGACAAAGGACGTAAAATGGGAGCTAAAAAATTCTGCAGCAAAATTAAAAATAACAGCAAAGAAGCTATATTTTTCAAAGCTATGAATGACACAATACAGACAATACACCACTGCTTTTCTTATTTGGTGCTTTTGGAGCAAAATCAAATCTCAAATGAAAACTGTGTGCAAGGCTGCAAGCCACCTTTAGCTAGCTGAAGACCCCCTTAATTTACCCCAGAGAGACCTTATGGCACTGATGGTTTTGAATTGAGTCCTGAAAATATTTCCTTTTTCTTCTTCTTTTTCTTCTTCCCACCTCCTCCCTCCTCCGTGTTGCTCCACAAGAGCTTAATCCTTCTAACCAGCTCCATATGTCCTGGAAGGCTGCTGGAAAACTCTGGAATCTGCTTTTGCCTCTTTAACAATAGCATCTACATCAAAAACGCTGAGCTGTGTCAAGTGGGCGCTAGCTCCTCAAGCACCGTAAAAGTAGCAAAAAAGTTGCTTGAGGACCGACCTCAAAATCTCTACCTCGGGTTGACTTGTGCGGATGTAAAAGTGCAGATCAAAGATGATCCTTTCAGCTTGCTGCACAAAGTGGAGCCTATCGGTCTAGTTGCTTATGCACATCTAATTCATATTGATTTTCAAAGGCCAATCAAGGGTGTGGGCTGGTGTTTTGTTTCTGGATGGAGAATTTCTTTTTATTCCCTCTCCAGAAATTTAACAGCCCAAATTATCATTTACAGAAACTTTTCTCTCTAATCCATTATCTTATCTTGCTTTTTTCCCCTCCAAAGATTAGCAAACAAACTGGAAACAGAAGCTCTGAAGCTCCACTGTGTTTGAGCGGCCATGTCACATCACATCTTTTTACGACCGTTGGGACGTGCTCATCTCACGCTGCTTTACGGGGGGGGATTGATTTCCAAATGATGACATTATTCCTTGTTAAAAGTACATTAGTGTCATGCTGTGTATATATACTCATGAAATAGTATGCCTTATTTCAAGAATTACAGTGAGCAGCGCTTATTTTTTATTCAAAGCTCAGCGCGAGGCCTCTGCTCATTTTGAATGGGATTCGCCATTTGTCTTTTGGAGAAATACTCTAGCTGCTGTCTTGAGCGGTTGTATAAGCACCGAAGACTTATGGGAGCTCACCTGGGACTGAGGGTTAATCTATTGCCAAGTTAACATTCATGACACTTAAAATTTCGAAACAAAACTGTGCTGCTTTCACGACTATGAGCATGAGGGGGATAATGGAGGAAATATATAATTAAAGCCAACAAAAGTTGAAAACTTCAGCAACATAAACGCAGGGAGAGATTAAAGAGTAAATGGCATGCTAAGTGACCTAAAAATGATAAGCAATTTTAGCTTCAAACTCCTCTATTTAATGCGTCTCTCTTGCCATTTAAGCCTCGCCACCCTTTATTTTCTCCGTCCATTCCTTTCCGATCCACCAACTTTTTCCACGCCATAAAAAGGGTCAGAGATGGAATCAGAGATGAAAGCGCTTGATAGCACCTCCTCTGTCAGCTTCACTTACTCTCCCCTGCACTTGTGAAAACTGACATCACTGACTGTTTTTCGCATGTCACGTTTTCCGTCTTTGCTTTCTCTGGCATTTGGCTTGACCCATTCGACTGTAGCTTTTATGAGGAAACTTTAATCAAATGCTTTATTTGCTGAACACCACAAGTGGTATCCAGTTGCTGTGAACTGGAACAGCTTGTCTCTACTGTATAAGAGAGTTTGTGAGAGAAAACAAACGTTTTTGCAGGGTGTCATAAAATGTGTCATGAATATTCACCATATTACCCATAAACTGCCTTATGCATACCTCGTAAATTAAATGCGCATTAACAAAAACCTCCAAGTGGTCTGATTGCTTTGTTAGTTAAAAAAACAAAATTAAAATCAATAAACTGCTCAACAGCTAAATTAACCCTTTGAAACCTGGAGCAACATCACTTTTCTTGGGCTGCTTTCAGGCTCTTTCACAAGTATTTCAATCATTGAACCCTAAGCAAATTGGTGCGATTTCTTTCAAAAACATGGGTTAGGGCAATGAGCAACTTGGTAAGAAAATGTTTTTTAAAAAGCTAGGAAAAAAGGTCTAGGGAAAAAAAACTATTTAGGATTACACAATTAAATATTTCAAGTCTTGTTTGCTTTGCTGTTTGTTGTTTCACTTTGTTTGTCTTTTTCATTTTTTTGTTTTGTTTTTTCATTTGTTCCTTTCTTTAGTAATTCAAGTGATTTTCTTGTAGTTTTTACTAATTCCTTGCTCACTTTTGGTTTGGTTCTTGCACACTCTCTCCATGTTTTTGAAATAAATTAAGCTAATTTGCTCAGGTTTCAAAGCGTTCAAACAAATGTATTGTTTTTGAGAGTGTCACAACTGGTTATCACAAGCAAAACGACCATAAATGACCAAATACATGATCCCCATCATGCGCTTGCTTTTGTATGTGTGGCATGTTTATGTGAGTGTGTGTATTCCTCTATCTGCAGCTGTTCTCACAAACTACTGGATCAGTCAGCCGAATATTATGTGTGCAGATTTATGACTCTGTGCTAAGGTGCTCTCTTTGTTTGCATGATTCTCAATTGCAAAACCTGTTTTATTGTCTCACAACGTCATTGACTGCTGACTCTTCACTCCTCTTAACAGTACGTCCTTTGCAATTACAAGAGCGGCCATCCTCAGCACGGGCAGACGCCTGGCAGAGATCCTCACTTTATTGAGTGTGCTTTTCTAGTTAAGCCAATTAAATGCATCCAGGAAAAAGAAAAAACAAGACATATTTTCACCAAAGGCAGTAAGTGGGTCATTACTACACTGGCGTGCATCTGTGGAGCGCCAAGTAGGTGGAGTCTGTGAAGTCTGCACACCATTTTATCATAGCCGAAGGATACACCAGATCTGCTGCTAAATTTCAGCGGCGAGAGCGGCCTTACGTCACCACGACCAAATGGCTCACATAAACACAAACAAGTCGAGGGAGATTGATTAGAGAGACCTGATGAATGTCATTCAGGCTTACATAAAATTATATTGTGCACATTACCGTCCATGCAGGCACGTATTTGTAAACTTGGAAAACTACCATGGCTTTTGCTGTGGGGCAACAATGTTGTTTGTCCTGTCAGCTGACAATTACGTGGCTGCTGCCGCTGGCTGACAGATTACACTCCATCACTGGATTCTTTTTGCATTCAAAGTTGTACAAAGTTGAGGATCTTTATAATGGGGAAAAAGTTATTTGAGAAACCTCATACCATTGTCATCTTTACGTGGTAAATATGAAACTACTTCCAACAGGCTCTTAGCTAAACTGAGCAGAAAGACTGGAAATAGAAGGAAACAGCTAGCTTGACTCTGTCCAAATGTGACAAATTCCACCTTCAAGCAACTGTTAAACTCACTAATTAACACATCATATCTTATTTGTTTCATTCAGACAAAAGCTGAAGCGTAAAAACAAGGAAAGGAAAAGTTTGTGCTTACCATCACTCCCGTTTCTCCAGGCTGCCCTGGATCTCCCTATAGTAAATACAAAACAGTCAGTTAATGGAAGAGCAGTGGGCCAAGTCTTTGAAAAGTTGAAAACATGCATGGAGTTTTAAAATGATCATAAACACTATTCTGAGCTAAATACGTCAAATATTCTTGTGAAAAAAACCCAACATTTTCCACATCATGGTTGAATTCCCCATTTCTTTTAACAGCTGCTACGGTGTACTGGAGCCAGGTTGACAAGCAGAGCTCAGCATTGTTCTGCTTATGCACCAGATTGGCTGAGAGGCATTTCATCATGCTGTGGCACCTGTACCCTTCACTGTCTCTGTCCAACAACCCTGTTCTAGTCTCTGCTTTTGGTTCACGCCTGGCTCTTGGATGTTGCCGCAGTTCTCAGGGTAGAAAAGAGACAAATGCCAAAGTCAGATTTGTATGCCAAAGACATGCTTGAACATTATTCCATTTTTGCCTCTTTGTGATAGCGACAAGACCATTTGTTGCCACCTTCCGTCTGAGGGATTCACGGCAGGAGAAACCAATCATGGGAGAAATAAAGCACCTCAGCGAGAGAAGTTTAATTTCTTGGAAAAAACGCAACAACGATTGTAACTGCAACTGGAAGAACTGAAAACAATAATCATCAAAAACTTGGAAAGAAGAAGATAAACAACACTTAATATTTTTGCACTCCCACTGTGGACTCTGCCAAGACAATAAAGATCAGCTGGAGCCTTCGGAAAGGTTTTATGGCTGAACATAATTGACAGGCCTTTTTCTGTTTCTCCTTTCTCTCACAGGCACAGTTCACATAAATTAGTGTGATGCCAGTGACAGGCTTAAGGACGTGGAAAATGTGACGTTATAATGAAAAACAAGCAAGTTAATGTAAATCCATACAGGGAGGCATTCTCTTGGTACCATATACATGTTTAGTTAAAGACATTAGGGCAATGAACTGCAATGTAGTTTGTCTAGTCTTCATTAGAAGATTGTTGTTAAGATAGACCCTCCCAGCATTGGGTCAAGGTCAAACTGAATACAAGTACATAAAGAGTTGATTTTGTTTTACTCTAAATGGAAACAATGCTGTATTTTTAAACTGAAAATTCACCAAATTTTAGTGATCCAACACACTATGTACAGAAATCATAGAAGCCAGCTAACTAAATATTTTAAAAGAACTCTAAAAACACATCTTTTCACTCAAGCTTTTAAGTAGCTCTGACTTTCAAAAACTATTTTTTACTGCTGCTGTTGTTATAAGATTTGAGATTCTTATATTTTAATTGATTTTAGGATTTTTTATGATTTTTACACTCAGTTTTTTAAAACTGATTTTAAATGTCCTTTTATGCTGAATTGCCTTGCTGGCCTGTTTGATGTTCGTTCCATCTGTTTTCTTGTAATTTGGTGCTGCATTTTATGTCTGAAAGGTGCTATATAGATAAACTTTATTATTATTATTAGCAGTAGCAGTAGTAGTTTTAGTATAAATCATTACCAAATGATACACTGACTGAAAATTAATGCTCAATTTAATCAAACTTCCAAACTGCCAGGTGAAAATCAGTACTCACTGGTAGACCAGGTACACCTCTGGGCCCGTCTTTCCCTGTGTCACCTGGGGGCCCCCTTGGCCCTGGAGGGCCTGGTGGCCCCGGAGGCCCAGGTGGTCCAGCTTGCCCTTGATCTCCCTGTGTGGCAAAATAAAACATGTAAATGTCACAACTCTGTGATATTGTTGGATCCACTGGAGACTGGAGCCACTGCAGTTAAATGATAATGAAGAGAGAGTAGTGGAATGATCTCGTGGGTGGCTATGGGCTGCCTCCATTCATAACATGGAGGAGAGTTTGCATTTTGGGTCATATGGCTAAAACTAGCATACAAGATGGAGATGAAATGTGTCTGATTTACAGCTGAAACAGTAATCCCCTGAAATGCATGCATTCTCAAATGGACTTAATGAGAAGAATGGGGGTTGTGCAGTAGGCACCGACTGAAAAGTCACATTTGTAGAGTTCCATTAAACAGGGCGAAAATACACTGAAAATGTGTGGTCCATTATTATTCTGGATTATAAGAAACGCTAAAAAAATATTCAGCAATCTAACTAGCAGGGAAAGTGCTTTAAGTACTGCCAGGACAGTAATTCATTTTACCTTAATAAAACCTTGTTTTCTAAAAAGAAATTTCCATATTTCTCTTTAACAATAACAGAAGGAGTGTCAGAGTACTCATGACAGGTCTGTCTGAAGATTTGCATGCAAACTGCAGAATGCCCAGAGAGAAGTGATTCGGTGAGACTTGGCACGACAGAGAGACGAGTGAGGACACAGCCACTACCTTAATGAGCCGCCGCTTTATGAGCTGCTGGTCAGCGGAAAGAAAGCCATGATTGATCTTAGGGAAGACCATCTGAGCAGGTGTGTGAGGTCAAGAGGTCGTAGGTCAGAGGTGAGAGAAGGTTGAAGAAGCATGAGGTCCCAGAAGAAGAAGGAGGAGGAGGAAAGCAAATGCAAAAAGAAACAGATTTTGTTAGAAAGGCCTATGTTCATGAACCCCCGGTCCAGCGCCTTCACGGATGAGGGGGAGAAATCCACACTTCTCCAGCATGGAGGTGGTTTGCTTCGGAAGTCTGGGCTTTCTTACTTGGAGCTGGGACCCATAATTACCACTTCAGGGGTGCGAGGGCGCCACAGCGGGCTCACAGTCCCTGGCAAAATGGGAATTTCTCCTCCTCTGTGAAAGCGCTGTCATCATCTTCATTGCGCCTGCTGCTAAGTCAGACCCCGGGAGCTGCACACACTGAAACCAGAGTGGTCGACCTTCTGAGTTGAGGTTCATTTCTAACCTTGTTCCTCCCAGTGCATGCATTTTTCTGCTAGTGTCCATTGGTATTAAGTGGCTTCATCCATCGCTGAAACAATCCCTAATCCCGAAGGCCAAATTGGTGGATTGAAGGATTTGTGGTGAACCATGGGCATGAGCTTTAAAAAAACATTTTGCCACTTTGCTCATCATCGAGTATTCCTCTCAGAGTTCCTTCCATTCATTTTAGCATCAATGGACACAAGCCAGACCATGTCTGCTTGTTCCAGTCGGCTACATATTACTGGGTTGTAAAAGGCCACCTTTGCTTTCAATGGGGATCCTGGCATGTAGCGTGGAACAGAAATCTCAAGTGAAAGACTGGTAGCGACAGTGGAGGAAGAGGATAACGATTGACTGGCTTTGATTAATTAGATGAGGTTTTTCCTGTGCCTAGTCTATCATCGGGCTTTAAGTAAAAGGCAGTAGACAGTGATTCATTTACTCCCAGTGTGTGCTGCGGAGGGGTCGGACTGAGCAGCTAGGCGGCATCACCACCGACAAACCTTGACAGTCAGGATCTGATTGCTGTGCAAAGCAGCCAGCGTAGGGAGACCAGGCAATCCCTAAAGGGACAAACAGCAGAACATGGCACAACACACGCATGACGTTCAAACACTGGGTGAACAAAAACAGTAAAAGGAGGAAGGAGATAAGCATCCTGCTTCTAAACATTCTTACGAATATGTGAAACAAGCTGTATAATATGTGAAATAGTGAGGATAATTCTTTAAACTGTCAAAAGCTGACATAAAACTTAACCGTAAACAATTAGTTTTGAGAACCAGGAATTTAAATTCAGACCAAACAAGACCAACAAAACAAGTCCAAGTTTATTCTCTACTGTGAAACTGTGTGTACAATGGCATTGGGACCATCCTTTGTCGCGTGCATGCTACAATGTCATCACCAAGTAACCATTTCCTGTTGTTTTCTCCCAAATATACAGACAGAACATTTGTTGGGATGATTATCATAAAACAGATTTAGAGCTATAGCATTCTGGTAAATTCTCGAACTGTGTTGTTCGTAGAGTTTTGGGGAACATCAAGGGACTGAGATGTTCACTGGAAATTCAATCAAATGGTTTCCAATTCCCTTGTCAACAATGGTCATGACAGATGTGATCCACTCATGAAAACTGAATAAAAGAAGAAAGCATCGGGCCCTCGCTTTTTTAAGAGGAGATGAAGGTTTATAGCTGCATGCTGACTTTAATCTGAATCCAGAAAGACTGAAATATCGTCAGCTAAACAGGGTTTAGGATGTTATACTCAAATAATCATTGACTGTCATCAATCATTCTTTTGGGTACATTGTCCATACTTAGATACATACATTTTATTGCATTGTACTGTTCCTGCATGCCTGCCAAACAAGGGCTTTGATAGTGACAAGTCTTTTACTGGCATATATCAGTTAAAAATTACCACTGAAACCTGAACTGACAGTTTGCAAAACCCCATTCGCCGAACAGCACTGGTCCAGTCAAAGCTTAGCAACATACAGACACAACAGCCCAGCTGCAAGAAGAAAATGATGGTGAGGTACGTTTCTGCAAACCAAGGATACATTATCATTTGTATGATTCACATTTATCATATAAACCTCTTAAAAATGGCACCTAGTCAAGATGGCTGCCCAGCAGCAGGTCATTTTTGAGACCAACAAATCTAGTTGTTTTTTATCAACCAGGAAACTTTTTTATCAACCAGGGTTTTTTAGCGACCTGTTGCTACATTTCTAGCAGCTTTTGTGACATGACATCAAATGTGAGCATTTTTGGCGAGTTTGTTACATTACCACTAATGTTTGTGCCACCAAACATGTTTTTAGTGACCTGTTGCTGCATTTACAGCTACTTTTATGTGGCACCAAACATGGGTGTTATTGGCGAACATTTCGTATTTCTAGTGATGTTTTTGCCACCAAATTTGAGTGTTATTTAATGACGCTTAAATAACATAAGTGACTCGGCCGAACACACAACCTTTTCCTAACCATAACAAAGTGTTTTTTGTGCTTAAACATAACCATATCTTGACCACAGAATTTTTGAAATGCAAAGAACTTGCTTATATGCTAATCAATCTACAAATGTAAAGTATCTGTGGTGTGCAAAAACATAAAACCATTTAAAAACATTTATTCCAGCGACTGGGTTGGGTAGCTCTGGTGGTGTTCATGGTACTGTAATCAGGGTGATACTCTTCATTTAAAGAGTTTAGAGGTTTAATTGTAAACTACATTATGAACTCTGCAAAAAGGGAAAGCTTAACGAACAGTATAAACTCAGCGAATTATTAAATGTAACAGTTTTTAGCTTAAATGCTCAGTCTATGGAAGAACATATAAAGATTGTAGCTTATTGGTTTCACAGTGATTGCACAGCCTCTTGTTTATCTTTATTCTGCAGGTTTTGCTTCAGCATAAATAACCAACCTGAACAACCTGATGAAAGCATTTCTCAAAGTCTGGCACACTAAAATAAACATGCCCCGTAAGAGATCAATCTTCCTCTATATTTGAGCTTAAGATAAAATCTGGTCTATCCAAACATGGCTTTGGTGCCATCTCTCTGGTTTTCCAAAGATAATTCAAAAAGCATGGCTCATTAAGAATATGGCTTTCAAGCCAGGCTGGTTTAATTCAGCCCTGCAGCAGAACACAGCAATACTCTTACACTGCAGACAATAGCCATGCTGTGTGTAACTGGGATAGACGCGCAAATATTTCTCAAGTTATTTGGAACCTCAAACATGTTGGGGACAAAGAAGGAAAACAAGAACTGGATTGTGGTCAGCTGGGAACAGACTTTACAGAGTCCAATGTAGTGTGGCGCATGTGCAGGCTGGAACTGCTTTCTGGGTTTTATCCTCCTTGCTTTAAGAATCATTTAGATACAAACGCTAATGGAGACACAGGTCGACAGCATGCTGACAACCTCACTGACCACTGTGTGTTTGAAATGCGTAAAAAGGACAAATGATAATCCGACTAAAAAAACATTGTTTGATCTATATCTGCAGCAGATGAGAGAAAGCGGAGGGAAGCTTGACTAGGTGTGGGTTAGTGCTCACCCTGCATTGCCTCTGCGCTGATGTCTATGTGTGAGAATGATAATGACATGGCGGTTGACAGAGAATCCTAACCATTCACAGATTGCTTTGTTTTGCTTTTCCTCTCCAAAACGGATGTTGGTTATTTGGTGAGGAGCTCTTTTGCTATGTATTCGCCTGCAGCAAGACGACTGCAACTGTAGTAAACAAAAAGCCAGATATAAGGACAATCAGCAACAGCCGTCATAGGACACTAGCCAGAACCAGCATCTCCCAGACCACACCAAAAACACAAAGCATCCCGAGCGAATACAGGCTGAGGCATATTCTGAATATCTATATGTGGAATAGATTACCAGTTCTGAGCACAGATGGCTTTAATACATTTAAGAGAGGAATAATACATTCATTTGAAGCCTCAGATTTGGCATCGATGTGATGCATTCAATGTATCTCAAGTGAAATTCATTTTTAAGGCTTCTGATTTCACGTGTAAACAGTAGATTTTAAAACACTTTTTTTCACAACTGAGAAGCAAAATCCTGGAAATTACATAATTCATTTTGGAGGAACACTGCAAATTGGTCCAATCACACAATGTAAGGAGCAACATCCTGGACAAACTAGGGCAGTTTTGTTGTAAAATCTCAGGAATGTTTCCTCTTGCTGGAATTCACCAACCCCTTTGCCTGACACCTGTAGCTACGGCCATCCCTCAAAAAGACCACACACACCTTTCTTGGTGACATGTAGTGCCAGTAAATCCTGTTAATTATATCCCACCAGTGGTGCTCCAACAGTGACCACACATTTGTTTGTCAAAACTGGCCAATTTATTATTTGTTGCTTGGTTAACCTTTGGCGTTTTGGACATGGCCTTTGACCTTTAGGGCCAACAAATGGCTGACCCTGACATGTGGGGAACAGGCAGAGGAAGTGTGTGTCTTTGAATAAATTCTGCTGGCCATGTGGCAATTCTCACACTGTCTTGGGCCACAGAGGCTGGGGGGTCTTTAACTTGACCTGCTGAATTGACCCTCAAGGACACATACAAATTGCATCAACATGCAAACACAAATGTCCTTTAAAAGAGTCAAATCTGTTTGCATTTGATGTAATCTGGCAGGCTGTGATGTGTATAGGACATATTCTATTCTTGTTTACAAGTACCTCCATATGGCTTTAATAGCCTCTCTGCACTAAGTCAATACTGAGCATGAAATTAGCTTAATTTCCAGCCAGGTAGAGTCAAGGTCAGGCAGCACTTGTCCTGTTCTGCCTCCATTTATTAAGGAAATCTCTCTAATATTGTTCCACTACATTTACCTACTAATCTAATGTGCAAAGTCAATATGCCATTCTAGGGAGGTAATAGAATTTGCTGGTGACCTAGACTGCTTTCATGCCACTGTAGTCCTTCATATGTGACTGTGACTCTGTGTTAATTTGTACCTGTTAAGGGACAATTTTGCTGTAATTGGAAGTTAATGAAATGCTTTATTGAAGTGGACAGTGTATATATTTACTCTACAAGACAAATAGGGCCTGGCTGGTCCCTGTTACAACTCTGTCAGCCAGGGTGCTGTTTTCAGATTGTAAATCATTCAACTGATAGAGACAGATGACTCCATTTCCTAGGTTAAAAGGGTACAAATTATGGGCAAAACCCAAGAAATTCTATCCAAATGGAGAAAATTTACTCCAGTAGCTTAAGAGCAAAAATATTTCCTTTCTTTCCTGCCTTTGCAACTGTAACGATTATCCAATACGTTTATATCATTAAAAATTAACAGGATATCACAGAGCTGGAAATGTATTTGTAGATCTCATGAAAGTGTGACACCACTCAGAAATCCTAAATCTCTGCAGTTGTAATTTGAGGGCTGCCAATGTGTAACATAAGATGTCTCACTTTGAGACCACTAATCAAATTTCGCAAGGGAAGGTCACTTGTATTGACTTCCAAATCATAAGAAACGCAATGCTTTGACGTGCAGAACAGCCCCGGAGGAGATCTGACGAAGGTAATTGGCAAACTACTAACGTCTGGTTGGGCGCCAATACAGAATTGGGATCAGATCCACTTAAGAGATGGCTGGTGTTCTGGTGACAAGACAAACCTCTGCATTGTTGTGTTCTCTTGTCCTTGTGCTCCAACCTCAACGTGCTCCCTGCCCTCATGGAAATCAATTACAGGCATTTAAAGTGACTTCGCCTCCACACAATCTACTCCTGATGACGACAGCAGATACAGAGGACGTGAAAAACTGTGTGTATGTGTGTGCGCATGTGACCCCGGTTAATGTAATCTACTTTAAACAAACCTGTGCTGTGCCTTTCAAAGAGGGCTCATTTTTTAACCATTATTTGAGAAAAATGAGGGCGCGCTTGCTGCTAGTTGGAGATAGAGTAATTCATTTCAGAGTCTGTCAAGCACGAAAAAGCACTCACATCGTCATCATTTAGAAGCTGAGCTTTTATAGAAATGTCAAACTACAAAGCTGGAAATGATTAAAGCTCTGAATACGCCATGTCACGTCGAAGGATTGAAGTGAATCACGAGTAATTATAGAGACAGAGCTAGTTGGCTTTTGATTATAGCTGAGATTGAGCAGATATTTTCTGCTGATGGGCAAAAAGCTTGCACTCATGTTCAATTTGAAGACAAGAGGTAAAAAAGAAAAAAAAAGTCTTTGCATCGCAAGAAATATATCACCCTGAGCTATCTTGCACGTTTGCCTGCCTGTTCTTGATGTAGAAATAAGCAGTGCTGAAATGCTTATTGTGTTTGGCCAGATGGGAAGAACACTATCCCAAGAATTTCATGCATCTCAAACCTTTTGCCCACAATTCTGCTGGGGGAGACATACACAGTCACATTCATCAGCTAATCACAAGAAGTAAGAATAAACCGCATACCCGTGGTCCCTGGTCGCCTTGATCCCCCTGTGGAAGGCAAGAAAAAGAATTTGTCTTGAAATGCACGGGCCAAACACACGAAACACAAGTACAGCACTAATAATGAGCTGAGACTCACACTGAAATCACTGAAACATAATGCAGAACACATTGATAAAGAAAAATAATACAGGAACCCTCAACTATTCATTGTGGTTGAGAGTAAAATCACTTATGATAACATGGACTGACATGGATTGGGTATGAGAGAAAGAGAAAGAAAGAGAGCAGTAGTGTGAGGTTTGGTGGGTTTGGTGAGGGAGGGGGGTTGAGTGTGGGCGAACTGCATTGCCAGGCCAGATTTTATGCCCCAGAGATCTTTGGCTTTCTGCCGTCTTTGGGGGTAGATGTCTGTGGACGGAGCACGTTCCTGAAGGAGAAAACGTTTGGTTTCAAATCAACCTGCGTGGCGAGGACTGTGGGTTTATCACATTAGAGTGAAACCGAACCAAAAGTACACTTTTGTTTGAAACAACTGAAGGAAGACCAAATGTTGGACTAAATTATAACCTTAATCCGTCTAGAATCGGATAACTGAACACCCTTAAACCATCTCATCTGATGCTCTCCCCTCTCCTGTTGGCTGTGTTACAATTTAGCCACAGCAGTAAAATGAGCCAAACAACTTATCACACATGGATGGGAATTTTGCTCAAACAAACTTCAATGTAATGCCTGAGCGATTTCAAATAAAACAGCTCTGGGGATTTTTGTAATTTTTCATTGGGCAGTCGTTCCAGAACCGGATTTAACGGGGAAACTGTTGTGAATGGCCACACTGATGCATGCTGTATTCGTCTTGGGTGGGAGAAATGCACACAGTTGTTTTTCATTTCATTAAACTGCAGATGAAGTGGTTCACATGTGAGACATGAACATGCATCTAATCAGCAAGTCTCTGCTATTCACGACTGTCATAACAAATGCCCAACATTCATCTAAATCTGGTTTTGTAAGCCATGCTTATGGGTTGCATTTTCTGCTTTGAGGGGCACCAAATAAGAGATCACACTGTTGATTCATTACATTGGTCAGTGACAACAACTGACGTCATTCCACACCCCACATGACTAGAAATCATCTGTTTCCAAAGAGTGCGACTTGATGCAGATGGCAACTGTGAACAGTTTCTCTGTGTTTAACTTTAGCTCTGGTTAGCACTCTCACGCTATTTCATTTTATGTCTTCCATTTTACTGCGCAGTAATCCTTTAAATATTATAAATTAATTTCCAAATTGTTGCTCAGTTCATACAAAATATACCAGTAAATGCCTACTTTATCCATTGATGTCCTGTAAAATAGCACAGATCTTCCCTGGCAGCATTTTATAAGTATGCACTTGTTCCCATTCTTTGTGAATAAAGGGACCTCATCAATTTTGGTGTGAATCAAGGGATGTCTTGGTTTTAGTCTTTCAAAGCACAGCCATGGGCACACATTTGTCCCAGAGTCCAGCAGACTTATAAAGAGACAGTGTGGTTATTTTGCATGCCTCACTGCTGTTTTATGGAAGAATGCTCAGTGAGGCATTTGAGAGTTCCTACTTGGGCTCTAGCTTTCAGTCATTAATGTTCTGCGCTGTGGATTTGTTAATGACAGGAGAATTTAAATATTCAGGATGACTTGAATGAAAATTTCTGCTGCAGATGCAGAATGACACTTTTAATGGATGGATTAACAATGACTAGAGTAAAAACAAAGATTTTTTTTTACTCTCTTGACCTGCAAAAATGCATGATGGGCTGCATATTAAAGACTAAAACATACCCTTTCTCAAAGTGATAGTTTGACATACTGGAAAATAAACATTTTCACATACTTACTGAGTTTTATATGTGAAGATTGACACCATTCTCATGTTTTTATAGATATGAATCTGCTTTGAATATTATCACCCGATTGAATAGGCATTATCAGTGCTCATCAGCTTCAAAGATATGGGTTTAAACAAGCCAGCTACACTTACAGTAGGTTCAGAAGGCACTTATCAGCCCATTAAATGGCTGTTTAAGGTAGCATGGCCCTATTCTACCTCTTACATTTATGTTAATTGTTACATCCCAACTTTATATGACCATAGTAAATATGATGGGAGCAAAGGAAGAAATCAGGTGATGTAGGATAAAGGGAGGACATTGAGGTGGATTGATGGGTCAAACAAACACAGGACCGTGTCTCTTGTGAAACCAAAAGTCAACATTGACTTATTTAAATAGATGTACGTAATTTTTTTTACATTATATTACATTACATCATATTACATTACATTATGTAATGTCACATTATGTGCTGATAACATTCAAAAGGACCATCTGAGGTGTTAGAAACAGAGTGAAACATCTAGTGTAACTTGACAAATTTCGTTACCTTTGGACAGAACCAAGCTAGCTGTTTTCCTCTGTTTCCAGTGTTCGTGCTAAGTTAGGCTTATCGGTTGCTGGCTATAACTTAGCGTACAGACATTAAGGTGGTGTTGACCAACTCTCGCAAGAAAGCGAGTCAGCACATTTCCCTTTAAAAATTGTCTTTAAGATGCTGAGTAAATAAAAAAGTTAATAACATCAATTAATTTATCATATTAAGTTAAATAACATTACTCACCTTTTCACCCTTGGGACCCGGAGGGCCCTACAAAGAGAGAAAAAAGCATTGCTTAAACTTTTTTTTTTACAAGACAGAAGGCAAGGCAAACTATAGTACATGTCGGTTATTTGTAATCAAGATGCAATACATGACAACAACTGTAAAAGCAGGGTGACCAATCTTGTTAGCCAATAAACAAACATGAACTTAGAGAGATGGTGAAATCATAGGTAACAAATCGAATTTTGATAAAACTAACATTGTGCTTTTTTTGACATCTCTCTCAGCATTTGATTAAAATGCCCTGTCGCAGACTGGGAAGCGGTACCTTATGCATTGTAGACGGCAGGGCTTATATAAACATACAATTAAAACCAAAAACAGGCCCAAATCAAGCCTGTGTTTACATAGAGGATCAAATCCAGCAATCTCCAACCAAGTATTGGCAAGCACATTGTAAAAATGTGCCCTGAACAAGAGGAACGCTTCTCTTTTTTTTCTTTTTACACAGCAGTTTTTGCAAGGCAGTTTTTGCATCCAACTTCTGTCAGTCAGCAAGCAGGGGCTCTTGGGTGGGCTCTGTAAAAGATCATGAGTGAAGTGGAGGATTTGACAATGAGGTGTGCATCCGTATGCTCGAGCCTAATGAGCTTGTGCCCAGAAACACTATTTTTAACAATCAAGTTGAAGGATGAAGCCTTCTACACTGGGCTCTCTTTCTTCCTTTGAGGTCACACTTTTGGAAAAATATAGGTTTGGGAAAATCAGTCTTAGATCAGTGTCAGGAAAGTGACTAACTGACCACCCGCTTAGCAACAATGTTCCTGAGCTCCTGCAGAAACAGGAAAATGATGCTAACCCGTATTTCAAATGAAAAGCTATTTGTCAAATAGATGTTTATAATCCAAGTACTTAAGCAAGATGAAGTTTATACTGAGAACAGATCTGAATCTTCCAAGGTTTGGGGAAATTGTGCATCTCTTCTAACTTTGTCATTGATCTTATAAGTGCTGAAAAAAAAAAAATGTCCTCAGGTACGAAGAACAAGTTGTTCAGCTGTCACTAGAACAACTATGGTAATAGCCCTGTGGTGGTTACTTTTCTAAGCCAATATCGGTCAAGCGTGGTTTGCTTCCAAAGATATGAGACACAGACAGAAAGAGTATGCTGACACTAATCCATAGATTGATGACATTAGCGTAGGACTTGTGTTTGGTCCACAGACTCACAGGAACAGCCTCCAGTGACCCACAAATGCAAGCTTGCAGACAGAGACAGGCTTCCACTGCACTGGCACACAATAGCACAGTCTAAAACTGAAATGCTCCAGAGGTAGTCCAGCATCCTCAGCCAATTTCTACCACGCTGCTCTGGGGAAAGTGAGTTGTAGCCTGCTCAGCGCCTTTGGACATCATTATTAATGCACAGTAAACTATCCATAGCTTTCTGTTTATGTATCCTAATGCATGTTTTCCAAACTAGATCTGCATAAGGCCCAATTTTTCTTGTTCCTGAGGTTATGAACCTGGTCAGTGAGCTTCTAGAGTGCATCATCCTGTTTATTCAAATGTGAGGCAGCTGTGTTCGCTTCAACAACCGCAGACAAAAGCTGATGGGAAATGCAGCTACAATACATAGACATCTAAAGAGGTGGTCCTGCTGCTTACTTGTATAGCCATACAGAGAGCCACAACACACTTGTAAATACAAAATGCGCCATTATGAAAACAATGTTTCCGATTGCGGTTCCCTGGGGGGGAATAACAGAGGCAACATATTGGAATCAAATGTGACTTTTACTTTTACAACGATGTAGATGCATTCCAGCAAGGCTAAATACGTCTCCAGCATGTTCCTGAAAATGGAAGGCAGCTACAGAAAATCAGTGCAAGCTTTTTGTTGTGAAGGAAAATTGCCTTTGGACAATAGAAGGTTATTGACAAGCTGTTACTGCAAACATATGAATGGCTGTAACAAAGAAATACATAAATATACCCACTGCAGCTTTTTGCACAAGCCTGCTTAACACATTATATCTGGCACTGAAAAATACAAATAGTTGGCACACCAAATTACTGGGCTTAATGACTGGGCAGCATAAGTTTGTGGAAAGAAATGAAAACTCTGCTTTATATGATTTAGCATTTCAGCAAATCCAGATTGCTTCATGATGACTGCAGCAATACAGGGAAACTTGATCAAATCCATGTTAAACCTCCATAATGGGACAAAAAAGAGCACATCTATATTTTGTTTGTGAGGGAATAAATAAGGAAAATGGGTCACAGGTGTAGATGTACCCCTTTCTCAATAACACCATTTATGACATTACTTTTGGCTAACTATTCCAACTGCCTATCCATTACTAAGTAACTGCAGACATCAGGAAGCTAAGAAATGTTATCATTTAAAAGATTAGTCTACCCCAAAATAAAACACACAATTTTTTCCTCTTAGCTATTTATCAATCTAGATGATCTTGGTGTGAGTTGCATACCATTGGCGATATCAACTGTAAAGGTGCCTGCCTACTTTTGAATATAATAAAACTACATGGCAGCTGACTTGTGGTGCTCAAAGCCCCAAAATCAAAGTGTATTTTTGATTTTGGTGTGAACTGTCCTTTTAAGATTCATATGACTGGATATGGTGTATATTACAAATGTTATCTTTCTGAAACAGCCTATTATATTAATCCTTTTATGCCTGTTAAACTATATTGATCAAATTTAAATTGGTGACTACACTCAGCAGCTTTTACTGGTGGATTTATACTTCACAAGTGGAATGCTGCTTTTGACACACCTTGCCATATCTTGCACGAAAACCTTGTTCATTTAGCTCTCCCATCTGGTTGTAAAGCATGTGGAAATGATTTTGCTACACAGTCTGCACCTGCTCATTATACAGCCCATCATTTGCACATCACTTGGACAGCGAGCAACCACTGGAGCTTTTCCAAGAGGTTTCAGCCAGTACAGTGCAGGTCTTTTATAGAGACTATTAAACAGCTCTCCTGCAACGACTATTTCAAAAAGACTGAACTGTATTACAGTAGAACTGCAGCGGGTGTCTATTTGTCGAACAGTCTCTGCAGCTTTGTGGTTTCAGACTGCCCTGAGGAAGGTTTCTAATCAGCACCTGTGTATGCTTTTCACATCTTTTTACTGCTTCTGCTCTGGCTCTTTTTCAAAAGCAGCCCTCTAGCAGGTGCTCCATGGCTCGTCAGGCTGCTTCTGTTTGATCAAACTTGCTGCCTGTGCGTTACTCTACTAAACATGATTCCCCCTCTATAATGCCTTCAGCACCTTTATATTCAGAATACACTGGATTTTTGAATGGCTTTGCATATCTTTAAAACTTCACGCAAATGTTCCTTAGTGGAGGAAGGAATAGTTAGAAAGTTTTGAAAACACAATTAATCTTCTTGTTGAGGGTTAGATGAAAAGATTGATACCACTTTCATATTTGTGTGATAAATATCGCGCTCCCACAAGAAGCTGGTTACTTTAGCTTAGCAATAAGGACTGGCAATGGTAGAACAGCTTGCCCAGCTCTGTCCAAAATATGGATGTCAAGAGCAAACTGTTGACCGTAAATCAGTTATTGTTGACTGGTTGTTCATGATGGTCTATAGGTTACTTTTGATCTTCAGTTTACTGCACAACACTTAAGTGAGCTAGCAGCACTGTTCAGTTGGTGATTATCACTAGTAACGCCATCCCAACCCAACAGCATTGCTGTGGAAATACTGTGCCCACCCAGCATAGGTGGCAATATCCCTTCAGCCTCCCAGCTCGCCCTGGTGAGCGAAAGGGTCAATTTGGCTGGGCAGAGGGCATAATCCACATGTTAATGTGACAAGCTGGTTGTCTGACTGCAAAGCCAAAAGAAAATAAAAGTTGACATTTACACCGCAAGGCATTTTAACTTCACAACCTCTAAATAGATTGCACATTGAAATGTAGAAATGCTCGGCAAGAAAGTGAGTAAACCTTATTTCTGAAATATAAAACATCGCCATCAACAGATTTCTATATTGGAGCAAAGAACATGTATGCATGTTGGCTTTGGTTGTGAATTAAGTACACAGATATTTTTTCCTTTGTTACTGTATGGGTGAGAGCAATTTCTTTCCAGAAAACCTCTTTAAAGATTATTCCCTGTAAGTGACTTGAAAAACACCAACCATGTCTGTCATATGTGTGGTGTTAAACAGAATGCAGTTGCCCCAAAGCAGAAGCACTATATCCACTTATTGAAAATGACACATATCACGTTGATGGTAAGCCTCACATCTTCTGCTGCTTAACGCTGGGCAAACTTATGTCAAACTTCCATCATGAGATGATTTGTAACAGAACATCCTGTGTGCATGATATTGTCGAGTTTATGGTGGACCACTGGATCAGGATTAAGCTTTTTTCTATCCATATACATGTCTCGCTTCTCATTCAAAGCCAAACCGTGACCACTGTCTCCTGCAATGGCCTGAATGAGCTGTTGGTATGAAAAAAAGGAGAAACCCCCCTGCCACCTTTAAAACAGAGGGGAGGGTGAAAATTATGGAAAGGTCTGCAGGGAAATATAAAAAGGCAAGGGGAACTGGCGCCAAACCCGCAAGCAACATGAACATTGCCATTCAAATCTCACAATGTAAGTTACTTCACTTCGTGCATGGTGTTCAATAAAATGATTCTGGCACTGAGGTATACATTTCATATCTGGCTCCTGCAATGCTGATTATTAGGATGTGAAATTATTGCACAACAGGATTTTTATGTGTTCTGTGTTGGTCTGTCATTGGCAGTGTAGAAGTAGTAGTACCAGAATTTATTTTTATTTCATTCAGAGCAAAGCTCCATATACTTCATGTATTTAGCATTGGTCAAACTTTCAGACATATCACATTTAGCGATGCTGGATGATCTGATTTATCATGTTTTATATTTTATGCCAAACAAATGATTTATGTGCTTCAAGAACGCCTCTATGGCTTTTCATTGGATCAATAATGAAAAAAAACTTTTAAGAATTGTTGATCGAGTACCAAATTATCTATTAAGAATATTAGTTTACTGTCAGATTATGTAAATTAGTGAGTTGAGGGATGAGGACATGAGTCTCACCTTTTGGAGAAATCAGTTTTTAATAATGGCACCGAAATATTGTGACAATTAGCCATCTTGTTAGCATGCAGGTCAGAGTAATGATTTTCAGTATGGCCAAACTGTAGAATTGCATTCTCATCCTAACTCATCAAATACTGCCATTTTACAGGCACATTTTGAGGGTCAACTTCACAAATTCACAACTTCAATCTTGAAAGTGTATCTGTATGCCTGAGATGGAGCTACAAAACTGTCACCAAGTTTAAATGTCCTTGTCTGAGAATAAGTATTAGCAATATGTTTAGATGCATTATGAATACTGTTTTTGCTATTTCTTAAAGTTATGGGCTATGTGGGGTTTTTGGGGTAAAGCATTTGAATACAGATTTAACTGCTGATTACCATAGCAATTACTGAAGCTTTAAGCTTCAAACTATTTCCAAGGTCAGGAATGTACCAGCTTGCTCAACTTATGAAATCAGATCTAATGCCAAAAAAAATGATAATTTAATTTCAGTCAGAAGTACAATATGACTAATTGAAAAAATGTATTGAAATAAAGATATTTTCACTGTTATTTACAGAATCAGGTTTTCAATGGTCTGTTATCAGCAAAGTAAAATAATTCAAACTACAGCACAAGCACTAAATATCCAGGCAGGGTTCACACTAATTCACAAGGTAAAACTCGTGTCAGCCTAATTTCACACCATCTCATGTAGAGGTAAAGACACTGAAAATCCATTCTTCACATTTGTACTCTTCTATAATTTACTCAAAACATGATGGATGAAAGCTTGACAGTGCGAGGTGAGGGGCTGGCCTGCATCCATGGTTTTAGCTGTTGTTGACATGAGTAAAGCAATTCTTGTGGGTTTGGCTCAAGCTGCTGGTACAATCTTGTGAAGCAATCTACCTAATCCAACCAGAGGCAAAAAGTCAGGAACAGGGGATCTGCATGTAACCTCTGTCTGAACGCGGCTGTATTAGTTTTCATCACAGTTGACCTGTTAAGTGTATCGAGGTCCAGAAAATCAATCCATCAAACGGAGCTCATATCCGTGTAGTAGGACCAGGGCCAATGGGGCTGGCAGCAGTTGCAGTAGCCTGAACTGCTGGCCACATGGATCCAATCATCTCACCCTGGAGCACTGGCATCTCTGAGAGCACAGGCCAACAACTACCGCTTTTACAACCCCTTCTTTACGGGCGCACAGTTTTCTCACACAGCTACACAATATTAATAAGCATGTGTGTACACAGGAAGTTAAGCAAAGCAATCCTCCAGGCACCGAGTGTTGACAGGGAATGAGTAAGTCGAGAGGGGGGCAGGTGAAGAGTGCTGCTCACCACAAAAGTGGGGAGAGGGCCAGAGTAAACCTGCACTTATGCACTTCACACAGCAAAGAGATGCATCATGTTTTTCACACATTGAAACTAAAACTTCTAAATCTAGCAACAGAATAAAGTTAACCTGACTGACTTAAAGGGATAGTTCAGTTTTTTTTGCAGTGGGGTTGTATGAGGTATTTGTCCATGGTCAGTGTGTTAGTTTCAGGACATGGTGGCAAGACTGCTAACACAAATTCTAAGCAATTTACAGCTATGGACAAGGGTTAGCAGCAAAACGCATTTTAGACACCTTAAAAAAGGCCAACCTCAAAATAACAATTTCAGTCTTGGTGGATGCGATATTTGTTATATTTTACAACCCCCTTGCCTTAGACAACCCTTTCCTCTTCCCCAAGGTGAAGCCCTAAAAATAATCTCAATATTTGTACACTTAAACTATTGATAATGATTTTATTAAGTGGCAAAAATACCCCATCCACAGCAGTGCATTGCTCTGCTTCCTCAGTGGTACTCCCATCTGCTTTCCCAAACTGGTAGCATGCCCACTAACATCTACAGTAGGTAATACACTGAATATAGATACATACCTCATATAATCCCACTTAAAAAAGTTAACCAAAACTATTACTTTGAAGAAATAATTTGACATTTGGGGATGTATGCTTGAGCATATTTCCAAAAACACTAAACTCTTCCGCTATGGAAGGAAAATAATGTAGCTTATTCTTTCACAGCTGTTCCCATAACTTCTTTACCCAGCGAAGTTGAATCCAATCTGGACACACAAATATAATCAATTGCACCAATGTGAGAGTGGAAATAGTGGTAGGGCAATTGCAAAATGCACATTTAGCTATTTGCAGCTAAAAGCCTGCTGAGGGCATCATTGGAAGTGAAATCTACTCAATTTGAAACATGTACAAACCTGAAACAGAGTACAAGACATCCCGTAAAAAAACATAAATCTATATGTACACCTCCATCTGTTAGTTCTGCATGGGAGCCCTCAATCATATTACTGTGGGCTGCAGGGGAACTTTTTTTTTTTTTTTTTTGAGGCGGGAAACTAATGGAGGACAGAGATGTGAGTAATCAGAGCAGAATGGGCAGGAATGGACGACCACAAGTGGCTGGTGCTCGTTGGAGAAATCTGAATGTAGAGGTTAGGCAGGGATAGGAAAACCACACTGGAAAACTGACTTGGGAATGGCATCTGGTTCTCATATCCACAGTGTATCACAATTAGCCAGCATTAAAACGTCTTTAATGTGAGTGTATGTGTTTGTGAGTGCACGCTTGTTGTTATGTGTTGGATGTTCTTGTGGGAGCAGTGAACTGTAGAGACTGATAGTGTGACTGGTAATAGGTGTGTTAGTGTAGACGCAAATCAAACATGGTGGAGAATTCACCATCTCAGTCAGGGAAGGTCTCGTCAGTCCTGAGGAGGGGAAACATTTAACAGCTTTAACCAAATTGTAACCATAAAAAAGCAAAACATCAAAGCCAATGTTTTTTTTTTCTTTGCACAATACGCAAGCAAATTTCTGACCCACAAAATTCTTGTCCTGGAAATGAAATGTTGAATAAGGGACAATGTTCCACTTGGAAAAGTATTTCTTTCACTTCTTCTGTTGATTCACTTAGAACCACAGAGTGGCAGCTCAACATTTCTCATCATTTGATGTTATGAGCGTGAGGAAAATTCCTTTCAATCAAAAAACTGTCAAGCTTTTTCTCAAACTGCGAGGCATCGCGTTCATACTGTGCTAATTCTCCTACCACGCTAAGGTAATGACAGTCAGTTTCTCCTGTGAGCACTCAGCCTGTTCAGCCAGCCAATGTGCACTATTGACTGCTTTAAATCACTGCAAGTAAAGCTCACTATTGGCCCGGGCGCTGCCTCTCGCCATTTGCTGACAGAAAAGTGCTGCTGATGGGCACAGCATGAGCCGAGGACTGACATCTAAAAAGGTCAAACTCTTAATGTTGTCACATCCAGTGCCAGAAGGCCTCCTCGGGCACCACTGCCCTCATGAGCCCAAATAAACACTGTCATGTCAGATAGATCCACTTGCAGCTCTCGGTGAGCCTCTGTGGTGCTTCTGTGCCTCTCTGCTCTGATGTGAAACTGTTAATGTGTTTCTGTTTCAAATTCACAACATGTAACGTAGCAATGATTCTAAATTAGCACAGCATCACCGCACTCATGGCCTCCTTTAACTCTAACCAGAGTCTCACTTTAGATAAACTGGCACCTTCTCCACGTCCGTAGGGCAAAAGTGATCAAAGTCCAGCTGGAATATGTTTTATTAACAGGTGTGCAGCTGCGGTGCATAACAGATGAAGGATGAAGGGTTGAGGGCGCCTCTCCTCTGCTTCACCCCCACATTGCCTCTAATCCCTGTAACACAGCTGCATAATTCATACGTTGTGACAGGTCATCCTCAACCTGTGTCTTTGGAATCTCAGCTTGTGAAGCAGCGTAGGTGGAAACTGCTTGTCAAATACAGACGCAACCTGCTTTATTTACCTCATTGCTTACATGACCGAATTTTTGCAAGCGTTCATGTGCTGCACTGTAACTGGCCTGGCTTGAGACTCCAGTGTGGTGCACAGGCATGCTGAAGTGGGTTTGATATTTCCAACATTGTATCGTTTTCAAATAACTCTCCCTTCCTTCTAACCAGATTTCAAAGCAAGCTAGTTTCATTCTCTGTCTGTATAATTTTAATTTAGTATGGCATACTAAAAAAGTACAGTCAGCGGCTGGTGTTAGTGGGTACTCGAGTGCAGCCTCAGGGATGGTGTTTTATGCTTGATTGGTGCTAAATGGTGTGCACACACAGTGGTGGGTGCTTAGGGTTGATGTTTTGACACGGACCGCCCTTGAAGAGCCGCAAAGAGATGAGGAAAGAAGATAAAAAATGAAAAGCGAAGACATGATACTTCTGGCCTCCACTGTCATTTCACAGCATTTACTAACTTTTATGCACAGTAAAAAACATTTCTCTGGTTTCAGTGGCAAGAAGAGGAAACTCTTCTTGTAAATGCTGCAAAAATTGAAAATCAACACGCCCCATACAGTATCTGCAACATGTCTCCATTGATAGTTTTTCAGTCTGTGTAGAAGACAAGAGGAGATATCCAACTTAACATCACTTGACAACTGACCCCGCGATTCCATGCAAAATTGACACAAAAGCCCAAGCAGTGGAAAAAAAGGAAATGAAAACAACGCAAATCACTTTTCCATGTCTAAACGCAAGTGGTGGAGGAAATATTCTGGTCCTTTACTTAAATAAAAGTACTAATACCACAATGCAGAACTACTCTGGTACAAGTAAAAGATCTGCACCAAAAGTGGTTTATAAGTAACAATATGTAAGTTTAATCAGAAAATGTACTGAAAGTATTAAAAGTAATAATATTCAATGCAGAAAAAACGTCCCCTGTGACTGTTAAACTAAACTGTTACATATTATATCATTAGATTATAATTACTCATGCTTTACAGGGATAGTTCAGATTTTTTTTGAAGTGGGTTGTATGGGGTATTTATCCATAGCCTGAGTATAACATACAGTAGTTGTCAGTCAGCACGCCCCCAGCTGGAGAAGCAGGCTGAAGTTTGAGGCATAAGTTAAGCAATATACTGCTGTGGAGGGGCTAGAAACAAA
Organism: Plectropomus leopardus; assembly: GCF_008729295.1. NCBI lineage: Eukaryota > Metazoa > Chordata > Actinopteri > Perciformes > Serranidae > Plectropomus > Plectropomus leopardus. The sequence continues at coordinate 9,366,597 of NC_056485.1, read as the reverse complement.
ATATATTTTAGGTACCTAAAAAAATGTCAGTTTGTCAGTGTCAGTTTAAGTATACGCTATATTGGGAATATTTTCACTGCTTTACCTTGCCGTCAAACAGCCCATTCCAATGAGGAAGCCGTTAATGAATTCAGTCTCCCATCAATGACAAAAGCAGTCATTTAAAATGCTGAACATGGGAGCATCTGGTCAGCCACTGCTTCGATGAACTTATTAGTTTGTATTATAGTTTGCGTTATTGTGTGCCTTTGGTGAGCCCAAACCAACCCTTTTAGACACCAAAATCACACAATAACACAAACAAAATAACTGAGGCAGCAGTATACCAGCAGCTTCTGTGTTCAATGATGGTGAATCACTGTTTTTCTCAATTATATATTTTGGATGCAAAAATCCTTATTAAGCAACAACTGTCAAATAAATGTCGCAGACTAGAAACTACAGTATTTTTCCCTGAAATGTAGAAGTAGAAGTGAAACATGGCATGAGAAGAAAACACTTAAGTAAAGTCCAAATACTTCAGATTTGTACTTAAGTACAGTATAGTCGAGAGTTAATGTACTTAGTTACATTCCAGTGATTGCGAGCTGCAAATGAGGATCTCTCCTGATGAGTTTTGATTTATGAGACCCATTTTCTCTGTCTGTCTCTGTGACCGCAGGTCCCTGTCCATTCATCAGCGGCTGCGTAACGATTAAGTCACAGAGATCTGTAATGGCTTCAGCAGTGGTTGGTTTGTTTGGCTCCAAGGGCTGTGTACAATTTACGCTGTGTTCCCAGAGTTACGGAGGGAGCTGTTGAATATTCATAGCAACATGTCCCCTGCCACCCCTCGGGTGGGCATACCGACTGAAAAACCACATGAGATTAGTTACTACTGTCTCTTTTTAAGAATCTTTTTTATTTCAGAAACAGATTTGGTGACCATTGGGTGAGTCATTGTCAGATCATTGCATTTTCTAAAGGCTTGTCTGTTTTTAGAAATGCAGTCAGCCTTCAGTTTTTTGGGTCTGTACTGTAAATTATTGTTTTTTGTTTTTGTTTTTTTTTTTTTGCTTTGTGCAGTACGGGTTCTGCTTGAACCTGGTTGCTTTTCCTACAGTAAAACTAGGACCCCTACCAAACATTTTACAGCACCTTCTGCTTCCTATAATGACTTCATCAGAGAGTGATTTGCTGGCCACAACTGGAACACTGTCAGGTACTTACTGTTTGTGCGCTGGATTTACTATGTAACCCAAAGGAACAATCCCAAAAGCACCAAAAAAAAAAAAAAAACAGTCATCCCACACATTTACTGGCAAATCCAACATTTCAGAGACAACACTTCCAGTCAGCTCTCGAGACATCTCACAGTCTGATTTTATTTGTCAGATGTATGGCCTGGCGAGAGAAGCTGAGAAGTGAGACCACCTGCACTTACTTACGTCCCAGAACCCCAGGAGCGAGTGTCTGAGAAGGCTCTGAGGATTAACTTACAACTTTTACGGCTCAGTCGGCACACGCTATTATACCTATTCTATCACACTTGCCTCTGGACTATAAATAATTTTAACAGCGCACACACATACAATGCCCGCTTGACCCGGTTATACGGCCAACTGTCACAATCCCCAGTGCTTATGCATGTATGGCTTTGTCTTCATCTTTGGAGGAAACTCTGAAGTTTTCCATCTGTTAAGAGGAGTGAATCTGTGATCACCCTGCAGTGTAATGAGGTGAGATAATGTGTCCGGGTGCAGGGAGCCGGCAGGGATGGAGACTAGTAGCAAGGATATTACAAACCAGACTGCCCAAATGACAGGGACAAGGGTCCTTATTAGGTGAAGGCAAGGATGCAGAGACTATTTTAATAATAGAGTCAGACTGTGCGGTACTTCAGAGATTTCCCGGAGAAAATTTGTCATAATCAGATGTCTTTTACATCAGCTGTAAAAACTACAGTGTACATTTGCTTTATAGCTTTTAAGATATTCTTTTTTTGCCTCATACTTGAAGAAATAGTTCAATATTTTGCTCAATATGCTTAGCTTCGCATAAAGACTAAAACAAGGGGAAACAGCCAGCCTGGCTTTGTCCAAAGGAGCGAGGTACAATACTCCCAGCCCAGTCGCCAGACAAAAAATATTGGCGTTCTGCAAACCACAAATATGTTACATTTACACATTTTAGTATCATATCAACATTTTGAAAATGAAGTAGTTTATGAGCTGACTTTGTCATGTGGAGGTGGAGGGGACATTGGATGGCGTGACACCTGGCTGCCAAGCAGCAGACTACAACATAAGACCAACAGACAACAAAACCACTTGTGTTTTAGCGAGATATTACTGTTTTTCCATAGGCCTTTTAGGCTCCAAATGCAGGTGCTTTGTAGTGACCTGTCAGTGTTTTTTCAGCGGGTACAGTACCACGAAAAGCTTTTTATTTATTTATTTTTTTAAGCTAAAACTGCTGAGTTTCCTGCTAGGATGGTGGAACAAAAAGTGTATAGGGTTTTTTGTTTTGTTTTTTACAAAGCCGCTGCTTTTACTGCTGGGATTGTGCCCCCAAATGCGAATCTTTTCAGCCAAAACATAATCTTTCCCTAACCATAACCATGTGGTTTTTGTGCCTAAACCTGACGACACATTAAAGACAGTGCTGTTGAAACATAACATTTTCATGTATCTACTACATAGCATGCAAATGTAACATATTCAGGATTTGCAGAAATATTCAATGCAGAACTTTATATTTTTGTGATAACTGGGTTGATCCCACCAGCACCTCTAAAGATTAACTAATCTGCACAAATGTGTAGGGCATCATGCAATACTCTTAGGGTGTATGGATCCTGGGGTGAAATTGGATGTTAACTGTAGTTTGATGTACGTGTGTGGCTGTCTCATCTGTGTTCTCTAAAGTGTGGAGCCAATAAAGGTTATTCTAAACATGTCCTATTTGTTTAGTCTGTACAAAAAAAACATTTTTTGGTTTTACAGGAGCTGTTTGCAGTGACTTGACAGGTCATGGTAGTCATATTTTTTTCGGTCCACCTTTGTTTCCTGTCTTTATGGGAAACTAAGCTGTCGGGCTTCTGGCATACAGACATAAGACTTGTATCAATCTTCTGATCTAACTCTCAGCAAGAGTGTGAATAAGTGTATCTCCCAGAATGTGAGATTAGAGTTTTATGCAGATATTCCCCTTTCATGTAAATTGTTCTTGACTTCAAACAGTGAATAAATATTAGCTGAACTGCATCATGCAGTCAAGTTTTACTGTTGGAGGTTTTACCTTCACATGGCTATCACAGTTGGAGAAGATGTGAAGCAGGCATACTTACAGGAGGTCCTGAAAGAGAAAGGGAAAAAAAAACGCTTAGTGTGTTTCCAATCAGCGATCAAACAGACTCAGATCATCAATGTTCCACTAAAACCACATATCCAAATAGCTAAGATGGAAAATTACGCTCTTGTTGAGAATTCTTTTGTTGGGAAGGAACGTTTGATTAAGATGCATCTCTTCCATGATACGTAAAATCCCACCTGCACTTATAAAAGATTCGTATCTATATTCCATGCAGTTGAGCCAACAATGGCCACCAGGCCTGGTGATCACATTTTACATTTCTAAGTTGCTCTAATTTCACTACTAGGGGTTGCGAGCTTGTTAAAAAAAAAAAAAAACTCCCACGTTTTTGTGAGGTGACACTCGTCTTTTCCCCAATTACTGCTGCTCAAAGGACTGTGTGCCAATGCACTTCAGGGTCCTGCAAATCATTTAAGGTCTTTAGGTTCTTATTAAAAAGGTACCCAGCTGCTTTAACCCCGAAAAAAGGGATTATTTGTTCTTTACAAGTCCTGTGTCCTTGAACTGTTCTTCTTCATGACCAGGGGAAAGTGCAAATCATTCCAGCAGCTGGAGCATTTAAGGAGCCGTGTATTTGAGGCTTGCTGGGGCTGCACTTCTGTAGCGTTGTTTTATGGATCGTTGAGTTACAGTAGACCACTTAGCTTTTAATAAACCTGCTCCACTGTGTGCTTTTTTGACGTGTCCCACTGTGTGGAATGGCTCCGTGCAACGGTTTCAGCCAGCAATTACAGAAAATCAAAGAAATTATGTGATATAAATGTGCAATGTGCTGCCCCTCAAAGGTATAAGCCTTCAAGTTCTTAAATTAAATGGCCTTAGTTAGACTAAAAACATTATTTTCTGTCATATAATCCATGTAAAATGAAATGGTCTGTGACATCATGTTAACTAATCCACCCTGAAAGCTCCTTTTGAGCTCTGTTCTCACACTGGCACCTCCGCTCATTTCCTCCACAGTTTGTCACCCTCCTGCTTTTGCTAACCAGTCACCAGATAATGCAAAGGTTAATGAACTCACTGGACAGGCAGTATACTGGCAATGTGATCGCTAAGACCAGGGTGAAAGTTGTTTTTGTTATGCTCTAACACAACATAAAGGTTAGAGAGAAGCTGCATCGGGGCTTTCAAAGTCACTTTTTTAAGAAGAATGCACCATTTGCTGCAAAGAAAGATCTGTTTTTTCTTATACTTGACACTGATGCACCACTGTAAGGTTTTCCCTTGGGATTAATAAGGTATGTCTTCTTCTAAATCCAAGCATCAATTCCTCCTTTTGTGTTCGTCAGTAAAAAGTGCTGATTATTCACATGAGGAAAATATGGGCGGAAACATCTAACACTTTCCAGCATTGACCACCTGCTAGAACAGTTTGAGCGTGTGGCTTTCACTGCTACAAAAACTTCTTCATCCTAAACTGTCTTGCCACACTTTTCCTTTCCATATGTTACCGGTACACAAACAAGAGATCTTAATGAAGTATCCCATTCATTTTTAATGCATAGGTAAACATCACCGTGTCTTTTTCCTATTTGTTCTCTCTGTCAGCTGCAGCCAAGTCTGGGCAAAAGCTTCCCTTTTGCCTTTGTAGATGAGTAAACTGCAAAACACCTCACCATGTATTCGTGGGAAAACTTGCTGCGGCTTACTTACTTTTGGTTTAAGCGAATCATGAATTAAATATGCTTCCCTTCAACATCCACCAGTGTTGAGAACTTAAAAGAGGGAAATTGGATTTGCAGAAGGCTTACAGTGCAGAATGCGGCACGCCGGTGCCCGTCAAGAACTGAATTTTTCACTCGTATAAATAATGTCTCCTAAATATTTTTTCTCTCTCTGTGGAACGGGTACACAGAGTTTGACACTGGGCTCCAATAATGCAGCATGGCGCCATCATATTTATTTGTTTTGAATGCTTCTGTGAGTTTCACACAGAATATTGTTTTTGATGCTTGCCAACAGATCCAAACTGTAAATGTAGCAGAAATAACAGAAGCTATAATTGCATGCTAATATGCAGAATCACTGGTAGAGCATTTAAAGTCCCAACATTACGTCCTCTGAATGAAGACTTCTAAAGCATTGCTTCTGTGAAGCCATTTAAATGCCATGAATGCTTTAGCAGAAGCGTCACATAACCAGTGACCATGCAGATTAAAAACTGCTTCTCTTCATTGCTCATGATATTAAAGGGATAGTTCAGACTTTTTGAAGTGGGGTTGTGTGGGGTACTTATCCACAGTCAGTGTATTACCTACAGCAGATGTCAGTCTGCATGCCTCAAGTGCGGAAAAGCAGCAGGAGTGTGCCACAGAAGCAACGTACTGCTGTGAATGGGGGCAGCAGCAAAATGTATTTTAGCCACTTAAAAAGTCCCACATAAAAAAAATCAATATTATGTTTTGGTGTAAGCTATATTGAGACTATTTTTTAACCCTTAACTTTTACATCAGACAGGCTGCTCTGATAGGAAACCTGTTAATGGCCTAAATTCCCCATCCATGCTCTTGTGAAAGCCACCAGACTCCACTGACAAAACCAGTAATTTTACCTCGCTGAACACAGGAGCTGCTGGTCTACTGCTGCTTCATTCATTTAGTTAGTTTGTGTTATTGTGTGACTTTGGTGGATCCAAATAAATCCTTTTAGATGCCAAAGTTACACAATGACACAATCAAAATAACTCTCAGCAGTAGGCAGCAGTAGACCAGCAGCTCCCGTGTTCAGCGATGCTAAATCACTGTTTTCTCAGTGGAGTTTGGTTTTGAAGAGAGCAATACAGCGGCTTCATTTTCCTGTTGGAAACCACTGTCTGACATTCACATTCAGCATGAAAAATACTCTCAGTATGATGTAAAGTTAAACAGACATTGATTTTTTTTAGGTGCCTGTACCAAATGATAGCCATTGTATGTACTATACTGTCTATGTATCTCTAAGTACTCCACACAACCAAACTTCAAAAAATCTGAACTCTCCCTTTAATAAAACATTTCCTGTGGCAGGTGAAGCACTCTTTTAGGTGGTTTGGTCCATCTGATTTAACAAAACACTTCAGCCTTGTTTAGTCCTGTAATTTGGGCTATTGCTGTATAGAGAATTGTATCCCGATTGTTCCCTATTGTCTTCCCTTAATAGGCCAATGTGCCTCTCCAGTCCAGACATTGTGAGTGGGTTATGATTGCTTGTTTGTTTCCAATTGATTTGTCAAGAGGAAGCCTTTCACATTCTCCATATTTGCTCTGGTTGACCAGAGAGAGAGAAAAAAAACTGTCTTTGCACAATGGTGCCATTTGAAATACGCTGGCATGGTGGATGTTTATTGGAAAGTTAAGCGCTGTATAAACAAAGGCTGGCGGTTTTTCAGATCTGCAGCCAACCAGAACATTGAACTGTTGTCTATCTGTCATTGGATTTCAATCTTTTTTTTTTTTCCTTGGGTATTATGTAAATACGAAAAAAAGGAAAGGAGCCCCACCACACTGATCTCAAAACGCTGAACATGGCCACAACCGGATTTGAAATTTATTGGCAAAATCAAAAGAAATAAAAAAGGTAATAGAGTTTCTGATCTCACATAACATCAGATTACATTTGATTCCTGTGACTTTAAAAAGTAGCGACTGGCTTTGGTGGTAAAACCAGCAGTGTTTTTTTCTCTCCTCACAGACACAGTGTTTGTTTCTCAGGCTGTGAAACCAAACCGCTCCCTTATTACTCTACCTCACTTAAAATTGGGACCTTGCTTTGCCCTGTCTCTCTAATTTCTTTTTACAAGGGCAGTTGTTCCAGAGCGCTGGCTGCATGCGCCTCTGCTGCACTGCATTCTCGATGCTACCACACTCCAGAGCCCATTATCACTCTCACTATCAGGTGAACGGAGTGTGGGTGCAGCTGCTTTACCAAGTACATGTTCTCGCTGTGAATTCAATTTGTGGCAACACGTCTGTGGGAGTGTCACTGCACAACGTGTCCTTCCTTGAGATACTCGAGGCCTTGGCTGCGCCAAGTTTGTTAAGTCAGCTCAGGAGAGAGTGTGTGGGAGGGAGGGAGAGGAGATTGGAGATCCTTAATGCATTACGACAACTTGTTGCTGAATTTTGTGGAGGCAAACAGCTATAATATATGCTGACCTTAAGTGCATCATGTCTAGGATCAGCACACAGTGTCTAAAAAACTTAGACACGGACGTCATGAGCTTCACAAGTTTGGGCATCACTTTTCCTTTCTCAAGCTGCACCGTCTCCCAGTTTGACTGTGAAAATCTAGTGTTTCTATAGCGACTGAAGCTGAAACAATCCAAGCGAACACTGAAACCACCAGGCCACAAATTACACATCTATAACCTATTTTGGCCTCCAAAGATATACAGTGTACTTTTACATGATTGTAACTGCAGTATGATTTGCTGATGTCCTCCTGAATTATTCCTTGAATGTTTCTGGATTGAGACTTCAGTGATCTTTGGCTGGCCACACACACACACACACACACACACACACACACACACACACACAAATGTACATACCAGGTTCTCCATTGCGGCCTCTTCTTCCTCGCTTTCCCGGAGGTCCTGCAGAGAAGAATATAATACATTTTAGACAGTAATTTGATTGTCTTTTTGTTTGTATAAGTTTCATTTTCTTCGAGTATTCTCACAGTCTAACCACCCTACAGCAGGGTGAGGAAGAGCCACTGAAAAATATTGCCTTTGGACTATAAACACCTGAAAATCTCAAGGTTCATTAAGTATTTAGGCTCTATTTATACATAACCTGAGGTGGAAAAAGGAAACACACACTGTGTTGTTACAAAAGTGTGTTTCAGGCTGTCATTTCTGTTTCTTTTTCCCTTTTTTTCCGAGTTTTTCCTTTCAGCACGGATGCCCCGGTTTTTAATTTGTTTATCTAGACAGTGTTTTCCTGTTGCCATTTTCCTGTCAACACTATCAATCTGCTAAAACTCAGCTGGAGGAGTAAAACAATTACACGCTTTGCCAGGTTTTACATGTTGAAGACTTGACTGGGTTGTATTGTGTGCAGGTAGCTCTCAGTTTGGAAACTGGGAGCATCTCTCCCAAAATGACCTCTTCCTCGCAGCAATGCATGCAGTCTTTTTCTGAGGTTGGCAGCTGGAAACAAATTCTCAGACATTGGCATTTTGTTTGCTCTCCGCCCAAAAGAAGTGTGCATTCACAATTTAGCCAAAGGGTAAAGCTATAACTTTTAGACTAGCTGGAAATTAGAAGTTCTTATGATTACACAAACAGGGAACTCTCCGCTCCTTTTGTGGGGGACTTGTCAACTCGCAATGCAATGGATAATATCTAGGAAGGAAAAATTGCTCTTTCCACTCAACATGAAAGGAGCTGTCAGGATCAAAAAAGATTGGAAGTTAATGTAACCAAGAGGAACAATCTTCCCTGTCTGGTTCTGCATCACAGAAAATATCCAGATCCAATTTCAGGGAGCAATGATACTGTGAAGAGTTATTATGCAAATCGTCTGGAAGACTGTAGAGCCTATACCACCAAAGAATAGCATTTTGTCATCATGTTAGAGGTTAAAGATAATTACAGTAATGTAATGGGCTTGCTGAAAGTTTTTGAAGAGGCTGCAAAACTCACCAATAATTGCCTGAGTGTCAAAAGTTGCTCCAAGGGATGACTCTAAGACACTGGGCTTTCATATGCAGTTATATAACAGGATTTAAAATACACAACAACCAGAATAATTATAATCTAAATAACCTGATCTGACCTCCAACCCCCAGACAGCACAAAATGTTTCAGAATGCCGTCTAATAAACTTAACTGTCTGCATTTGCCTTCTGCCACTTGAGCATACATCCCTCTATAAGGAGGGACAATAAAAGTTACAAATTTAAGAGTCAAATAAACAATAACAATGACTTTTACACAGTGTTTGGCTGATTTAGGACACTCCAGATGTTTTACCAGGGTGCAAAATGTAGGATTATGTTGCACAACTCTTTGCATGATGCTTAGTCCTCAATTTGATCCCACTGTTTGGCTCCAGCTCTGCTCCTTTTGGACTGTTTCCAGGATAATGTCAGGCGCTGCCAGTGAAGGGTCCCGGCACAGTTTGAAGAATATAACCACAGGTGGAGTCTGACTCTCACTTTACCATGGTTCACATCAACCGGTTTCTCCATAGGTTTGTTTTTTAAGGTTTTAAAAGAAGCAGAAGGAGGTTTACTGCGCTTGGCAGTCATTTCATTGTTTCTCACTTTAAAATGATACTTGACACCTCTGGGAGGAATATTCTGTGTGACGATACGACATCCTCCTGATTTCGGTGGTATATTTTTGACAGCTGCTGAGAAAACACTCCCCACATGGGACTCAGTGGTCCAGACAAAATACCCAAAATTATTTTCAGATATCATCATGATTCACAATATTCATCACAATATTTTTTTTCTGATTATAGCCTGTAAGGAGAGATTCCCATACAAACCAACCGTACCAGTAACTTTGCAGAGTATGCCAACAAAAACGCTATAACGTTTCAGTTTATAAAACACAAGTGAAAGAATAACTTAAAGTCTATCAGGACCACTCAAAGCGAGTTTTCAGATGTTTTTTAATCAATTAAGACAAAAAAACAGAGACCAAGTATTGTGAGGCCTCTGGTCATAAATAAAATGAATCGGACTCAAACTGGGTCCTGAAGTGCTGAGAGATCTTAAGCTGCCTGTCAAGGCAAAGCATCACTCTCTCTCAAAAACATTGTATCTGGCCTGCTAGTTTCTCACTGCATCCCAAGTACTGTCATGGAACAGTGGTTTCAGAAAAAAAATGTGGCAGGGAATTTCATGATGAGGGTCAACAACTATGAACAATCTGTTGAAATCTTTTCAACCTTTTCAACAGCTTTTGAGTCTGAAAGTGAAATAAATCAAAATGATCTTGATGTTCATTCAAATGTTTGGTCAGACAAAGTTTATGGTCAGACAAATTAAAATAGCCCCTGTGGTGTGTTGTGTATTGTGTTTTTACATTGTGTTTTTTGGTGGCTTTTGTATTTTAGAGAGTAAGCATCAGAAAACCACTTTACAATGCAGGACCAGAAACAAAAGGCATCAATGTGTGCTGTTTGGTTCATTTTTTGCCACACTGATGGAGTGGCTCTATGGGTGGCAGTGTCAGTCAGTTGAATGGTCAGTCAACCACTTCAGTCCAGATTGATAAATATCTCCACAACTACTGGATTGACTGTCATGACATTTTGTGCAGACCCATATGCTCCCCAGATGATGAATCCTACTGACTTTGGTGATCTCACGACTTTTCCTTTCCTAACACCCAAAGGTTTACATTTGTGGTTTTGGCTGAAATTGGATGGACTGCCTAAAACTTTTGTACGGACATCCGTACGGACATCCGACAATGCTAACATGCAGATTAGCATGTTAGCATTGTCACTGTGAGTCAGTTAGCATATTAACATTAGCATTCAACTCAAAACACTGCTGTGCCAAAGTGCAGCCTTATTAGCTGCTGGCATTACAGAGATTTGTCCTAAACACAAATATGTGGTAACTCAAATTTAACAATGTTTAAAATACAAATATGAAATGTATAATAACTGCATAGAGAGACTGCATACATGATCACATCATGTGGACACCAAATGTCCAATTTTTGGGTTAGTATGAGAGTTTCAAACATGCCGTGACTTGAAAGCAAAGTTGCAAAAGAGTGAATGTTAAAGGCTGCAGCCAAATGCAGCAATTAAATTTACACCGCGGGATACTGACAAACATAACATGCCACATTGCAAATCAGAATATTGACCAGTTGAGCGTATTCATATTCAGTGAGGATTTTTTCTTTTTTTAAAATCACATTAAAAGTTGACACACTTGCACAAATACAATGAACCATGGAACTTCTAATACATCCTCATTGTATCTGCTAATATGAGGATAATGGATTGCAATGAGACTGGCACCAGGTTTGCTTTGAGAGCAGCATGGAACCATCAGCATAATGCTTTCGATCTCAAAATTTATTCATATTCTGCTTTTTGAAGAACAGTAAAACAACATGAAATTTCTTGCAATCCCACAAAATGTTTTTGTCCAAAATACTGATACAAGTAGTCATTTTAATGCTACTTGGCAGAAAAGATTTCCATGTAATTGGCAGTATTGTGAAACATGCTGTTTGTTAAGCCATGGCTGTATTGTTTTTGAGTACTTTTGCTCATGTTGTTCATTACAACATTATTTCAAAGTTACGCATTGCTTGATATAATAAACTTCATGTTTATACTTCATGCATTTGAGACACTATTGCATTTTACCGCTACCCATCATCCATAAAATATTGATTGACCCTGAACAGCTAACAGAGCTGCACCTCTGCTCTATTTCTCTTTTTCCTCTGAATCAATCAGTTTCAAGTGAACCAGCCCCAGACTGACTCATTTACAATACCAGCATTGTTTCAGAGCTTGATATACATAATCAGACCACTCAATGTTTCTCTCGCAAAGTAATACGGCTATTCCTCGGAATAAAAGTTAAGCCAAAAATAGCAAACTGGGTACCAGTTCCATTCTCCAATGTAAATCATGTTTGAAGAGAATTGGCTTTAGACCTCTCAGCAAACCCAGCTGCCACTTTCTAAGTAAAGTGAATACATTCAGATGTTTTATACAAGTGAGATGTAGTTTACATTGTCCCATGTTAAAATGTCATCAAATGAAAAGTGAAAATTAAAGGTCCCCTGCAGGAACATTAAAGTATCTAAAAATATTCTGCTATGATTATTATTTTGTTTAACATGGTTTTCCTATATAAAAAAAGAAGAAAAGAAGCTGGAAGCAGATCTACACTTTCTTCCTCTTTGAGAAATTTTGGATCTGGCCTCCACCCGGCCCACCACCTCTGCTAGCAGTGGGTTTTGCTTTCTGTTTCCTTCAATGCTGCTCATGCTAGTTGAACAGTGAAAAAGCAGTATGCCCAAAGATGCCTAGCTTTAGTGTTTGAGGAAACAACAGAGAAAGTGAGCTGTACATTTTTTAGCCTTAGTTGGACCCAGACTCAGACCCTGACGTGCACCAAAATTGGCATATGTGTTTCAGATCGGCAAATGTGGTTAGCATCGTCTTTTTGTTTATGTTGTTTGTAAGCTTGCTAGCTTTTAGGCCAACTGGCCATAGCTGACACAGCAGTGGTTGTGAAACATAAAAATTATATCTGCTAATATCTGCTGAGGTGTTTATATTATATCCAAATACTGCACACTCACAAATCTGCACAATATCTTGTTTTCTTTGAAAAGGTTTTACTTTTGATTGGCCATGTAACAAACACCTGCTTAAAGAGATCAATTCAGTGCCAAACATCGACAGATTTTATGTTTGATTCACCACACATCTTTCACGGTTAATTTTAAAACTATTTCCCTTACTGTCATGCTAAATTGTCAACTACTAGTATATTTCATGGATACCAAAAGCACCACATGCTGACCTCACTGTTTATAAATGAGTCATAAAAATACAATACCCAGTAGGACTGTTTGGGAGAAATGTCATAGCAGTACAATACTTTCAGTGCCAATGTTTTCAGAAACTGTCATGAAATTGTTCTACTGGCGATAATTTGACGCCTGATGTCTCTGAAAGATGTTCTGTAGCGATTATAGGGAGCAATTTTCTTTTGTATGCTGTTATATAAATAGACCTTGCTTTTGATTCCCAGTTGAAATGTATGACAATGGTTTTGTCATGATTGTCAGGATCCATCATGGTGGAAAAGTAATGACTGCTTCGCCATTGTGTTGGCAAACCTATCAATCTCTTTGAAAAGTCATTTTAAACATTCTTAAAATGTCTCTTAAATTTTATCACTGGCTGCCTCTATCAGAATTAAAGGATACAGTCTATTGAGCAATCTCAAGGTGGCTCTCAACTAGGCTCAGAACTTGGGGCTTTGGTTGACTGAAATGTTGAGAATATTTACCACAAAAAAAATCTGATGATCAATGTCTTTGCAAGTATTCCAAGGATTTAGGAAGATTTAGTTGAAACAGACTTTAATATAGTCCATTTAATCCCACAACATGGATGGATGAGTTTATTAAACCTGGCAACACTTGGGTATCCAGGTCAACAGAACTAAAGCTACACAAAAGCTGGCTTTCAACCGTACAATCATTTGTTACTTTACAAGTACATTTTTGTGGAAACATCTGGCACAGAAGATGACAATTTCGATCCAAGATCCTTATTACTCTGCATGACAATGAATAAATCAATACATAAAATGCTAATTCATGGAACACAGGGTCTACTGTCCAAGGGGAAAAAATGGAAATTGGACCACAATTTTACAATCAGCCTCATCCGTAAATGTCACCGCTCTCGTCATCTTTGAGGGGATGTGTATTGTTGTCAAAATATGAATTGCAAAATATAACAGCTAACACAGAGGGCTGCGCCAGCAAAATGATTTTGGAATATCTGCAAGTTTTTAGAAAATTGACAAAAAATGTTAGTGATTTTAGTCTAGAAACTGTTAATCCTTTAGATATCTAATAGATTAATTTAGATAATTAAATGAAGAGTTGAACTATAATTTTAGATGAACTAAAGACTAAGTGAAGAGTTTATTCATTACATGTAGATAACTATATAAAGAACTGTACTTATTACCTTAATCTCACTAAATGAAGTGTTTCTTCATGACTTTTATGCAACTATACAAAGTGTTTGTCCAGTACTTTTATCCAGCTATATGAAGTGTTAATCCATTACCTTTCTTCATATAAAGTCTTTATTCATTACTTTTATCAAACTATATGAAATGTTTACCATTACTTTTATCTCACTATATGCATATAGTGAGATAAAAGTATTGGATTAACATTCCAGTACTTCTATTTTACTACATAAAGTGTTTATCTATTACTTTAACAAGTATTAATCCATAATCTTTAACTATGTGAAGAGTTTATCCATGATTTTTATCTAACTATAACTTAACTATTTACAACATTTATCTCTTTTAACTTCTCTGCTGCCTTGTTAACTAGTTTTCATGCACTCTCAACACAGACGTTACAGCTGACTCCAATTATACATTGTCATCTTTTCAAATAAGTTGAACTACTCTATAATCTTTCCACGTAACCGCAAAACAACTGCAGACGTACCCCCTGGGGTACAAGTAACCTCGGTTAAAAGTCACTACAGTAGTTTATTATTCTCTGTATGCACTAACAACGCTGTGTGCTTTTGATTTAGCTCATTTAATAAATGCATAATTTATGGAATGACCAAACTCACCTCTGAGGTCTTTGAGGTTACAAATGTTAAAAATCAGAGTTATACTGTATCCGTGTGTCTTAGGCACAAACACTCAATTCAAAACTTGAGGAAGTCTAACACAGTCAACAGATAACAGTACAACAAGATGAAGATCTGGACTGTGTCTCTGTCTAATTCAAACTCGTCTTGAGGTCATCAGTCATGAGTATTGTTGAGAGAAATAGGAAAGTCCTCTTGAACTTGTGACCCAATAAACTTGCTCTGGACAGGAAGCCTTTGTGGCACCCAGACTGACCTTCTTAACTACTTTTACTTAATCCCTTAACTTCCTCAAACCCTTTCAATTTGAAAGCAGAACAAAGAATTTCTTCTCAAATAAGCCCTGTGCTGGCACTTAAATTACCATAACGCTCTCTAAAAGTTCGTAGCATGACTGGTGGTCTTAAGGTAGTTCTCTTGTCCCTTTTAAGCTGCTTATTTACCATAAGAAAAGCATCCAAATTCCATCCAAAATATTTAATGCCTGCCACAACTTTGTATGAGGTCAACTGTAGGTTCTTGCAAAAGCACCCAAAATTCCTGACACACATAACACAAACTTTGCCTCTGATGGTTTTTTTTCCAAAATGCAAACATGAGATATATGGATGTTTGCAATCCACTTAAAATCAGCTTCACACCGTGTCACTGGAAGTTCACGTCCTGGAAATTAGAGGTAACTTTCCACATTCCAGCAATCTGATACAAGGAGCAGACTACAGCATGGTTAGCATGTAATGTCAAGCAATTCCAAAGAGCAACCCTATTATCAACCTTGCTTAACAGCGGTGGTTCTTTAACTGCCTTCAAATAGGAACCGTGCTGTTTGGATTATTTTTCTTGCAAGCAAAAAATAAACTGTGGATTATAAAACAGAATAGTATAACGGTTTGTTAACCTGTTCAAGGAGGGCTAAGCTACTATAGTGTCAAATCAAGACTTCTGTATGTTATAACAGACTTCAGAAGGGGTTTTGGCAACACTTTATAAACACCAAATTCTGCAGAAGAAAATGGGGGCTATTTTAATTTTCCCAAGACACACATTTGAATCCCAACCTGACCTAGAAAAACAATCTTCTAAAGGATATTTCACATTATTCCCTGATTCTGCGGCATATATCTTCATTATCCTTATTTCCAACTACACTTAACTCCAATGTAACCACTTCCTGAGTAAATATGATGATTATAGCCATTTCCTAAATAATTCTGCCCAATTATATTTAATCTGTTGCCCGGTAAAGAAACAATTGTGTCTGATTTTTACATTTACTCATTGTACTTTTGTGGTGCACTCATTTTGTCACCACATAATATCTTGCACAGTATTTTCACACACATACACACTGCAGTATAAATGCTGATTTTTAGTTATGTGAATGAAATCTAAGAGATTCCACAACTTTCTTGGAGAGCATCTTGTTTTTACCTGTATTAAATGCATTGTTATATGTAGTTTGACATTTGTTTACACTGCTACTCAAGACAGTATGATTAGCAAGCTGGAAATTTACAGTTTGATTTATACAACAGCCGTAAAGCAAGACATCTCACTGATTAGGGGCTGAATTGCATCTAACGAACAGTCATGAGGGGTAATGAACAGTGACGCCTGCTCCACATACTCTAATGAAACTCACTTCTGCAGTTTTCAATTACAAGCCATTATGAGCACATGCAGTCCTGATACACTCAAGAGTCTGTGCCAGTGTTGTTATCATTATGTTAAAGTTGAAGCTAATTCACTGCACCAACAGGACACTTGTTAATGTCAGATAGTCCCAAGACATCACCCAAGGGGAATCTGAAACTAATTACATAAACCAGCATTCATTACAATGCGGAGTGCAGCAACTGATTAAAAAAAAAAAAATTAACGATGCATGGTTTCCATAAGTGTATCTATGTGTGTGTGTACACTCGGCAGTGGTCAGAGGATGTTATCAACTTGAAATTAATTCATTTCTCCACCCATCCCTGATGAATATGGCAATTTCGTGGCTGTGAGTGTGTGTTGGTCGGGTCCTGCGCTGTGTTTGTCCAGATGCCAGTTATCAGTTCATTAAACCACGAGTCAATCCATTACGATGCAAGGAATTTGTCTGTCATTGCAGGCTCCATTAACACTGCGTCAGGCAGATTGAAACTAGTATTAAAAATGCATCTCTCTCCATGCACCACCACGGTAAAATAGACCTGCCCAAAGTTGCACTAATTGCAGACAATTTAACTGTTTTTGCACTCAAGAGTCTCTGCATTGATTGAGTATTTACAGGCCCGCAGTGGTCTTTTGCACCTAACACCTAGACTCACACACACACTCTTAACAGACAGTTTCAGGGATTGAAAATCATTACAGAACAAGCAGCTCTTCACTAGTTCTTTTTCAAATACACACACACACACACTCGTTTGTACTGTAGAAGACAAATGACATGAATATGACTATGGCTGGCAGGCACGCATGGATCATCTACGCTTTTGCTCCGGTTCAGTGTCAAGGCTGGAACGCTCCTGAGGAGGAAGCAGGGCCTTTGAGAGAGCCTTTTCATCACCTTCAGAGATCAATGTGTTTTCCTCTGGCAACAGGCTGAGTGCTGGGATACTTGAGACCCACCCCGTGCGCTACACACTGCAATTATCCTCCCCGCAGTACTGACTGCGGTTGTGATGGAAGCAGAACACACTCCCTGATGAGGGGAGGTCAGTAATAAGCCAATCGATTGGCCAAGTCCCATCACTTTATGCTGCGAGTTAAATTGGCGCGGGCGGCCATCCTGACGGCTCTATCAGAGATCTTTGCTGTAGGCTGAGGACATTCCTAGTAACATAACCTACGCTTGCATGTGAAGGGAGTGTTACTTTTGGGTAACTTTCTAAACTTAACTTGAAATCTGAAAACAATCCAACAATTTCATGTCGTGAAAATAAAAAAGGGAAACACGAGGATGAGCCCAGCTTGGCTTGGCTGGGCCGAAGTGTAATCCACAGTGGAAATTAATGGTTTCTCTTGAGTGTTAACCAAGTTATATCTTGGCATTAACCATGCATGAACAGCGGCTTAGAAATCCACAAGATAAATAAAACATAATTTAATTGTCATGACAAAAACGGCCATCTAAAGCAGTCTGGTCACCTTGAACTGAACTGTATCGTACTCCACCTGAGCTCCAAGAGAACCATTAGATGTTAGAGGCAAGTTAACAAAGAGTCTGGAACAGAAACATCAGCAACCAAGATTTAACCCTTTGAAAACTGAGTACATTGGCTTGATTTCTTTCAAAAACATGAAAAGAAGGAATTGAGCAACTTAACCAGAAATGGACCAAAAATTAGGAGGGAAAAAGTTACAAGAATAATACCTGAAAATAAGCCAAAAAAGGTAGAAACCAAAAAGAATAATGAAGATTGTTTTCTGGACATTCTCTCCAATTTAACAATAATCTCCCCACAGCAATTGTTCAGGTCATTTTCTTGTCACCTTTTACTTATTCTTTCACAATTTGCCAAATACTTCTTTCCAAGTTGCACATTGCCTTTTTCTAAGTTTTCAAAAGAAATCAAACCAATCATTTTCATTTCCCAGAGGTTTCAATGCTTAAGAAAAGCATCTGAATGCAGCACAATGCAGGGTCCAAAAGGTTAAAAGACTAAAGGCCTCAACACAGGTGTGATTTGTGGAATCTGGTTTGCTCAAACACACATATTAAGCAAGGAAGGGCCAAGAAAAAGAGTTTGTTAATCCACTCAGCATATGCACACAGAGAGGGAAGCAACCTCAGTCTAACCTAGCAAGCATTGATTAGCCACCCAGTCAGTGACTGATTTAAGCTTCTGAGCTGAGTACTCTGGTCAATCAATATCCTTAATTAGACCCCGAAAAACTGAGATGCAGATGTCAGCAAATAACCCTAGTGTGCTAAATTTAGTACTTAAGTTACTACAAGATAAACTACTGTTATTTGATCATTCAGGCTGGTGGAATCCTGATTTATCCTTTTGAAAAGTGACTCGATGGCATCCAGATGAATACTAAAGAAAGTAGGGACACATGGACATGTGGCAAAATGACTCCTTCCTGCCAGGAGATGCTTTTGAAGCTGATCAAGGGTGTGTTTGGCGAATATTGTACGACGCATACTGATGGCGACATAGTATCACATAGACCTGTGTGTGTGCCTTCTTCTGTGTGTGTGCTCGAATGCTTGGGTTGCTGAAATAGTTGCAAGAGCATTTCTGGTCACTGGAAGAAATTGTCCACTGGGATGCCAAAAGGCAAATGGGACATACAGTGCATGGTTAGCATCAAATGATCCCTCTCTTGTTCAAGTTCAAATGAAATACTTTATCTGTGTTTAAGACTTCTGTGGCTATTGAATGTCACATGGAAATCATGTGTAACCCTATACCTGCTGCTAACGGATGACATGACTGCTGGCTGACCTCATCATTGCCAGGGATGTGTGAGCCAGTATGCGCAGTGTGCGTATGTGTCTGTGGTGCGCGTGCGGATGGATTTAGAGACGTAGAGCCGTATAACATGGACCACAGGGCCCCAAACTGCTCAAGGACAGTCGTTGCCGTTCCTAAGCCAAGATGAAGTCGATGGAGAAAAGCCAACTGCGCTCAAGTCAAAAATGTTATTACACTCCTCAACTATTTTAATAGACTGGCATACAGTACTCTCCGCCCAAATAACTGCTGCACCGCTGGGTGCACCTAAAGTAACAAAATCTTTAAATATTTGCATTATATCTGGTGTTTCTTTGGGATTACGCAGAACAAATACCATGTATTTTCATATGGTATCATATTCTTTCCTCATGTATTTCCTTTATCTAAGTGTATTTAACTGGTGTCACACAATGCTTACATGATGTAAAATTATATGTTTTCCTTTCATAAAGTATAAAATTAGGAAACATATTCCATGTTGTTCACATTTGTGTTGCTATGACCATTTCACCTCTATGTAATCCCTGTTGTTTGATAAGAATCTTTATTTAAAGGAATGTTGCACACACAAAATGATCATTTATATGTCAATTACTCACCCCTGTGTCACATTGCATCCACGAAGAATCCAAAAAACTGAGAAACTGTTGATGAATCTGAGTACAAGGGGGCCACGTTTATTGCACAACTATTTCAAAACATCGGTTTACAAACTCTCACACAACTCGTGCAGTGTAATCCACATCTCATTTATTCAGTCATATGCTAAGTGCTTCCCAAAACACATGCTTTAGCTAAAACGGTACTATTTAAAACACTTCTAGATGAATGGCTTTTGTTGGAATTCTGTGCAATGGAATGCACACGCTTGTCCTGGCACATAATCGTAAGCTGAAGTGTTAAATGTGAAATAGTAAGGTGAGGTGTTGTCAAATTTATTAATCTATTAATAAATGTTGATTCTGAATATTTGTTTTTTTAGTACTATTTTTTTGCAATAGAAGTGCACTGATATGAGCTGCATTTTCTTGCTTTATCCTATTTCCAATATTTGCTAGTTTTTCTACCGTTCTCTGCTACTGAACAAGAATAGAAAACTTGTCATCATGCTATAGGCTTGTTATATTCATCTTTTAATCAGAATTGTTAATTTGATGCCCTCAATGTCAGTTTTTCCCTGTGGTCTCAAAAAAGGTGTCAGATATGGATATATTTCATGGCACTGCATCAAAGTTAGAAATGCCAGCATCCTGACAACACCAGTAAGGTTTTAGTGAAAATGCATGTGTGGGGGAAGTACTGGACATATGACTGGATAAATGGGACTTGAATCATACTGAAGGAGTTGTATGAGATTTGGATATAATTTTGCTGTTAAACATGGTCCTAATTTCATGCAGTTCATCAAGATTTTTTCCTGTTTTTTATTCTTTGCTCAGCTTGGAGGCATGTGAGAAAAGGTTTTCTTCACATTCTATGTAACATGGGGTGAGTAAGTGATATACAAATGATCATTTTGTAAGTGAAGTATTTCTTTAAATCTTAAGGGTCAATTTAGTCAAACTACTGAATGAAAAAAAGAGCATATTTTCACAAAAGCAGCTATTTAATGTTGGATAACTGTCAATTTGTTTCAATGGAAATTTGTTTTTTATCGCAGCTAAATTAATCAAATAGAGTGTTCTCACTGCATTGTTTTTGAAGTATTATATTATACTTAAGATGTGTTTATAGATACAAATGGTGTTCATCAAGTTTTGCGCATGGTTCACAAGTTAGTGCACGTTTAGCACAGTAACAGTAAACAAGTTATTCTAAAGTTCTTTACTCAAAAATCTCAAGTTTATGTATTTTTTCTAGGGCAACAAGTTGATTTTTTTTAAGTAAACTCAACTTTTTTACAAGATTTTACAGTGTATGAGTGTATATCAGGAGCAGTGAATGATTGAGGAAGTGATTTCAGAAACAGCTATTGTCAATCAAATTTAATCAAACTACACCACACAGTCCTAATGATGCAAATTAACTTTGTTTTAAGTGTTTATCTCCTAATAAATAATTACAGAGGATGTTTTTCTCTGAATTTTAAGTTAAATCTTTGCTTTCTTATGCCATGAATATTTGATGTTATTTCAAAGCAAGTTTCCAAAGGGCTTCAAAATGTTGTTTTTTTAATGCATCATAACAGAGGGGAGACAGAAATCCCAAAGACATTTATCTCAAAACCTACACAAATAAAACCAACAAAAAAAAATCTGCATGATAAGACACCACAAAAGTCTAAACTAATACTGCGTACTGACTTTGTTACTTTTACTTTGTTTTGAATTGGTCAGCTAACCTACAATTTCACTTGGGGTTTCCATCCGCTTTGATCTGCCCTCTATGGTCGTGTGAGCGCAATATTGTTTTTTCTCTACACTCAACTGTATTTTATCCCCACAGCTCCCAAGAGCTTCACTTTCACTATCTTTCAACTTATCAGCCAGCCTTGGTGGTCTGTTTACTTGAGCATTGCATGACCCATGTTGGATTATTCCTGCAACAGTTTGAGCACGCAAGCGTGACGGGTACAGGCTCTTGTGTCATAGATACCCTATCTTGTCAACAGCAGAGGAAAATGTATGATAGAAAGGCTGCGATGAAAAGGGGGGGCGGAAGAGAAGCTGGGAAGGGGATCTCTTAGTAGAATAGAGGGATGAAAGATTTAAGAGCAAAATGGAAAGTTGAGAGTCTGGAGCGGAGTGTTTGGGGTCTGTTGCGTGAAGTTGTTGAATTCACTGTTCATATAAAACTCCTCAGTCAGGGCAGATGTTACGGTTGTTACACTCCAGCAATGTACATTGGACATAAAATGACAGCAAAGGGATCTTTTTATCATTTCACATGAAAGAATGAGTGAGACCGATGTAATTTAAGTCTGAAACTAGAATTTCATCAAATTCAAAATGCTCCACTGAACTCCCAAAACTGCCCGCACTAAAGACGAATGCCAATTTAGCCCTCTGCTGGGCACAGGCTGCAGAAAATACAATCCATTTTTCCATTCAGCACACCAGCGAATCATAGAATAATGGTGCAGTATGTCATACCAGCCGTGGTATTATATGTAAAGTCCAGCCTAAGAATGCAGGGAGGCCTCATCTCACCGGACCAGCAGGGTGCTGACAGACTGAGATGGGAGGCTGATGCTCCAGGAGGACAGGTAGGTGTACGGTTACCAAAAGCCGCATCTGGATATGAAACAACTAATCGTCTGCCTCTCACAAACCTATATAACATGCACAGTTGGTGAAAGTGCTAGCAGGATAAACGGGATTACTCAGCTGTATGTCTGCACGCACAAAACGCAGAAGACATTATGTTCCCCGATATATCACGAATCCCTTAAGAAGACTGATAAAGATGACCTGGCTACAGATAGGTAGGATTTCATGGCTTTCCTGAATGCTCTAAATAAACAGCACAGATGAGCTCTGTGAGAATGCTGTAAGTGTCTCCCAGCCGTTCATGGGTCCTGAGTGGAAACGAAAATAAAGTGTCATCATCAGGCTGTCAGCCTATGGACTCACGAGAGTCAGCCAGCTATGAATTTATTTTCCCAACATGGGAAACCCCTCTGCAAGGCTCTGCAAGGATGCATATCTCTCCTCCAGTTTCCAAAAGACATCCCCAAAACAACTAAATCAAAATGAAACACTCTTATTAAAAATTATTACAGACCTCAAAGTATGGTAATCTTGCCACTGTGGACTTGCAATGAAAGCTTGTAAGAAAACGCAGATACAACGAGAACACAAAACATGCAGCTACAGTGCAACTCTGAGTGGAAATGAATTGGTGGTGGAAGCCAAAATTCCCTCAAACAAAGCTCCTGTTTTTCTAACTTCTGTCAATGTTTCCTTTTTAAAAAAAACACACAAACCACTGCACCTTCACTTACTTTTGTGGGCCTTTAATTCCCCATAATGAGGGCAATTCTTTCACAAAGCAATCACAGTTTCTAGCCGGACCTTCCTCCGGAGCTGAGTCATAGCCGACAACAACGGGCTTTATGTACAACTTGTTCATTTTTATTGCAGTACACGGTGTAAAAGCAATTTTGCTCTATTCAGTCAGGGGAGCCTTATAAACAGGTATAAAAGTTAATTCACTCCTCTTACCTTGTACACTTATACAGCAAATTGTTCCACGGAAATTGCACAATCCAACGTACATTACTGCTTAAGCTACAAGTCAGCTATGAAAAGATTTAACACAGAAAAAAATCAGACCACCAGCTGCTAGTTTGTGCAGTGCTTTTCCTCTTGGACCAAAATCAGTGCTATAAAACAAATAGTTGCACATTTAGGAAAATACGCTTTTTTCTTTCTTTTTTGCTTTTTCACTGAGAGTTAGATGTAAAGTTAAAGTAAGACACCAATGTGAAGTTAAGCGTTAGCTAGCTCAGTACTGCTAGGTGGGCGAGCAGTAGATGCACATTCCCTTCTGCACGGTGATACAGTCAGTCGGTGTTGTTTAGAAGAAACAAAATAGTTCCTAGATGAATTTTCTGTTTTTTGTTTGTTTGGTTTTTTTTCTTTTTCTTTTTGAGCACCACATGTCGAGTGTCATCTAATTCCATTATTTTCACGAGAAGACAAACATCTCTACGGCCAATATCTCCAAACTTGGCAACACACCAAAACAATCTAGACTGATGAATAGCACTACATCAAAGAGGAAAAATATAGATTTTTGAATTTGGGTTGAAATGTCTCTTTAACCTCAACAGCTATGGCTTTTTTGGCCAGATGCTGTGATTTCCTAAAGTTCTTGCTTGTTGTTTGCCAAAAAGTGACAACAAGACTCCCAAAAGGGACTACAGGCTGAGAAATAGTTTAGCACATAACCCCACATATAGCCTCAACTTGTAGTTGATATATGGATTAGAAAAACAAAATGCAGTATGTGAGTTAGTTGAGGCAGATAGTTTTTTCACCTTTACCTTTGCAAGTATGTCACATTAAAGGAGCTAGAGACACCCAAACTGCTGTTTCACTGTGACTTTAACAAACAGATATGAGTTGTATCAATCTTTTATCTGACATTCAGTAAGACAGGGAATGCATGTAAGTAAAACCACACGGCATTGTTGCTTTCATGCTCCAAGAAACATAAAATGCAGGGCACACGCCACCATGCAAATATAATGAAAACATTTGGAAAGCCTTATGTAATATGAGGAAACGCATTAGTGTAATTATATTAACCATATATTTGGGACTTAATAAGATTGTTAGATATCAAAGTGATGGCATCAAACTTGTGTTAAATATAAATCATATGTGACTTTTTTGTTCATTAAAAAAAAAAAAAAAAAAAGCCAGACACGGTAACACACAGCCACATGAGAAATAACTAGAGGAGGTCTTTCATGATCCCCTGAAGTTCCAAAAGAAAAGACAACAAAGAGTGTTTTGAAAGCACTGAGGCAAAGTACCTCTGCATCATGTTTCCTCCCTGTGTGTCAGTCAAACTGACCAAGTCAAAGGTTGAAGAGAGGGGGAGGGGGGCTCATCCTCTTGGGACAATTTGTAATCCGGACCTGTAGCTTCAGGTGGTTGGAGGGCCAAACTAAAGCTGGCAGTGGGGCCCGGCTCTTCATCGCTACACATTGTTCTTATTACGGGTTTGATCCTAAAGGGTTTTAACAAAGGAGCCACAAATACCACCGCGCTAATGATGGGCCAACTCCTCAGCTGTGAGACATGGCATAGGCTGGAATAAACAACCTACCCGTTTTTAAGTTTTGCAGTAATATATTATTCTTCCATATAGTATCTATATAAGCAGTTTTTATACATATTTAAGTAAGCTTTCCTATGAATTAAAGGAATTCAAGGGGAAAAGTTATAAAATGCAAGTTTGTGACCAGAAGCCTGTCAATTTAAATCCCCAGACTGTCTGTAAAAGTGTAGTATGTGTGTAGAAAGTAAATGAGTAACACTCTCTCCTCCCTTACTAACTAATTTCAAAATTCCCCTGAGCGAAGAACTTAACCCCCAACTGCTCCAGTGGAGCTCCTCAGAAGCCTGAAAAAGGACTGTGGTTTAGTGGACGGCATGAAAGTGAGGCTGCAAAGTCGACTGCTGCTGACAAAGAGCGAGCATGCTCAATTTCTCCCTGGATAAGATATATTTATGCAGCTGAGAGTCTCCTACCTCCACTTTAAAGCAATAGTTTCGTTACAAGTTGCAGTAAAAGTTTATATCCATGTCAAAACATGCATGCATCACACACATCTTCGCCCCAGTAGCACATAAGATCTATACAATCGGCACAGTTTCAGGATGGACACCCAAAATTGTTGTCACCAATTCAATATCTGAGCAAATGTCTCCTCTTATGTGCCTGAAATATGACATAATGGCCAGAAAAGCAAACCACTGATGTCACAGTGAAATTGACCTTTAAACTTTTGGATTTTAAATGCCGCAATTTCATCATTTTTTCCTATTAGACATGAGTCTGAGTGAAATTCTGTTATAATTAGTGTATGAATTCTTGAGTTGTGAGGTCACAGTGACCTTGACCTTTGAAATTTGACCAACAAATTCTAATCAGTTCATTGTTGAGTCCAAGTGGACGTTTGTACGAAATTTGAGAACATTTCCTGAAGGCTTTCTTGAAAATGAGGCAGACGCAAGGTCACAGTGACCTTGATCTCTGACCATCAAATCCACTTCATCAATAAGTTCAAGTTAACATTTTTGCTACATTTTAAGAAATTTCCTCAAGGTGTTCTTGAGTTATCATGTTCACAAGAATGAGATGGATGCAAGGTTACAGTGACCTTGACCTTTGACCGATGACAACCAAAGTCTAACCAGTTCATCCTTGAGTCAAATCGGACAGACAGACAATCTGGAAAAACATAATGCTTCCAGACTTCACGAACACTGACATTGAGGTAAAAAAAAAAATGGTCAGCATGTAACCCCTCTAAAAACTGTGACTTGTTTTTGTATAATATTTTTCTGTGTGAATTTTATTACCTTTGTACTGAGTCAAGCTAGCTATTTCGAGCTGTTTCCACCATTTATGCTAAGCTAAGACAGCCAGATGCTGGCTGTAGCCTTTAATTTACAGGATAAATGAAAGTGGGATCAAACTCTCCATGTAACTCTTAATATTGCCAAAAATGTTAAACTCTCTCTTTCAGGAAATAACTATGTGAATTGGGAGCATGGTACAAACTACCACACTTACACGGCTTAAGGCATTGTTGGATAAATAGTTAAAGATGACACAAATTACCATTCCCAAATGCTGAACTCCCATACTAACACATTTCCAGTAAAGCAGGATGTTTGGACAGGGCATAACATGAGCAGGGAGGGCAAGGTGAACCGTGGTAAACACGGAAAGTGACTCAGGCGCCCTGGAAACCAGCCTGTGTGGTAATTCAGAGGACTTCTTGCATTCTCGTGTGATTCTTAGATTCCAGCTATTTAAGTAGGAAGTGGACAAAAACCATTAGAGTGCAGGATGTGGCAGGACGAAGGAGAGGGGTCACTTAGTATTAGATGTAGATCAGGACATGGAAAAACCAGCTAACATTAGAAAGGTACATTTCCACATTATTTGATCTTCATTTGTCCCTTATGATTGTGTTTTATCCCAAAAACAACTACAGCCTCTCTTGTAAACTGCAGTATTTAATGAGCTCATGAATTTAAGAGCTTCTAAAGTTTGGGATAAGGAGCACCTTATTCCGCACGGGGTCCAGATGGCAGCTGTACACAACAATCGGCAGTGCACAAATGAGAGCCAGTGCAGAATCAAAGAGGCTATGAGAAAATTTGCAGACGTTTTAAATTAAGCTGGACAATCATCTCCTCTTACATCTCCCGTAATGAGAGAGATTATAGAAGATCAAGCCTCTGAATCTCTTCTGTTCCACCATAAATCATAAGAAGACATGCAAGATTCAATTAGTCCTGCTCGCTTAACCTTGGCAGCGCGGAAATTGCACACCAAACCAAATACCCTGAGCTCAGTATGAGAGGTATTTACAAAAGAGATTTGAGGACATGGGCTGGACCAGTAAATGGCAAACAAACTAATAACCATAGCTGAAAAGAAAGGACTTGAGATTGTTATTAGATAAACAGTGAACAAAACCAGCAGTGCAGTGGAGGATCTTTTGGTTAAATGGCTTATGAGCAGAACCTGGATGTTATTTTCAGGCCACCCATTTGTTCCAGTCCAAGCCAAAGTAGAAATCCTTCAGCATACAATGCGGCTATTGAGTTCCTGGATGGGGCGGTGATAAAAATCTATTCTTATTTAGAGCTTGTGTGTGTCCAAAAGGATCCAAGAACGCACTCTGTTATGGATTACCTTCATGGCATAACGAGCCGCTACACAAACAGAATATGAGGAAACACGAAAGCAAGTTGTTTTTCTACTTAAGCGGCTGCATTTTTAATGCTCTAGATCGTTATTTTTTTTCATCCCAATAAAGTCTTTCATGTCTACAGAGTTTGAACATGTATGTTGCTGTCACCTTTCACAAAGACTCCGTTTAATCAAACTACAAAGCGTTTTGGTTGCTTCATTAAAAGACAGAACTAGGCCAGAGATGATGACATTGAGGAAAGTTTTTTGGGTCTTGAAAAAGAAACTTTTTTTGGGTAGACATAAGATTTGGTTTTCTGACCAAATAAAGTGACAAGTACCGTAACTGGCAACTCTTTGAGTCTCCTGCAGTTCCAATTTCCAAACTCTAATGAAAATGGGATTAGACAGTAGCATATGCATGTTTCCTTATTTACAGTAGGGGACCAGTGGAACGTCAGCTAGACCACACACGTGACATGCACACAGTTTCCATTTGCAGAAAGTAAAAGGATGTTTGCTTTGAGCATTTTAATAAAGAGGGACATCCTCGGAGATGCTTTGATAACAGATGACTCTTTTCGATGTCTACTCTTTGAAGCAGTGGGGATACATTAGGACTATGGTTTGTGTTGATGGCTTTGTTCTGTCTTAAAGTACGCCCATTAAAAAAAGACAGAATTAGCTTTGTTTGACTGAGATCAAATCACCCAAACTTTTGAGTGCAGAGAAAAAGAAGACAGACCTCGTCCTAATATTGGACACTCTTACTGGAAAGGAGCGGGCCTTATTTCTGCAAACAGGGCACTGATTGTGGGTCTGCTGAAGTCAATTACTCGTCCGAGTGGCAGCATACTGTTCACATTACAATTGCCATGTTCTGCTGTTTATTGCTGTGTATGTTCCATGAGAACTTGTCACTGCCTTGCACTTGTGGGAAGCAGATGAAAGTCGAGCCAATGTGTTACTGTACTCCTAAAGAGAGGTTCAATTATTTGAAGCCTGCATGTGAAGATGTTCTGGTCCAAGTTCAGTACCAAGCCATCCTTGACAGCTCTCTCTGAAATCTCTCAGCCTCTGAAACGATGGGATGCGGCATCTATCTGTCTTCAAACATGACCGGTTCTCACAGCGCTCATCATGTACAACAACTGCTCTTGCATGAGCGGTGTTGTCATGTGCTGCTTGGTTAACTGCCTGTGATGTTTTACATGTAACACCTACCCTGGCAGCCTGCACTTTCCACAAGCTCCACTTTATCAATCATTACTGGGAAAGTGTCCGAACGGAGGCCCTCAGCAGTAATTTTGGTGGATCATTTTGTGCGTGCTAAGGCAGTTGTGATCTACGTAAACACTGATCACTTACAGACGGGCATTATTAAAAGCAGGTGGTGGACATTTTAATCTAGTTGTTGAGGATTTAATGCATAAAGATAAAATACTAATTGTGATTGTGGTGACTAATCATGATTATCGTCTCCTTATTTTTACAAATCAATCTGAAATGTGTTCACAATAAGTCAAACATTTTGTCATTTTTACAATTTGTTTTTTGTATGGATAACCAGCTGCTGGCAGTAGTCATACAGTATTTAACAGATTGTTGTGATTATCAATCTTTTCATTTAATTTGCTATCAGAAAAGAAACACGTTCATTTCCCAAAATGTCAAACTATACCTTTAAAGGTCTTATGTGCAGGATCTACCCTCTGCAGAACTTTAACTTCTCCTGTGTAATGAGTGTGTAGGAGAACTACGGTGGCTGAGGCAAAAACTGGAGTGGCCATATCTAATGTCGTAGCTACAAATGTCTTCTTCTAAGGTAATGAAAACACAGTGATTCTTATTTTCAGTCAATTTTACTCTTGTTCAAAGCACAACTAAACATAGCTCAACTTATGGAATGCAGTCATGTGACAACAATCAACCACCAATCCAAGCCAAACCATGGACAAAATTTTAATGCACACTTAAAAAACACTTAGTGTGGCACCCAATAGCTCACCTGGTAGAGCGAGCGCCTCATGTACAGCCCCAAACTCAGGATTTCTGTAAGTTATGGTTATTTAGCAACCTGCCTCGGTGGCCTTGAAAGTTGGGATGGGAAAAGGCAAAAGAGTAGCATCCAGCACCCAACCTCAAGTTTTCCAGATGGTAAAAGTCAAGACATGTTTCCCTGGCCTTATGTACTATGAGCTCTGTATTTACAATCAGCTGTAATTTGATGAGAAAATGGTTGGATTAGTGTGTTATTTAGAACCTGAAGGGAAGACAGACACCTTAATAACTTCAGCCTGATTAATGGGAATGCAAGAATTCACCAAATCAAACTGATACGGCTGGCTAGAAGCCTAAAATACAGCTGCACTGATTCAGACAGCTACAATTACAACAAGACTGGGAAGGAATCACAATTGCATGGATGCAGACGTTTCTGTATTGGAAAAATCCTAATATGACAGCCATATCTTCTTTTATCTCAGTGCCTAATCATGCCAGTTACTGCAGGTTGTCAACAGGCTCCTTTCAAGTCAATACATTTGTCTGTGACAGTGTTGTCAGTCCTTTTAAATGTTTTTGTCAGGTCTCCTGACTCTCACCCTGACAAATGCACACAAGCTTCTCTGTGCTTTAAAGTCTGATAGACTCATTGTTCTGATCAACTAATTATCACAACAGACAGGTAGGAAATAGAAGTGAAAGCCCAAGGGTTCTCTAATTGAGTTTGAAAACTTTCAGTGAAATTTCCAGATTGCAGTGCTTGAGGAGAGAGTCTCTGATTCACCTTTTCACCTGCAGACAGCATTAGCAAACATGAGAGGTATCTACATGTTCTTCCATGCTGCAGCCAAAACCCTCACCTCACTGCAGGTCGAGAGATGCTAAAGCAACTTCAGCCTCCATTTCAGCTCTGATCTGTTTGATATTCCCTCTCTTTTTCCCTCTCTCTCTATCCACTTTTGCAGATGTGTTGCTTTAATTTATGTATTTTGGTTTTGAATTGTTGCCAGTGATTGCATTGTTAACTATTAGCAGAATTTAAAATAACTAAATAATAAATAACTCTCTTACTCTAGTTTCCCTAGTCTCCTATTTTTCCCTGCATCTCTATGTCTCTTTCTCCTCTCTTTCTCCCTCCTTCTTTTCTGTATTAATAATGTCTCCTGTGGACGACACTGAATTTCTATCAACACAATTCAGTTCCTCACAACAGACTCACGGGACAAAATGGGATCCATTCTGTCGTCGTTTTTTTTTTTTTTTGTTTTGTTTTGGGGGGGTGTTACCTAGCTAGCTGCCATGCTTTACTTTTAGATTTGCACTGCTTCCAGTTTGTGTTGCAATTATGGCACAGCAATTTCCCACTGGATAAATAATGTTTTATCTTATCTTAACCCGTAACTTCCACTACATATATAAACACAGCAACAGGAAGCTATAAATAGAAAATAAAAAAAATTTTTTAAAAAGATGTCATAATGGATGTGTGTATGTTATATTGTATCACACCCTATTGCTTCAAAAATTTCATCATGCATCAAATATATACAAACTTTACTGACCCTTTGAGGAAACTAGCCTTGAATTCTAACTACTCCTGATCCACCATATGCCTCGTTCTGCTACTTTACTGCTACTTTCACTTCTCCCTGCAGCATGATCCACTATATTCAAAGGTTTTACCATTTCCAATAAAGCTTGGGAAACTTTGTTGAGCTTTGGCCTTAGCCCAAGAGAAAAGTTCTCTAATGCATGTACACAGTGGAAGCACAAGGGTTTTTTTCTCCCATACCCCAGTTACAGATGGCGAGACCCCGGCTTGTCGGGCTCCCCTGTGCCAAAGCTCTGCCAGGGAGGCCCCTTTGATAATGAGCCTTACACACAATTTACAGCCACACTACAATAATCCTGCAACAATGGTTTCCACATAACTTTTGATTGAATGGGCCTTTACAGGCAGGACCGGGCTTGGACTGGGCTAATAAGTGGCCATCAGTGGGCTTTGCCAAGGTTTACCTCATTGTTCTGTGTGTGACTGCGTGCACTTCGAAGATTTTGAATATGGCACAATGCATATATATCAAAAAAACTTGACACAAGCAGCCACATCAACAGTAAAACTTTGCTGACAATTCTGTGTTTTTGACTTTTCATCGTCATGTTTTGTAAATTTCTATAGAAGACAGACAAAAGAAAGATTTGAGGTCATTTTTTAGTGTCAAAAGTGATTTTGTTGTCCTGAAGGATTAGATAAGAGCATCAGTACCATTCTCATGTACTGTAAATGTGAAGCTACGACCTGGAGCTGGTTAACTTAGCATAAAGACTGGAAAAGGGGCAAAACAGCTAGCCTAGGTAACCAAAATAAGCCTTAAGTGGTATCATTGTCATAGACTGCCAGACGTTACTGTTCCCAGCTAAAGGCCCTGACACACTAAGCCGACGGTCAGGCTTCAATCTACACTGGGCCATCGTTAAGCGTCCGTGGCCCTCATCACTGCCCAGTGGAGAATTTCACAAATGTTGAATTATGTTAGAAGAGAAGATTGATATTACTCATGTCTGTCTGATAAATGTACAGCTAAGTTTAGCATAGAAATTGAAAACAGAGGGGAACAGCTAGCCTGGCTTGGTAACAAAATCCACATACCAGCACCTCTGAAGCTCACTAATTCACATCATATCTTATTTGTTTAATCCATAAAGAAACCAAAGTGTAAAAATGAGAGGTTGCGGTTTTACACAGGATTATGTGCAGGACTATTTTGGATTTTGTTACCTTTGGACAGAGCCAAGCATGCAGCAGTCTTGAGGCTAAGCTAAGCTAACCAGTTGCCCTCTGAAGTCTTATACCTCTCAGATAGATATGAGACTGGTATCAATCTTCCCATCTAACCGTTGGCAAGAAAGCCGGTATATATTTCCCAAAAGGCTGTACTATTGCTTTAAAATGCTTCAAATTAGTGGCTCTGTTCCCAAAGGTTCTGATGGATAACACAGACAAACCCAACACAGACACCAAGATGTTTAATGGAAAGTCAGCCCTATGGTTTCTTTGACATGGGGATAAATTTACCCAAAATTCCTCAATGTTTGTCTGTAGCTCTCTTTGCAGCGGTGGAACTGTAAAAGCAGTTTCAAAGCACACAATAGTGCAATTGTTCAGTGTTGTTGTACAATCAGTAAACAGCTCAGTTGTTATCCTGTCACATAACAAGACGTAGGACATGAGCGTGACGTTGCCAGAAGACATTACGCATGTGAAACTTTAACCGCAGAGGGTAAGAGTACACCCCCGGCATGAAAAGCCCCTTCACCCGTTGTTGTTGTGTGATTTGTGGAGTGGGTAGCTGGAGTTAGATCATGGGCCCTGCTTTAGGTTGTGCCGATGCCAGGCGTATGATGCAAAGGAAAAAGAAGCTCGGGCAGGAGAAGGGTGTGGGAATTCAGAGCTCTGCATGTACACAAGCCTCCAACCTTAGCAACCTGTCTTTACTCAATGTTCACCCCGACGACAGACAGTGCGGCTGTGGAGAGACAGGAGAGGATGCAAGTGGATCTGTCTTTTATCACTGCAGAGTGGTGACCTCTTGAGAAGACTCTTCTTGTTTTTTTCATTGCTACTTTATCAGACAAAGTATGAATTATAACATTTGCAAATCTGACAAACAGAAAACTATTTCAGCTCCAGACTGACTTCATTTGACTCATCACATTTCTGAATAATGTCCTTTTTCAGTCATCGAGCTGTCTGATGACGCATTCATGAAAGCAGATGTCAGACAGTTGACATTTCCCATACCAGAGACATTTCCCTACCCTCTAAATTTTCCCCCTGAAAATGCTTTGTTCCTGTCCTGTCCACTGATGGTTCAGCATATGCCAAAAGGATAGACAAAACCTCCAGCGTCCTGTTTCTGGACTACTTTTAAAGGCTCCTTTAAGGGTAATTGAACAGCAGTGGGTGATGTCCTGAGTGGATTGAGGGGAAGTTGGCGGAGACAGGTGCTTCCCATGGCGCAAAACGCAGAACACCGGAGACCTGGAGAGAGGTTAGATGCCTCAGACAAGGTCACGAGCTGTTTTGACTTCCCCACTCTGCTTTTTTGAATTCTTTGGCAGGTGGTGACAGCTGCATGTAAGCAAAAGGGGTTTGGACTTGGTTTCAAATCTCTTAGTGGCAGAGGGTGGGGGAACACAAACTTTTAGACAGACCGGTCACACGTGATGATAATCTTCACCCTTGTTCGTTTTCTAGGTTCTTGTAAAATCTATGGCTTCATCAGATTATTCCCATACCCTATATATCCCTTTTTTTCTTCTCCTACCTTTTGTTCATACTGTCCCAATACCCTCACTTTGCAAGACTTTAGACGACCTAAATGAAATGATAACTTTGCTCTTGACTTTTAAGACTATCTTCATTCTCAAACATGGACAGTTACTGAACCATAGCAAAATTTAATGGAATTACTTGCTACGGTGACTAATGTAATTATAGCTGACCTAATAAAATAGCGAGAAAAGTGTTCACTTAAAACCAGAGCCTTTAAAAATAAATGAATCCCCATTCTCTTGGCCCCTTTCACCCACCGTAACCAAAGATTTGATTACTAATTAAAAGGAAATTGATGTACGGCATTTTACTAACAGATTGGATAATTTAGGTCTCATCAGGTCATTCAGGAGCACACCTAATGAACTGCAGCTCATTATAAGACTTTAAAGGTATATCATGAAGGAATTGGTATGGCCTGCAAAGGTGAAAGTGAAAGTCAATCCAGCTTTGTTCGCTCAGTGTTTCGCATCACTATATTTGCGTTTTTTCTGCGTTGTGTCCACAGTTTTTGTCGCTTCCTCTGGGTGTATGCTGCTTATGGTAAAGTCCTGACCTCACCTGCCCAGTAACATTCCAAACGCAGAAAGAGGAAAATGAGGTAAATGAAACAATACAGGTAGAGGGTGGGCTCTCTGCAGATAACTATAGCGCCAAACACTTCTAGCAAGTTATAAGTGATGACTTTATATCATTTTAAACTTTTCTGGAAAATCTTGCATAGTTTACCTAAAACCAAGGGTTGGACAGTATGGCCAAACGTGTTATCACTAGGGATGTCAGTTTCAGTAAATTTTGCTTTCTTTAAGCCAAAACCCATTAACAGGTAACTAACTGGTTAATGTTTAAAAAAATAAAAGGCATAAAGTAGGAAAGCCTCGCTGCCTTATAGCTTTACTCTCTACTGGTTCCTCGGCCGCTCTGCTGAGCACCAGAAAGGTCCAGTGGGAACTAGCTACCTAGCGGCACCACTTATCTGGTGTTCAGCTGGTAACGCTGGCCTGGTTGTAAAACAAGTTGCTGCTGAAAAATTAAGCCCACATTACAGTCTCTCCTCTACAAAAAAATTCTTTTAGCATTGTTAACCTAGTCAACTAAGCCACAGTATTTGTTTGTACCATGCATAGACAGTTAGAAACACAATAGTTTAAGGAAAAGGTGTTTCCTAACATCCAGAGACAATTGCATGCCGCATTTTCACTGGAGAATACAGACTTCAATATCTTACTTTATCAAAGTTTGGAAGTATGTCTGAAATCCAATTTCTGTTGCTGGAAATGCTAAACCTGCCTTGACATTTCAATTCTCTGGGGTAATTGCTGTATTTTGTCTTAGCCTTTTGCAGAGATAAGGCATGATCTTTCCTAGCCGAGGTAATAAAGTGCCAAATCATCCATCCTTTCCAATGCAACAAAGAGACCAAAACTTAAGATGACATTATACCAAGGTTGTACATTATACCTTTGACAGCAATGAATTCAAAGATGAAGCAGCTATGAATGCCCTCTCTGGAGCATAATAAAGATGAGGTATTTCGTCTCCCCTTTTCCCAAAACAAAGACTAAAGTGTCTTCTTAAACCAAACAGCACACTCGGGCAAAGTCATATAAACATGGACTTGCTTGGGTGTTTTTAGATATTGTTGGTATGGATATGTCAGCTTGGGTGAGTACAGAACATGTACACAGTTGATATTTGCCCCCTAGACTCTGACCTTGTCACTTCCTGCAACTTCAGACTGAGCTCAGCAAGAAGAAGATGGGGATATTGTGATGATAAACTTTCCCACCAAACTGTATGGGATAAAATATGCAAAATCTATACATGTTGGCCAGAAAATAGCCATGAGCCCAAGCAGGTGAATATTCTGACTAATGAACCAAGATGGATATATCTAAATGCAGAAATCCACCTCATATGCAACCGGCTAAAACATTTATCAACGCAGCAGATTATTATTCACTTACTGTGTGCATGCTAAAATCTCAAACAGCCATGGTTTGGACCAGACACTTTACTTCCTTATTAGGGGTCAACCGATAATGCTTTTTTCAGTGCCATTACCAATCATTAATAGTTAATGAGACGCATAACCTATGTTTGGAACAGATTACTCATCTGTTCATTTACAATGAAAATTAAATTCTTTCTGTCAATATTTAGAATTTGGAATATAACAAACGTCAACACAAAACTTTGTTTAAATGCCTTTTGCAATTTTTTAATCAAAACTGAAACTTTCAACATCATATACAGCAAGGTCTCAGATGGTTTTTTTTTAAATTAAGTCAAGTGAAAATTTAAATTAAAAAAACAATAAATAATAGCAGCTCCCTAAGATTTGGAATGCAGCAATCATTAAAATAAAATGCTGATACAGATAATCGGCAAAATGCCAAATAATTGACCCCAATAATTGGCCAGGCCGATAATATGTCAACCCTCATTCCTTATGACAAACCGTGGTAAAGAAAGTAGCCACAGAAAGAAATATTTTTCTGATATTAAGATGAATATGAAGTGTGGAAACTGTGGTGTGACAAAAGCTATGTTTCCCATGAAGCCAGTTTGAAAATAACAACATAAAAAGGGCTGTGTACAAAAGAAATGTTATACTTATGCGTATAAAGCCAATATACACCATTACTATCAACAAGAGACCTTATTATAGTGCAGGAATATGAAATGTTCCCTCAAAAACAACAGCAACATCACCACAATAGGAAAATATGCAAAAACCAATCCAGCCTGCAGCTAAGTACAAACAAAAATGTCATATTTACCCACTTTGGAAACAAACAGCAGGAAGCATCATGATGCCCAAACAACTTTTAGCAGACACTAAGACAAGAAGTGAAGTTGTCAACTAATGTCAGGGGTTGGCAGTTCGATCCCTCGCTCCTCCTGTCTGAGTGTAAGTGAGACATCAAAAGAACCAAAATATCATGCATATTATTGTTTCTCACTGTTGTCAGGCAACTAAGTGAAAACAGTAATTTGCAATTTTCACAGCAGCACAAGCAGCAAAGTTTAGTTTGGTGAGGTAGCCGTACCTTGGCATTCAGTGGAATACGTCCTTATTGTTTAGTCTCAACAGTCCAGAGGCACCTGTGGCCACAGACACAAGAACACTGGCTCTGTCGCCCAGTTGAACATGACAATCAGTGGTGAGTGCAGATGTAGAATCAAAGCAGCAGCGGGAAGTCTAGCAGTAACACTAGCAATCTTTACTGAGCTGTCTAGTAGACAGAGGGGGAGCTTGCCAGTGAATGCTAAATGCTATATGAGCATCAGCAGCGTTGGCAGAGCACTGACAGCTTAAATAGATCACCATATTCCAAAGGGTGGGTTAGATAGATGTACATATATGATGCAGGGAGTAAGAATGCCATGTGAGACTTAAACTATATAGGTAGCTTGAATGTAATATATAGAAACAAACCATAAAATGAACATGAACAAGTAAATCAAATCTATGCTTAACAAACAATAACGTAGAACAGTATGTACAATCTTTTCCACCAAGTGCATTTGTGAGCTGTTCCTACTAGAGATGGGCATTAGTCCTCATGTAATCAAGTACTGGAGTTATTGTTTGGATGTCAGTATTCATCCAGTGTATAGGGTAATCGCAGCCCAACCTCCTACAAGTGAACATGATTTTTATATATATTTTTTATGATCTAAAATGGGTAAAATCTTATTTCATTGTAGAGCTGTGTGCAGAGTGTTTGCTCATCGCCTCAATGCACTGCTGTTGCCCTCTCTCAGTGTTTATTATGAGACTACTGCTGCTGAAGTGTGAGCTCTGCACCAGAAACAGTTAGAGTCTGCCTATACACATACACACAGTGACAGGGATAACGGTTGGTATCACATGGCAATATTAATGGTTATTAGTGGGTGCAATGACAGAGTTGAGCTGTGTCTGTGTCAGCGTGAGTTTGTTGGGATGTTAAATGGCTCAGCGTTAGTCGCCGGTGCTGTGTTTGCTTGTGCTAATCACACAGACTTTAAACTAACCATGAGGAGACGTTTTTTTTTAGTGCTGTGTCTAACTTATGTAACTGCAGCAATAGAAAATGTGCTCATTTTTTCTTCTGTTAACTTTGAATTTACAACCAGAATTTCAAAGTTAACATCAGATTTATTCATTCCCACTCTTGCCCCTCAGCGTTTAGATACTGACATACACAGCACTCTTTAGGGTTTGTATGAGAAGCAGCGGGCTTTCATCAACTCCAAGGTGAAGTGGAAACTGTAACATTTCCTGTTAACACTAAAGTTTATTTTAAAAAGACATTGTATGCATGTAGTGAGTAGGGAGTGAGTATTAGCTGTTCAAATTAAGATGCAATAATCACGTGCAACAAATCTGATTCGGGACTGGGACTTTTTGGGCTCTTATCACAAGGGCTTAGCAGTAGTATTCAGCATAAAGAAATCTATCTGTCAGCAGCACAGCAGCCCCTACAGACTGTTTTTCTAATGTTTTAAAAGATTTAAAAAGAGGAACAGAAACCAGACGGTCACCTTTGTCAGTTGGTCCTAAATGTAACTGTGCATTAGCTTAGCCATCACTTAAATAATGTCTGGCAAATGTTGATTGCCAGAAAAGATTAAGGCCGTTCTGTCTACCGTACAGGAAGCTAATTAGTGTTGTTGTGTTAACACTGATATTGCAGGCTTGATTAAATCCAGGCATGTGTATGTGTATCGATTACAGCGAGGGAAAACCACCAAAGACGTTCTCTCACATTTGGACCGGCAACCCGTGCCTTTCATCAAAATGACTAATTCAGAGAAATGAGAGGAAATGAGGCAGCGTCTTTAACGGTGATGATTTCGAGGTTGGTGCAGTATAAGAGAATAGTTGTCTTTGTTCAAAGCCACGCGTATGCTTTGAATTACAGCTTTGATTAACAAAAAAGAAATTGGCATTTAAAAGTGCACTTTTTCATTTAGACCTTTTATAAACCAGATGCTTCAAAAAAGGAAAAGACAACACATTGAACGTGCCGTTATCCCTAAAACTGGTATTACTGTTATGTAAATGGTCATTGGGGCAGTAATTGTTTGTTTGTTTATCATATGTGATAGAGAAGCTTGAGCGCTCCCAGAGCCTGACGCCCACAACAAACAGGAGATGAGGGATTTGAGAGGAGCAGCTTCAGAGGGGAAAAATCATTACCAACCCTTGTCAGCCTCCAGAAAGAAGGGGACGGGTAAACAAGAGGGTCAGAGGGGACGCTGATTAGCAAGAGAGGATAAGTAGGGCCTTTTGCTGAGAGGAAGATACTGCTGATGACATGAAGGATGAGTTAGTGGAGGGGAGGACGGAGAGAAAGAGGACAGGTTTATAAAAAGAAAACAAGAGGTTCTCAGGTTCACAGCAACATGAATGTCCTTTCCTAATACTGGAGAGATTGAAAGAAAATAGTAAGATTTGTAAAAAATTTATCAAAGGTAATTTTTTTATAATAAGAGGTTTTTATAACTCTAATGGGGTTCCTACAGCTTAAGGCAAGTTATATTTAAGACTTTTTAAGACTTTTTCATTCATTTCATTTGAAGTAAAATTTAAGACCAATTGTACAATAACCAAAATTAAAGAAAAAAAAACATGAACCCATATATAGTACATTACTTTTCAAGGACAATTTTGCTTAAATATTACTTCGACCTAAAAACATTTGTTTGATCAAGTTAAAAAGTTAGATGATCTACTTGAAATGCTCTATTAGACTGGGACATGTGGAAAATAATAAACATATAAAGTTATTAAAGTATCGTTTACCTTATTTCCTATTTGATTGGATGCTGGAAATGAGTGAGAAGAAGAGCGTTGTTGGTTCCTTTATCCTGATGTGCGTGATGTTAAATTCGGTTTGAAAAAATAAATAAAATAAACCTATTACCAAGTAATGTCAGATTTCACGCTGACATGTCAGAACGAAATGATTCATAATATCCTTCTGCCAATGTCTTAGCATTTTAAGACTTCCAAAAGACTGATTTAAGACATTTTAATACCAGTTAAGGGCTTCTTTTTAGATAAATGTATTTATCTATTTATTTTATTTTTTCAAAGATTTTTTGGGGGCGTTTTTTTGCCTTTATTGACAGGAAAGCTCGGAGAGATATGAAACAGGGGAGAGAAAGGGGAAATGACATGCAGCAAAGGGCCACAGGCTGAAATCCAACCTGTGCCACTGTGGAGGACTCAGCCTATATGGAGCGCACACTTTGCCTGGTGAACTAGAGGTCACCCCTAGATGAATGAATATAATGCCTTTAAGACTTGAAGGATGCACGGGAACAACATCTAATTAATTGGTCTAAAACAACAACAGTAGATGATTTGCCAGAGTGTACCATGGTGATGTTGCTAAGAGCACAATAATGTGGCTGCCTGTGTTTTTGTGTCTGTATCTGAGTAAAGGAGAGAGTATGAGGGAAGCAGAGAGAAAGAGAGCAGCGGGGCTATAAATCTGGACACAGCTCTACAGAGACAGTAGACAGAGGAAACAGGTCTGATAAAGCACCACATTAATGACCACTTCTCTACGAAAAGCAAACTAATTTGCTAATTACAACCTCCTGTTGCCTCTTACTTTTTCTTTTCCTGAAGATCTACTCCGGTGATTTCACTTCACTTACACTGAATGGGGTGTAGTCGAAAAAACACAACTGCATCCTCAGAAAACCACTGCTAAGAGGCAACCAGATGATTACTCCATTCATACATAATGCTGAACTTTTTTACCGTCTAACAAAAAGCCCCGCAGTAGCTTAGAGGAGGCGCTTTTACAGCCACGATTTGTCCATTTCAACACAAATCATCACTCTGTTGCTTTTTATGGAACAGGAAATTGCAAGAACAGCATAATGAGATGAAGACAAGATATGAAGCTGTGA
This sequence comes from Plectropomus leopardus, assembly GCF_008729295.1. NCBI lineage: Eukaryota > Metazoa > Chordata > Actinopteri > Perciformes > Serranidae > Plectropomus > Plectropomus leopardus. The sequence continues at coordinate 9,325,804 of NC_056485.1, read as the reverse complement.
CGACAGATCTGTTGAACTCACACTGGGGGAGGTAAAATGCTTTGAAGAAAGCAGAGATCTCTGCAAGTGAGACCTTAATCACTCCTTCAAAAAGTGTATTAAAAGCTTCTGCAAACACATTTGGAACCAGACAGGTGAACCCAAACGAGGTCATTTGCGCAAAAGATCCTAATATGCTCACTGCTCCAACGTGATAATTGGGGCATAGAAAAATGTTATTGTACAGCACAGACTGAAGGGCTCTGAATAATTGTAGACATCACTTACTCACACACCAATAACACTAAAGGAACTGTGGTAGTTAATTGGAGAGCTGACGTGTGTTTGCTTTGCAAAGCGAGAAGGGGATTGGGAAATTATCGACAGGCAGGTCTGCTGGCGCGCAGATTGCCCTTGAGCTCTCAGTTCCTGGCCCAGAGACTGCCTAGGTGTCTAGTTAAAATTCTAGGTAGTTTGCAGATCATTAAGGTAACAGTCTTATGCATCGTATGGACAAGTGAGAGGAAACGTGAATATATCTGTCTGCACAAAGGGTAACTGGGACCAAATAAGCGCTAGTGGAAAAGGCCACATTCCACACTTAAATTGGGGATTTCCACGTCCATGCTCCACAGAGGTATTCCAGCTTGCTGCATAAGAAGTCACCTCATCAGCACTGGAAAGACTGAAAGGGACATAAATTACCGAAAGTTGCAGATTATCTGTGGATATGAACTACAGGTAATGCATCAAAAATGTGGCCTTGCTGTGCTCCTGTCAAAGTTCGTTTTACCATTTCTTTTGTTTTATATATCAGTGTGCACATTGCTGTGGTTTTCCTAACTATCAATTATCTGACATCAACCCAGAAAGAAACTGGCAAAAAGCTGTCAAATGACAAACTTACACTTCATACAGTATCAATGGGCCTCATTCACAAACAGTGCATACGCACGAATATGTGCTTAAACCATGCATACGAACATTTTTGTAGAAATCATCAGTCATCAATATTTTCTATCCTGCTTTTTTTTCATACTCTGCAAACGAATTTAGAATTGCCTCAGACCATGCGCACAAGTGATGAAGGCCTGACGGTCATAGAAAATGTAAACACTCACCATCTAACCAAATGCAAAGCATGTTAAAATCTCAATCTTTTAAAAAAGCTTTAATAGACAATATTTAAAAAACATTATTTATGAATGCTTGCACTTATTTTATCCTCATTAATAATTGTCATAATTAAAATATTACACTATAAAAACCAATATTTTAAACCAATATTGCCATTCTGTGATATCAGCAGAGAGTGAATCAGAGACCAAAATGTTTGAAGAGAGAGACAAACAACGAATTAGCTATTTCTGTCTGCCATTACATTCACAGACACTCACTGACAGACCGGCATTGGTGTGTGCGGCATTGGTGCGTGCAGCCTTATTGTGCGTGGAAACTACTTTTGCTTTACACTTTTACACTGTTTACAAACAGATCCAGTGGGCAAACTGCTGATTGCAGATAGCAGGCACGAGACTGCCAGTTTAACACACAGTGGTAAGATCAAAATCAGCTGGTGCGCATCCGTCATGAATGCAATGGTAGTTTTATGGGTGCACTTATTTTATGTGCAAAGTAAGTACATTTCTGCGCACATATTCATAAATGAATCCCAATGTCATTTTGTCCATCTATCATAGTTAGCTGCGATGCCAGATCATTTTACACTTGATTTGAGACCATTATGTGTGTACTTTAAACGGTATTAAAATTGTAATTATATTACCCATTCATTACAAAGCAATTAAGTCAGAAAATCTCATACACAGGAACCAAAGGCCTACATTAAATGACACCAGCACTGTCCTTCATGCCAATATAAGTCTGACAGCACACATGCTTTCATCCACATACTTCTTTGTCTTTGAGTATCTAGAAATCTCTCACCACACCAAGCAGCCGCCTGGACATTCCTACTCAGTGGACTTTGACCTTGGACTGCTTGCAGGTTACACTTTCTACAATTACCAAATAAGTGGGCTATTGTTAACCTGATTGACATTCGCAGCAAGGAGCCAGGTTGGGTACGTAACCCTCATTTCACTCTGTGGTGACCCTTCTGACCCCTGGACAGGCTGCAGTAATTATTTTCACATTCAGCGAAGGAGGCTCATGTGCCATTGAGCAAAAACGGAAGACTCTCGCAGGGGAGTCTTAAAAGGCAGTGACTCATTGTATTTCGCCTGATATATGTCATGAATCTATAAGTCTGTCCATAAATTTGTGTGCTAAGGATGTTGTTTTAATATGCTTTCTGCATGGCCATTATGCAGGAGTCTGTAACCCATGAAAACAGTCAGGAGCATTTTCATAAAGTTTTCTTAGGAAGAAATGCTGAGCTGAATAAAATGCAGCTGAGATCAGACAGGCAAGCAGGATTGGGGAAATGTGTTTGACATAAGAGGCAAGCAAGCTTTGACCCTTTTTAAATCAGACTGCTGATGCATAAAAAGATATGCACTGTGAGGTGGCAGCAGGCAACTCAAAAATTCCAGCTCAGGACTCCTCCAATATTGTTTGCAAAGCAGGTTCTTGTCTCTGGTGACAACTTTCACCTCACACATTTACTGTAAAGATTAAGGAAGGGCAGTGTATTCAAAGTCGATAGAAAACACAAATAGAAACAGTTTTGCTCTTGCAAAAAATCCAGGAAAAAAAGCATTCCCTGGGGTTGAAAATGTGTTCAACTTGAGCGTGAAATTTCAGCAATGCAGTAAAGCAAAAGCTGATCAGCTTTGGGATTTCCACCATGTACTGGTTAGAAATTCCTTTCAAGGATGTAAGACAAACTATAGTCACAGTTCATGGCTTTTAAAACTGTGAGACTCCACTTTCTTAACCCTTTGAAACCTGTTGCAACATCACTTCTCTTGTGCTGGTTTCAGACGTATTTACATCTTTGAACCCTGAACAAACTGATGCAAATTGCAAGAAATTAGTATATCTACAAAAAAATATTTTTCCAAATATCTAGAGAAAAAATGCCTGGGGGGGGCAAGGTGTTAGATACAAAAGCTTGGAAAAAACTATGTTTATAACATAATACATATAATTACAATTTTAAAATATGTTACAGAGATTTTATCAATTTAAGGCACCTTTTTCAGATCGTTTTCTTTTTTGATTGATTTTTACTTTCTTTTTTTTCTTGGACTTCTTACTCATTTTTAGCCAATTTTTTGGGTCATTTCTTCTTTCATTGCTCATTGTCTTCCTCCAATGTTTTTAAAGAAATCAAGCCAATTTCCTTAAAAGAGTAGGCAGTATACCAACACAATAAGAGAAGGAGGCCGAGTAAAAAATGTAAATCCCATGTATATGTCAGATGTTAATGTCTTTCTGGCCTACACAGCCTGAGGAAAAGCATGTCTTAATCAAAAAAGAGAAGTAGCCAACAAATTTGGAGACACGCATCTTCCAGCAATTACTGAAAACCTCGTTTGAATTTGTGCGTCAAACTAAATTCTGCTTTGATTCCTTTCCATTATCAATATTTCCCACAAAGCACTACAGCAAATCACCCCGGCTGTCGTTGTTACCGCCACAAATTGAAACAAGTCACGACTCCTATCTGAAAACAAGTAAAAAATTAGTTTTTAATGTTATTACCCAACACTCACTCATTGTCACTCGTTGGGTTGTTCGACACACGCCAAAGATATTAGACATGTATGCGTGTGTAAGAGAGTGAGAAAAGACGGCTCCAAGTTTCCATCGCTTACTCGACAGACGGTATCACAAGAGCTTGCCGGACCTTGTGGTGACTTTGCAGCAAGGATTGTCATAAAAATATATTTGCTGAATTTTAATTGGCGCCCTCTGAAGCGGCTTGCTGAAACGTTGCTGTCTGGGGGCGGGCCGGTTTTTGAAGCGGCTGCTGGTACAAGTCATTAGAAGCCACATTTAAAACTCAGCACCATTACCGTTTTATTTTCCCTGTCAGGATTTATAATAAAATTAATTTTGAGATGTGTAATTGCTGGACAGTGCGCTGCGTTGCTGTTGACTCTGGCCACAGAGGCAGAAATAATTGACATGCTCAAAGTTGACTATTTATTTGAGCTGAGGGGTGGCCAGGGCTCTGTTTGCCAAGGCCTACCTCTGGCACTGCAACCCCAACATCTGGGCTTGATTCATCAAGGTATTTGCACCAACAATGTGCACTGCAAACAAACATAATGAACAAAAGGCGCCCAAGAAAATGATTTGCATGATGCACAGCCTACATGAAATAAATAAACAAACCAAATGGGGATACAACAAGGCAATTTAGGATCCTATTTTTAAATCCAGATGCTTGTGGCCTTGAAAACCAAGCCTTTAATGAGACTCGATGACAAGAGATGGAACCGGGTCAATTTGTGCTTTTGATTCACCAAAGCTTTGGCTCTTTCTGCACTTCAACACAGGAGGGGGAATGGGGAAGATTCCAACTTCACAAATTTCTTGGACTTTTTAAAAAAAAAAAATAAAAAAAAAAAGAATTACACACTCTTAAGGTTTCAGAGTCCTATCCTCCACATAAATCTGTGCTGACCAAGAACGTCAAAGACACTAAACGTCCGCTGATCATTTAAACAGAGTAAGCCTAAACTGCCACAGATACATCCACATTATTAGATCACTCCAAACACTAATACTCCTGTGTTCAGTCAAAGTTGTAGCCAAACACAAGAGGTTCATTATTTTTCCGTCATTTTCAAGAGGAGACGTAGAACATTTCATGGACCGCTGCAAAGCTAACTGCAGTATAGAGGGATAAAAGTCACAAAAGGTTCATCGAGAGCTATAATAATCTTTGATAGAAAATGTTAAATCATATTGTCACTCCCAAGTCACTTAAGGAGGATTCTATTAAAACGATAAATCCTTACATTTCATGCATCCGTGGCTGGATCTTGGTTTGGAAAAAAAAACAACCTGTCACATTTGTCACATCTTGAGGTAAATTTTTCCCTGACCTTATCGTGGGATAATATCATTTTGCCTTATAATATATTATAATAACATTTTGCATCCTGCAATTGCAGCAAGTGGCTTTAACCAAGTAGTGATTGCAAGCCAGTTTCCTGGCCCCTTAGAGATGAATTTTAAGAAAATTATCATCAACTCTACTTTTAAACCTGAACATCTGTAAAAAATCATATCCAGTGTCTCTTGGATGGCTCAGTTTGCCTGTTTTTTCCGTCATTATTTCATTATGAGAGGGATGAGGGTCTCTTCTCTTCTTGAATACAGTGTAATTATTGCTGATGAATTGAAATGCGTTCCTGTCACAAGCCTTTTACTTCTTTGACATGTTTTGGCATTTGGCAGAGGGGTGGAGTCTCCGGGATGTTACGAGAGGAGACCACACAGGAGAGTGTGAAGGAGATGGTTATTAGGCAATGCACACAGCTAAGATTTATAAGAAACAAATGCAAAATATGCCCAGAAAAACAGTGCAGCTTTGAAAAAAAAAAGCCTTTTTCTTTGACCCAGCGGCATTCAAACCCCATTTTAAAAAGCGAGCAGGTTTACTCACTTGACTAACTCACTTGATTAACCTTAAAATAAGCACTGTTCAACAAACTCAAATGGAATTCTTCATTAACAGACTGTGGGACCATTTTAGCCCCTGTGGAGCCCAGCAGATGCTGTCTGCAGACTTGGAGGAATGGGCCTCCGGGCTAATTGTATAGACTGAGTAGATCGCACGAGGCTATAGTGTCTGGCACTGTCACTTAGCACATGTGATACCAGCCGTGAGTGCCAACTGAAAGCCTTGCACTGCTGCAGGCGATGCAGCTCGGCACAAGAATGAACAGGCAGCACCAGCGGCAAGCTGTTCGCTGCCAGACCAATGCTATTTGGCTGTTAACAGGTCCCCAGCTGGTGTCTGCTGTGTGCTGTATGTGTTAGCCTGGTAGCATGCCACTGTTTTGGTCTGCGGATGTTCATGAGCATGTGTGCAGCATGGATGTTGGCATGAAAGCGCCAGAGGCCCCCCCGAACACAAGCTGCCACCAGAATAAAGAGGCAACGGCGAGCATTTATTTAGACAGCTTGTGTCTACGACAGGCGGAATGCAGACCACAAGCTCCAGGGCTGAAGTGACTGAGAGGGCTCGTTTGTACACAAAAAGCCCCGTGCAGGGATTGGGTTACGACTAGATTAGAGTCTAGGACTGGTAGCAGCTTTGCCACTTTGCTGGTGGGGTTTTTCATGGTCTGTTGCAGCTTTTACTTCTGAAGGTACATGAAAAGCACAAACTGATCCCTGGATGGAAGACAAATATGGTAACATGTTTGCATAATTCTCACTGTCTTATTAGAGTTATTAGACAGATCTCTGGCTTTTGATTTCTTTGGATATATGTCTGTGGGAAGCTGTAAGGTTTTTTACAATGGATTATAGCACCATTTTAGCACACAGGGAGAAAATGAAGTTGGGAAAGCCACTGAAGCATATCTCCAGCAAGACTGCTTGCTTTCTCATCTCCAAGCGGGACTGGATGGTGGGAATGGGTGTTGGGAATGCCTGCGGTTTTGGTTTCCTTCCCAAAACCTCTCTGGATCACCAATATCATTTAATGAATCACTTGGGATGGCTTCAAATAAGAGCAGACGGGTCCTTGATGGCACCCCACTGAACTGGCTCCCCACCACTGATCATACACCATGCGGCGTTCAAGAACCCTAAATGAGAGGCTGATGATGATTCCCAATTCTTCCAGTAACCATTTTACACCATATCCCATTATCTTCTCTGCAGCTCTCTGTTATCGGCGTGAGCACTGCAGTAATTCATATTAGTGCTGATTTACTTTTTTGCTCGGCTAAACAAAAAACGCATCCCATATTTTGTAAAAAAAAAAAAAAAAAAAAAAAAAGAATTGATAAATAAAGCTCTAATGAGATATTTCTTAGACTGGCGAGCTGCCATGCCATCAAAGAGTACAACATGTAGGAATCTATGAAGCAACTTCACAAGATGGACATGTTTAAGCTTCAATGCACTTTGGGAATAATTTATAAGTCAATTAGAAGGGGTCGTTCCGCTAAAACAATATTCCTAGACAATTAATGTCTGGCTGCTAACAGAAGCGTGACAGCTCCCCCTAATGAGCAGTTTATTCAAAATGCAGTTAATTGACCACAAGAGGTGCGGCTTTACTTTAATAACAGACATCAGTATTTACTCAGATATTAGTCAGAGAATATCAGTCAAGCATGGACCCCTGCAAGATGCAACACCCACAGGGATTGGTTCAAAAACTAACACATAAAGCTGCTGACAGGCCTGAGCTTGAAGCAAACAATTATCCTTCAACATACCTTGTTTTTGCAAGCATGCCACATAAAAATGACTTTGAAAATTGATGGCATTTGTTCTGGAAGTGGCTGATTTGCTGACAGTGAAAAAAAGAGAGGAGGAACTCTTCCATGTACGGTACTGTTTCCAAGTTCTGGAGATGGTTCCAATTTTGGGGGGGTAATTTGAGTGGTCAGTGGGAACACTGTGTTTTGCTTGTGACAGGGACAAAACTGAGCCCTTGTACATACAGTAAGCAAAAAATGGAGAGGTGCATCTGTCACAGAAAACTGTTTTGCAACTATATTTATGCACTATATTTAAAGAATATATTTATTTATTTGCTCATGGAATTTGGTTTGATGTGCTTTGATTTTCACTACATGGCACACCAGTTGACTTACATAACAGTAAGAACATATCAAATCCATTCTCTGGACTGTTGGCAGTGACTATCTAAAGTGCTATCATTACTCCGTGACATGAGGGATTCACTGTAAGGTCCCATTCATTAATCTTGTGAAATACTGGGCCACAGTCATGTCCCTGTCTCAAGTTGTTGCCAGGGGTATTTCATTAATGCTATACAATTTTTCTGGGAAGATACTTCAGTACCAACAAAAAGGGAAAGCAAGCAAGACCATGTACAGTGGCTTTTCTCATCAAGATGAGCATTCCAATCATTAGGAATTTTGGGCGGCGGATTCTTTCTAATCATCTTCAACTGGATTAATGTGAGGGGACAAAGCCCATCAGTTTGAACCTTTAGCCATCTGCATGACTGCCCCTGCCTGGCAAATTATGTTGCTGCTAATGAGTCAGAGCAGGCCCAAACCCAAGATAAAGAGGGGAAAAAATATACAGAGCGCAAGCATTTATTTCTAATTTTGCTTCTTTTTGACTACAACATGATCTTTAAGATCCAAGTTCAGCAGGACATCCTGAAGGAAGACAGCGATAGTTCTTACTGTTTAAATGAGTTGAAAGGAGGCATAGATGGGACTCCCAAAAAACATGCTATTTCACACGGATGGGCGTGCTTTTGCAGGACACAGCAGTGCACGCTTCGGCAAGTTCATTAAACATCTCGGCCCATGCTCTGAGTGCACATTCATGCATAGAATATGAGATCAATTTATTTAATGCGCATCAAATCTGTAAGCACACAGAATATACTATTCATGTTTTCCAATCATTTGTATATTTGGTCTAACACCTACAGTATGTACATGGACATTGATAGTCTGCCTTGGAAAGCTGTTTTGACTTGCCTGATATCAAACAAAAATGCCAACTTGTTATACTCCATTTCCATCTTCAGTCTGACATTGCCTCCACATAACTCATTCCCGTTGGGAGGGGGATTTGATTTTCCCTAACAAATCACTAGAGATCAACGTATCTATCTGAATCAGATATGCTGGTTGAAGCAAAGTAAAACAAATTGGGATATCAACCAACATTGACAAAACATGGATCTAACCTAACCCTCTAACCATGCATCTAAACCTTAATTGCAGAGTCTATCTTGCAGAGCTTTTCCACTGTTGTTATTACTCGTCACTGGTTCTAGCACTCCCCTTGAAAACAACTTGACAATCACATTAGTCCAGTGCCAGTGATTGGCTTATCGTTAACCCCACCATGGTAATCATTGGTTGTTTTTTATGTCACCCAATAAAACTGCCGTCTTATATCACCATGCCGAATGAATCAGGAAACTCTGTGGAGGAGGTAGATTCCAAGATCCTCACCCAGGAAATATACAGACCCCCCAGTTGAGTAGATTTTTAATGTTGGATATAATCAAGTCTATCTAAATGTCTATATATTTTGCAAGTCATTTGAAAATCTGCGGGGAAGTCTGATCGGGGTTGCAAAAATAAAGTAATGCTATCATGGTCAATCAATGATGACAAAAAATGAAAGTTATTTCTGTTTGAAGTTACAATATCACATGAGGTCTCCTGTATGTTTAAATTTTGGTGTTCAGGTTAAAATTGGATTAATGAACAACTTTTTAGTTTACAGTTTTGCCAGCTTATCCAAAAAGCTTCCCAATGCGAGGCAATCAACTCTGTGTAATGCAGGACATAAGATGCCATATCCAGGTGAAACAAGTTTTTAGGAAGTACCATTGCATTAATTCTGGCCAAGTTTTGAATATGCAATATGCTCACACTGAAAAAAATCCCAAATGAGTTGTGCCTAAAACTGCCAAACAGATATAATGGCTCCATTCTGGGGTCGTGCACATGGACACTACTGTCCCACAATGCAACAAACAAAAGAAACTGAGGAGCTACTTGTAACAATAATGCATCCCACAAAAAGGTAATAATAATAGCAATCTACTATTGATTAAAGCCGTTTAGACTTCACTCAATGAATTGCCAATTAATCAAAGCTTGTTATTATCGCAACTAATGCACAGAACATCACCCTTTTCTTTCTCGATTTTAAGTCCTGAATGGCAGAGGAGTTTGTATTAATCCTGACACTGACGCTGCTGTGAAGGTACATAATATAGACATCCTTCTCTTACAATGCTCTGTAATTTTAGGTTAACTTCTTAACGCTTTCACAAGGAGAACTTAACTCCAGCAGTTTCTCTTCACTGATATGTTACAACTAGCACCTGGTTTCTCCACTGGTTTCATTTGGCTTCACTTGTTACTGTATGTGGGTGCTGACAATGCCAGAATTAATGACTCCAACTTCACCCATATTACCCTGTCATATGTCAAGTATAAGTGGTTTCAGGCATGGAGAAAACCCCTATAGGAAATAAGGACATGCCTGTGCTGTGCTGAAGCGGGGAGAGCAGCTTTGTGATTAGATGAGCTGAGGCACAGCCAGCTGCAGTCTGTCCGCCTGCCACCTATCCCAACAAGTCTCTGCTAGACAGACTGAAGAAGAAGGCAGTCCTCCTGTTCCTGCTCTTTGGAGCGGTCGCTTGTGCCTGCTGTCAGTCCGTTCCTAATGGAGTGGGACAGGGGCATAACAGCCAGGCAGACATTGCAGATTGGACTATGTAAGTAGGGGGAAATTTGACCAGCAGGAGTTCCCACCTAGCCGTCACCCGTCTCAGGATCCAATTAAGTGATCACAAGGAAAAAAGGCATACTGGCAACAGGAGATGAAAGCTTTGTTAATGTGCTCCAGCTTAATGTTTGGAGTCATTAAGCTTGATGCAAGCTGTATACTCACAACCTCCATGACTTATCTTATTTGTGTGTGCATGTTTATCATCAACTAAACATCTGATGGTGTTTTTAAGTTTCCCAAGAAATTGGAATATGTCATAAAAAAGGAAATAAATCAGTTTTGTTTGTTTGATGGACAAAATAAGAAATGCCAGGATATCACCTTGGGTGCTGAAAAGTTTAACTTACTCTACTTAGATTTTTTTTTTTTTTACATTTTATAGAGTGAACAATAAATCAATTAATTGAAAACTAATAGAAAGAATGGCAATAAAGTCATTTCTATCAAAGTCATAAAGTGTAAATGAATGCACTTTATTTTTCAGCTTGTAGTGTTATTATATCTGAAACTAATGGAAGTATATGATATTGGTTTTAAATGATGACCAGATTTTCTAGGGACTGACTGCCTTAGGGGAAGGACAGATGGTCCACACCAGGTGGGGGTTCGGGGCTGACTTTTCCTCTACTCATAGCTTAAAAATATTATAGTAGTTATACTTTTTGGACTTTGGTCGGCGACTTTCCATCTAGGGTTTTTTGAGACATGCTTCTATTGCATGAAACGTAACAAGCTGTCATCACCCTGAGTGACGTTCTATTCACTTTTTTGCCCTATATGTACGGATGGGCAAAGGCCCCGGACCTGGTAAAATACAGAGGCGAGAAACTAGTGCAGCCATAAATGAGAGCAAAATGCAGTAAAAACCCTCTTAAACTAATACTGCACATAAATTAGATAATTATTATTGATAAAATATTTTGTTTGTTTCCCCAGTTGGGAAAGCTAAGCATTGAAAAAAAACAAAAAACAAAAACTACTAATTTTTACACTTTATACTGATTTGTATAAGCTTGTTCATTAATGACATTTAGCTCATGATGTTAACCCCCTGCTTGCAGTCTACGAGCTAAGCTTACATTCTCCTGTCTTCAGCTTCATATCTAAAGGACTGATAGGTGAGACTCCTGTAAAAGATGCTACAAGGAAACTTACCCAAAGCTGATAAAACCCCAAGTGATGAGAAGAAGAAATGTAGAAGTAGGACTGTTAGCCCTGCTAAAATGTTGCTGCTCTCTATTTCTTGTGCTGTATTTCACTACGTAGCCCACCCTTACTTTCCACAGTCCTTTATGTGAATTCATGTCAGTATAAGAAAAGCCCCGTAGGGACTAGGCTATTCATTGCTTTTCAGGGCACAGCATGGAGAATACATCTATGCACATACCTGACCCGGCAGTAAAGAAGCAAAAAGCATTTCTAGTGGGGTGTTATTGTACGTGATCATGTGGCATGTAAACAATCAGCAGCACAACCTCCTTTTCTCTGAATAATCCATGAAAGCAAGTGACTCAGAGACATTCATTAAACATTTTTTTCCTCTGAACTGCCTCCGATGCAACATATCTGCGAGAAGACAGAGAGAATACTAATGACCGCATTCACATTTTTATTTATATTAACCACCACGAGCCCGGCTTTTATTTCAGCAAGGGGTAAAATGAGACCCTGGTAAGGGGGTGGGGGGTAAACTAATGAAACATTGATGGAGATAAAGGTTAACTGTTCTTCTCCGAGGGACTTTTGATGACTAATTCATTTGGCATACAGAACAGGCTGACCTGGTGCGTCCCTTTGAAGGACAAAGGGAAGCACTTTTGTTCCTTGCAGATGTATCACATAGTAATTAGTAGATGAAGAAAAGTGCCCCGAAGACAGATGTCACGAGAAAACAGTGATTTCTGTCCTTTGGAGCTGGGTGGCATTTTGTTTATGAATGGGGAGCAGGAGCTAATTAACCACACACATATCTTCCTCCTTGATAATCACTCATATGATACCAGCCACCAGTCACATATAAATACCTGCTAATTTGTAAAATTATCCTTATCAAGTGTACAGTATGTGAATGTTGTTATCATGTTGTTGCAGTGCTGTCGGAATGAAATTATTACGTAGCAAAGCTCAAATCAATATTCATGCCCTTTCCTGTGCTGTTAATTTGCTGATTGTACATCAAATGCAGCATGTGATCGTCAAATACACCCGTAAATCCCTCCTTCATCATCTTAAAAATAACCTCTCCCAGGAAGACACCTGACACGACAACTGTGTTTGATGGCGGCCCGTGGTATGCTGAAAGCTGGTCCAGTATGGGAGGGTAGCCAGCGCCGCCTCCCATTTCAAAGCCAAAGGAGCCGATGGCCTGTTGTACTCATCGAGGCTATTTGAGAGAGTCGACCTCTGACCCCGTCACCCACACCCTGGTCACGTCCCACTGTGCGTGCTTTCAAGTGCTCGACCCTCTAACCCTTGCACCGTGCCCTCAGCTTGAAGTGCGAAACATGTATCGATTACCCAATTCCTCCGCCGAGCATCGCTGCCACTTCGGAGTGCTCTAAGAAGCGAGATTGGATTGCAACTTTATCTTACTTACAACATACTGTACATATCTGCATTTCAAAACCACTGAGATCATGTTGGTCCTCGTGTCCAGAATATAGAGGCAATATTCATCATCATACACCATCTTAGGTTTCTATCTTAAATCCCCTCTCTGCAGAGAATCAGAGGGTTGTTTTAACCTTGGCGTCATTGCTCCAGTTATTCTCCCTCTGGCCTCACTAGCGAATGCATTAGTCAGTGGGTGCCAGGCATAGCTTTCTGTGCCAGTGGTATGACTTGCCTTAGCCTGTATGCGGCGCCCTCACTGGCCCTCATCCTTGCTGATTTACTGTTACATGAGCGTAATGAAGGCCCCAGCCCAACAGGTGGCATTATTTATAGTGAGCCTGATAAGGAAGAGGGGCCAGGAATGAAGCAGGGAGAGGTTTTGATAGAAACTGGGAGAGGTAAGATATACAGTACAAGTAATCAAGGAGGGACAGAATGGAGGAGAAGAGGAAGAGAGACAGGAAGAGAGACGAAGGAAGAGGACATTGTAGGAAAGGAGACTTAAGCGAGGAAAAGATGTGGCGGAAAGAGGAGGGGAAGTTTTGAGCAGTGGTGGACAGTAACTAAGTACATTCATTTAAGTACTGTCCTTGAATACAGTTTCTGAATATCTATACATTACTTGTGACTCCACTACATTTTAAAGATAAATATGGTACTTTTGTATCAACTACATTTCTATGAAGGCTCTCGTTACCTGTTAGATTTGTTTTGAAGTCAGCGGATGATTTTTTTTCCCTTGTCTAAAATGTAAAAGTTTAGAAACTGTGATCATGCAGTTGTGAATGTGGTTTGTTTATCAAAGTGAGCTTCCAATACCTCTACCTCACATATGCGCTCAGATTGGGCAGCTCATCAGTAGAGACAGGCAGAGAGGAGAGATAATCAGAAGGCGGCTGAATTTGGTTATATGTTGTTAATGGCTACAGCAGCAGATGAAGGTGAAGATGCCCCACCAGATAACCCAAGGCCACACCTCAAGTCCATGTTTGAAGTTTTTGAGATGAAGAACAATTTGTATCACTTTAAATGTTTGCTACGTTTACTGTGCACAAACGTTATCACAGCCTCAATAGGCTCTGTAAATTTATTGTGACAATGTACAAAAATGCATTGTATTGGAGTAAGTAATACAGTTGTGTACTTTGTCCACCACTGGTTCTGAGGCAGCATGAGGTAAAGAGGTTAAATCAGGGAAAGGGCGTGCTGAGACTGTGGAGGGAGGGATAACTGCTCTGCACACAGCTTCGTCCCTGCCCAGAGCTCTGTCTGCTAATTACTCTAACCAAACACAAATTAGGCTTTGCTTTGACATGCGCCACAAACGCTTGGTACTATTTTGTATATTTGATATGTTTGGAAGGAACCTCACAATCATGACAGCTTTTTCTTGAGCAGCCACTCAGCACAATATCCTGGATCTATCAAACTAAATGAAGACATGTCACAGTAAAAAAAAAAAGAAAAAAAAAGAAAGATAAATAGGGATTATATGCATTACTCTAATCCACACTGTAATGACCATATCAAGCAAATTGATGAGATTATATTCTGATTGCTGCAGTTGGTGCTGTATACTGCCTCAGCAGCTGCCAGAACCCAGCTATAAAGTCCCTGGGATTAGAAGTCTTTTGAATTGATCCCTTAGTCTCTCTCGTCAGCATTAAAGCAAACCCCCTCCCAAATATTGTCATTATCCATTTTGGTGTCTCTCAACTTGACTTTGCAGCCAAGACCCCCACCCCCCACCCCTCCAATCTCTTCCCTGTAGTGCTAAATTAGAAATACAGCTCCTTATTACACTGCAAAGTGAAACACTGTAGAGGAAACATGCACAAAGTTTGAGGGGAATCCAAAATAACTGAGACTCCCTCCGCGTGCCGTCTTTGTGTTGTTGCACAAATGGGGTCTTTTATTTAAGAAAACATTCCTGCACTGTGGGGGGATGCAAGTATTGTCGCACACTATGCCTCGCCTAGTTTGTTCCCCTGGTTGAAAACTGGGGTGCAAATTGCCAGTTACGCAATACAGAGATAGAAAACACAAGAGCTTAAGGGGGACTTAGACTCGTCATGGCTGCAATGAGAACACAAGAACTGAGCGGGTTTGGGTATTCAATACTGACAGGGAAAAAGAACATTAAGGTCTGTGGTAATCTGACCACTTCAAAGCCTTATTTAGTATACCCATAGGGACTTAGTGGCCTTTGATCTGAATTAATGTTTATTTACATGACATATTTACATAATGGCTATGCATTGCAAGATGCTAGCTCAGCTTTCTCTAATGGTGGTAGACTGCGACATTCCCACAATTGAACCACAACGTCTGCATGTCGTGCATAATTTGTTGATTCAAAATACAAACACTGTATTACACAAATATATTAAACGACCATTTGAAAGACAGAAAAGTGGGTGAAGGGGGGAAACTCGTTAGATACTTTCGTAGTGGTATTAAATGATTTTACATACCTGAAGTCATTCAAGCCAATCCAAGACAAGGACGTGGTTTTCCAGCCAAAGGAGACAAAGAGAGAGAAAGAGAGCACAGTTAGTATTTTCACAAGGTTCAGTGAACTTATTTCATGGTGAAGCAACTTTGACATCACTCTAAAGTTGACTTCTTCCATTCAGACCAGTGGGTGTGCAACAAAATGTCAGTTCGACATATAAGCAACATTCTTCAGCTGTCAAGTTCAAGTGCATGCAGGAACACACTGGCCTTCTACGAGATGCTATTTGGAGCGAGCGGTCTAAAAACACTCAGTCAAAACTATCTCTTCTCAGATCCATTTCCAAAGGGAGAGAGGATTCATCAAAGCGGATGGAAAAGCACATGACTTCATCTCTGACTATTGTTCACCACTTGTTTTTCTTCTTTTCCTTCAATTCATCACATTCTGACATTTTCTGACTGCTGTCATAACAGATAAGGACGAGAGTCCTCCAAGTTAAATACGTGGTTCGCTCGCTGCTATATGCATATGCAAACACTTGGAAGACAGGGGCAGGGGCAAGTGGAGGGTGTCGACTTCGGCATATATTACCTGACTGACAAAACGATCCAGATGGATTTGTTGACACTTCTTTTCTTTTTTTTTTTACTTGCTGGCAACGCCTTGTAGCCGTGCTGTTGACAGCGTGCATAAATACATGGGAAATTGCCTAAACACATACAATCCAACAATCCTATATGATGACATACATGGACAGACAGTGTCTTCCACATTAAAACTTTCTCTCTACAGCTCAGGGGAGACAGTTTCCACTCAGCTGATTCCCGCTGGTAGTGGAGTGATGGACTAGACTGTGTTTCTGCTCATTACCTGCCTCACACTGTGAATGTGAGAGGTGTGTGCAGGTCCTCACTACATTAGCTTCTTTGCTGTTCAAATTTTACACCCCTTGAGCATTTGCTTAATGTCTAATTTACAAATTATTCTGCCCTATTTAACCCTAATTGTTCTGTCTTTGTGAGTTTGTTCTTACAAGGCAATGCACGCCTGCAGTAAATGATCAGCTAGAGTATTTCCTCAGATCACTGCCGTTTTCTACTGGGCTGACCAAGCTGATCGATCCTCACGCTGCTGGGCTTTCATGAATTTATGGCTGTCTGCAGAAGCTAGCTGTCTACACACTGATCTGTGTAAATGCATGAGTGGGGGGGGGTAAGGACTGTGGTATGTCTCTGTCAGCTGCTTGTTAGAGATTGGCAGCACTGCAAAGAAAACTGTGCAGGTGAAATTGGCAAGAGGCATAAAAACTGAGCATTGATGAACTTGGCATATCTTATGAAGGTTCCCTGAACTTGCAAAGCTCCTCTACTGATAAATTTTTGTTATGGTAGATGCCAGTGAACTGTGTTTACAGTGGTTTGCAAAAGGATCTGAGAACTCATTTGTGACACTTAAGGTTTTATACTGTCAAGAAAGATATACAGGTATTTAATGCAATTTTTAAAGAAAGAGATCGAATTTCAGGCCTTTTCAACCCAATGTTTGGATTTATGGGTTAGAACCAGATGAGTTATGCTTTCGGTGGGCAAATACAGTAAAAGAAAACCCATGCACTTTTCAATTTAGCACAGCCCAACTAGCTGCAGAGGTACTTGTGCTTTACATAAGTGTTTACACATTTCACATAAAGTTCAACTGTGCCAGATGCCCTTAAGAAGTACCATAAATCCCATGTTTGGATTCCTAATATTTTCTTGTGTTTATGACCAGTAAACCTGCCTCGCTCTGGAATTGCTAAGGAGACCGGCAATTTTTCCAAGCTCCAGGGTGCAAGTAGCTCTGCACTCCATCTCTGTTTAGTTTTGAGCTGGTCTGTTGTGAACTGCCAGGTCAAAGCCCGACTTTGACCTCGTTTTTCCCGGTTCTCTGTCTTACTCATGTGAGGCACGGGATCCAGGAATCAACTAATGCAGAAAACTGATTAAATGCAAAATGTTAAGCAGGGCTGGAGTTTTAAAGCATCATTATTATACTATGAAAGCTTGTTTTTGCTAGCTGGAGCTTGCCAAGGTTAATAACAATAATAAAAGCTTGAATTTTTATAGCAGCTTTTAGCGACCCAAGGATGCTATACATACAGTATATGTATAAAAAGAGATGTAATATTTTATATACATATTTTATACTTTCTTCCTTAATGCACAGATTAGGCATATTAATAGTTAACCATTTAACCGTTAATCGACAATAAGAATTTTGCCAGATTCATACTTAGATTGCTATCAGATAAACAATAAAAAAATATATGCAAATATGGAGGCAGAGGTGGAAACCTATATGTAAGACAGTCCCCCCTCCCCAATTGGATACTACTGTTAATTGTCTTCACTTGTAAATAGGATCAGCAAACTTTGTGTTTCTGTCTTAACACAGAGGTTTGTTTAGTGTTTCCTGGGATAGCATGAGCTTACACAGCTAATATCGGACACAAAGTTAGTGTAACGATCACAACACACTCACATTGACACCAAGATGGCTCGACCCGTTACTCGTGTTATGCTAACAGTTAGCCCTGTCCATGGATGTATAAAGAGAATTGGATACAGCACTGGAGCTGGGGCCCCGTTCATTCCTATGAAAGTTGGTCAGTGGCGCATGAAGCCAAAATGGTGAAACTGCCTTGTATAAAATTACACGGATGATCGGCAATGCTTCTGCCGATAAAGCATGCGCATTAGAGACTTCTGTCGGTTGAGCTGGCTTATTGCATCTTAGCACCCTGCCATATTATATGGGAATGAATTGATTCAGTCATAATCTTCTAGAATTTCCAAATGTTATCGGACTGAATGGATTAAAGAAGTCGTTTCGCAGGGGTTGTGACGCTCTAAAAACGCAATCACTGATTTACCGACATCTCTCTCACCATGTAAGTCTGTGGGACAATGTCTTTTTCAGCTGAAGGGCATCATGTGTTGGTGTAATTACACTGTTTGGTCACTACAGAAATTGGCTTCAAAGTCTGGTGTCCTTCCTGGGGGGCTCACTATGTGTGTTTGGGGCAGGTGCAAAGGTCACACTCCTGCAGCAGTAGTGTCATGACTGACAGAGAAAAAGAGCGAAAGAAAGACGGCACTGAGCAGGAAATACACCAGCTCTCCATAACTTTTGAGTTAACATTTAATAATCGGTTCACGAGTGTCGGCTATCTGTCATGAAAAAAAAAATCCAAATTAGAATCTTAAGCACAGTGTCTTTAAAAACTGAGCTCATAAACATATTTATGCAAATTCATGGCATATCTTACACAACGCTTGAATTTGTCCTTTAATTTCATTTAATAGATTGAAAGGGATTCCTGAATGTTCAGACATCCCAAAGTACATCAACCTGTTTTAAATATGAAAACCCTTTCATACGCAATTCACTGCAATTCAGTTTTAGTCACAGAACTTAGCACAGACCCACTGCTCTCTCTGGAGTTAATTATGACACTTTTCAGCAGACGACTACCCAGAAGATTGGATTTGATCATGGCTGTCAACCTCCTTTCCATCTGCCAGTGCAGAGAAAGTGATAACATATAATAAAAACTGATGAATGAAAATCCTGTTCTCTCTTTCAAATAAATTCACAGCCCGTCCTTGGACCGAGTTGTAACACGGGTTTAAACTGCCTGAGTCTCATGCTTGAGCAACTAGCTTTCCACGCTAGGAGGACTTTCATCATGCCTTGGTGACAGAGCCAGTAATTGGAGTGCCCTCTGCCTTTAAACACAAACCCACATGCTGCAGCTACAGTGTATGACTTTGATTCACATCCCTTCATTTCGCACGGGGTACGCCCACCATGGGTTAAATCTGTGGGTGCTGGAAAGTGATCTGCCCTGATCAGTTGGGTAACTTGTGACAGGGGTGCATCCTCCGTGGCGACTGGATAGCTCCACTCTGCTCCAGAATCCCAGTTATCTGAACTGGGGGTGGTTGCATCTGAAGAGTTATGGATGGGGTAAACAAGAGGAGTGGCTTGCTTAAACATGTCTCCTCGTCTCTGTACCACTTTGGTGGGCCCTGTAGTTTCCTTTTTGATATATTCATAAATCTACAACGAGCAGAATGGATGGGATGGAGAGGGAGAGGGAGAAAGAGAGAGAGGGAGATCAAGTCAGAGAGTTTGGGACACCCTGGAGGGGAACAGCTGTTTTTGAGATTGCTCCAATGTGTGAGTGCAAGAGAAAGAATCCTTTTGTTTCCACGCGGTTTGCCGCTTCACCGCGGACCTTTCATCTGCATGGTGCAGACAAAGGCCCCATGCATCTCGGATGAGGCAGAAACCTCAGGAAGCGCGTGCAGGAGAAGTAATGAGAAGGCAGAGAGAAAGCATAAACATGTTCCAGGAAGTAAAACTGCGTGTACACGGGGAGTGAAGTGGTTTAACTAATGTGGATGCTGGACAGTGCTCTCCAGAAGAAAAACAGTGGATGGTTCTCTATGTGAGAGTAATGTCACACTCCCTATGAGCAGTTACTAAATTAATTACTGTTTGAGAGAGTGCCGGATTTTTATTTTTTTTGCTTTGAGAAACATGACTGACAACAATAATTACTTATCTGATGGAGATGCTTTGGCTTTTAGGATTGAGTGAAAGTTCTTGTTTCTTAAAACATCCATATAATGACACCTTCATTCTTTATCCTCATTATTTAAAGTTTGTTTCCTCGTCAGATGAATTCACTACATAAGCCAGAAGAGCTTTCGAAGAGGGAACTCTTGAAGACAAAAAAAAAGGGTTTTACCACAAAAAATAGGTCGAATTACATTTTGAAGTTGCATTTTTCTACCCATATTGTTGCTGTTTTATTCACGAGCCCAAACACTGCAGATTAAGTTACTTAACCATTGTCAATGTTCTGGCTGAGAAACTATACTATCCATTGTCTCTGTTTGACCACAAATGCTAGAGGGCACTTCTGCAACATTTATGAACCATGCAGTACTATTAGTTTAAAAATTTGTACAATACCAACATAGTTGCACCATGCATTATACAAAAAGCACATTTTGACATTTTATTTTTTAATTTAAATCTCTAACTTTTTATAATGGTTGCTGAACACCGGGACATACTGGGTATGGTGTTGGGCATACGACATTATTATATATTATAAATATATATTCTAGCACAATCTTGTAGTTGCCTCACATTTTAACCCTATACAGTACATTGTGTCATGGCAACTATTTCACAATTTGGGACTAAAAGGTGGTGAGTTTTTCATACAACATGACTCACTGGATATATAATCTCGATTTCAAGATCTATTTTCATCCGGCTGCTTTTTGTGCTTTTTCGTCACAATAGGAAACTACAAGATGTTAGTTTCTGACAACACATGGTAAAAAGACCTTAACTCATCAATAAAGGGGGAGTGAGACCACCAGACGTTAGCTGCAGTCTTGCTTGCTGAGAATGAGTACAGATGCAAGACCGTCTATGTTCCTTGAAGCTAGACTGAGGCACAGATAGCAACCAAAATTTTCCTTACAGACTGTAAGTAAGGTGAACCCAATGGGATGAGGGAGATGGCATGCTTGCTTCAATCTGTTTGAAAAAAAGATTTCATAATGTAATATACAAAATATCACATCCCATACTCTACAACACAGAAATCATTTAGGATTTCTGTGTTGTATACATGTGAAGGCTGATGTATTAAGACCTTGCACATTGCACATTTCAATCATGAATTATTCAAAATATGTATATAAAAAAACAAACACAACTAAACTCAGTAAGAATTGTTTTTCAATGAGTCTTGAGGGCATCTTTTATAATGGCAATATTTCAAACATAGACAACAATGGTTTCGCGATACACTTGAAACAATTGGATAGCAGAGTGCCTCTGCAAGGGAATGTTTTGCAACAAAATCCCCCGCTCCAAGAATTACTGTTTATTATCATCTTTCTATTGCTCTTGTCAAGCATCCACTTGTGTGGCTTTCGGTGCCCTCTGGTTTTGTCAAAATAAACAAATGTCTTCAAGGAAACCTTGGCAAGTGACTTCATTCATCCTCTTAAAAAAAAGCACTGCAGAATTTTGACACTTTTTTTTAGGTTTACAAGAAAGCAAAGATCTCTCCTCCTAACAAATTATTGTTGTTTCTGTGATGCATTACAACATTGCCAGTTATTTTACTGATCAAACTTTTAGCACTTGATGAAAGTCTTATTTTGTGCAGTGGGTACAATGCTTATAAATGCTCTCTTACACCAACAGCACCCATGCAGATAAAGAGTAAAAAGCTCAGCAATCTGCATTTACATACAGTGGATCAAATCCCAACTGTTTGTATAATGTGAAAGAGCTTGCTCAGTGATAAATTCAGAGAATAAATACATTAATAATAATGCTGCTCAGTGTGTGCTGGATCTTAAAGTAGGCTGTCGTTTGCTATTGCATTCACCATTACCACTATTGTGTGTCACTGTTGTGTTTACAGCTTGTTTACAGCTTGTTTACACAATGAGTGGACAATCAGCACCGCCTCCTGAGCCCACAGCTGCCGCTATGATGGAGCTCGCTATCGGTTCCCCACTGCTTCCAGTCTTTGTGCTATGCTAAGCTAAATCTGTTTTGGATGCATCACTGTAATAAACACAATTGAAACTGTTATCGATTTTGCCACTCACAATTACTACTAAAAAAGCCAACATGCCTATGGCCCACACTGTGAATATATCTTCAAAGTATTGATGTGTAGAAAGTATAAATCAAACTAGCTTCATAATATAAATTAATATGCCCCGAGGGTACACTCACAATAAATGTTTCCATTATATTTCACTTGGGTGGCAGATATTGGTTTATATGCGCTAACGTCATAATCATCACAGTTAATCATAAGAGACATGCTGCTACCTACTCCTGTGGAAAACTGTTACATGAGCACAGGGCATTCAAGGACTTGGCTGATACTGACTTTGGTCTACTTTCGTCTCCTTCACAGGGCTAAAGAGCATCACAGTAAAAGACTGGCAGTAAAAAAGGACGGAAATGAGACAAATACTGTAATGTTCTTGCCAAGAGAGTGAAGAAAAGATACTGAAACTTCCACTAGCAGAAATAAACCCAGCTTAATTATGGAGTTCATAAAGGGCAATAGCTGTTCAAGACCTTGTAGTCACTAATAAGTAGTGTGAATTATGGCTAACTTAATTATCAATAACTGAAATTCAAAAGAAAGTCACGGCCTTGACAGACATCATTTCCACTGGAGACATGCAAAGAAAGTCTAGTCACCCAGCATTATCCGTTTATTTCTGACTAGTCTCTCAGCAGCAAACATTTCAGCTTCTAAACAAAATGAGCTGCAGTCATGCTGTGCTTTTCAATAAATACTGAGAAATATATGGAGGAAATACAGCGCGCTCTGTGAGTACACCAGCTGAGGAAATTGGATGGTGTGTGTGTTTGTGGAAGGATTGCTAATGATTTCCCTTTTTGATTTATCAGTTTTGCTGGCATACAAGGCAGTAGTTTTTCAACTTCGGTCTCATAGGAGACCTCAAAATGTCTTAATGCAAATGGTTAACTAAAAAGTCATGTTGAGCAGATGCAATTTAGAAATTTAAAGAAACTCTTAGCCCATTTCCAATTTTATTTCCATGTATTAGTAATGGAGGGGTGATAGGTCAATAAGGTCTAGAATACTTTGCCAGTGTTTTGTGTTTTGCTGCAGTTGGCTGATTACATTGGCATCAGTGAATAGCGGGAATAAAGCAGGGATAGTTTGGCTAGCTTTCTCCCCAACTCAACCCATTATCAAATTTGAAAACCACATTTTGACCAGAAAATCATTTATATCACAACATTCTAAGTTCCTGTTGTTTTAAATGTTAAAACATGTTTCCTGAGTCATCGCTTGCTTGTGTGAGACAGTTCAAGTAAGTTGATAAGTGAACCAAAATACAAAATGTAACATATTTCGCGTAACGTGGTTGGATAAGGATATCCAAATCCCAATGCCACAGTCATTACAGAGATATTATCTGGAGGTAAAGGGTTGTACCTACAAATTATTTTTGTTTATTGAATTGATCAATCTTTTAGCCTATAAAATGTCAAAAATAATAAGAGAAAATGGAAGGGTATCTATGTTCCCAGGGTTCTCTGTTCCCCAGCTCAATATCCACTTAATATAACTTATTAAGGGAACCTTTCAAAGGGTTTCAAGTTCTCAGCAATGTTTTTTTCACTAGGTCAAATGTTCAATGTATGTTTCCCTTAGACAATGCTAAAATCATCAATCTACAGCTAGAGATTCCAGATAGATCTATTTATATAAAAATACCTCTAGGAATATAGTAAACATATGAATATTTCAGGGTCTTTTAACATCCATGCTTTCAACAGTCCTTGAAGAACTCTCTTTTCCAAAAAGGGTTCTGTGTATGAAAAAGGTTCTTATTGGAACCCTTTGTCTTACAATGTGAAGAACTCTTTATTCTAAACAGGGAAAATAGTTTTGGGCAGAACATCAACCCTTCAGAGAGAACCTTTTTGGAGCCCTTATTTTTAAGAAGGTACCAATATCTTACAATCTTAGTTTGGCTTTTATTAGCCTAAAACCAAAAGATATTTAATTTAGAGGGGGAAAAAATGACAGTCAAGTAATCATCTTATTGTTTCACCTCAACTTGGCTGATATTCTTTGGAGCTGCTGCAAGTCTATGAATGATTTCAAGTGCCTTGAGCAAAACTTAAGTGTAAAACAACAGCACTAAATGATTTTTACTATTGCTTTAAAGTGTCCAAACATAGTGCAGGAATGGCAGAAAAAAGGGGACTAGCTACAGATCCATAAACAGGCACACAGACATCTACCACAGGTGGATGTCGTTGTAAATGACTGTCTTTGTTTTGATGATAACAACCCTCTGTCACTCGCAGATATATGGTTAGAGCTGTCCAGACGTGTGTTCACAACACACACTAAAGTGGAGGGCTGGGTCAGCTGTCGGTTCAGACATGGCACCTAAACCATATAATATAGCACATCGCCTTGTCTGTCACTGGCATAACACCGTCTGGGCTGGCACATGGAAACCTTGACTGTCATCTGGACTCATTCTCACCATCTGTCCACTACATATCACAAGTGGAAGGCGCTGCAAACAAACACAACCTTGGTTAGAAAAGAACTTGAGTAATAACTTAATGAAAAATGGTCTGATGAAACTAAATTTAAGGAGGTATTTGGGTGACCTAATTTATGTCTGTAGTGGACGATCTGTCTATCTGTATTGGTATTTGTCCTTCGAGCGACAGGATCAAGAAACTATGTACGGATTTATTTTGGTATGTTGTGTAATGATGGTACAGAGGATTAAGACTTTAATATGGCACTAAATAACAGGTGTGAATACTGGCTGACTCAGCCTTCGAAGCATCTTCCCCAACCTATTCCAACACTTTATCCTCTGATGTAGATCCAGCAACAGCACTTGAAGAGTAAATACATGCTGCAAACATAGTCAATGTAACAGAATCACTTCGACATAAATCAAACGGTGCAGCTCTCCTGAAGACTGGTAGCCGTTAGTGTCAGCAGTGGCGGTGATGAAAAAGATCAGGGGTTCAGGTATCCTGATGCCGGGCTGAGTGTCGTGCTCAGTTGACACATGTTTGTGACCTGGGCTCAGTTGTGACACTTGTGAGTAATGGCCCTGTCCTGTGAGCATGGGTAATTCAGAGCTAGAGGTGGTTAGTAGAAGATGAGGCACTGGGGAAATTTTATGTCCATTTGATGGTTGTTCTTGTGTGGTGGCGCTGGATTGCAAAAGAGGATCTTCTTAAACAACTGCTCTAGTTTCAGATTTAAAGCATGCTGGGGATGAGCCCCCTGAGCCTCATATAAGAGGCGGTTTTCTGCAACAAAAGGGCGTCAAAACAGCAAGGTAATGTTTGTGGTCAGAAGAAGAAATGTGTCTGTGCTTACGAACAGGCCATGTGGTAAGCAAACTGGCAGTTGAGGCCTGATGTTGACAGCTTTGAGGAGTCTGAAATTGAAAACCTTGTCAGTCAATCCTGCACTTGGCCTGAGGGCTGATGGCGGGAAGTGGTGGTGGCTTGTTGCTTTATTTTCCTCTCAAAAGGACCTTTTTCCTGAATGTGTTCAGTGAACCGAGAGTGAAGGGATTTCTGTGCCCGTTATGAGGCCATTTTGGGGCCAAGGCACTTTTAGCATCTTGCTAAATCCTGTAGGCTTTTGGGCCTAACACCTAGAGGAGCGCACTTGCATAAGCCTAAATTAAACACGATGTATGATATAATTTGACAATACCTTGTGGTCCTAAAATTCTGAGTCACTACATCTTGCAAAACACACTGAAAAAGAGTTTAATTTGGGTAGATTTCAACTGGACGAGCAATGTGGCTCTTCCATTAATTGCCTCATTTACCATGTGACACAAGACAAACTAGTTAAAGGCCTTCTGCGCTGCCCTGAGTCGATCGAGCAATTTCAATGTACTCAGTCAAACAGGGGCTAATTTCCTCACCATTAATCACAGCAGCCCTTTCACTGACAGATGGGAAGACTCTTACCGATCATGGAGATTAATGTGACTGGCCGTGCATTTCACAAGTTCAGTTGTGCTCTCCAATGGATGCAGCCAGCTCAAGCTATGGTCCACATTCTTAGTTTTCCTTCTCTCAATCTACACTGATTGCTGCAATGTACTGTAAATCAACAATAATATAATAGTTTAACTCTGAGATGAACTTTTAAACACAAACTAGAGGAGCATAAGCTTGACATGCAGGGCTAAGGCAAAAATCTAACATTAATATATGGCCACTGGCCTAAAACTCCACCGCTCACTGATAATCTTGACATGCAAAAGTAAGAATATTTTCCTTGGTCTCTAAAATGCTTCTTAATATGCCTGAGGAAATCAAAACACACCTCCGATATTGCTAAATTATATTTAACTAGAGCAAATAAAGAAAACTATATCACTTTTTTGCAACTTGTTAGAGCGCCAACAAAAACTTCAGCTGAGAGCCAAATTTGGCCCACAGGCCCCTCTTTGGGCAGCCTTAGTCTCAACACATAATACTGTACTGCCAAACTAGACAGTCAAAAACTCCCTCCTCTGAGAACCATGGGCCAAGAGAGTGTAGTGATCACGATGGCAGATATTGACCTGCTTGTGTTTGCTCTCACTGGGAATGAATGGCTGGACTCCTGACTATGTGTTCAGTGCCAGACATTTCAAACAGAGAGTGGAGTTACCAGCTGCTCTCGTACCTCAACGACGACCAACTCCCCCTGCAAAGACTCACACCAAATCTCAACTTCCCTATCAAATCCACCCTCTTACACACACATACACACACTCACAACACTTGATACCGTGAGCTGCAAATACAGTGGATCAAGGCGGACACAAATAACTCCACCAAAGTTTCGAGTGATTCCAGCAGACCTCTAACTCCACAGTGGCCACTTGTTCGCTCTCAGCAGCATCTCCAGATGACAGGATTTGAGACAGACGGTCTCACAACGGTTGTGACGCCTCTTTAAGGGTCGGGTCCTGTTTCAATCTGACAATATGCCTCTGTAGTTATCTAATCTCTAATATAAATTTAGCCCTCTCAGGGTTGCTGCACAACCCAGCTTTTCTATAGACTGTAGAAAAACTGTGGAAGGTGCAGCTGAACTGGATTGTTCTGAAATTGAGTGTTTCATAAAGGAGAGCAATGACGATGAAAGACAATTATACAGTCTGACAATTTAAGAAGAGTAAGAATCTACAGTTAGCGCCAGAGAAAAACTCACAAGATCACCAAAGTCAGCAGGATTCATCCTCTGTGGAATATGAATATCCATACAACATGACAATTAGAGTTAGGTACAAAACTCAGCACTTTTAAGGGTGCAAAACAAATTAAGTCCAAAAATCCATTGGTGCCAAATGATGGCTCCTGGGAGATTATCTGGATGAAAATGCTGGGTTTAGACAAGAGGCTGAAGTGCCGTAAAACACCCCTGAAGACATGAAGCCAGCTACGGAGCTCAGAGGCCAGCGATAGAGCTCCACAGAGCCTCCAGATTTTACTTCAGATGGGAAGCTGAAGCGCCCGAAGTCCAGAAGCCGGCCACAAAGCTCAGCAGCCACTCTTTCAGCTTTCCAGAGAATTAAAAATATTGCTGCAGCACCACAGTAGTTGCAGCGTCTGGGTTTTTTTTTTTTTCTATATTGTTTTAATAATGTACAAGTATCACTGATAGACACACACATACAAACACAGAAGCAGACAAGGCAGACAGTCAGACACAGAAGATTAGCTCTATGTGTGATCAGTAAGAGCAGAGGAGCAAACTGTTTTTTACTATGTCACCCCTCCAGCTTGTTCAGAATAGAAGAGAGGTAGGAGAGAGGAGAAGGCACCATTGGGTGCTGATACCACATACCAGGAACTGAAATCAGTACAGACATCAGTTCAAATGTGAACGATACCCAACTGTAATGCCAATCCACCCCAACAGTTGTTTGATATTATAGTTTGGACCAAAGTAGTGAACCAACCCACTGACAGACAGCTATCCATGGAGCCATGCCACTTGCATAGATAAAAATATCGGAATTGTAACAGCTCACTAATTTGAGGTAACTGCACTGAGATACTGTAAGAGACAGAAGTGCTGGCACAGGAGCAAACCGCCGTTTGTAGTGACAGGCCCCCACAAAGGCCTCCCGTCGTGAGTCAACAAACATGCCGTCTCATGAAGATGACAAGGCCCCCATCAAACACATCCACATACAAAGAGATCTTTGGGATGCTGACAATGTTGTCCTTTCATTGAACGGGCATGGATGCTTCAAAAGTCCACGCAACACACCCCCCCACTGGACCCCAAGCCCCAACCCGTTGCCATGACGCTAAAAATACAAACTGAGCAATGTCTAACTAGCGGGCCATCATAAGGCCATTGACCAGCATCAAAATCAAATGAATAATTATATAAAGAACCACTTAAAATGCATGTGATAAGGATGGAGGAACTGTCAGGTTTTGGAAGAAATGCTGCATGAACAAATGAAGGCAATGAAAGTGCAGCTGCAGAAGAAAGGCAAAAAAAAAAAAATCATGAAAATAGAAAACAGTTCACTTGCAGTTTTTGCTGTTTAATTTCAAGCTCTATTAACTACAAGCTAATGGAAGACTCAACCTGGAAGTCTAAAATCACAAAAGGTTTGCGTCTTGGTCCACCAAGTTTATTTCCCCCAAAAGTTATTAGTTTTCACATATCCAGGGTCAACATGTCAGTGTGCAGGCAGACTGTGTGTCTGCTTGGCAACTTCATTACTCTCCATGTTCAATAAAGCTCTCCACACATCTTTTGTGAAAGCTGCAGCTACTGGAGCATTTGGTTAAGACCCAATACAACAAGCACATACACAAGAGGACCAAAGAAACAGCACAGTATTGTACAAACTATAATACTTAAAAAAAAAAATATGGTAAGTTCCAAAATCCCTTGGGCGTCTTTTAAGTTGTATTCTATTGAAAACACTCTCCATCATGGTTTATATTTGATTTTGCATACACACATTTTCCAGCATTTTATGGGGCATCTCTTTCCATGGGCGGAGTACCTTTGATTTGTGGCTTTCCTAACCTAGGCATAGTATCAACGCTTAGCTCCCCTCAGTCAAGGCTTTTGCTGCAGCTGAATGTCGGCTTGTGCCAGAGACACAATACTCTCCTCAGGGCTTGGGCTTGAGCTCACTGTTGGCAGGGGTTTGGTTTTGGACACTTTAACCTGCCAGCAAATCTGGGTGGGCAGCTGGTAGTAACCTGAGCTCCATCTGATCAACGCCAAGTTCTAACTCGGTGCTGTCCCTGGGGCACTATTTCTAACCTTACAGCCTGGTGCCCGACCTTACCACGACTGTCTACGCTTTAAAATGCCACACAAAGACTGCATTGAGTGCCTAATGAAAATGTGATACTAGAATGCGTTTCTCTTAATGTTAGACCAACCAGCACTTTTCTGGAGGTGCATTGGTCTTTTCAGATGATGAAACAAGTTTATTAGGATCTCTGAACAAGAGCTTAAAAGTATGGTATCTAAGTTTTGTTGGTCAAGGACCTATGAAAAGGATTCCACTGCACACAAAAATCAG
Source organism: Plectropomus leopardus (assembly GCF_008729295.1). Taxonomy (NCBI): domain Eukaryota; kingdom Metazoa; phylum Chordata; class Actinopteri; order Perciformes; family Serranidae; genus Plectropomus; species Plectropomus leopardus. The sequence continues at coordinate 9,296,155 of NC_056485.1, read as the reverse complement.
ATAATTACCAAGTCAAGTGTGACCTCTACATTTCTCAGAAAGCCCTTAGACATTTCATTAAGATTGACAGGTTACTTTCACAATTGATCTTGAGTGATGAAACACTGTCTGCCTAGGTAGAACTGTCTTTCTTGGCTTATTTTCTGGCTTTAGACTAGAAAGAAGAATAAAGGATGAGAGGTGAAGAATCCCTTATCCAGCTCCCATTTAGTCATCACCTGTTAAGACTCTTGCCCACGCTCAGATTTTACTATGTGAACTCACTGGTGTCTCATTAAGATATATTTTTTATAGTATTTCAATCGTGAAGTTGAGAGAACTTATTGAATATAACTTGCCAAAATATATCTATTTTCAATACGCACCACTACAAAATCTGCCAATAAAATTTGCCATGGCTACATTAGCTGGTAAAGACCTAGAAACTGAATGCAATAGTTTAACAGTCTGGGAGATATCACATATTTGCTGTCATGTCACAAGTTAAATGAGAAGATTGATACTATTTGCATTTTTTTTTTTTTAATTAAATATGAAGCCCCAGCCGGCACTCAGTTAGCTAAGCTTTATGGACTTATGCCTCATTTCTGATAGCTGATCGTCTGAGCGACACCACATGAAACTTCCAGTTAATCTTCAAATGACCACAATGTGGTTTTGCAAGCAGTCATTTTTTTCATATCCAGGTTGAGTGATTTAGGGGGGGAAAAGCAGTTGCTATTAATGAAAGCTTGGCTGTTAAAAAATGGTTTTGTGAAAGATGTCCTGCAGGGTTTTTGTTCACTCCACCTTCTCATATCAGCACAGCTTGCTTGAAACCTCAACCAATGTGCTACTAAAAAGTACTAGTTACTATTCACAATTTTGCCCATTAGAAAACCAACAAAGAATGGTTCCAAGTGTGTCAAGTCGAGCAATGTTGTACCATGCAGTGAAAATAAGGTTTTAGCAGCTATGATTCAGACAAAGCAAGGCTACCAGATAATTGTTTCTTGGCTGTATCTTCATATTTAATGGACAGATGCAAGAGTGGTATTTGTCTTTTCATCTAACTTGCAACCAATTATATTTTGCCAAATGTTGACCTATTCTTTAAAAAATCTAACACAAACGTAAAAGATACATTTATTTATGTTTTAACTGATGCATTATGATTAAAATTGGAAACCAAGAGGCTAAATGTTCTGTATAGGATCAGTACTGGCTGGCAGCAGTGTACAGTATGAGGTAGTGTTCTGAGAAAGGGTGGAGGTATTCAAGGGTGCAATGCAGTCATAGACAGCAGGCACTTTCTCTCCAGTTGCCTTCAATATACAACTTTAAATCCAAGCACAACACCAAGTTGGTTAGAGAGTCAGAGCGTGGCTTTGTCCAGTCTCTGTGCACTAGTGTTTACAGACAGGGCTGACTAATACCATCAGCGTCGTTCTTATGTCATGATGACGAAAGGTTGAGACTTTGTTTATAACTAACCAGCCAGATTGATCTGACCTTGTTTACAATGTGCTTAGAGCTACCAAAGGTAAAATGTAAGACCCTCTCCCGAAATATCAATATTTGCATAACATGGCATGCTTAACCTGGGGATTTTATGGTGGGATTTGCAAGTAGGACCAAACTAAGGACCTATATATTTACGGTTTGTAGTTGACAGCAGTCTATTGTATTGGTGATATACATTTGTTGTGTCTAGAGCAAAGTGGTAAACAAGCACTTATCTTTTTATTTGGGGTATTAGGCACACATGCTTTGTCCCTTTAAACCACAGGGCATATACCTGCCAACCAACTGTCAACAGCTGCAAGGTGTTGTAAACTGCCAGGAGATTGATTTGGCAGTAGTGCAAAGTGCAGACACAGAACCAGTTTTCAATTATTAGCTCACAATGTTAAGTAACAGATAGACAGTACAACTGCTGATGTGGAGAGTGCCACAGTCAAGTGCTTGGAATCATGCAAATAAACCAATGTCAATGGCACAAGTGAATTTTGATATTTTCCAATGACAATTAATTGAGGAAAGGACAGAAAGTCAAACCAGAGTCTAAATCTGAGCACCTTCAACATAACCATCATATTAACGGCAAATATTAGCATAACACAGCTTAACTTGGATGACCTGGTGATCACGTGGAACATTATGAAATTTGGGCAGTGATACACACTCATTTACACACATGACTGTAGTATCAAAAAGCAGGTTTGCTAAAAAGGGAAAGTTACACAGCTACTGTTATGGCTCTCGTGTTCACAGCTGTCCACGCCTAGTTGGCAGACGCCACCATGCTTGCCCCTGACTGAAAACTTAATAGCAGCTTCTCTGGGCGTCTTTCTGTGGTGTAAAACTCAACATTTCTGTAATTAATCCACAAAAAAAAGAACCATCCTTCAAAATGTTCAAATTGTAGAAACAGGCCTTCTATGTGAACATAGCCCTGTATGTTTATGAACCTTGAAAACTAGAGTTGAAACCCAATCTGCTGTGTAGTAGTTTTACACCCTCAAGTTCAATAATACACGGAGGCGTTTTTTGACCTTGCCAAAATGACTTTATTGATAATGAAAGAATGAATAAAGTCATGTTCTGAGTAATCATACTACTCTGACTAGACAGGTAACCTTCCTGCCAAGACAAAATCAATGACTACCCTCATTAAACATAACCCATCTGCCTGCTTTGAAGGCATCTGAAAACCTAACAGCAGGTGCATACTTGCTGTACCTTTCCATGAAATTGCTTCTTTCATACCTTTGAGGTTTTATCCTAATCCTCGCAGCGAAAAAGCCTGACTTTTAATTCAGCGCGTGAAATTGAATGGGAGGAATCCAACTATGTGTGTTATGAGCTTGGTCCTAAAGTTTTTCACAGGCAGATGAAAATATCAACATTTGCTGAGGGATATTAGGTAGGAAAAACAGAAAACTACAGGGGATCCATTGGCAAACTGATCTCAGTTCAGTCCCAGTGATTTCGGCATAGAGCCCAGTTGTTGTGGACTTAGGAGGGAGCCAAAGTGGGAACAGGTGCATGGCAGTTTTTTACTGTGGATGTCTGCCGGACTGTGTGCAGTTGAGAGCAAGCTTTAGGCTAAATACAACAAAGGTACATGAGAGGCTAATTTGAAGGAGGTGTGAGGCGATGCCTGAGATAAACAGTTACTCAGCATGTGTTCAACTCATCAATCATCCTGATACATTTGGGAATCTAACAAAAAGGGGGAATCAGCTGCCGGCATGAGTGTTGAACCTCAAATTCCAACAGCAGGTGTTGCTGAATGACCCAGTATACAGGCTTTTGTGGGTCTTTACCACATGGCATGTGCCCACACGGAAATGAGCATGTTGTATGCATGTACAGCTGTTGCAAATGGGGACAGATACAGAAATACCCATGCTTAACTTAGGGTACCAATGCAGACATTCTGCACAACAGGTTTCCTCATTGATCTCTCCCATTATCACCAATATTCCCTGCTGGCATCTATTGCAGAGCATGGATTTGCACAAAGTCAGCCTCTGGGGATCATATCATCAACATAGCTCTTACAGACCTAGAAGCTTTAATACATTACTGCCTTTCCGGTTAGTCTTTCGGGTTAGCCTGGCGCTAGTAACAAGAACCTGATTAGTACATTCCAGAGTTACAATCGTGTTCTCGGCACTAAGCTAGACACCATCAGTAAGCCCATTTACATGTTCTTGAAACTCTGATACTGACACACAAAGCAGCTGCCTCGCTGCAAAATATAACATGGGCCATATAATCGGGGAGCAGAAGACTCTGGGGTTTGAGTGCGTGGGTTCAACAAACAAAAGAAGTATTGATTACACCACGCAGGGTTGGTTCTCCCCGAACGTTGTTAATAGTTCCCACATTGTAAACATTTCACCACAAGCCTTCATTCGAGGGATGTTTCCCAGAAGAAGGGCAACCATTGGCATCCATCAATCCCATGGTACAAGAGTGTGTTTTGGCCTGACAACGCTTGTAACTTAAAAGCAAGAGAGAGAGAGGATGGAGGGGAAATGGCTGGACTGCAGAAAAGGAAGAGAATCCATGTCCCTGTAGCTGAAAGAACTGGTTCCACAAGATTTACAAAATGTTTTAGAGACCAAGGTTTGTACCACACACACAAAAGAAAATATGCCCAAAGAAGACGAACGTTCTATTTTGGTTTTGGGTAAAAAACGAAATAACACTTCATCTTCTATATAACCCATGACACGTATGTCTCTTGGCACTTCCTGACGGAGACAGAAACACTGGCATTTCATAGTAGTTTGCTTATTTAAGGCCATTGGATGAAACTATATATTGTGTGCACCATTCAAAATGCAGTAAGAAAGTCATAAAGGTATAAATTTGACATTGATGTTTACTGAAATTACCTGGTGTGCAGAGTTGACCGAGGTTGTTTTTCGGGATTTAAAGCCAGCTGGAGACAAATGTCCTACCTCACTTTGCCACCCCAAAAACACTCCAAGAAATGCAAAGGTTGGATTGTTTGGCATCTGTCATATTACCCAAACGTATTTGGAACAGTGAATATAATGTTTGGGCACCTTCCCGTAACTTTGACCCAATCATCATGTGTCAACCGTCTCTTTGAACAAGCACAGGAGGTATTTACCGATCTGGTTTCATGCTGTTGCTAATTAAATGGTTTCAAACTCTGGTCACTGTAGTCAAATTACACTTCAGATCCATCTTCTGTATGTTGCATTACAATGGAGATAGTGCAAATAGTATTGTGAAACATTTCTTTTAGCACCATCTCTCTGGAACTTAAGTATCGCAACAGATGGGCTGAAATCTCATGTTTCTTCCCCCTGTTACTATTTTAGTCTCAAGTGTTGTTGTGCTGCCTGCCTCACAATTTTGACGAGAGCTCTCTAAGGTCAAAGGCCTTGTCCACTCTTGAGGGCACCAGACCATAAACAAGTGAGTAACCATTTCCCCAACTTCCCCTTCTGTTTGTCAGCGCTGACGTCAGATCATGGTATCCATGGCATCTCCGAAGAGCCTTGAGTATTTGGAAAGGTGGCCATTGATAGATGAGCTTGGGGAGTCATCAAACGTGGCTCAGGCCGTCTGTCTCTGAGCTTCGCCTGTGCCAGACAGCAGAGTCTGCCTGTCTGCCTGCCCACCCACTTGCCTGCCTGCATGTCCAGGCTTTGGCAAATCTCATCAATGCTGAGTGGCTGACGTGAGGGCAGGGTGCTATGTACAAGTGTGTGGTAATCTGAGGTCGGTGCAACCGGGATCGAAGCCATCAGGCTGCGTTCATCATTGCATAAGTCCAAACTTTCAAACAGTGGCACCAATTAAAAACCTTGAATGCTTTCTGATTAAAGTACATTTAATTAATCCCTATTTACAGCACATTTCCAATAACTAACCAGTATAAATGCAATACAATCACTGATGTGTACACATTTTAGGGTATTGTTATTTATATTGCCCCAAAGAAACACAAAGACTGATGATTTACAGAACTGTAAGTAGTACTAAGTTAGCACCGCACACTTACACCATCATATACCCTGCTGAAATTTCAGGAGGGTATGAAAGTATGAAAAATTTGATACCTCCCCCGCCTAGAGCAGGACTCTCTTTTGTGTCCAAATCTACAATTGCTGCCAAAACTCACAAGCCACTTGCACAGACCTGGCTATTAATTGCTCTTTGCCGGGTCAGGATGGTGAAAGAAAATACCCAGACAGTATCCTGTAGCCGGTGGACTAGAACCTCCAAGGATGTAAGGATTAGGCTCTTGGCCTGGGGGGCGGCAATTTTTTTTTTCTTCTTTTTTTACCGTGACATAAAAATCATTTAAAAAATCCTTAGAGAAAACATAACATGATCCTGCAAGATTAAGGCAAAACCAGTGTAGCCAGTACAAAAGTTGAGGTGGCACAGGAGTCCTAATTGAGGCTGTCAGGCTTTGCCAAAGCCACTTTGATATGGACCACTGCACAGCTGCAAGGCAAGCGGACTGTCAAAATGTCCCGAGCGAGCACAGGCATGATTGTTTAAGTAGTAGATGGACTGAAATATCTACGCAGGATAGACTGAGGATTATATTCTCCAAGGTGTTATATAAACTTCGATCTCTAGTTTCATAGGGACACAAATAAAAAGTGCAACACAAGGTTGGGGTTGTTGGGTTTAAATGCATCTGAGAAGAGGGGTGCAGTGAGCATGTTATGACACAAGTAGGTGATGAGACATTATTGGATTTTACAGCATGTGTTGGGGCTGACTGATGATACAATAACCACCAAAGCAGGACAAATGGAGGAACCGCGCCATGCTTCAACATGGGGAATATTATGCACAATATGGTAGCCATATCCTATTGACACCCCTCGAGGGTAAACACAGACAAAGAACAGAAGGAACACACAAGCCAGCCCCCCCACCCGTCATCTGTTTTCTGTTTCGCTGGCGCTGCCTTGGCTAAACAGCAGCAGCCGGGACAGGCCTTGCGGCAGAGCTCCAACACTCTCACCTTCACTAATCCCCCCCAGCACAGGTACCCTGGAGGTGCTGCAGACATGCACTTGTCTGTGGGGATTCATTCAGACTCGTCCATACATTAGACCCCCTAAACCATGATCCAATCTGTTTACAAAGCGCGTGGGGGCATGTGTTGTCCTGTTCAGACAGAATAGAAGAAGGTACAGGGTAGAAGGTAGATTTATTAGTCATTATCTAAGCTTCTAAGCGAAGCTATTTATACATAAATGTGGTATTATTTCTGCGATAGTGATGTAATGAATAAGAGCCGTGGTTATTTGCCTTGTTGATTCCATAATTTTTTTTCAAACAGTATGTCTCTAAAATGTCAGAAAATTGAAAATGAAATTAAAATGTGAAAATCCCCTCCACAAATTCCCAGAGCTCCAAGCAGATGTATTCAGATTTATTAAACTCAATTAAATTCTGTACCACCACCTGCTAGCACCAGTCAGATAATGGTAAGCAAGTGAAGAAACAATGAGGATATTGACTTTGCTCTTGAGAATATCAGCAGTGTGGAAATATTTTTGGATTTCAGAGAGGAGACGGGTCAACAGACAAAGCACATGCCAAATGAGAAGAATGTGCTGACAAAATGAAATACTTAAGAAACACGACCAACCTGGCTGGGCATCTCACTCCTGTAACTTATTGCTTACACCAATATCAACTGCTCTGTTTTGGCGAATTAGGTTGAAAAAACGTGGATGCCAGCTGAAATTCAGCTGTTGTATTCTGTCGGAAAATGAAGTGGCTAATAGAAAAATCCACTAGCTGCCAGGATAATTAATGCAGTGTAAACTAATAATGGTGACCAGAAAAAAACCTATTGTTTTTATTTATAAAACTTGACAGTTTATTGAGCCAAATCTGATACGTTTTTACTGTTCTTGTTGTTAAACTATGTTTCATGTGTGTTAGTGGAGTCATTTGAAAGTAAACTTTGCTGTACATACCCAATTAAAATTACTCACTGTTATGTGTTTTTTTTTTTAATCTTAATTACCTAAAAGCAAAAAAAAGGGTGGAAGCTGCTTTTGTGGTGTTACATTTGCACATATATCATATCGATTGCAGGGCCCTGAATGAAACTAAATCAAAATCATATGGTGGTAAACTTTGGGATATCAGCAAATGTAGTATCATTGTTAAAAGGATTAATATGGTATTGTATTGCGATGAAACTATAGATTTACAGCCTTAACAACCAATAGTTCACATCCCAAAACATTTTTCCATAAACAATGATATCATAGAGATTATAGCAACATAAAGTCATGCTTTTAAAACTGAATGAGACCATATTTGGCAATTTTTCTTAATCCATGCCTTAAAGGTACCCTGTGGAGTTATTTACCACAAGTTGCACTATGAAGCAGTGTTTTCATGAGTCGGTCACCATTTTCTTTGTTTGAATATGTATGTATGCAAACCACTACACGTTACTGCCAATGCTTTCATGATATTATTTGCAAAAATTTATGAGGAAGAAAATGCTTTCAACATGTTTCTTAGACCTTTGGTAAGAAACCCTGAATTAAAACATTACTTGTGCATTCACAAGAAACATCCAGCTATACAATTAATAGGCTTTCAAAACTGTGGGAGCCTGGTTTTCTCTAAATTAACCCAAATAGTTCCATTACAGCAGCACTCGGATTAACTCAACATGAACAATCGTAGTCGATAAGAGAGTCGATGCACTTTCACAAGCTCTGATAATTATAGTATCAAATCAATGCCTTGAGTTTTAAAGTTTTACAGCTGGACTACATTCCAGGTATGAGCCGAAGGCTTGTGTCAGCTTAGTGGACATCTATCCCCACCACCATCTAACTTTAAGTCAAAGGTGTTAATCCTTCGTCTTGGCAGCCGCATAGATACACTGGACATGTGTCATGCTAATCCTCTATTTAATGATTGCTAAAGTTTTTCCTGTTCTTCAGGGAGAGCTAATATTCTTCAAATATTTAATGATACATGACCCCACGGACCAACATTTAAATATGATACTCAAACTAACTGTATGCCTATAAAATAATACCTGCTCAATAAAATTTCAGTGTCTGACAAAACTTATCTCAACTGTATCAGGAAATTGCATGCTGAACAGTAATGGATGGAAAAGCTTAAAAGGTAACTTTTAAACGGGGATCCTATTATCTCATATTTTTGTGTCTAACTCGGAACAACATTTAAACTGCTCCAGTATTTTAGTGAGAGCGCCACAGTAAGCAGCTGAAAACTGGGCTGCAATATATCTACTTGGGACATTTGTTCATTATGTCCACTAAAATTGTGTTTTTGGCACTGACAGGTTTTATTTTAAGTCTCTGAGAATATTATTGAAAGGATCCTCCAGAGAGAGACATATTTGTATGAGTACCTGAACCTTTTTCTACAACCAGAAACAGCCCTGAAATCACTAAAATTCTTGTTTCTATTACTTACTTAGACACAAACATATTTGAAAATATGGTCCAGATTTTAAAAAAAAACAGACGTTACCCTTTAAGTGTTCAAGTTTGGGTGCAGAACATAAAGAACATATATGGTTCATTTATTATGACAACAGCAGCAAATGCTGTTTAATACCTTCATGTTCAAGCTAGTGAAGGAGCTCCATGAACAGAAGTATGCCTTTTCCAACACTTCCAGGTTGCCAATATAAAATAAAAATCTGTGAACCACAGCTGGAGGCCTTGTAACCATCAGCCATTCGTTGGAGGAAGCTTCTGGCTCACTGTTATTTCTAAGTGTCATTTCTTTCCTGAACAGAGCCTCTGTTGTTTTCAGTGACATGCGTGGTGCGCCGCATTCACTTAATGAAGCATGCTGACTTCCTTACTCCCCAGTGTGCCTGCACGGCCCCTCGGAAGACTGTGGAGTGTGAGGAGGAAGGAAGGAGGCTATAAAAGGACACTAAAAAACACTGCAACGCAGGAGAGTCGGGCGAGTGGTGCCCTGCTCGGCTTGTTTACCGCAAGCTCCTGCTAATGTGAAAAAGCTCAAGTATGGCTGATTTGCTTCGCATGCAAAAAGGTGTGTCAAAACCAATGTGGCACAAAACTGGACCTCGCTGTGTCTCCCCAAGTGTTAACCAAAGTCTGTGACTCATGTGGTCTGCTCACAATTGTATAATTGAGTAATGGCTTTCGAGAGCCTGTTTACTTTAGAAATCTGTGCGCTGCTACATTTTCCAGCATACTGTAATCTTTTATCCACGATGTGTAATCCTCTCTCAGTGGTGTCTCTTTGCTTTTCTAGAGGCATATTAGCAACCAATCTGTGCCTCCTTTAGTATATTTACAGAAACTCCCTCACTGCAGCTGAGGTTGTGTAAACCTGAAAAAAGAATCTACAGCGATGGTTTGTGATGGAGTCAAGACACTGTCTTGTCTTGGAGCCCCGTGAGAGGATGGTTTCAATGAGCAGACAGGAGCGCGAGCAGCGGACCACATGAGAGAGGCCGTGCTGGAAACCCCTCTGCACACACTGCAAATCAAAGCAAAGCCATGTAAGTGTTTTTCCACACACTTTCAAGAGACAGGGAGGGATGGACCCAGACACCAGTGCAGTCTGTCTTCAAATTGAAATGGGTGTTCTGTCTATGAAAACTGAATAGTGTGATTTCTCATAGCAGATAGGTCAAGAAAAGAGGTGCTGCAAACAGAGCATTGCTGTTGAAATATATTATTATTAAAAATAGACTGACAGATTGATATTGTTTAAAAGGTGGAAGAGAAGACGAGATTTAAAGTTTTATGTTAAGAAGATTCAACTGAAATTACTGATGCAGCTTAGGTTAAAATTCAACAAACGAGCAATTCATGCCAAAGATGTGTGGCAAATAAACGAGATTATTAGGATTATTGCGATTTTAAGTCATTTCTCATCAGTGCGATGCAAGAATACTAGATGTGAATACAGCAAATGAGTGCGCGAATTTTCCACATGAAACTATGCACATCTGGTCTGGCGCGACCCACATTATCCATGTTGCCATACTGTAATTGTGTTTTGTTTTGTTTTTAAATCATGAATGGGGCTGAATGAGTTTCCTCCTAAATAGTTCCCATTTACACTTCACACAACAAAAAAACATCCAGAAAGAGAAGGAGCTTAACTACACAATATATAATTAAATTGGACCTGTAGTTCAATATTAACGTTAGTGGTTGCACCTAATCCTGTTCTGCATGACTGAAATAACTCTAGCAAGCTGCTGGGCATTCTCAAACCATATATTGTATTTATTTGGTTGTTGAGGTAATCACTGCAGTGTTTGTCATATAACATTGAGTGTTGAGAAACCAAATTGATAAGACACACCCCAACTTTGGCAGCAAGCTAGCTGTGACATCAGTGGGAACAAAGGATTTTGTTAGTCAAACATATTTTTCAGCAAGTGAAAATCTGCTAAACTCAAAGCCTGTCTGAATATTTTTCCCCTCGCACAATTGTTCCACGGGCGTGTGCAAGCTTTCATAATAACCCACAATATCAGTTTTACAAATATCCATGCAAATTTTCCAGATGAAAATCCATGTTGGGTGTGAAACTTTCTTTTTTTATTATTTATTTAAATTGCCAACATGTGAGAATCACTATGATTCCAGACAGCACAAAAAAACAAGCTTAATCAGGCGACATCTTTCACATTACACATTGGCCCCATAGGTCACATAAAAATATTGACTACTGCAGCTTTAAATGTTCTGTTCATAATGTTTTCATGAAACAAGAAGGTGACTGTGGTGGAATTCACACTACTACCACAATATCCAAATAACAGTGAAGGGGCAACACACAAGTTTTTCCAAAATGCATCAACTAAAATGTTTATGCTAATCTCACATATTAAGACAAGTGTGTAACACCAGTGCAACTGTTGCATATGGCATCCCTGACGTCTCCTGGATTCACGGACAAGCTTGCTTCTGTACAGCCTGGTTTTTGATACAAAAACAGGGCCGGCTTTGATACCGAGTGCAAATATTGACTCCTCCTGGACGATTTCACCGTGGCCTGGGGTTGAAGGGACGCAGACCTCCCCTGCTCCCAGGCCTGCTCCCCACACCTGCTGTGGCTGGCGGCCTTATTTACACCGGCTCCCATTGGAAATGTCAGTATGAGGCGCAGGGGAGGCAGAGATGCACAGGGCTCATAGGTACACACATACACAGTCCATACATATAGACACCAACACACACTCTTCTCTGTTTCATCTCCAGCCCAGGGTTTTTGAGAGTCTGACAGGGGCTGCTTTCTTGGCGAAAACTAGGAGAAATGCCAACAGTCTGTCTAACCTGAGCTTGAATTTCTATACGCACACGCATACACACACAACAGCCAAACAAGCTACAAGACCCAACTGACATATTCAATATTTTAAGACATCAATATTGGGCAAAACCTGACCTGCTTCATCTCTGCGGCAGTTTAGAGTTTCAGAGGCTTCTAATGGATGTGGCGAGTGCAGGTAAAATCCCAGTGAGCTAGACAATACCTAACATTAAAGTCACGCTGCTGTGCTCACTGGAGAGAAAATACACTAACACAGGGAAAATTACTCAGGATGAAACCTTTGCAGGACTTTGACATTTTGTCACAGCAGATAAAACAGAGTCCCATTTACCATCATCAAAGCATGCTACACAGAGACAGCACAGTAAACTCTCTGAGGGCCTGCTATTTTCATGAACCATTTAATGTGGCCTCCAAAGACATTTATATAATTTATCATTCTGAAGCATCACAGAAAACCCTTTTGCAGAGAGAAAAACCATGTTTGTTTCCTGTTTTTTTCCCTCCAACTCTGAAGCATAAAAAAATTCCAAATAAATCGTTTTTTTTCTGAGGCCTGTTTGAGGAGGGATTCAGTGACCTGGACCTCCTCATGGGGGATCCATATCAGCAGCGCACACACAGGCTGCTCTGCTTAAAACAAAGTGGGTTTTTTTTCCTTCCACCAGACTGTTTTTGCATTTGTCATTGCTGCTTAATTTTGGTCACTTTTTTGTCTCGCCCAGTCGATAAATCAAGTCAATAGCTGTGGACCCCAAACAACTTGCTCCCCCATGCTCCTCTCACTGAAGCTGCAGAGAGCCTGCAAGCAGGATAAAGAGGCGATTGGACAGAGCAGAGGAGGGGCCGTGCTGGTAGAGGAACGGATAAATGTCTCTGTGAGACATAGATTGCTTGTAAACGACAGCTTTGCTCCCGGTTGCAATCAAACAGCCAGACGGGCCTTCTATGCAGTGGCTGACAGTAGCAAAGTGGAGTGAATGGATTTTTGAGCAGATAACCCCCATCAATTAGAGAATATTTTTGCAACGGCTCGTTCTGAGCCATCATTGCAGGCGAGGGGAGATCTCATTTGAAGAGTGCAGAAAGGGGGAAAAAAATCCTGGCAGCCCGAGTGCAGACAGCAGCACAAAGAGGCGATTTGAGTGAACAATTATTAGGCCGCACCAGACTTGACTGGTTTGTGTGCACATGGGAAATTCTTTAGCACATGGCAATTAAACACGGGTGGGTTGGGAAGGGCCTTGAACGTGACCCAATTTTGACATCAAGAGGTGGCAAGCAGCGCCTTGATGATGTTTTGGTGACTTCGGCGTAACCTGTTTTACAAGTAATTTGCCTCATTTTCAGACTTATTACCCTTCCGTTTTGGCCTCAGTAGTGTGGATGTAAAACTCTGAACGCAATAAAGTTTTCTGTGTAGAGATGCACATAATCCTTCTTTCCCAACTCTAGTTTTATTGATATTTGTAAGCACAATAAGTGGGTTCCTTCATCTTGAAGTCAATGGGTTTTTTGATTTTGGTTAGATGCCTAAAATAAAGTCTGTGGTTAAGAGAAGCTTGAAAGATTTTGGTCTACAACATAAAATAAATCAGTAAATATTCCACTTATGAATCTTGAAGCCTTTAGGTGTCCTAAAAAAAGAGGGTTGCTGACAAGTAGCTATAAGAGTCTACAGAGCATCATCACCAAACACGGCTTAACAGCTTCGCTCTAATGGCGACGTTAAGTCATGTGACTGTAGTGTAGTTCTTTTATAGCCTAATATTACCTTTTTATTCCTAGCGATTGCATTAACACCTCAAAAATCATAAAAGTGGTCTCATTTGAGAAGATTATCTTGTTGAATAAAATGTGCAAGTATCATAAATTTGCATTTGCCACACAGCTTATTTTCCATTATGATCCAAGATCCAATGGAAAAATCCAACAGGCTTTTTTGTCGTGGGAACCAGGGCAATGTTAGCCTCTGGGTTGGCCTACAAAAACACATAATCTCTGCAGAACTCTATAGAGATGCAGTCCAGTTGTCCTTGGCTGGATGGTAAAAAATTATTTCCTCAGATTGAAATTTGTTCTACATTGAGCACAAATTATACATCTCAAATTGACGGCTTTGACACCAGGTCTGGCGAGGCATTAGCAGTCTTGGTGCAAACGAGAGAAGTCATTTCTCCACTTCCTCTCGTGTTGACTTTGGCCAGCACACGCTAATCCAAGAACTGGCCGGAGGGGAGCAGTCTACCTGGAGCAGCGTGTCAGCAAACTATAAAGAGAGAAATGTATTACCAATCCATTTTTCTTCTCAGACGTCACCCTTTGCACTTGGAGCCAAGGTTTTGTTTTAATATATTGGGGGTTACACAAATTAAATGGGGGGTTTGGGGGTCCTCTGCCTGTAAATTTTGCGCACTTAATTTCCTGCATTCTGGTGATTTTTTAATGCACAAATTTGTGCCTTTTCTGCTTCAATTTATGGTGTAAATATTTTTGAACTTTGTTGAAACAAAAGTCCTCTGAAACTTTTATGATTTTTGGGGGGAGACAAAGGCACATGTTCTATTGAATAATAGTAAATATTGAGGGGGACGTGTGCCCGCGCCTCCCTGAAATCTACACCTATGCTAGCAGCACATCTTAGCCCCTCGGTGTGCTATTCTTACAAGCCAGTTTGTAACCTCAAATAAAAACCTATCCAAAAAACTGTAAAATACTGAACCACTCATCTCCATCCAGCTCATTGCAAATGACAATTGAATGATCCCAGGCTATCCAGGCTTTTTCAAAACTAATGCATTCAGCAAAGCCTGCTAGTCTAAACATTATGCCCAGTGCAGTAGGGCAGTTTGCAACCTAAAACTCTGCAGCCCTGACCTCTGTCAGCACCCCGCCCTGCCTCAGGCGGCACCTCTCAGAGGTAGCTTCATATCCGGCACACTGACTTCGCCTTGCCTTGCCACCACCAGTACAAACACAACCAAGAGGCCACAGACACATACATCAGTAAACCCAGCAAAGAGCTTTTAAAGGGTGGTGATGAGCTTCAGCCGTCTTGATGTATTTGCTGTAAAATCTGACAAGTTGATTTTACCTAAACAAATCTAGGAACCTAACTGCCTGTAAAATTTGAGTGAATAGAACTATTAATCTTAATCTTTGTTTACTTTAGATCTAATTGTTTATTTTACTTAAAAATTTAGGTGTATTTACTTGATTTTGTAAAGCTGTTAAAAACAAGTTAATTAAATCAATCTTTAGCTGAAAGTTTTAGTAACTTCAGCTAACCAAGTATACTGTGATATATATCTGTATCCTGCCAGCTGCAAACTAGTCATAAAAAACAAAAACAAAGTTCACAGATCTCCTTACTTAATCAATGGCAAAATCCTCTTTGTGATGATCACTTACTTGGTTTACTGAAGTTGCTAACACTTAGAAAGAACAAAGTAATTCCACTTTTCAGTTGCAACAACTTGACAACATTAAGAGGTACAACAACATTTTGAGTTAACTTAATTGATTATAAAAAATAAACAGAAATTAAGAATAACAGTGATATTTACTTACATTCTTCAAGGCCATCAGTTTCCTATTCGTTTACGTAAAATTTTACTTTTTCATATTTTACAGAGTATGATGACAAGTCTAAGGACTTTGCTGAGTATCCAATATGAACTATGTCATTTTGTTTAACTCCGCAGCAGCATTGTCTTAAACTGCAACTGGAGGGCTGGCAAGATCTAGATTTATTGGTATGACATTCACAAGTAAGAGTGCCTTCCCTCCTATGGGACTCTTTGGTTAAAATCTTGAGTTGCACTGAGTTATGTTGTGTTATTCCTTGTTCTCACTCAGACGAAACCTACACCCTCGTGTTACTGGGACCTGACATTTGCAGTAACGCAGATGCTTTGCCAGCTCCTGCCAACTGACCTCCACCTCAAAACTCAGAGTTCATAGGTGGGATAGCCAATAGTGCATGAATAACTGCTTTAAGAATAACAAGTGCATGATGGAGTCTATATTACACTGGGGAACTGACTGCAAAACCCACACGTGTGCAAGACTTTCCCTTTCATTTATTACATTACATGAAAGGAAAAAGCATGTCGAAGCTGACATTGAATGCATGCTGAGGCTGAAATCCAATAGTCAATTTGGGTGTCAGCGTGTTTATGAAATGCTCTATATTTCTAAAATTGATATTACACATGCATTTGGCACTGTGGGGAAAATAAACTAATCTGGTCACCATCTCACCGTGGGCACCAGAAATACTGTGGCAAGTTCAAACTGCCGGCATGTCACGTCATATTGAATCAGCTGAAATGAACGTCATGTAAAGTCATGTCTCTTCTCCATAATTTTTTCCGATGGCTATATAAAAATAAAGCCTCTAATGCTCAATAGTGGCAGCAGAGACAGGGAGAATGCTGGGAAGGTAATTTGTTTTGAAGGTCAAGGGCGCGGTGATGGATCCCTACTCATCTTTTGCTGTTTAGCACCAAGAAAGAGATAATCTCTACCTGAAGCACTTCAAATCAGTCATGCTGACACCTAGTATTATCTGCTGAGAAGGAAAGATCACCTGCGACCATTTTTTCCCCAGAGATTGACAATAAGCGATAACCTTGACTACACACACCTCTAGATTAAAGTTCAATCCCATTTCTTATTTTTACCCCTACCACTCCTTCTCAAGTGCCACCTTGGCCCTCAGAACAGAGTTACAAGGAGTAGGAATTAAAATCCTCCATGAAATAGGGCAACCCTTCAAAACCCTGTTACATCGGTGGTAGTCGTCGATGCTGGCGTTTACACTAAGAGACGTAACAAGAGTTGGTGAACATTGCAAAAATGTCTCTTTCTGCAGTGGTGATTTCTCTTTTGTGGGCTATAGGCTACCTTTGTGGAACTCAGGAAGGTTGTGATTTGTTCACGGCATGCGTCTAGGCTATCTATGCGACAGGCCATCAAATAAAATAGACGTTAACAACCCGTACTCCTACCCTGCCAGTCTGCACTAACATAAGAGGAGCTATAACAAGTGCAGCAATTTCGCTGTTGAACTCAAGTTAAATTTTAGACATCATGTGCTTAGAAAGGAGGGGTGGGCAGGGGGTGATCTGGTAATATCATGCACAAATCAGCGATAACCTGCAAACTTGCAAAGAATGTGGTCATTAATACATCACAACAGTTAGATGTACAATTGCTTTCATCATATTATCGATTTGTTCAGTTCCACCATTTTTTTATGGCCTTCATTGTCTCCTTGTGCACAAATAGGGACAAAATGAACAGAGAGTTCAGACAGAAGGCCCCATCCATTTCCACACACATTTCTAACATTGAGCATAAAAGAGTATATAATCCTTTGGCAGGTGTTTTTACAAAAAGACAATTTTACCACTAACTGTTACTGTGTTTTGCAGGGATTCTGTGGGTTTGAGCATCTTAATCTGCTGCAGCTTCTGACTAGTCGTTTGCGAAAACACTTGGGGGGAGTACTTATGAGACAATAAAAATTTACAGTGCTTTAAAAATTTAAGGGGCAGTGATGATCCAATCAAGCAACTGACTTTGCACAATATATCTTAGTCCATCAACAAGTGCCAGAGATGGCCCCTCAAGGTCACAATCTGAACTGCCACCAAATCAATGTATCTGCAGTGAATAAAGCTACAAACAGACACCATGGTGTGCATCCAAATGCACTTGGGAAATAGATTTCACCACCTCCAGTCAGGTATATGCATAGAATTTCCAGCATGTGTTGAATCCATCCGGCGGTGCATGTTGTACCTGAGGCGCCCTGCAGCTGACACAGCAGGTGGTAAGTGCAACGCTCAGTGTGAAATGAATGGCACTTCCAGCTCAAGGCAACACTGTCAATCTTGTTGAGAAGTAAAGTTTGTATTTCTGTAAAAAGTACAGTATGAGAATCTGCCCGCAGAGATGTGAAACTGCTTGAGATAATAGTAGCACGGCTCGTGGGAGGCGGCTCATTAACCTGAATACAGACGAAGCCTTGCAGAACGTCATGTTGATTGGTGGAGAGTCAAAAAGGTTATCAAATGGAGGACCACTGAATGCAACATCTGTGTTTCAAAGCATTACAACCATTTCATTCATTTGGCATATGATTTTGCCCACAGAGACATACATGATTTCCCACAATTGACTGATACTCTGCTCTCCTCAGATACCTGAAGAATGCTGTCAGACACTATATTTTACAAGGTTAATATGATACTGAAGCTATCATTGCTACAACAAATCTTTCCAAAGATACATACATTTCTCAAGCAGTACTCTAAGCATCCCTAAACTTAGTATGCAAAAACACTGTGTACATTTATTTTCACAAAAAAGTCCATAGTTGAGATAAAAGCCCACAAAAAACAAGTAATCTGTATATCACCACAGTAAGGAATTTGGGCCATGTCCTAAAAATGCATTAATATAAATGAATGCATTCATGTAAGCACTAGAATGTAGAACACTCTAAAGGCAACTTTGTCTGCTTTTTTTTTGTGTGTGTGTGCATCATTTGGATGTCACATTCGGCATAAATGATCATTATACTGTTATGTTTCCAAGGAAAATGTTTAAAATATGTATGAGGTATCCTGATTTACAATCTCATAACATTTCCACTCAGTGTGCCTAATTCATTAAAACCTAACACACACCAGTGCATGGCTGCACACAAACAACTCATCGACCTCAGAGTGAACAGCATGAATCCAGATGAATGGCATTATCAACTGAGATAATCTTTCTGCATCAGTGTGCACTAGAACATGGAGAAAAAGAAACACAAACTTAACTTTAAAGTGGTAAAACTATTTCAGTTCTTGTGACTACTTTTTTGTATAAACACTAAATGCACAAACTTAATTAAAATTAAGCATAAAAATGTGGCATCTGTCAAGCTTTCAATTTTAGCACTTTTCATATATAATTTACAAGTGCATTTGGTGGAAGGTTAACCAATTGAAATTCATAGTAATTTCTGAGACAGAAACTGTGTTCAAAACCGTCCCCTCACTCACTCATTCACTATTCACTAGTGTGTATTAAATAGTGCACTATATAGGGAATAACCAAACGAGATTTCGGACACAACATTGGAATTTTTTTCCCCCGGAAATATACGACCGCATTGCATTTTGGTAGACAGGGGTTGAATGTAGTGTACATCGTATGTACACTCAAATTTGCTATGCATTGTGGGTATTTTATAGTGCACTATATAGTGGATGAAATTAACAGCAGAGAATTTGGACACCACTACAAAATTGCGAACATACTATATAGTGCTCTATATCCGTGATAGGAGACGGTTTCGGACACAGCTAATGAGTGCCGGGACATACAAAATTTCAGTGGATGTGTCAGCTGCTCACCATGACGATCTAATGACATTCACCAAAATACGTAACATGAGTCGAGCGACATCAAAAAAGTCAAGCACCTTACCATAAAATTTGCTCAAAATCTGAATCATAGCTGACAAACACTATTTAATCTAAGTCACAATCCCTTAAAGTCTTACAACACAAAATGTGACAAAAAGACATTCAAAGCTTGATAAGCCTGCTGTGCCCTAGTTACAGTTGCTGAGCCATGACTGTACAATCACTGTTAGGTTAAAGGGTCAGTTATTTCATGAATTAATTTCCCCTACTCCCACTTTCACCTAACCGATGCATGCTTAATCTTACATAACCATGATCTAATCAAAATAAGGACAGGAATTTATTTTTTAAAAAACTCTCACATTTCAAAAACAGTCCACAAATGAACAGCAATGAATTAGACAAGCACAGTTCACATAGTTATTATGCCACAGTGTCCCAAACCATCTAAGACTAGAAATTAGACAAAGTTATTTTCAGGCAGCCATACAGAGCATCAGCGCCGTTTATCAAGCTGTCGAAAATTACAATTTAACCAGCCGTCTAGCCTGCTTGGACCATATCAAATGACCGCTCAATTAAATTAAAGTGCATAGGGTTGTCTGTCTCACCACTGGGTTTTCCAGGCCTTAACTGTGGCTTACACAGCTGTTTCTACCCTCCTCTTCATCAGATACAAGGGGAGGGGGCCCTGAAAGCAAGACTGTCTGTGCGACGACCAGACCATGAGGCAACCCTCTGCATATCGATCCATCTTTACTGACACAGTGCAAGCATGTACACTCCCAGGTATGTCAGCTTGGCAAGTTGCCACTTCCCCGGGCACCGTATTGTTTGTACGAGCCAAATTATTTAATTGCATGTTCTAGATTAATTGCATGCTACAGGGGAAAGGAAAAAAAAGTATTCATAAATACTGTGGAAAATTACCGTTACATTAGAATTAATTAGAAAACCACATTCCACACCATTTTTAACATCACAGCTTGTTGTGAAAATTGAGAATGAATGGCTTCAATCCATTTATTTCATGCATTCGCCCTCTCCTAATTTAGAAAATTAAATTAACCAAACCACAATATCATCACAAACCTTTGCCACTGGTCATAGATCAGGTTACAGAAGCCGCAGCGAGGGACTGTCACGCATGGCTGCATGTTTCTGTGGCACTGGTGTCTCTACATGTGTGTGAGCGGAATCATCCGCCAGTGTGCATATTTTGTGATACAGTTGTGTCCGAGGGTGTGCAACAGCATGTTTGTGAGTGCACATGGGCTCAAATGTTTGCTCGGTGTGTTTATTACCCTCTCAGATCTGCAGCATGACTCATATTTCATGTCACATTTAGCACAGCTTCGAGAGGGAAGAGCTGGCTGGCAAAGTGCAAGTCCCCTGGTGAGTGGTGGCGAGGAGTGGGGGCATCGAACAAGCCCACAAGATCTCAAGCAAAACATTCCTGCATCTTAAACTGAATGCTGAAGGGGACAGCGAAAGGGGGGAAAAAAACAAGAGGGTCCCCTTAACTGATAAACAAACTGGACATCTACTGGTGTTTGGCCCAGTGGACAGGAAACACCAACAGTCTGATCCAACTGTTTGGAACATTTGGTTTCCTTTCAGTCCAGCCTCTTGGTGGCGCCCCGGGGGAGTCTGGGAGCACACATCATCTGGCCAGCCGCTGGGCAAACCCCACTTGTCTCCATCACTTTTTCCACTTTGAGAAATCGCCCGAATCCCTTCTGTCTTTGGATAGCTTGAGGGATTGCTTGCTTGTTTTTGCTGAGACTTAATGGTTTGAAAATTGAAAAAGAAGGCACTCTAAAATGTTAGCTCTAATAAATATTGTGCAACCATCATAAATGCTCCACAAGGATCACCTCAAATGCTGCATCAGGTGTGGACTGATATGTCTTGCTTTAAACCCCACAAATTAAATAACAGACAATAAAACAATGGCTATTTCAATTCAGAAATTTCAGTCAAGAGCATTAATCTAGAAGATGGACCTGTGGTTAGGGACTGTATAAAAAATATTGTGTCAGAAAATGAATGAAAAAATGTAAATAATCTTTAATTATGGTGATTTTTTCTAATGGATTTATTTTTATTTCAATCTTCTCTTTTAAGTCATTATACAAAACAGGTCAAATGGTTATATCAAAAATATGGATTTCATATTTCTTGGGTCATTAGGGTTGCATTTTCAAATATGCAGAGGACTGCAGTCAGTTAAAGCCCTGATACAAACGTCCTCATTTTGAGAAACCCAAAACATTTAAATAAGTGAGTTGTGATTGAGTGTTATCTCTAGCGAAGATTTATACACTTTTTTCACTACTGTATGTAAACACAATGCAGAGCTGGTGCCTGGGCACAGTACACACATTCAGTGCAAATCTGGTGCAGGTCCTGTTCAAAAATAGAGAATGGATGACACATTGATAGGACATCATCACTGCGGCATAATGGGAATTATGGTAATTTACACATCACAATTATTGATGGTGTCTATTGTCTATTGTTTTTATTTTATATTTGCTGAAACTGTTACACAATGCTACATAAGATAGATAATCCGTGGGGGAAAAAAATCCTAATCATCTGCCTACTCTACTGCCTTGTAGCGTTTCTAATGGTCTTACTGCAAGTGAACAAAAACAACCAATCAGAGCCGAGGAGTCTCTGATGCAGCTGTCAATCATGTCAATCACTACTAATGAACTGTGGTCAAACTATAAATAAATATTCTTTTAACACATTGCCTATTTTTCACCTCAGATGCGTTAAGTGTATTGTTTAGCTGTAAAATGAGAAAGTTGTTCCAGCAGGTCGGCAGTGCTTGGTAATTTGGTTCACTGTTCCCAATGAGAACAATCATTCTCATTTTACAGCTAAACTTTATATTAAAATATGTTTCTAAAAACATTTGAGGCAAGAAACAGGAAATGCTGTCATGGAATCTTGATTCATATTTGATCAGTGTTGCGTAGTTTGACAGTTTGGCTGAAGTTCATGGAGTGACTGACATTATTGGCAGCTGCCTAAGAGACTGTGACTCTGATTTGTTGTTGGTGGCAGCACAAGGACAGATGCTAGCAAATGCCATTGGAGGCAGCAGGAAGGGAGGAGGGACATCATTTTTTGTTTTTTGTTTTTTTACAGACTATCTGTCTCGTGTACTTGTTTTAGAATATAGTGACAGTTTCAACAAATATGATAAAAAGTTATTGTCGTAAAAGTTACCAACTGAAGCTTTAATGGTTAACTCATACCAATTTCCTACTGTGGTATCATTGTGCGATATTCGTAAAAGGGTGCTTTTTTTCGGAAGGCAGGATCAAATGAAATTATTAATAACACTTGGAAGGGTCATGAATTTTTAAAATATTAAACATAAGGTTCCACCCCCTCCACAATTAAATTAAAAATAATTTTCATACAGTGCCTTGCAGGTTGAATAACAAAATGAGAAATGACTTGTTGCCAAAGTATGCCATTTTTGGACTTAAAAACTAGACATAACATGAAACAGCTCGAGGCTGATGTTGCCCTCAGTCTGTGGAGTGAGAGGTAATGATGCATGCACACATAGAAAATAAACAGACTCAGCAAATGCCATCCATGCATTGTTTTCAAAATTAAAGACATCTTTTTTTAGGGATGCCCCTGAATGGTGGCAACAGCAAAGTTTGCATGTCAGGCACATGCATGTTGGCAAAATTACAGCTTCCTGCCGTGGCATGTCCCAGTACTGTTTTTTGGGGTTTTTTTGTGCACCAGCCTGTTTTATTTGTAGTGCCTGTTTCTATTAGGCTGATGGAGTACAGAGCAGCAGCATCTGTGCCCCTAACCCCCCATCCTCCATGTCTGCTCGGGCGGAGAGGCCTGGGGCACAAAGCCACAGGCGGTGGGTGGAGGGAGGGGTGTGGGAGAGTATGTGGGGAGCGCCTCAGGGGTTCCTAGTTCTCTTTGCTTGTCTGGAGCCCAGAATTTCCATGACACGGGCAAAGGCTGGCATTACCGTGCTTTACTGGTGATTTGAAATTGATGACAGACACTGGAAAATCATTCTTACACTCAAACATATGAAATAATGATTGTTTCACAGAGACAGGCATTGGGGGCTTAATTGCATTCTAAATCAGCATGCATCTACAATGTAGTTTGCATTTGACATTTTGCTAGGGTCATGCCAATAATGCTTCACAACTAGGGAGCACTGACTATAAATCTAAAGTTTCATTAGGAGAACCTCAATAAGACATGCTGGTAAAAGAAATACAATAAATTAAAGGTAGTCGAATGTTTTTCAAAAACATAGGGGACAAAGGCAATGAGCAACTTGGCAAGAAATAGTACATTTAGAAAATTATTTTTAGAAAAACGGGGAAAAAAATGTCCATAAAACCTATATTTACAATGATCATAATTATATATTTACAATTATGTTACAGAATTATTGTTGTTTTTAAGCACTTTTCCAGGTAATTCTCTTGTTTTTTGTTACTTTTTTTCCACTTGCCTTATTTTTTTTGCCAATTTTGAAAGAATTTTCTTTTACTTTTCATTCTTTATCTTAATTTTGGAGTTATTTCTTGGCTTGCTTATAGCCTTCCTCCCATTTTTGAAAGAAATCAAGCCAATTTGCTCATATTTTTTAAAGGGTTAACAAAATATGGATGCACTTATAGCAAAAGAGCTTCACAGCGCTACTAGAGAACAAAAACTTCACAGGGAACCTTTCAGATGAACATTTTGCAGTCACAGGAAAAAATCACCACATTGAACAGTAGACCAGCTGTTCCACTCGGGTGCCACATTAAAAAAAGGTCCCCCTTGTCTATTAAGGTCTCTGAATATCAGTGGGCCAGAGGATGACTATGTGGGCTCGTGAAGTGAGGGGTGAACTTAAAGCCATCACAAAGGAGACTTCATTCGGAGGATGACTGAACTTTCAATCCAGTGTCAGAGGGCACTCAGCAGATGAGGCAGAGAGTTTGAGAGCCGTCTTTTGTGGAGGATTTGCCACCCAGCTCTGACAGAGAAGCAGTGGATCCTGGGAGAAGGAGCATCAAAGGGAGCACACAGTGGTGATCCCCCCTCCTGTACTGGAGTTTATGGGGCAATAGTTGCATTATTTTTCCCAGAAAAGTGACCCTTAAAGGTGCAGATAGTTGCAAGGCAAGCTAATGTGACGCTCCAAATTATTTTTCCCCCTTTTTTTCCCTAATATTTAAACAAAAAATCTGCCTTCACGCAGGATAAAAAGGCAGCATCTAAATGAGCAAACAACATGGATCTACTGCAAAGGATCATAACTTATCTCAAACATCACACTTAAGTAGAAACACAGAGGACCAAGAGAAGTATTAATTCAAAAGGAAAACCATTCAACTATAATCAAACAACTTGACATCCATTGTAAAAGAGCTTATTGACGCCCTATCCTGACAACCCACCGCCAAAAGAAATTTATGATGGATACATTACATTTGCATCTCATTATGTAGTGAGTACAGTGAAACTTCACATTTCAACCACACTGTCAGGTTTAGGCACAAAAACAAATTGGATATAGTTAAGAAAATATCATGTTTTGGTTTAAAATTCACAGTTTTCGGGGCATAATCCTTGCTAGACAAGCACAATGTCTTAGTAAAAAACAACCGCTATGTTTGCCACTGTCCCAGCAGGAAAAGCGGTGATGTCTCAGTCAAAAAAACAGGTTTGGGAGGCATAATCCCAACAGGAAAAGCAGTGATATCTTGGTAAAAAACACTTTTCGTTCCATTGTCCCGGCAGGAAAAACGTTAATGTTTCAGTGAAGAACAAACACTTTTCGTGCCACTGTCCCAGAAGGAAATTAGCAATGTCTAGGTAAAAAACAAGAACCGCTTGTCATGCCACTTTCCCAGCAGGAAAAGCAGAAATGTCTCAATTAAAAAAAAATTTTAAATTAAAAAAAACATTTTCCGCCATAATCCCAGGAGAAAAAGCAGTGATAACTAAGTAAAAAGAGAAAAACTGCTTTTCGTGGCACTATCATGGCAGGAAAATCAGCAATGTCTCTGTAAAAAAACAGCTGCTTATATTGCCAGTGTCCTGACAGGAAAAGCAGCCTTGTCTTGGTAAAAAAAAAAAAAAAAACACTTCACATGGCAACATCCCAACAGGAAAAGCAGCCATTTTTTGGTAAAAAAAAAAAAAAAACAGCCGCTATCCCAGCAATAAAAGCAGCAATGTATCAATGAAAAATAATTTTGTTGTTATCTGCAGCTGAACAGGCACCTTGCAGGGGTGTCATGTCATCCACCATCCCCTCCACTTCCTGATGACAAAGTTGACTCATGTACTTTCCCTTTAGAAATGTTATGATACTTATGAAATATGAAAGTGTATTTATAGTTTGCAGAAATGCACGATGCTAACATTTTTTTTCTGTTGACTGAGCTGGTACTAAAGGCACAAATACGCCAGAATAACTCTGCTCAACTGTCAGCACTTTGAATGTCACTGTCCAACTTAATGCATTGATGATGCAGAAAGTGCAATGAACCCGAAAGGGAAAACATTCATTCTGTTACAAACACAGCCTATTTCTGTAGCAAATGCATGTCAAATAAAAGTTATTTTATTCATTTGTGGGGTGTGCTGTTACGTCGTGGTGATGGAAACCCCTTCATTTAACTCCAAGGAGTAACCTTAGGAGCCAGCCAAGACAGGATCTCCAAGCTTCCTACTTTATTCCACACAAAATGACGATTGGAGGATCACCGCCAGGAAATATTCAAGGACACATGAGACGAACCATTAAGCACGAGCGTTTTTCAATTCTCCTCCATTCTTTTGGCCCTGTCCCCATTCTCCCAGCCTGAGGTACTTCAATCTCCAGCCGAGTGCTGTTGTGACATCGCTCATGTAAAAATCATGTCATCTCCTCTCCATTCAGAGTGTCCCCTCAGGTTAATGTATAGTAAAAAAGGAGGAAAAGTGTGCCACCCTTTCAAAGCCCACAGTCATTACCAGTGCTTTCAGCTGGCATGCCTCATCATCTCCCATAAAAACCTGCTGTGTCAAAGGTATAAAGAGACCATCTGTGCTATTTCCAGCATCCTGCCCTTTATAAACCTTGTGTGAGAATTGAAAATTACAGCAAATGCACCACTTGTGATGGCTCACCGTGATAAATCACGTCATGTTCATTTATTGGGACTGATGTAAAAATCTGAGCTGAATGAGTCGAGCTTGAAACGATCCATGCGAGAAGTTATTTACTGAGCAGAGTGCATTACGCTCATGATTCACATGGAGATACACTTTTCGGCAATTTAGCAGCAATCAAAATCATAATTACACGTTCGCCGTTGCCTCTAGGCAAAGCTTCCAGGGCTCCAGCTTTCGTCTCCGGCCTCACAGATGCAGCCTAACCTGACTCACCTAACCAAAAGCAGCTGGCCGCTACCTGGAAGTCTGCTTAGCTTTACCTAGCACTCAGTAATTACATGGCCATTAGGGCACCTCCCAGCACCAAACCACACAGAGGGTCAGACTCAAAAGCTGTCAGTGATTAATTACCAGTTGCTCACTGAGTTGAGGATATCTGAGGGGATTGGCACAAATGTAACTGTATCAGGCCACTGGGATTACACACTTTGTGAGGCGGAAAGGGGGAGTGGAGCCCAGCTTTGGCCACAACGAGTTTAAAAGGAGTGATGAGGGTGAGCGGGCTGGTGTGTGTGTTTGCCTCTGCTGAAGTGAATCAAATCTGGACTTGACCAAGCGAGCCAAACATATATTGCTGCATCTGCGTCTAGTCTTTGAAATCTTGAGACCCCCTGCTGACCCCATGCCCGTAACAACCAGCGTTGGGTGTTTAGTGGGGAAAAACAAAGTCCCGCACATTACATTTTGTATGTTTTCTCTTGTGCACTTTGGTCGGGGTGTAGCTGCCAGGCTTTTTGAAGCGTTAACTTCAAGAAATGCTGCAGAGTGGGAAAGGGGGGATATAGGGAAAGGGGGAGTTTGAGGTGTATGGGTGAGTAAACAGGGAAAGAGCAAAGCACCAGTGCTTGCTGACTGCACATTTTATTATAGTCCCATTAAACAACAGGCCCTGCTTGGAATGCAGATCTCAGAGGAGGAGAAGGTGCACGCAAAAAAAAAAAGAAAAACAAAGCCAGCCAATGCTGAAACAATTATTAGGAGGAGACTCGCTTCACGGCATGGCACACTGAGTGGGTGTGACTTCAGACATTTCACGCCAACTTGGTTTGATGGCTTTGCTTCTCACCCTAGACCCAAGACTATTTACACCAAATGTACAGTGTAAAAACTGATTTACAAACTCAGGGTGCAGTCCAGAAAAACTGACGGGGGTTCAACATGAAAAAGTGGTGCATGTTCCCTATTTAAAGAGGTACTCCACAAATTTAGCATTTTCTTGTAAAAACCTGGTGCCTACTTTACCCACAGTTCAACTTGATCACCAACAGTATGGCTGCAGATTTGTGTGTGTTACGCTAGTAGCAGCTAATGTAGCCTCAAGCGGAAATTAGGAGTGGCCTACAGAGATCTCCCAAGGCCCAGACACATCAAACCAACATCGAAGAATAAGCAGTAACAAATGCCGACTGTTGTGTCGCCTCACATTGTCTGTGTCTCAACCAAAAAGTTTCCTTTGAACACTATGACATGAGCCAAAGAACAACAATGTTCTGTGCCTGCGTGAAAGGAAATAACTCCTTTATTCAAAAAGGGAAACCAGAAGTTCAACAGGGTGGATTTAAGGTGCTAGTTAGCCAGTTAGCACATTAATAACACAATCCAACACTGAAAAAACTAAGGATTTTAACCATATACAAGCAAACAGTGACACAAACAATTTTCAAACTTTTAAAAACCATTTCTTCCAAAAAAACTCCATGGCTGAAAAATAACCTTACTTAATATAAAAAGCCATTTATATCTCACACCCTCTTGATTTTAATTTTTTTGTTGGCAATCATCACTTCAGTGGGCACTGAGCTGAAATGCCAATCACTAAGTTATTTAATTCACCCATGGGCTTTGCTGCCTCCAGCGCCAATTTAACATGCTAAACCAGCCTAAACAGAGCTGACAAGGGCCAACTAGTGCCACAAATCACACCACAAAAACAGGGGCAACGCTTACCAACTGCCCAACATTGATCGACAGCCACTCACCAGCTTGGTCACCTCTTTCCAGATTCAAACCCCCAGATTTTTTCGTTTTCAAACTTGTAATCCTCAGCCACAACTGACACTGACTCAGGTGACATCACTTGAAGCAATTCATCAGACTTAGCAGAGCTTTCTTCAAAGAAAAAAACTAAATGTCAACATGCTGATGGTGCTGCAGGAAATTTCATGCTATCACCAAAGTCAGTTCCATGTAACCTCTGAGCACAGCGAAAATTTCACAACCATCCATCGAATAGCTGTAGAGATATTTCAGTCTGGACCTAATTGGTTTACGGCCCAACCAACATTGCCATCCCCAGAGCCATGACGCTCGCCAAAAACAATCTCAGATTCAGATCCAATCACAGCCAAAGCGTGAAAATGCTTTTAGCCACTCAGAAGCTAATAACTGAGTGCTAAATGACAGCAATGCCAGACACTGTTTGAATGACAAATCACCTCCAAGAATTACGCCAGCGTGAATAAAAAATACTTCAAGTTCACAAGGCACTTTCTCTGATAGAGATGGTACAAACTTCCTATGATTCAGAAACAACCTATAAAATATCCCGAAGCTACGGACCATTGCTTTGTCTTTGCAACCACTCCATCTTCTTTGACAGCAATAAAGTGAAGACTGTGAAAAGCACATTACGGCCCTCCCTTCAGAGAAAAAAAGAAGCCACATCTGAGCCATGGGCTGTCTCCCAGACAGAGGAGAGGATAAATATTGAGTGAACCCATTCAGCATTCATATGAAGACATTTGGCCTGGAAAAGCATTGACAAAGTATGTTAGAAGTTGCATTTGTAGTGCATGAATGTTACAATATGAAATAAACTGCAAATTCTTCAAAGTGCACTGATGATATATGTTTTTATGTAACCACAGGTTTTGTTTTTTTTAAATGGGATAAATACTAGACATGAAAAAAAAGGTAATCACATTTGTGAGCACCAGCTTCCAAGATGGAGCACGGTGCCGCCTCGGTTTTAGCGTCGTCACGCTTCATTTGATGTGAAATGTTTTCATTGTTTTATTTCTGCCCTTTGCAGAGATGTGGTGGGAGAAAATAAATAGCAGACATATGACAGGGATTGAGAACAGAGAACAGCGTGATTGTGAGAGTCTCATTATGGTTAATACTTCCAGTACTTGTGGCTCATTAATTCAGGCATTTCCACTCAGCAGATGACTCATTTGCAATTGATAAACCACTTGTGAAAACTTAAAAAAATGTGGCTCTTTCATTTTGGATTATTACTTTCAACAATCTTGTTTCTTCTTTCACCTATGTCTGATTATGATAATGATCCGTTTATTGTGTTGTTGTATGGATTTGGTATGTTTTCCCAAAAGAGATGTGAGAGTCAACAACTGAACAGTCCCTGGCTTTAGAAACGACTCAGCATCCTGCCCAAGGACACTTCACTCCTGCAGCACAGATGCTTTCTGACACCTGGATTGCCCGTCCAAAATTTCCAAACATGAGGCACCTCTGCGCAATGTCACAACTATGACCTTCCCGGAGAGGTCGCCTACAGTATGTTCACACTTACTGTATTACATTCCCAGCTGGAGTTGACTGAGGCCGTGATGCAGACAGATCCCTCAGCATCAAAACTTTAAAAGTTGTGAAAACATGTCAGTGTCCTGCAGCGTACGGCTCAGCAGTGCAGTCACACAGACAGCAGTCTACCAGAAACAAGCGCAATGTTCACATGTACCTCATTGAGAGCACATGTGTTACTCCCACGTACAGTGACATGTTATTTACAAAGGCAAGATACTTCAATCTGATTTCAAGGACTTCTTTTATCCATATTGAGAGAGGCTGAGGATCCTGTTTGACAAAGCTTTGGCATTCTGAAAACGGATGACTGTCGGTGACCTTGGAGACATTTTTTTGAAGAATATTTCACAGAACATCACACATCCTTGCTGTTCAAAGAAAACTACGTATCGCCAAAACGTTCCTGTGTTCAGCTCTGTAGCAATGATTTTTTTCATTTCTTGTTTTCCTCTGGATTTTTTTTTAATGAATCCTATTGTTGTCTGACTAATTAAAAAACATCCAAACTGGAGTGGACTTTATTCAGCAGAGACTATATGCTATTTTTTTGGCCTAGAAAAGAGTAGAAAAAAATATTACAAACTAGAGACCATGTTGCAGTCATTCCAGCCACCATACAGCAATCCGCAGGGGGGCTAATGAACCCCTCTATACTTCCTAACCCCCAACTTCCGACCCCCTTGCTTGGACCACAACCATCTTCAAATTTAGCCTACATTGTGATCTCAACATCTGTAAACTTTCATGAGCCAGGGGTGTAAAACAGGGGGCCAAAGACCCCTTCCTACTTCCAGTCACTTTGCTTGAATCACACCCATCCATGAACTCAGCCTTCATTTTGATCTCAGCTATAGACTTGTAAAGCTGTAAAGGGTGCCAGGGGCGTAAAGTGTGTGTGTGTGTGTGTGTGTGTCAATGTGAATGAGACTTCCTATCCCCCTACTTTCAGTCACATTGTTTGCACCACACCCATCTTTGACCTAGGCCTTCAATTTGATCTCAACTACACAGCTGAAAAGTTTTGTGAGCCAGGGGTATAAAATAGGGGGGACAATAAAACTTTCCTGACTTCTTGCCCACTACCTCTAGCCCCTTGCTAAAACCACACCCATCTCTGCACTCAACCTTCATTTAAATCTCAACTACACACCTGTAAAGTTTCCAGACTGCATCTTGCAAGGCTGTCGCATTGACAAAATATAGACAGACACCTGGCCAAATACTCAAAACATCCACTGTGGTAAACCCAGCTAAAATTGGTGTCAGAGGACCAATTTTTGCCATACTGAAACACACACAGACTCATATGATGACAATAATATCAGCCACTGCAGCACTGCAGCTGGTAAATATAATGACTGAAGATTAAAAGCAGGAAAATATACTTTGTCGTCTCACTGAAATTTTAAACAGCACATCTCTCTGAACTTATCACCAGAATTAGACACAAGCTTATGCAGTGGTAATTTTGCATCCATATTGGCAGAAAACACCTGCAGGGCTCTTTCATGCATTGAAATGTCTTATTGAACTTTTTAATTCTTACAGGATCTGTCAATCTCATATTCAAGAGCAGCACCGACTGTCTCCTCCCAGTGATATCTAACAATGATGCACAATATAAAACACTATGGTATGATTTTAAAGTCAGACAAAACGTGATTTTACAGCCCAAATTGTTCCTCAAATCCTTGAGGAACATCTCCCGCACTGGATGCACTGACTAACCTTGACTCCATCCCTAAATGATCAGAATCCCATAGTAGAGGAATAAATGTTTCCATCTACTGGTGAAAAATGTGAATTTCAGCATTTCTTTCTCCAAGTGGACAAGTGTGTGCAGACAACATCACAAGTCAAACAACCTCTCAGCACTTCTATGTATAGGCAGCTGTTAAATACCTCTCTTTCTGTTAAGTGTAATGGCCAAGTCAGCTGTCTGCATCCTTCACAGCAGACCTCCACAAACTATCAACACTGTGCGGGCAAACTGTCATGTGTCATCGGTTCCAATGAAATAAACTTCCATTCAGTCTCTCTCTCAAACAGCATTCAAATGCAGCATCTCACACACCAGCAGACAAACACACGTCGAGAATGCACACAAGTTATTTACCTGGAGGGCAGCTGCATTCAGGTGATGTTTGTCTGGCAGTCCGAATCTTGACAAAATTTTCATAGGAGCGCTGAAATTTGAAAGGAATGCAATTTTCATTCATGTGCACACATTTAATTAAAAGTGTTTAGGTGGAATTTTTAGATAGTTTATGGGAAATTAAGCAAGTAAACAATAAACAAGAGCAAAAACACGTGTCAATTTTACCTGAGAGAGCAGCTCATCTACTCTTTGTTCAACCAATGAATTAAAATCATCCATGGAGTAGCCCGGGGCTCGGATAAAGGTGTGTTCGTCATTCCCACTCTCCAAATCCACAACCCGGCTCTTAATATCAGCTGTGTTAATGCTCAGGAGAATGCAGAAGGCGATTGACGCCACGGAGCATAAAGACGAGATGATGTTCAGCACTGTTGTGCGGCAATATTGTCGCTTCTGATGCGCCACTTCTTTCTCCATTTTTCCCACGCACTTAGATGCTCCTCTTGCCTCCGCGATGTCCATTGAACTACAACTACGCGCGCTTGTTGGGAGCAAACTGCATCTGGCGCGGAGTCACGAATGTATGGCACACTGTTCTGCGTGTGTGTGGAGAGTGTGAGAGTGCGCCTGCGACGCGGCGTTCACGTACAGTGACTTTGGTGGTGACAGACAGATAGATGAGTGGCGCTCCAGCCAAAGCGAGCCAACCTGCGCTGACGGCTCCTGCAAAACTTGTTGCACCGAGTCCGCTTTTGCACAGTAGTCTGCAGCAGAGGAAATGGCTATAATGCACAATAAAGTGAAAAGAGAGGCTGGGGAAATCGGAGGCAGCGCGCGTGTAGTGGAGACAGCATTTAGTGCTCGGAGCTTTTCCACAGTGCAGGCATGCTCCCCCTCATTACGCCAACAACACGCCTCCAATCTGTCCTGACTGATTAACATAATTTATTGACCTTCCTTTTGCGCTCTTACGGAGCAGCATGTGCCATTAGTCGACATGAAGTGCATTTATACTGCATTCCTATAACATCTCAAGTTATGGAACGATGCGTAAAAATGCAATTAATTGCATTTTTGTAAAAATATCTTTTACTGTGAGAGCGCTGCACCACAGCAAACACGTTCAACATAATGAATCATACCGTGTTTAAACTTTAAAACAATTTCTGCAAATAATGCATGCTAAACAGTTTGTTTTTTGTCCATGGCGCTGCGTAAAAACGCACGAAAAATATTAAAAGAAATGTTTCTCTGGTTTTTGTGGTTAAAGGCACTGAACTAAACTGTGCAAAACAAGAAAAAGAGCACATCTTATCGATTGCTTGTGTTCAATAGACATCATGTGGAGAGAGAAGAGCCAGCAGCGCTCGAGCAGAGATGCAGGCGTTTAGCGACCCTCGCTGTCTGTGTCCCTCCTGTGCTGTGTAATGGCTTGAATTCTAAAAAGATGTTTTGTGTAGTTGGATAGCACCGTAGCAGAAAGTGCATATAATGAGTGGTTCAAATTGTATGATACTGGCACAAGGTAGGGGTACAAAATCACTTCGAAGAAATTCATGCAGGGTTTCAAACTAAACTACTGACAGAAATAAAGATTTTTTTTTTTTTTTGCACTTTGCATCAACTCTAATCCACATTCATAACTCAACAAGCTGTCTGAGTGGCACACAGATCTATAATCTATTTACTGAGCTTACTTTAGCATCAATACAACAAGAGTTCTGTCATCAACACTCAAGGCTGCACTTTCAGTTAAATGTGCAGACTGACGTTTTCATTCTGAGCTAGTCATGAGCGGTATTCAATGAACAACAATATCAGCATCTGTCCCCCCACACTGTTCATCCATTCCAAGATGTGAAAGTGTACTTTGAGTGACTCAGAATAAAGAAGTCGTTTTTCAGATGCAGTGAGAAATTCTTAATGGGGAACGACTTCAAATATCCATAAACCTCTCCAGGGTCCAGACTTCTCAATCTGAGGTTCCTCTTTCCATCTTTTTTGCATTTTAATGTTTCTCTATGAAAAGATATCTTCAAAATCAGCCAGAGAAAATGAAGGATGTGAGTGAAGTCTGAGTTCTCCATGAGTTATCATTTGACACCCTTTGTCCCTTTTTTGTTCCCCAAACAATCAAGCTTTTATACAGACTCTTAAAAGACCTACACTCCTGAACTTTAAGTTTAAGTCTCATTTATGGGCCAGGTTTATTAAGATATTTCTTTTTAAAATTAGACATAACCTCACTGGCATGGTATTTGGATCTGAGTTAAACAGTTTATATGGAGAACAATATGTCCACAAAAGTACACACATCCATTCTTTTAGAATAGTGTTAGAGGCAACTTCACATAAGCAATCCTAAAGCACACTAGAAACAGTAGCAGAAAGACAGTGGAGTGATTGTTTTGCTTCATAATCTCAAGGTTTTGTATGCAAAATCTTTACATAAAATGCATCAGATAACCAGTACAAAATAAGGGAGATTTGGACATGCACACAGGTGATTGTAATAATCTGCCGGATTTGGCCTCTTTGGGGGAAAAGAAGGCTTGAATGGCATCTGCTGCTCTCCTGCTGGGGCGGAACAACATTCCCCTCTCTGATTCTTACTGGTTGATTCTCTGACTTCATGTGATTCCTATCTTGAGGTCAAATCAACCAGAATAACTGAAAACACCTGTGTAGGTGTGCAAGACCTTTACTATGGACAACATGACCATTACTATTATTTCAATCTGACTGAGTAAACTGTCTAAATGTATCCCAATTACTAATGTGCATTTGACTCACAGGTTCTTTGAAGACCTATAAATCAAAGAGCTATTTTAACAGTTCATTGAAATTATTTGATAATTCATTTACAGGGCTGATATATCAGAATTTCTTCTGTAACTGAAAATCTATGGAAGCTGCAGTTATGTCAAGGTCTAAATGATGCTTCTGAGAGTTCTCCACCATACAGCATTAATACAGCTGTATAAAATATGTCTAGCATTAGGACTAAGAATTGCCGAATAGTACAGAATATTAACACAAATACTGTAATGTCAGTCTAAAAATATCAATAACTTCACAGGCTGACCATCTTCACATTCCTCATTGCAAAACCACACATGGCCAGTATTTATTCAGATATTACGGCGCATGGTAGTCTACACATTATCAAGGATTTTGCTGTCTTTTTAAGGAATGTCTTTTTTTCTTTTCTTTAAGTATTTTTTCTTTTTGTTTCATTCCTTCCCTGTTTTGATTTGTTTTTGTAACTTTCCTTGTATTTATATGTATTTTGCCAAATGTTTTTAATATTGTAAAGAGGTCAAGTGTATATGGTTTCTTTAAGCTGTTGTAGAGCCAATGTGCAAATTTAAGAAGTATATTTATACAGCTTTGGTTGTAATGCATAAAAAAATGGCTCATCTCATTCTCACTCAACTAGCTATATTCTAATGTTACTCCAGATATATGTTGTCTTGCTCTTTATTCCAAACGTCATAATTTCTGTCAATGTAGGTGCCCAGAAAGACTCCTAAGTAACAGTGTGAACCCTATGGTATCTATGTGTTATTAAAGCTTTGGGCGCCATCTAGCGGACAAACTCAGAACTGCCCTTAATGTTATGTTAATAATCCATAATTTAACATTTTTGTGTGGCAAAAATCCACGGTGATTCTTTTTTGTGCACGTGCGTTTCTATCCACTTTCTCCTTTTTTTTTTTTTTTTTTGGACATGCTACAAATTAACAGATGGAGTCCTGCGTTCACGTTGCAAAAAAATGCACGACCCGACTGCACTTTGTATATTCAGCATATTAAAACATGAAAAAATGCTGTAAAAAGCAACATAATCTCACATGTTGATGGAGTGCTTTGTGTCATTTTAAAAAGTGGTTCCTCCACTTTATGTAAGATTACTACAGATGGTTTGAAATCCTCTTCACGCGCCAAAAAGCGCATCATCACTCGTAGCGTCCTCGCCTTGACAACGGGCCCGCATCACGGAGTAATCCACTGGTGTTTATTTTTAGAAGCTCTCGGTCGCTGCGTGCTACTCTCGTTCAACACACACCCCGTGTCCCTCCGGTCAATAATTCATATGCGTTAGGCCTCCAGCACTCAGTCACAGAGCAGGCTGCAACTACTCCGAGCCACAGGACGCCAAAAAGCGCACCGGGGGCAGCGCCTCACGAGCGACGCACCCCAAAACCATGAGGCAGCAAAACGACACTCAGCAAGCCACATCTATGAGGTGAGGTCATCTATTTATAATGCTTTATTTATAGAAAGATAGCAGTTTTCCTTGGGGTTTCTTGAAGAAAATTAGCTCGTGACCTGCTTGTTTTTGGGGTTGTTGTTTTTTTTTATTTTACCTGGTTTTGAATAGAATTATGTGAACTACAGTTGCAGGATATATTTCTTGGGGTATTCTGCTAAAAATGTGTGATCACCTTTATTCCTGCAGGGCTTTTATGCTGATTCTAGAGGGTGTACAACTCTTGTCTTACTTATTATTATATAGGCTCAAAATAAATGCTATTTGATTGTTTTTGTTGAAAGGTGCTGCTTAAAAGAAAGCACATGCAATGTCAAACATGTTATTTTATCCCTGGGAAGACTATTAGACAATGGGTACCAGGGCACAGATATATTTTTATGTTTTTGTGTTGCATCTCTTTGTGCCTTTAGAGGTCTAGATGTCTCTCTGGGGTGATTTTGTTTTTTGGTTGTTTTGCACATTTTCCTCGTTTTTACATCTCTTTGCAGTTCAGTTGCATGTTTTTGTTGTCTTTTTTTGTCTCTGTGACAATTTTGAGCATCTCAGTTCTCCACAAATCCCTTTTTTTAATCATTCCGTGCCCGCTCCCTAAATTGGGTTGTTTTTGCAGCTTTATGAATGCAGCGCAGGCAGAACACATCACGATTTCCTTTTTTTCCTCAGCCGCAGTTTTAAGAGTTTGAATCTCAAGGTGGACAACTGATCCGTTGATCCAGTCAGAGCTGATCGGATAAATGGACGAGAGAAGCAGCTGTAGCAGAAACCATTGAAAAGTAACTTTTAGCCTGATCACAATCAATGGTTAGGTTACACTTAAGCTGTGTTTGGCATTCTGCTGCCTTGTCTGTGCCCAGAGTATGCTCTGGGCTGCGAGAGGGTTGTGCAGTCAATAACCAAATGGTATATATATTCCAAAATTGCTCCAATTAACAGTACAGTTGTTTTTTTTATTCTTCTTCATGCCTTGTATTTCTTTTGTAGATTAGCTCACAATTACCTCCTAGATGAAAGAGTTAAATAAACTTGCCTTGACATCCAGGAAGCAGCCCGGCCATCAGAGAGCGCAGACACGGTCCTCCATGACCACGGAGTACCAGGAGAGGTTCCTTCCTCCACGCTGCCATGTGCCTGTGGTCACAAGTTCAACACGTAAAGACCCTCACCATGCACTGAAAGGCACAAGTGCCAATATGACCACTCTAAGGTAAGATCTGAAGACATGTAAAGTCGCTCCACTTCTGGGGACTAATGGTCAGTGAGGCACAATGTTTGCACCTGGGTGCTACATGTCTAGGCTGCCCCAGGTGAGGTGGTGGAAGTCATTTTGCATATTATTTACAGAGTACACGTCAGATTTGAGGGGCTAGAAGTGTTTTAAATCACACCTGGAAAAAACATTTCTGGAGCAAAAATTGGCAAATCTCACATCATTACCATGTGTTTCAGATCATCCCATGTGACCCACAAATGGATAAAACATCCACCAAAGGCCCCACAGCCATCTTTGCCACCCAGTGGCCAACAGAGATGCAGCAGCACGCCACAAAATCCTTATCGCTCTGCAGTGAACCAGATGGCATCCAAGGTGGACTACACATCAGTGTACAAAAGTAAGCAATTTGAACAACCATAGTCTTACAACGCATTAGTGTAAAACAACAAATATACACATCCACACTTGCTGTTTCTTATTTTCAGATGATTTCCGAGCATGGAAAGCAAACAAGCTTCAGCCATTTAAGCTGTCCGACAGCTTGAAAGTCAACCAAGGATTACATGTTACAGACTGCGCTTCCAAAGAAAGTGGCTTGCAGAAAAAATCTGTTCAAGTCGAAACCAATTCCACACCAGTCCCACAGACACAAATTCTACATCCTTTTGAAAGCGTCACCAGCTACAGATTGGATTATGTCAGCTATCCAGCGCAGCCTAGGAGACGCACAGAGAAGCCCGTCTACCAAACCAAAGGTCTACTTTCAGAGCCCGCCGTGTCCGTGAGGCCAAAGGATGTTTGGGACAAAAACCAAGAACATTTTGACCCAGCCAATGAACGTTTTCAGCAAATCAAGACCTGGTCCCTTGAAACTAAGTTCCACAGCCAAGGCAAAGCCAAAGAAGCCAGTCCATCTGCAGATCAGGACTACCTCTCCACAACTCATGCGGACTACACGGCACACAAGTGCGAGCGCACCAAACCAATCTTGCCATCTGTGAAACCCAGAGGGAAAAACAAGGAGCCCTTTCAAGCGACGACCACCATGATGGAGGATTACAAAGTTTGGAACACACCGCGACGTCTCCCCATTGTCTGTAAACAACAGTTGGACTGGCCCAAGAAAACCATCTTTTCAGCTAAGCCTGCCGAGAGCTGCACAACCAACCCAAAGCCTTTAAGCCTGCAGTCTGCAGTCTGTGATTCCAGTTGTAACACCACCAAGACACCTCAACGTCCTGTGGAGCACGAAGCGTTTTCTGGCTTGGAATGCATCTCCAATGGGACAGAAGAATCCAGGATGTACTGGACCACCTCTGTGGACAGAGGGGTGACTTGGGCTGACGTCGGCATTTGTGAGGAGCCCCCTCAGGGCCACCAAATCATCAGCTGCATGGTTTCTAGCAGAAGCTAAGGTTTCCTAGAAAGCAGGCTGATGATGAGATGTCGGGCTGCCACACATTACCTCAGGTAGTTTCAAACTTCACACCAATAAAAGCCATAAATGGTACTGAGATTATGTAACGGCAGCTATTTTTATACCATTAAGCATCTCACTGATACTCCGCAGCACAACTCATTTTCAGTGTTATGTAAGCTACTTAACTGAAGAGAATTCAGATTGCATTTGGGAAACAAGTTTTTATAAGTTAGACAGCTAAATGTGGCCTATCATAACAATTAATGAGCAGTGTATAAATTAACACTTTTGCAACTGAAACATCTCCTAGCCAGTGACTTTGCAAAAGATTCAAAACCATAATTTGGACCAAATATTTGATTTTTCATCTGGGATGAATGCTCCCTTTAAAGTACAATAATTCATTGTAATAGCAGGGTTGAGTACATGATGGTTGGTATCCATTATTCCTGTTATGGAAAGCATTTTTTACTCTCATACAGACTTAATAAGAAGCACAACTGATTAAAAAAACAAAACAATTTAATAATCAAATAATGACATTTTATTAAAAAACAAAACGACAAATATCCTCAAAAGGAAATGTCATGACTTGTCCATGTCTTAACTGGAAGAACTTCTATATCAATGATATTTACATCATATACAGAATCTCTCTATGAAAAAAAGGGGTTTCAATTAAAAAAAAATGTTGCCTAACCGTCTATGTGCACAGCAGCATTCTCTCGGGCACTTCAGTGCAAACAAAAAATATTAACTTGTTTAGACTTCTTCATGTTCTCATACAGTTCTCTTCCAGCTAAGATCGATTAACCTCTTCAAATCACATCATGTCAAGTCGACATAGTTAAACATGTAAGGTTGTCAAAAACTAGTTTCGGCAGCTGTCAGTCGTCTTGGAAACGGATGTGCTTGTGAGCCTCCTTTGCGCGGGCGAGGATGATTTTCTCGGCTTTGGATATGAGCTGAAGTGTGACAGGGAAATAAGAAATTAGATGTGATTGCAAATAAATAAAGGGGAAGCACCAGAGTCCTGCACGGGTGATTCGCGGGTTGTATTTTGTGTTCACTTTAATTTAAACTGTTTTTCCAGGTACAGTTCTGGAAACACAGAGCTTGTAAGCCTGATTGTGAGTGATGGATGATAGATTTATCAAAATAAAATGAAATGCAATGTTTTAACGATGTAATCCTCTAAATGCTGGCTTTGTGTGTTGGCACTAACTGGTTATGAAAACCACTTAAATAGAGTGCAGGCACATTAACTGTGAAACTGTGCTGCTTAAAATGATAAGAATGAGCAAAAAATATTCAATTAAATTGTGTTCCTTGAATAACACCGCATGGTCAATGTAAAATGTACAGTTTCGGGTCAGGCTGCAAAACTAAGTGGTCACATGTGCGGGTGGTACTGCATGTCACAGTTCCTGTACAGGCATTCTGAACATACAAACATATTACTACATGAAACAGTGTATATGAAATATGCATTACCATATCTGGCAAAACAATGTCACAGCTTAAGATTACACATCCTAAATACATTATCTGGATTTCTCATATTTTTGCTAAGAACTAATACAGCTTACTGTAAACATCTTGTTGATACACGGAATTGAATATTCGATCAATAATATATCACTGTGCACAGTAGCATGGATATATTTTTCTGTTTAAAAATGTAAAGGGGGATCTCACCTTCTCTGTACCGCGTTTCTTTTCCCTTGGACGATTCAGCTTGACTTGGCGGTCCACTAGGATCTTCTGCCAGTACCTTTGTTCATTGTCACCTTTAAAAGGCATTGAATGGATTTTTATTATGTTAACGTCATTACTCATGACTCAAAATCCAATCAACAATTCTTAAGAAACCCTCTAAAAAACAGAGAACTTGAGATGACCTGATGGGCGCTGTCCCAATGAATAATTTCTGCATTCATCAATTATAAAAACATGCTCAGTCATCCACAAGCTGTCCTCAACTCGGGGGGGGGGGGGATTAGAGGTGCTCACATTCTATCCACAAATATTTCTACCCTGAACTAAGGAAATAAAAAGTCATACCTGAGAGAATCTCAAGCTTCCAGCTGTGCTCTTTCTGTAGCTCTTCTCTGGCGTCGCTCACGGCTTGAGCTTCCTCGGGGGTGTGAAAGCGGATGTGACCCTCAGAGTCTCCCTCCAAGGTGTCGATGTATGCCACAGGGGATATTTTGCACAGAGCATCCTACACAAAATAACCCACAGACAAGCACAAATAAAGTTAATGTTGATAAAATCTTGCATCTGTGTGTGATGACATTGAACAGTTACAACTGCTTCACTTGGTGTCTACCGGTATCAGACACTGATCTAGCGGAGGTCTTAAAAAACTTGAAATGTAACCAATTTTAAGACTGATTTTTGTACAAATGGCCATTACAGGTAAGGTAAGTATGATGGTAGGTAGTATATATGTGGTCCCACGCAGAGCTAGGTTTTATGTAGGAATAAGGTTATTAGAGCAAGTTGCATTAATCTGCATTTTGCCAACAGATCAGAGTAAGTGTAAAGTAAAGACAGTTCAAGGTTCAGTGGTAAATGTAAAGATTTGCAACATCAGAAATGTGGATGTCCATGCAGAAGAACTCCACTCACTTCGACAAAAATAAATTTAAAGATGATGAGCTTAGATAAAATGTAGAAATAAAAAAAAAACTCTTTGATTTCAAAATTTTATGGATAAATGGATTTAAGGCATTTTAAGACTTTTTAATGACATGCAGAAAGCCTTTGGTAATGGGAAATCTTTGTTTTGTTTTGTTTTGTTTTGTTTTGTTTTGTTTTGTTTTTTTTACCATGAATTAGGATCAGTCTCACACAGTAAAGTTTGGGGCTAAATTTGTTGGTGATCAAAACGTTCTTGAATATCAAAAGGTTCAATTTTTAACAATCAATTATCTGTAACAAACTGTCCAAGTGCTGCTTTTACATCCAAACAATAGATAGACCAGCCTCCATATAAGAGTCAGATAGTTTTCTGTATTTGTAGAATCTGATAACCAAATACAGATGATATGATTTTTGCCAGTAAGGCTGACAAGAGAGCACTGAGTTATACTGTACTTTGATGAACTTCCTCCCTGGTAGCGGCTTGTTGTCTGTAATCTTCATGATAACACCACTGGTAAACTGAGGACCTTGGTTCATCGCTTTCTCACTTCTGTTACTCTTCTCAACTAGAAGGAGAAAAACATAAAGCAACAGTATAGCATAAAATAGATCAGAACCAGTGATGTTAACACACAGCTTACTGTCTTCATGTCATCGTCACTGATAAAACTGAAGGTAAATGCAACAGTTCTGAAATGTACCAGAAAACATGTAACTGACAATTTAAAAAGCAAAAAAAATAAATAAAAAAGAGAGAGGAAAATTATCTTAAGAAAGAGCATTTTTTAAAATATATTATTGTAAGAATGACATATTTAGTTTTTTAATTTATGTTTTCCTTTTGATGGATTGTATTTTTCAAGTCGTTTTCTTGTCACCTTTTACTAATTTGTTTTTGTTTTTTTTCAATGTTCACCACGTGTCTTGCCAAGTTGCTCATTACCTTTTTTCCTTTGTTTTCAAATAAAATCAAACTAATTTTCTCAGGTCTTATATGTTTAAATCCTTGTGAGAGGTGTCTGAAGGCAGCATCACAAATATGACGTTGATCAAAGCTCTCCAAGGGTTGAGCACCACTTGTGTTTTACCCGTTTTTGACAGTCTGCAGTTTGTCCATTTGAACATGAATCCATGGAATTGGTGGAGAGCAAACTCACCATTCCCATCTGGAGGATGACTGTCTGTCTCCATCAGACTCTTGTGCTCTTTGTGATCAATCTTATTCATGCATTTCTTCAGTGACGTCATGCTGCGCTTCTGCAAGGTTAGATACTCATCCTTTAACTCCAGCCACTCTTTCCTTAATGTGCACAAAAGAGGAACAAAGACATTCATCAGTGTGTTATATTCGTTTGAATTCTGAAAGGATTTTCACCTCTAACTGAATTCCCTGTCCATGAAGAAAAAGGGATGTGCTATCTTACTTTGATAGAACCCGGAGTGGGATGACTTCTTCCCCGATTTTCAGTTTCTCCTTGTGTTTCTTTTTTCTCTTCCTCTTTGCTTTAACTGTTGAATCATCTCTGTTTTCTTTCCCTTCCTCAACACCTCTCTCTGTGTCACTTTTAGTGGGCGGTTCTAAAAGGGAAATAACACAGCAAACACAACAACTGGCTCGTGCTTTCATTGATGTAAAAACTGTTTTAAAAGACAAAGTGTAGAGAGGGGAAGACTTGATCACTTACTAGTCTTT
This sequence comes from Plectropomus leopardus, assembly GCF_008729295.1. Lineage (NCBI taxonomy): Eukaryota > Metazoa > Chordata > Actinopteri > Perciformes > Serranidae > Plectropomus > Plectropomus leopardus. The sequence goes on along the minus strand of NC_056485.1, from coordinate 9,252,777 downwards.
GTTACATCCTTTTCCTTCTCTCCAGCTTCACTTTCACTCATCTTCCTCATTTTAGATGGTACTTCACTTTCAGATCCCTCTGCCGTCTGCGACCGTCGCCTTTTTTTCTCAGATAGTTTGCCCAGTGTCTTCTGAGTGCCAGCGACGTCCAATTCATCTCCCCCCACCGAGCGCTTCCTCTTTAGCTCTGACGGCTCTGCTTCCATCACCTGTTCTGTGGCCTCTTCAGCGGGAGTTTGTACTGTGGCGCCTTCTTTCTTTTTCTTCTTTTTTCGCTTTTTCTTCTCCTCCTCTTCCCCTGTAGCACATGAATGACATGAAACAGCCTTTTTTTCTTGATATTATGCCAGGATCAGATTTGTCATGAGTCTGGGATTTCAGGTTTTTAGGCAGTAGAGAGAAGCAGTAAAGAAAGTAAAGATGTAAAAGAAATGCATTTAAATGAATTGTACCTGATGGTGGATTGTCGACAGGCAGAGGGAGGGGCTTCCTATTTTTCGTCTTGGGAAAAATCCCCGGCTTCCTGGGAGCATCTTCAGGAGGATTATTGAGCACCTGTCTCAAAGATCAACATTTTCCATTAATATTTTTCTTGAAAAAAACCCCACTATATTATGATATTTCAGAAAATAATCAGTCATCACCTCGATGGCTTTCTGTGCTTCTTCCACTGTCTCAAACTCAATAAAGGCAAAACCCTTGGAGTCGCCAGTGGATTTATATCTGGGGATGCTGACATAAACCACATTCCCACATTTACTGAACACTCTCTCTATCCAGCCGTGTGTAACATCCTTGGGCAAAAGTTCCTGGTAAAAAATAAATAAATAAAAAAATTTAAAAAATGTTATTATATGATACAAGAGTTTTACTCATATTATGTAACCAGCTGCAAACTAATCAGAGGAAACATCATTCTTTATAGACTCAAAGTATATGAACATATAAATGTCATCCAAACATTTCTGTCAAAATTAAATTAAACTGAAAGCATAAAACTCTTTACCACATAGACTGTGCGGCTATCAACATCCTCTGGGACTTCTCCAATTGGAAACTGACGCCTTACTTTATTTCCCTCGAGGTTAACCTGAAACAAAATTGAAATAGATTTTTGTTCACCATTCAGTTGAAATTATTTTGGATTCATTTACAACCTCTCAAATATTTTTTTGAATAAATCATAAAAAAGACTGAAAAGTGTCACTTCACAGTACCTCAACTACAGATGAATTTTTCAGCGCTCTCGCAATAAGCTTGGTGTCACATGTCAGCTTCTTCATTCGATTGAAGCTTGCCAACACAGATATATCAACATCTAAAAAGCACATATAGTACATTATTTAAGACAAAATCTAATGCCTTCATGTCAAAACTTACAAAAAAGGTTCAGTGTGTAGAATTTGGGGGAATATACTGTCAGAAATGGAATATCACAAGCATATTTTCTTTCATGTAATCACCTGAAAATTTTGATTGTTGTGTTTTTGTTTATTTTAACTGTACAATGAGCCGTCTACTTGGGGAGGGGGTCCTTCCCCAGAATGGACAAACCAAACATTAGTTCAAGATATTCTTCTCCATTCACATTTACAACTTTGCCAACCTAGTTGATAGCTGGAAGAAATCAAGCCAATTTGCTCAGAGTTCAAAGGGATTATAGAGAAAAAAAGTAAGTGCACATTAGCATGTTGTGGTGGGAACTGCCTGTCTCTGACAAGCCAACAACGTCAGAGAAATACATATTTTTAACGTGAAGCTGCTTTATTCAGTGTTCAAATAGCCTGCTCTGTTTTCTTCTGGAGAGAAGACCTCTGCGGATAATTCAGCTCCAGGTAAAGTCCCTCTGGACATTGAAGGAATACTAACCAGTTGCAGTTTCATTTGGTTGCAATCTGCAATCCTCACTGCTGTATGCCACTAAATCCCCCTAAATCTTACAAACTGGACCTTAAATGATGTGATGGCTGATATGAATGTAGTGTTTTATTGATATTAAGGGCCTCTCACATCCATCATCTGATTCATCAATGAGTTTTTTCAAAAAGCGGTCCTTGTGAAGGTTGACATCTCCGAACCAGAACTCCACTTGCTTCTTCACATCACCGAGCAGCTGCTTGACACGGGACCGCTTCTTTTTTTCTGTGTCTTTGTTCTTACTGGTGGGCTGTGCTGTATCAGCATCACTGGCTCCCCTCTCTGTGTCAATCATCCTGTGGTTGAGACTGCAACACAGGTCAATAACATGCACGGTTAGATAAGAGAAGATAAGATAAGATAAGATAGCCATACATTGTTGATCCACACACCGGGGAAATTCACTTGTTACAGCTGCTCAGTGCAACATTAAAAATAGAATAAAAAATATACACAAGAGGAGAATATTATGGACATAAAACAACTGAATTTATCAACTATAAACAGACTATACACTATACACAATATTGCACAATCTATATAAAGTATTGCAGGTTACTGATCAAGCTATATTGCACAATATACAGTATTGCACACACTTGCATCTTAAGGTAGATTTAAGTGAAGAGTGCAGATGGTTAGTGGGTGTGGATTAAAATTGGCAGACCAAAAACGACCAGTATGACATGGTTGTGAATAATGCTGGTGCCAAATAACAGACAGAAAGAGCAGAGTCAATAAGCTTCTTAGCTGTGTCCATTTACGTATATTTTAGTTAGTAAATACATATATTTTTTAGTAAATACACAGTTGTTATTAGCTCCAGAAAATTCCCGGTTATGCAGAAAACAAAAGTCAATGAACACGCCCTTTATATCAACAAATAATAATAAAATGGTCAGTAAAACACAGTTAGCTTAACATTTAGCAATACTTCACTACGTTATCAGTGTAAAGTAGCTAGCTAATTGTTCGTTAGCTACATTGAGCAAGCAGTTGTTTAAGTTAGTCAGTCAATTCGCGGGTTGTCATTTTAAAAACCCTGCAGTCATGCCCACTACATTTCAAAATCAGTCAACCTCTCTTTTAACATTTGACTAGCAAACTAATTTACAGAACTCACCTAATACGAGACGAGAAAACAGTCTAGTTTTCGGCGGCACACACAAAAAAATAACAGAAAAGGAGTTAGCTTGCTAGCTAACTTCATTAGAACGGCATTACTTCGTTCAGTGAGATGTCGCAGAATAAATTCGTCATGTAAGAAACTACTTCCGGTAAAGTACTCCACAATAAAAGACAAAGGGAGAGTCGTATGCATATTTTATTGACATTTGTGCACCAATACTAACAAATATAAGCAGATTTTGTATTAAAAAGTACATTTTGTAAACAACAACGGAATACACAAGGTGTAGATACATTAATATACGAAATTAAATTAAAACAGAGAAAAGGATAAACGTCTTCAAGTGTCTCCAAAAATAAACATTTCAAATTTACAATTTATAATAGTGTCACATGAGTGAAACATAAAAAATAGTTTCACATGTTTTGTGGTTTTATTCGGAAGACAAAAAAACACCACTCCTGAGCTCTACTCAACCTGTTTGTAGATAAATAAGTCTTTTTTCCAGACACCTATAGCCAACTTATTCATTTTACTATTTTATTTAAACATGTATATTTTCCATTGTTCTTTTCTAACGGTCAATGTTTTTTTATCAGTGTCGTTTGGACATAAACGACTATCTTTGCAGCAGAAGTCAGCGGTGCGCAGGAAAATCGTATCAGCTGAACTCTTTTCAAGTGCAAATGAAAAATGTCCAGTCAAGAAAGTCCTGGTGTCATGGGTGGCCGGAGAAGACAGTATCGCAGCTTAACAGGCGGCACATGAGTCAAACCGGGTATAGAAGCTTTTTTTCCGGATAATATAGCATTGACATGCACATAAAGGGGTTGTACTCATCAATATAATCTATTTATATGAGCCCGAGTAAACATGGCCGGTTAGCTCAGTTGGTTAGAGCGTGGTGCTAATAACGCCAAGGTCGCGGGTTCGATCCCCGTACGGGCCATCATCTCTTTTTTGGTCTTAAACCCCATTGCTAACTTTAACACCAGTTGATTCGTTCCTTTATTCATACGTCCCACCATGGACACAAGAGTAGTTCACACAGCAGCAAATAGTAGTTGTGTGTGTGTAGTCTAATATATCTCTAAGGTCAGTGGCAGCTTTGGGCCTGTCATTCTGTTCATATTTGTTCTTGAATAAATTAAATAAGTTACATTCCATCATAAACACATAGGCTACATTTAACAAATTTTCCAACTCCAGGGAAAAGGCAACATTTTTTAATGATAGCACATTCAGTATTCTTCTCAATACTTATTACTCACATCTACTTACATTTTTAACACAAAAATTCATAGTTAATAAGAAAGGTTAAAAAAAAAAAAAAAGTTTTAATTAAAAGTTTGAATTTTAAATAAGGTGCCAGAGTGCATTAAAAGAAAACATCAGAATAGAGCTTTTATCAGTTATAATTTCCCAGGTGAGGATCCACATCAAATCCTAGAAACACCTCTGATTAAGGTTATCAGACTTTGCATTTATGTCTCATGACATTTACTGTAAATGCACTATTATTTTGCATCTAGGCAAGCTCAGTTGAAGAAATGTCTTACCACTAATTTCATAGCATTTTGTCTACTCATAACGAGACACAGTTATTTAACCTTATAAAATATTTTTTTCATATTGGCTAGTCCTGCCTTAACCATGCTTTAACAGAGTTTTCTGCATCAAACAGACATTTGAGCTGTATTTTCTAGCTTACTACATAAAGTTAATTATGTCTGTCAGAGGTTCAAAATGCTCTCAAACTTTTTGAGTCTTTTGCACATGTCATCTTCTGTGCAGCACTCGAGCCTGTGCTTGATGAGCCGTGATAGTTGCTTGTAGAAAGTCTTTGCCCACTGGGATTCCAAACAGTGCACTGATATGTTGCACACTTTGTGCAGTACCATCACTAACTTCTCGTTGCTGCTGACCTCACATCTTTTGAAGACCCACTCCCCCCACGCTTCCCACATCTTGTCATCTGTAAAGCTCACAGTTACACTTTCTTGGGCGCAAAAGGAGTCTGGATCTGTGTCGGCCATGTCATTCCATATGGCTCTGTAGAAAAAGGGAATCAACAAAAGCTTTGGAAAACCCCAACTGGAGAAATATGGATTAGAATTATTTTTTAAAAGTCACACTCACACAACTCTTTTCAGAGGGTTTGGGGTCAAATCACTCAGCGACAACAGACCTCTGGAGCTCACTCGGTTTCCCTCCATCCTGTGAAAGCACATGAGAGTAATGTCCTGAACGTTGTTTTAAATGTTTTTAAATTATTATCTACTAGTTCTCTAGCTTATTTTAGTTTCGATTACTGGAGAAAGAAACATTAGAAAACCTCTAAAGAACCATACAGGGTCTTAAAAAAATCTTTGTATGCCACCCACACCAAAGAGCTGCTCCGTAACCCACATTTTCCTTTTAATCTCCCCAAATATATGACACGCCATATTGTGATATCTGTTACATGAGTATCATACCATAATTCTTCAAGCGTTTTTTTCACCCGTATGGCTCTAGAAAGAGCCAGAAGTTCATCATCTCCAATGTCACACCAGCCAAGTCTAAAATGGGAAGTGAGAAATAGTCTGGGTGTTTCTTAACACTCTCACACAAAGAATGATCACACCCTGTATATCTGCATAATGCTTGTAATCATTTTGATAGAAACATTTTTTCTCATCATTAACAAAAATCTGTAAAATCACCTGACATCTTACCCTAGGTGGCTTATATTTTCCGACACTCTCAGCACATCAGCAATGACCTCAACAGTGTCCATATCAAGGTTGTTTTCTCCAAGCCTTAAAAATTAAATAGTGGAGTTAGTGCATAAACCACATTGTGGATTTCTCAACTTAATGGTGTTGACAGTTTACTTTTTGTTGTATGCAGCGCTATATGCTACCTTATTGGCAACTCTTGACCTCACTGACCTCAACAACTCAGACAGCTCAAAGAGCTGCACATGTCTCTGTTTCTATGTGAAAGAATAAGGTCAGCCACAAAAACGTGATTGAAACTAAGTTGTGGGATTCAATCTTTCTGGTTCAGGTTAAAAAATAAAATAAAGAAATATGTATTATGCATTGGTGACTCCAAAGAGTGAGAACATGCAATTTTACCTGAAACTCACCAAAGTCTGTTACACCTGAGCAGCAGGGGCTGAATATCCCTTAGTGCCTGACAGCTTACTCCTGTCCCAGTCAGATCCAGCTCTGATATTGTACCCTTTGTGCGGTTTAAGAAGTACTTGATGGCATTGTAATCCATTTGGGCAAGTGTTTCATCACTAACATTAACTCGTAGGGTCTTTGGTTGCACAGCAAGGGCCACAGAGGGGTCCTGTTGTTCAAACAGGCAGTGCAAATGGTTTAAGATATTTTTCCCATTCTCACAGAGAATTGTGAGCTCTCTGATGATCCTTTCACGACAGATGTCCACTTTGTCTTTCTGGCAACACAGCCCCACCTGCCTCGACAGAAGATTAGCATTGCGCTCAGAGAGAATTCCAGACAGAAAGCGGCTGAAAAGGTCTAAATGTCCGTTGTCAGAGCCCTCCCCTGGATTTGCAGTGTCCTGGAGTGCATCGGGTAAAGGGTGATCTGTCACTGCGCAATAAACCGCAGCAAAGAACTCTTGAACAGTGAGGTGTGCAAAGGAGTAAACCTCCTCAGTGCAGCCAGGCTCTTGTGCCACCGTCTTGTCAAGGAAGGTGCTAACAAGGCTGCATCCATCTAACGCTGCGACATCTTGGTCGCTACTGTAGAAAAGTGTTTGATGCACCATTAGTTTTTGGAAGGCAAGTCGACCTAGCTTCAGCACAATATCAGACAGCTGATGGATACCCCCCTCACTTTGTCCTTGACGAGACATTTCGGCTCTTGCCTGAGTGTGAGAGCGAAGCAAGGCCACCAGATACTGCACATATATGTCCGTCATGGTCTTGGGGCTCTCTCCACAGAGGTCTTTGCTTTCTTTGAGGATGCAGCACACAATGTAGCAAAATGCAGGTATGTAGCACAATGTCAGCATAAGTTCATTTCCTGAAACCACTGCGAACATGCGTTCAGCAATGGCGCTGTCCTGGAAATAGCGTGAGAAAAAGTCTTGAACTTCAGCCCAGGAGAAACCAGCGATGAGCACAAAGCGGTCTATACAGCCTACAGGGATGTGGTTGATGGCCGCAGGTCGGCTTGTGAGCATGACAGAAGCGTTGGGCAGCAATTCACCTTGCATCAGACTCCCAAAGACCTCCACCACCTCTGCATCTTCATCTGGCTCAGTCACAAATGTATCTACGTCACAACTCCTGTAGTGCCTGAACTCGTCAAAGCCGTCCAGGATGATCAGCAATTTGTTATCATTCGCTAAAATGTTATCCAGTTCCTTTGCCAAGTGCCTGTTTTTACGTAAGACAAGGTCCCGGAAGTTTATAGGTTTGTTGATCAGATTCAGGTCTCTGAAGGTCATGTGGATGATGAAGTCAAATGCAAGATGGTCCCTGTTTGCCCCAAAGTCGAACAACATCTTCTGCACCAGGATGGTTTTTCCAATGCCGGCCACCCCTGACACCAGAACTTTCTTGACTGTACATTTTTCATTTGCACTTGAAAAGAGTTCAGCTGATGCGATTTTTCTATGCACCGCTGACTTCTGCTGCAAAGATAGTCGCTTTTGTCCAAATGTCAGCACCTCATGTCTTTTTACCTCCAAGCCCTGGTGTCCGTCGACCAACAAGAGGTTGACATAGTGTTCGGAAAAAAGGATTTTCTCTCCATGACGCGTATTGTAGAAGAGCATGCTCTCACTCCGACGTGTGAGGACATCTTTATGCTTTTGTTTGACTTTATTGTACTCTGCAAAAGAAGATGTCATATTCAAAATATTAAAAACATAGCATAATTGACATTCAGAAAAACCTTGAACGTGTGACATCTCTGTAGTTTGCTTACCTATGGATTGAGGCAGGTCTGTGTTGCCTTTTTTGGAGTGAGTCAGTATTTCTTGCTGCCGACTGCTAATTGAGAAAAAAATCCTAGCTGCTTCCTCTCCTTTACACGTCAAGATATCTAACACCTTTCTCACTCTTGCTCGGGGCCCCATCAGACACAACACCTCCTCACGGTCATCACGAGTGAACAGTTCTTGACTTACTAAGATTTCAAGGAGGGAGTCAATCCGTCCTTCCAGTTCATCCACGAGGGAAACTCGCAGAACCCCGAGTGCCGTCAAACAAGAATTACAATCATTAGTTTCCACCATAACTAGTCTGAAACTATCTGCAACACAGAGCAGAAAGGTCCGGTTATGATCTACTGAAGGTTCCAATTTGAATCGTGGTGTCTAGACTTATGCTATAAGGCAATTTCCCCTCATTGTTTAGCATGCATGTTCCTCTTCAACAGCTGAAAAATAGAATGTGAGCTGCTCGTAGTGAAAACAGAAAGAGGAAGTGCTTTTACTTTGATGTGTGTTGTGCGCTGTGTTGATAAAAGAGTCGTGTCGTCACAACACAGCCTTGAATGTCTTGTTTGGCTGGTTCATGGTAGAACCTCCCTTACATTATTAATGCTGAGTGAATTCCTCGATTAGGGTAAAGATTTGACAAACATTTACTCTAATAATCTAACAAATTGTGATTGTGAGATTTTTATTTAAACAAGAAAAAAGGGGATAAAACCACAACAACATATTATAAAAGGAATGTATTTGGTTTTATTTAATGATTAACCAGGCATGAGCAGGAAGCTACACATCAGTTCACCAGCAGAGGGTCCCCATGGCATGCACATCAAAAAAACTGGAAGGAAATTAATACTTAAAACCCACCCCTGTAATTATTTACAAAACTATGCACAAGAACACGCATGAAAATAAATAGTTAAAGGACAAAACAAATATCTACATAACTTAAGAGCATAAGTAATATGTTAATCATGTTTGTCTTTCACAAAGTCAAATAATCACACCTAAAAAGCATCTGCTAAGGTATGTGTTGCACTTGATGATGAAAAGCATTGTGAAACTCGGGACATTATATCAAAAGTGCAAACCCTGCCTATTCGGCACAAATATGGTTCATTAATGATGACCTTAAAACAGTTCCCTACTGCTTTAACCAATATCCAAATGTAACAAAGAATTCTTATTTACATGTTTTAAGTTCAACTAACACTGGAATCTGTCCAAGCAAAAAGACTCGCACAAGTACTGTCAAATGTAACTGTTGTTTTCCTCATATGTCGCACTAAAGCAACAAAACAATTTGGTGGAGAGAATGTTCACCTCATGTTTAAAAGTCACAAAGTGGTTAAAAGGGACATTTTAACAAAAAATCTTCAAAACAAAATATATAAACAATGTAACTATACACTAAAACAAAAAAACTCTGCAAGTCATGTTCTTAACAAAGACTTGGATGAGTTGAGTGCAAAATAAGTGTCCTTTTTTCTTTTCTTTTTTTTTTCTCAAAAGTTGACTTGCCTTAGTCATATACCTCCATAGTGCAACCCATGCAAGATAAATCTTTTTCATGTCCTATTTTTTTTCCTACTAAAATTGCAGTTACAATGCCTGCAATCCTAATTTCTTTACTCGTCAAATGACTTGACCAATTGTTATGATCAACATGTGCTAAATTGCCCAAAATGATAGCACAGGTCATGATCCATTTCCCATGTAGCTGATACCAAATGTACTGCATATCATTTATCAAATCGTAGGCTTTTAGCCATTTCCCATGAATATGCAGCACTGTGCTGTATTTAAACATACCACACCCCTATAATAAAAGCTCATTTAGCATCAAAACTATTTATCAACACTGTTTGGAGACCATTTCAATAAACACACGACTATCCAGTGGTTATCAAAAGCTTAGGGGTCTACCCAGAATCCCTGGGTATGAAGTCAATCAGTTAAAAACAAGTACATTAATGTCATATTTGTAAGGTAAACTGCATGATAATATGCACCCTATTTGGGAGATGAAATGGTGGTGAAAAATTGTTGTTCTATTCTTACATGAAAACTGAGAAACTGCATGTGATATCATCACTGTGACTTCCTCTTTCTGGAACAATACAGCCACCACAACTTTTTTCTATTAGTAACAATGGAAATGTATCTTGCTTACATTTGCATAATTTAGGAAAGCTCCATGAACATCACACTTTGAAAAAAGAAGTAAAACTGAAGCCTTCATTAACAGACATTCCTTGAAAAACTTTCAAATTCAAACCCACACATGATATCTTTGAGGACATTAGATCCCAACCACTTTGGATATGACCATCCAAACATTCCTCCACACTCAGGTCTCCCCATCCATGCTGATCATAGAAGACAGTTGTGGGTGTAAGGACGGGGCATGGAGGTTTCAAGTCTCTGTCGGCTGTCTGAGCATCTCTCCTGGCCTATCCAGGTCATCCGTAGCACTCTTCAGGTGTTTCGGCAGGAATGACAGCAGCGACTCTTAAACTGGGGCAGCGCACAAAGCTCCAATTGTCGAACTTTCTCACAGTACCTTGTGCTGTCTCGGCACTCTCCTGCTGTAATACACAGATGTCACAGTTTACTAGAAATACTCATTTTAAAGGGAACGTTCACATTATTTGAAGTGGAGTTGTGTTACATACAATAGATGCCAGTCAGCACACCCCAGTTAGAAGAAGCAGACGGGGGTCAGACATGGAAGCTAAGCAATCTACTGCTGTGGAGGGGTCAGCAACAGTACACATATATATAAAATTTCTCTCTCACACACACAAATTCAATGGAGGATAGTTGAATGTCATGACAAATGTTACAAACAAAAACCAACAACAGGACATAAACATATCCTGAAGAAAAGAAATATTATCTCCACTGTATTCATAGGGATTGATCCATTCAATGTAACTGAGTCACTGTTTCTTGGAATACCTGATTCTGCAAAGATTTTAAAAGGTTATTTTCCACTGCAAAATTCCACAAGCTCAATTCTTTTCACTTGTTTTGTACAGGGGTGCCAGCAAATATTGTAGAAACAGATGCTCCCAATCCTCAGCACATGAAATCAAAGCTATGTGCATTATGAGCTGAACCCATTTAGGGAATGTGCCTCAATGGAGCTTGTGCAAAAAGTACCCTGGCAATAATATTTATAATTTTATAATCTAATTTATTCCCAATCTAAGTTCGCTTTTCACCAGTTAATTTAGAGACCTCAGAAATATGCCATTAATGTGGTCAAGACATAGACTGGGACTAACAACAACCAGCTGGTACTGAGCTGAGATTATTTCAAGTCTTTTCACCTCTAAAATGTGCTTTTCAGAGGAAATTAAAACATTAACAAATGCAGTTATACCGTATATGCTATACAGCATATAATAAATAATACAGGGTCATTTTGAAATAAAGATTACAATTATGAAACCTCTTGTCTTCATTTTACCATCATTTCCAATTTCTTCTCACCTCTGCCACATGACAAAATGTTGCATCGCTGCCAGCTGGGAGGTCGAGGCCTCCACATGCAGTGATGTTCACGTGTGGCCTTTCCAGTTCGACGGTGTGCGCAGGTCACCTGGCGAGACTGGAAACCGTGGCGTCCACAGGTAGCGGTGCACTGTGTCCACGGCCCTACACGCCAGTGAAGGGCACAGGCATCTGTGGAGCAATTCTTCAAGGAGCTGGGCCTACAAAAACAAACACGCATGATGAAAAAAAGTCGAAAGTTATCAGAAATACTCTGGTGAGTGGCTTTTTTTTTTAAAATTCAGGCATATGTTATCATCGTAGTTTTTAATGCAAATCATCATATATCAACTGCTGATATGCTGTAAATTGACATTATGATAACCATATTTACCTCTGGAGTCCACTGCACATCCTGTAGGGGAGTTTGGTGGCATTTGTGTCTTGGCAGTAAACATGGCGGTGCTGTGTGGCCAAACTGGGGCCCACACATTGACCATGACACTGAAAGAGGAGATTTCAACAAAATAACAAGCTTTGCTTTTGGTTTGAAAATACTTTCCTGCTATCAGCTACCCCTCTTGTGGCTTTGGCATTTTTTAAGCCCACCCACTCTCACTGTATGTCAAGTTTTAAATCTGCATTTGTCTCACGATAAAAGCATTTGGTTTATGTTTTGAAATAGCAGCTACTTTTACTGTTGCAAATATTATGAAAGACTGGGAAATTTGCATGATACAGTTGGGAAAGATGTGTTGCGACAGACAAAAGGTGACTTCCCCAACAGCAACAAATATTTGGCTCTTGATAGATCGGGCAGGATTGGCAGGGTGTTTTCCCTTAAAAAATGTGGATTACAAAGACACACTAAAAGTGGTTATTTGGTTACTATCTCAGATGAACTGATCAAAAACTGGCAAATAGTTTATGAGGTAAACTGTGTTTTAGGCTTGAGACAGTCCATGTGTAAGTGTTTTTGTATTGTGTAAATAGACTGACCGCTCCCCAGTTGGTTGTGGCCCATCTGGCGCAGGGCTGCAGGTTGCACAGCTTGGTGTCAGAGGGTCTCCTCCCTGTGCCGAGGCAGTGCTGGCTCTCCACCTCTCTTGATCTGCCCTCAGGTCCCTTTATGCAGCGGACACTCCTGGTCTGAGACCCACCTCCACAATGTGCTGAGCATAGTGACCAAGGATCCACTCGCCACCTAACCAAAACCAGAGGAAAAGTCGACAGTAATAAGTTCATGTGCTCATCAGTTCCCAAAATACTCAAAAATTAATTTACTTAGAAAATTAGTATGTAAGTAAAGGAGCCAGTTGAACACGGCTGTTAAAAGTTTCCAACTGGAAAAACATGTAGTGGTAGCGAGGTACCTGAGGGGGCAGGCTTGTCCATGGCACAGCTCAGCCGACTGGCTAGTGTTACTCCTCTCAGAGCAAACAGGGCCATTTGGTCCCACAGTATTACCATGGGCACAGTTTCTTCCTTTGCCACCTGAAAATACAATTTAAAATAAGTATAGTGTTGTGGTCTTGGATACGGCAGAAATCAAACGGGGAAAGTCAAAACTGTCATTTTAATTAGCACTGTGTAGTAACAGTGTCCTCTCTGTTAATTTGTTAGGATTTTAGGGCAAATGTTTACTCAACAAATTTCATGTATTTCTGCGGTGATCTTACCAGTTCAGAGAGGTTTACAAACTTTAACTCAACAATATGTACACACCATATGTAATTTAATATAGCTATGTTTTTGTGTTGCCTGGTATAAACAAAGCATTATGGCATTCTGACTTCAGATAAAACTGGGATTTTATGGGATTTTTTTTTTACTTTTATGAAAACAATTCAGTTGGCATCTCTCATCAGAATTTCAATTTGACTGAGGACACACTGTCCATGCACCCACAGCTACTGTGTTCTTTAATAAGTCTCTTTTTACTATTTTTTCAACAGCCCCAGATTTTGTCTTTGACATTATAGATAAGGTCATGATTTTCTGTCTTGTATCTGACTGAAGAAGTGACCTGCTCTTGTTCTGAAATGAGACGTTGAAATGAGCGCTTTCCAAAAACCTGGGAAAGAATTTTATTTTCAAGTTCAATCTCCCAGTGAAGCATTCACATTTCTTGGGATTGCATTCTTAAAATTTCTGAAGTGCATCCATTAGACATGACCTTAAACTGAGTTTGAATTAAATATCGAAGAAAATGCAGTTTGGCCATTTTTCAGCACCTTTAAGCCCCTTTATCCTCCGTTTAGATTAGGCGAATGGGGTGCACCCACTTAATCCTCTTTGAAACATTGCCTGGAACCTCTAATTGCTGTCGTATGGGGAGGAAAAGTGCTGGAGCATCAGGAAACTCGGCAGAATCGGAGCTTTGATGAGAATGCAGCGAGGTCGCAACTGGTCATGCTCCGAGGAGACGAATGACAGCGCCACTCGGAGATGACTCCAGTCGTGGCACGCTCCGGACATTCCCCATTGCTGACTCAGCCTGATTAGCCACCAGGGTGTGTGAAAGCTCACTGTATATCTGTGCCTATGTGTGTGTGTTTCTCAGTTGAAAAGAATGCTTTCCCAGAATCTCTCAGCCTCAACCACAAAAGAACAACACATATTACAGTAACCTGGACTACATAAAAGTATATTAGGACAAACTAAACTTGACATTAGGTTTATGCTGACTCTATCCTTTGTATGTGCGGCTACAAAAAGTGTTTATAGTGAAGCTGTCTTCTGGCTCTAGCTTCAAAATGTGCACATATGAGAATAGTGTCTTATCTTCTCATATTACTCCAAGCAAAAGCAAATAAACATATTTGTCAATATTAAGTCAGATTTTTTTAACTTCAGGAGTTTAGCTACAACATAACGGAATGTTGGCATAATCATTATTATGATTATTCCCAAAGAATTACTTGAAGGGTAACTTTGTTATTTTTTAACCTGGACCTTATGTTTCCTATGTTTTTGGTACTAAGTAACTATTTGGAACAAAAAAATTTTAAATTGGTCAAGTATTGAGCGAAAGGGCTGCAGCTGGAAGCGGCGAAACAGGCTGCAATATAACCATTTGCATGTTCGCACCACTAATTAATGTAAATTCATAGGCTTGTTTGTGACACTGGCAGGTTTAGATTATTATTCAAAGTGTCTGACAACATTATGGAAAGAATTTCTGCAAAGACAGATTTTTGTTAAGCCTTAGACTCTTTTTGTTATTCAGAAACTGCCCTGAAAACGCCTAGTAATTAAATGTGTATAGAGCCAGCATATTTTACCCTATTTTAATGGGTGAATTGAGGATTTATTTCAACCGAACCAGACTTAATAATTGTTGTTACACTAAAAGACTAGCTTCTTTGAGTGTTGTTGTGTTTCTGTTGACTTAAAACGAAGTGTGTTTTACAATGACAAAATTGTTGTTTATTTAAGTGGAGTCTGGTGGGTAAGGCAATACTGATTTGGGGGCTGTTTCTGGTTAAACAGATAGGATCTTATTATTTAACAAAAAAGGTCTTGCTGTTGTATCCTTTCCATAACGTTTTTTTTACACATTGAGGATGACAATCTAAACCTGTCAGTGGCAAAAACAAGCACTTTTAGTGGATGTAAATATACAGTGCGAACCTGTTTCATACTTCAATACTGGACCAAATCGAAAATTATTATTCCCATTAGTCAATTTAGACACAAAAACATGAGACAATGGAGTCCAGATTAAAAAAATACCAAAGCTACCCTTTAATGAAACTACTCTAAAAGTTAAATTGTATTAAATGTATTTATTCAAACATTCTTGCAGCAAGAATCTTACCTGAAATCTGCACCGAAGACGAAAGAGATGTCGATCCTAGACGGTTCCTGGCGGTGCAGGTGTACAGACCCTCATCCACCTTGCTTGGAGACTGGATCCTCAGTGAGCCGGTGGACAACAGGCCTACTCTGCCAACACAAAGATGACGCAACCACTGAATCAGCTAAATTTTTACAACAAAATCTGCAGTTTTGTTGGAGCCTTTCACACAAAAGGTCACATTAAAAGGCAATTCTTACCTGCTGTTGTAGTGCAACTCTTTCCCATTCTTTGTCCACGTTAGGGACGGTTCAGGGTTTCCAAGTGCTTCACACCTCAGCTCCAAACTAGCAATGGGTTTCTGAAGAAGAACTGGCACTCCAACATGAACGATCATTTCAGACGACAGCACGACTCCAACCTTCCTGGGCCGTTGGATTATCACCGGGCTTCGCGGCCTGGACCCGTGGGCTTTGAAGTTGGGTTTATAAAGGAGGGGCCCTTGTGTGGAGGATTCTGCACTGTCCGGGGGATGAAGGGTAGACTCGTTTGTTTCCCCCTGTGTCATTGTGAGCTCACTGAGCAACTGTGCGATGAGTTGTTCCCCCCATGGTCCTCCGAGGCCTTCTGAGAGGTTCTGCATGATCTCATCTAGCCTGTGGGTATCTGCGATGAGTACAGGGAAGTTTGAAAGTTCTGAGTTTGTTCTCTCGTCCTCCAGGGTCGATCTGTTCTTTTCACTGGAGTGTGTTTTAACAGCAGTGTCTTTTTCTTCTTGGAGAGAGCCTTTGAGTTCAAGCAAACGCTCAACAATGTTATCATATTGGTTGAGGGACATGGGCAGCTCTTGAAATCTTTCCCCTGTTGATTCCACTTCTGGCTGTCCAACCTTCTGTTGTCCACCTGCAAGGAGCCACGACTCTGGAACAGAGAGCTTCTGCTTGCTGCCAATGATCTGGAGGACAAAATGCTCTTGTGCCTGACCTGCAATGCACGTGTATATCCCGACATCAGATGCACGCACCTGCTGAATCTTTACATATCCTAGTGGTGTTATGGAGAGATGTGGGAGGCTGTCCAGAGGCTTCCCCTCCTTCAGCCATCGGATGTTGCCCTTGCGCATGTGTCTGGTTGGGCAGCGAAGGACCACAGTTGTCCAGGGGAGCAGGTAGGCATAACCTCCCACTACCAACTGTAACTTTTTGCCCTTCCTCCACTGGATATACACTTTCTTCTGGGCCAGTATGGTGGGATCGGGCTTGACAGAGTCTGTGATGAAAATAACACAAAGGGTGAATGTCATGATTATGGTCTGTGTTATCTGTACTTCTGTCTGGAATGTGTAATTTCCTTTGAAACAATTTTGCTATGAAATGTTTTTTCTGTGCTTACTAGAGTTAGGTTCATCTCCAATTTTGCCGATCCGGTCTGGTGTACGTTTGTAAACTTAATAATGGAGCAACTATCATCATACAGGTCGTGAGTGTAATTAACTTTGGAGCCGAGGCAGCCAGTGTCAAATTTCAGCAGAGGGGGGAGAGTGGCACACATTTGTTTACTTATTGAGATGAGGAGAGGAGATGACAGGTTATTATCTTAAAAAGATCAAAACTGTGCCTAAATGACAACACTTTGAATTTGAAGCTGACAAAAGAGCTGTCCTCACTGGCTGCAGGCGCTGCTGTGAGGTGAACTTTGGTCGGATTCTGTGTTTGAATTTATTATTATGCCATGGTGGAAAAGGACTGGCTGATTCATGAAGCTGAAATGAGGAATTATTTATAGGAAACCTACTTTTTTCATTATAAAAACCTAAACACACTCTCAGTTGGTTAGACGGCAGTCCTTGGGAAGCTGAAAGTTTCTGTTAAGTTAAATGACCATTGGGTTATAGGCTAACATTATTTGCTGTTAGCTATCCTTAATGTAATTTCCAATAAGTATCACAATTGAAAAAGTAACGTTAAAAATGTAGGAGGATAGCATGTAGGCTACTCACCCATCTTTTAAGTGTTTGCATCTCTGGTCTGATCTTAAGCTGTTAGCTCCGTGGTTTGTTTACATAATGTAACAGGTAAATATTTAATGGATTTAGTGTGGACAGAGAGCTCCTGTTTTATGCAATGCACCATCATGTTTAGACACTTGCTTTCTGCCGAGACACGATATCATTATGTTCCACTGATGGTTGACCGCTGAGTCATATGGGACACCTGGTAAAATTCAGTGAACTGATCCAACCCTTTTGCTTACTAACAAAACAAAGCAGTATAATTTGATAAAATAGAGCCAAACAGAGGGTCTCTTACTTTCACAGAGCCTGAGGGAGCATGGCCGGATTTTGGTGGGCCGGGCCAACTGGGAACAGTCTTCAGGGTCTACGGTCCAATGTCCCCTGCCTGCCCCTTGTTTTCTGCAGACTGCCTGTAGTCTCTGAATGCCATTTCCACAGGTCACTGAACACTGGACACATAAATATAAGATATGACAACAAGCAGACCCTTTATACTGTCCACAGTAAGTTGTTTCCTTGATGACCGCCTACCTGGGACCAGTCAGTTGTGACCCACTGAGGTGGACACTCTTGCTTGCCACATGGCTGCTGGTTTGTGGGGCTCTTGGAAGGGCAAAACGTGTCAGGCAGCTCCAGGATGCTTCCATCTGCCAACCGCTGTTTGCACAAGACCTGCCTCCTTTGAAATCCACCACCGCAGCTCTGGGAGCACTACAAAAATACAGAGGGGCCAGGGGTTACATTAGCAATATGTGCTGGGTCAGGCATTTATGGTGGATAACTTCCTAAGTTGGATCCTTTACCTGTCCCCAGTCACGTGTGTCCCACACAGGAGGGCAGTCAAAGCGGTTGCAGGCTTGGACAGGATTGGGCTTGGGGCTCTGACAGTCTTCATCCCTCAAAACCTCAGTGCGGTTGCTGTCCCGAGACGGCCGGTGAGTGCATGCCACAGAGCGGGTCATCAGACCAACCCCACAGGTGGCAGAGCATGAACTCCACTCCCCTGTTTCCCACCTGTGAACACAACATTGATCATTAAAGTACTGATCCATAACATTTTCTTATTACCTTGTCTATTTCGATTAGCTCTATTTGCTTGTTAACAACACACAGTGAGTGTTCAGTTCTAAAGTTGAGTAATATAGCTTAGTTTTTTTGCTGAGCTGCTTGTTTAACTCATAATCTTTGCTATTCCTGATTCATAATTAAACTTAATCTTTGTTGCATAAACTACATATGTAGCCCCATTATCCAATTTATAAAGGAGTGCAGTCTGAGGAGTTCAGTCAGCATGCCTAATGTTTTTTCTTGATCCCATGAGAGGACACTGTTGCAGTTTATGAATGTGTAAATTCATAAAAGTGAAATTCATGAAAGTGAATACGAGTGAAAACGAAAAGAGAGATCCATGAAGCCAGATACTGGCAAAGAAACTCCCACTGAATTTAGTGATATTAGAGAAATCCCTGTGGCATAACTGACCTCTGTGTACCAATATTTGTTTTGTTGTCCAACATATTCATACAGAGTGATGAATCTACCATCAAAGTTTTCTGTGTATTTTTATCCCAATCTTGAAAATGATGTGTCTGACTTGTTGCTATGCCTTTAAAGGCATATGAAAGGTTTGGCTTTGGCCAAAATGGCAGCGATTTTACTTCTTGCTTGACAGATTAGGTGATATTTCAAAACTATTCATATTTACTCAAGGGTCCGGAGACTGAGGAGAATTGGGAATGAAGCTTGTTTCTGGACCGATATTGTACTCAAAGCCAAATCCTATGGCTGTTTCCCTTCAGAGGGAACAGTATCCAAAGAGTGTAGCCTAATACGGGAGGGTGAGGAGGCCTCAGGGAGGGAGTAAAGGGCCAAAGGAAACAAGTCCAATACAGCGTTTGTTGTGCCTGAAAACAAGACTCAAGGCCTGGAAAAACAGGCAATGGCAGGCTGCAAGCCTCTGGGTTTTCTGACAAGAGTGTGAGTGGTGGAACACCGACACTGCGCACGGTGTTAACTTGAAACGTGTGTCCTACCGCAAAATCTACTCACCGTTTAGCCATGGCTCAGTTATATTAGACATCGTGCCATTATGCTGTTATGCTGTAACTATTCAGGTATTTTACTTTGATGCATTTTGTGTGCTCATTGTTTATCCACTGTATTCAATATTGATGCTCAATGGAGGAAAATTTACCAAAAAGCTACAAAACTTAGACTTAAACTTTAATAATGTGGGCTACATCCACATACATTCCTCAATCAAAATACTACCTATTATAGCATGAGCATCATAGCTGCATTTCAGTAATTTAAACTTTCACAATGACAGTCAAGGTCCCCAGAAGATAATTACAATAATTTCTATGATTTATGGATCTTTTGATTTCTTCAAAATGAGAAAAAATGTTCCTCCACTAAAGCTAATTGTCAATATTTCCATGAAATTTCATTGTCCCCACAAGATAAACCCTGACTTTTGCACCAAGAGTTTCTGTCAATGAGAAATAGAAACCTCTGATGGGTAGATCATAATGAAATGAGCAAATTCATACTCCCCAAAAAGATGATTCTCATCCATTTCCAACACTTAGTACAGTGTTTTTTTGAGTCACCCTCAGGACGAAGTCTCAGTTTCTGCATGAGACATTGAAAAGTAACACTAATAATAATCTGACTTCCATTCAATCTTTAAGGACATTTATGACATCCAGAGGATGAATCTATATGTTTAGTGACTGCCTGACATTTCCTCTAGCACCATAATCAAACCAAGCTTCGTGTTTTGGCAAACATATCAAAAATCTAACAGCAGCTTTTCAAAAGAGAATATTGACAACAGTAGCAGGGACATTTCTTTGCTAATACATCGACCAAAAAAAAGTTCTTCCAGTGACAATTCCACATAGCATAGCAGGTATAGCCACCACTGACACCTGATTCCTATTTTATGTCTGATTCTGACCAGGCTCCACAAGCCGTCCCACTGGCTTCATTTCCTGCTCTCTATGATACAACCATCCATCTCTGTCATTCCGCTTCAGTATCACTTGGACCCAAGTGGCCTAAATGGTGATTTAATTGGCCCAAGTGGTTTAAACTGAGAGGGATAATATAGTGGATTAGAAGGATTTCAATCTCTTTTATACACAACCAGTGATTAGTAGAGATTAATTGATTCAACTAGTGCGATGTGTGTTTTTTGATAGTCTGAAAGTTAAGCAGTTCCACGTGTAGGACCCAGGGATGAATCAGGGCTCTGGGAAATGGTAAGTGAATGTCCCAGCTCTCTATATTGCATACTTTGCTGGGTTACAGTCTTGGCAAACTAATAAAGAGTACAGCCAGATTTCAGTCCTGCTTTTAATTAATATTTTCTTCTTGAATGCAGCCAAACCTTTTTTCCAAAAACACATTTCCTCCTCAGTTTTACTGCATCCATCAATCAAGTCTATTTTAATGCTCAGGCACAAACTATTTTAAACAATCTCTAAATGATAATGATGTCTGGGCTTTACTGTACTGTACCTGGGTGGGCAGGGCTGAGTTTTGCAGTCCTGCAGGAGTTGCGGGGGCCGACGGGAGCTCACACACAGGCTCTGATCCGCTGCCTCTCTGGTCTGCTTGTTCAGGCAGATGACCACTGCCTCCTGCACACCTGAGATTAGACAGCACCAAGCAGTCACAAAGGATGTCCCAAGAACCACTGTGTGGAGTTCAATTATCAAAATTTTTTAAAATTACAGACACATGCTCGCTGTCCCATATCTTCTTCGAATGAACGCCAAAAATGCAAACACATATTGTTCTTGTTGAGCAAATCAAACATTTTATCACCTCCACATACATGTAGAGCATAAGATATTGTAAGCAGACACTGCAATGAAGCAAGCCAGATCTTAGGCCCCTAAAGGAAAGCAAGCACTGGTTTTAACTAATGGAGCACAATGAACAGCAAGCCCGTGCAGCTGCCTGCTGAAGTTCTGGCCTGAACTGTGGATAAACCTTATGGGTGTGATGTCAGGTCATGTTAAAAGCAAGGTAACATAAATCTTGGAGTCTGCTTCCAATGTTGGTGACAATAACAGTGAAGCAGGGACTTCAAACGCCACAGTGGTGTGATGGTCCACAGGAGCGCAGC
This sequence comes from Plectropomus leopardus, assembly GCF_008729295.1. Classification (NCBI taxonomy): domain Eukaryota; kingdom Metazoa; phylum Chordata; class Actinopteri; order Perciformes; family Serranidae; genus Plectropomus; species Plectropomus leopardus. Next base: position 9,231,320 of record NC_056485.1, on the reverse strand, counting down.
CCTCAGGGTGTGTATGTGACATCCGATACCACTCTGTAATCATCCCCGAATGGGAGTTTGTTGGGTTTGGGTGAGCGCTCACACAGACATTGACAAAAGCCTACGCCCATGTGCAGAAATTAAGTTACACATGCCGACCCGTGCAGGCATTAACACACAGACGCGCAATTCAGGCGTACAGGCTTGGAGGTGGAGGTGGGGAGATTAAAGTGGGCCTCAACGAATGCTGGCAGGATGTTTGGGAAAGCTGTCTCTGTCTGGGGCGGCATTCACTGCCGCTGTGAGAGTTGGTGACGTATGACCTTTAGGGTTAAACTTGGTATTCCATCCATTATCATTTAATATCATATAACTTACTTTTACTTCAAAGCCCATTCTGTAATGGCTTTAGTCATTCACTGACATAAGGTCACCGGTTACTGCTGTGACATTTTGTTTTCTTACAGCAACTGGGACAAACTCAGTGACACTGATGGAGTGGGGTTTGCCTTCAGGAGTTACAGGACAATTAAACAAGTCTTTTTACGATAAAAGGGTTGGCCAAACCTGCAGGCAGCAGGTATCGTATAAAAAATAAAATACATATTGGTACGTATATTATCTACACAAAACAAAAAAATGCAATTTTGCCACAACTTGACCGATTTGCTCAGTGTGGACACAACTGTTGTTACAAATTACCTCCAGACTGCCTGACGTTACATGGCATGAAAGTGTGTAAAAGTCTATAAATGGCCTACAACTATTTTGTGCACAGTTTAATAACACTGCACCCGGTCTTGATTATTGGCAAAGTGAGTAAAAGTGCTTGAGTATAACTGTCTGTTACATTTTAACTCTGTACATGGATGCACTGCTGTCAGGTAATGTTAGCTAATTTCAGCTACTATTTTCTTTAACGTTTACATTTAAAATTAGTTAACTCTGCTCCTCCAGAGGTTTTTAATCCACATCTGCCACTGTTTCTCATTGAGTTTTTTTTTCTTTTGACTTCCTCTCCTTACACTATTCTCCACTATTTCCCAGACATAAAGTGGCCTTTGTTTTGTCTCCAAGTTGACTGATTGGAACAGTCATAAACAGCCTAAATCATAGGCATTTGTGCAATGATGGTAGTCTGCCTGTAGTTGCGTGCAATCTATCTGGACAGCACACCGATGTGTGATGTCATATGCAAAGAAGTTATTAACAAACGCTTGCTGCTTCCACATCAAACAACATGGTGAACTTGGTCAACAGAATAACTAAAGATCTGCATGTCATGACTATCATTATAAGCCTGTTAGCATTTCGCTTAAAGTACCACTTTAAGTCTCATTAACTTTTTAACTTTCCTGTCCTTTCTTGTTCTATGTCTTTACTTTCTCATCTTAAAGAGGTCAATAATGATCCATACCTCTGCCACAACTCTCTGAGCACTCCGTAAACCCCTCGTACTCCCAGTCATGCAGTTCCTCTCTTCCAGGTGTCTCCCCCTCCTCCTCTTCACCCTCCTCCTCTTCCTCTCCCTCCTTCTCATTTTCTTTTCCTTGGCCTGAAACACCAGAGCAGGGAGTACGGTAGCAGGGCTGACTCGTAGCAGGTTTCACCCCCTCACACTCGTCATCGGGCAGGTCAGCAACAGTCTGGGAGAAGGACAGCAAGACTTGGCACTTGATGGATCGTCGCTGAGTCCCGGCGCCGCATGTCCTGCTGCAGGGCTGCCAGGGACCAGGGATGAAGCTGGAGGAGACAGCCAGCAAGTTTGGGAAAAAATGCAAATGGAATGATTAATCGCACACATAAAAGTATAAACAATATGCTCTTAATTTAGTTAGTCCACTTAACAAACCTATGCAAATAAGCTTGGAAATACAGTTATATTTTTGATTCTTTTGATTATTCTGTTTCCAAACCAGCAGTGCTGACTTGAAAGTATGAAGATAGAAAGTCAAAGTTTTTGTGTATTCCCCCTGTGTACAGATTTTACTCATTTACTGCTAAGTTCATAAACCCACTGAGTATTCACAAAATCCAGTCCTGCTGTGGTTAATTGAACAGCTGTGAAGCATTAGGATCAGCCGTTCTTGGATAAACGGCTTTCATGCGCATCCTTCCTCATCTTAAAGAATGGATCAGAGGAGGAAACACTTGGAGATCATTGGCGTTGAATGCCTTAAGGCCTGTCAAGGTTGGGTGAGAGTTAGGGCCCAGATACTGAACTGTCACTCCTATAATAGCTTTGGGAGATTGTAAAAGAAATAATAAGACTGGAAAGTGTGAGACAGAGAGATGTTTGAATCCCTCTTGATCTTCAGGTTGGCCAAAATGTAAAGCTTAGTTCTTTGAGGGATCAAGGAGGGGAAATAAACCTGATGCTGTGTTTTCCAGAACGTCCATAATAATTCAGCGATTTTCCGATCTGGTGACACAACAAGGAAGTTACGACAACAGACAATGTGAGGCAACTCTTCTCATAAATAAACCCATCTGGATATTTCGCAGAAGGGATCAACGGGTTTAAAGACATTTCATCAGATTTTGCTACCTTCTCTTTGGCACAAGGGTGTGTGTCTGTTTGTTATAGTCTTTATTGTTCTCATTACATCCAGCTTTGCACCTGATGATGAATATGTTGAATACAAAATGGTTAGAGGCAACACAAATGTTTACAACATTCAGCAGCTGTCGTCTTTAGGGCTGAGCTCACCACTGTTTCTTTTGGCAAACACACTTATCAAAACATTATATTACAAACCAATCATTAATACTGAATGCTCTGCCAAACTGACTACACTAAATCACCACTATCACTGACTGAATCAGTAGTTCCTGCATTTGCACTGAAGGACAGAAACAATCATGATGTAATAACTCTGTTGCAGACAGGTTTCCGCTTTTAAATGGTGCTTGTGTAGAGCTAAGGATGTGATCTGTAGTTTTCCACTGACCTTCTCTAAACAGTTCAAACCAGCAATATGATGAAAATTACTACAGACATGCAGACAATCAGCTCAGACAGTCACTGTTATCTGAATGGTGATGCAATTGCTTAACCTCAAAAAATAACTGAATGAACTACATAAACACTAACTAGGGATGTAAATCACAAGTTTCATTACAATACAAGATTACATCCATTCTTTGGACAACAATTGAATATTGCTGATATCAGATGGTTGCTGACCATTATCTGCCTGGCACTAGGCCACCTGCACTGTGTAATGTTTAGGAAGGAGGTGTCCTCGAACGGAAATAGTGACACAGACATGCCATGGGAATTTCAAAATGAAAAAGGGAATCTTAAAAATGCTGATGGATATTGATATTTTGACTTTACATTTGTTATTGGATGTTGATGTCAGATCGATGTATTGTTACACTCCTATTGTTAACTACAAATCTTTTTAAGTGAAATTAATTAAACAATTTGAATCGGCAAAGTGATTTGTAATTTCCACTACTAAATCATATAGACTCGGTATAATAGAGTAACATGGCGAGCAGAGAGATCTGGGCGCTGGTTAGATTGAGGGAAGTTTACCACAGTTCATTTACACATACTGCCTGTGTTATTATGATAAAAAACAGTCTGTGAAACTAACATTCATCCCGATTGTTCCATTAATTCGTTGCACTCACTGGGATTATAAAACTACCACAATAGTTTCCCACAGCATGCATTATCAGTGTACATTTTTAAAAAAGGTACCCACTACCATGGCAGCCTGCACAAACGTGCAGCATTCTTCTTTGGTTAAGCAGTCTGACCACAACACAAGAGCACCCTGCTGTTTTATAAGATGCCTCAATAAAGAGCTCATAATTACAACAGAGTTGGCTCTTTATGAGTGCTCAAGGACTCCTTGTGTTTTGGACAAACAAATGAATCACCGGCAGTTAGACCTTGGAACACAAGCAACAAAGTCAACAAGCGAACCCACAGAAATGTTTATCTTCACGCGTTGTTGAAGTACATCTGTCGGTTCAAAAACAATCGTGATTTCATTCATGGACGGAAACAACACATTCTTGTGATATCCGCCAAAGCCCCATGTTAATCATATCAATTAAATTTCCATCAATGGAAATATTTTATTTACTCACGGTGGTGGTAAGGGGAATTAAGCACTTTTGGCCGACCTGTGGAACATATATGGGTTTAATTTTTCAAGCATTTGCGCAGCGGTGGCTCGGGGCAGGCATAAGGCCTGGCAATGGAGGTGCAATAAGTCTAACACAAGAATTTCCTTCTTCTTCCTCTCACATCCGTAACCTGGCCCCATATGGTAGGCAGATATTGTTGTTGGCGTGTGAATGACTGCATATTATACACAGATATTTATGTGCTTTTGGAGGGAAGACATGCTTTTTTTTACAATAGAGCAAAATCATATGTTTTGGCGTTTCTCTCTCTCTCCCTCCCACTCTTGCGCTCCAAAGATAAGTCAAAGTAACAGATGTTTTGAACTGGCTAACATGGTCGCTAATGCAAGTCATGCAAGACACTGGGTAGAGTCCAAACATTGTCCATCTTCAGAGGACAGCCTTTATTAGTCAATTGATATGTGGGACAAGAACATCTGGAACATCTGAGGCTTGCTGAGGTAATGCTGGTAGTCAGTGACTGAACAGTCCAAAAAGATGTTTTTCCTCTTTCACCTTCAGCTTCCCCTTTTACCTTAAGTGACCTCATGCACCATGTTCATTATTATTGCATCTTCACTGATGCAAAACATTAAACATCAAACTTCTTCTTTTCTAATTTTGTCCAAATCGTCTTGCCACTTTCAGAGAAACTTTTGCCGAACCTGGGAAGAGACATGCACTCAAACGGGTGCATATTTTGACCAGTGCAAGAAAAAAATGAGGGCTACAGCCGTACATTTTGACTCAAAATTCTTGTAAATGGCTGTTGACATGAACAAAACCACGATACTGTGATGGTTTCATGGCAGCATTGAGCCCTGTCTACTTCAATTACACCTCCAGGTAAATCCTAAACTCTGGGTTGTGAAAACTGTTGTTGAAACTCTGCGTCTGGGACCTGACTTTTGCTTCTTTACCCCTGCAGAGGGACACTGATTCTTTTTCCAGGTTATGCAGCTTAAAAGTTATTTATAGCTTTAGCAAGTGCTTTCTCATAACTTATTTATGGTATAAGGCCCAATTACCTGTGATGGTTTCAACAGAACATTCACCTCCGGCAGTAAATTGCAGTTATAATGTTGTAGAGTGTCAGTAAATAGTAGAATTTAGGGCGGCCCACTAAAACTAGAAGATTCGAATCATCAGTCGAAGACATACAGCCCTATGCTGTATGTTATCCCCTCTCTCTCCCCCTTTCATGCTGCATCTATCCTATCAAATAAAGGCATAAAAAGCCCAAAATTATCTTAGAAAGGAATTAATAGTAAAATATTCATGTTAATCGGCCAAATCTAATTTGACTGACATCATTTTTAGTCTGGTACAACCCTAGCAGAATTACATATTTGAAGTTTGGATTGCAGTTCTTACTGGTTTTAATAGAAGTAAGCAGCAAAAAGAGATATTTTAAACTCACTGCAATCTCATTGATATCCTTTTTTGTGCACATGGTGCAAATGTGAGTTTCTCATACTCACGTTGGGTCCTCAGTAACGCTGATCTCCTCCTCCAGCTCTATGGCTTGCTTATGCCACACAGGTTTTGCCTCAACTGGCAGCGAATCTAGAGCAAAACACCCAGAAAAGACAAAGATTGAACATCACAAGATACATTTCATTTTAGAAATAAGTAATAAGTACAGGCATGGTGGCCAAAACATGACAATCTGACTCACCTATGGACTTATAACAGGGCACAGTCACCAGGCACTCCTCCTTGATGTGGGGTTTGGTGGTGGGGTTACAACCTCCAGCATGGAGTCCTCTGTGATCGATGCATAACACCACCCTGTAGCGCAGACCCTGACCACAGGTCACTGTGCACTGGTGGTGACAGGACATTTCAGGAGACACAGTCTGTATGTTACTGATTAACTGATGATTTTTTCCCACACAGTTATGCTAATGTGTTACTCTTATGGTTACATCTCTTTGCTTGTGTTTGACAGAAAGCCCATGACTTGAGGGAAGTAAAGAAAGAGACCTTCCAAAATCCCTGCAGCTCTCTGCTCAGGAGTGAACTTTGTGCATCCGCTGCCAAAAAAAGCATTTAAAGGCAAGTTCACAAGGAAGAATGTGCTAGGTAAACAGCATCCCAGGTTTTTAGAGGGCCACAAATTTGACTCCCTGGGCCTCTGCTTGCACCTCTATAACTGGTAAGGTTGAAAAATCCCTACAAGGAAGTTGTATGGGATATTTATGGTTAATTTAAGAGCAACTTTGTCAAATAAGTAAGCTGACCAGAAGTGTTAGATGATCCAGGTGCACCATCCTGACGATGAGATTTTTGCAGAAAAAAAGGTTTAAAGGCATAGTTTGGATTTTTAAAGTGGGGCTGTATGAGGTACATATCCACAGTTAGCAGACGTCAGTCGGCACGCCCCAAGTTTGCAGAAACAGGCTGGAGTTTTGCCATGAAAAGTAAGCAATGTACTGCTAATGAGGAGTCCTGTGCACAGGAACTGCTGGTCTACCATGTCCGCAAACAGTGATTCTGTTATTCTGATACTGATTTTATACGTGGGAGTTTTTCAGGAGGCTAAAATTCATTTTGCTGCTTACACAGCAGTACTTTGCTTATCTTCTGTGTTGGTACTCCTGCTGCTTCTCTAAACTGTGGGCATGTCCACAGACATCTACTGTAGGTAACACACTGACTATGGAGAAGTACCCCATACAAACCCACTTCAAAAGATCTGAACTATCCCTTTAAGAACTTCATATGTACTTCGTGGTTTTAATAAAAATCTTGTATGTTTTAGATAGTGTGTTCTACAGTGCTACCAAATCATACAGCTAAGTTATGTTCCTGTCATGCTGAAAATGCTGATAGATGTCTGAGGAGACAACAAATCACAGGTCAGGCTGTCTGCTGAGTATGTTTTTGTTTCTCTCTACTAGACAATTCATCATGCATTTTTATTCTTTTAAGTTCACAGGTTAATAAAGACCTACTGTATTGACTCACACACTCAAAGGACAAATTTGCTAATATTTGACAGCCTAAGTGGTAACAGCTACAGAACACAAAGACTATAGATACAATTGGTTACCTGGCATTGTTAGGTTTTTTTGATGGTTTACAGTGCCTCTCTGAAGAACAATGTAGCCTTTAAACTTCATTTTCTGCACTTTGTCATTGTCTTTACATTGTGTAGAAATAATAACCACTATGAACCAATAAAAAGAAAAGGGCACCTACGGGTGACCACTCCTGTGCCAGCCAAGTGGGGCAGTCGAAGGTGTTGCAGGGCTGCAGGATTGCTGTCTTGGGGGAGTAGAGACACTTCCATTCCTCAGTGGCAGTGATGGTACCCTGCATGTCTTCCTCCACGCAGGACACTGAGCGACTCTGGATGCCTCCGCCGCAGGAGGTTGAGCAGGCGGTCCACGGACTGCTCTCCCACCTGACATCATAAAAACGTAAGTCATGAAGTCACTCATAGAGATTGGCAAATGTCAGAAATTGTATTGTTGTGTCACCACAGAGTTGTGAGTACATACCGAGGCAGGGGGTGGTAGAGGTCATATGGCATTATTTGTTTGTAGCCATCACTGAAAGGCAGAATGAATTAAGGAAATGAGGATTTTGGATTACCGGCTGTTGACAGATCATTAACATGGACTTAAAGTTAACTATTTCTGTCTCTTACCTGGCCAGGCAGGGTTCCATGTTGCACTCCTGAAGTTTGGGCTTAGGTTTGACATTCTCTGGGTAATAATGGCAATACTGATCCACAACCACCCGGCCACTCCGAAGGTCAAAGCACTCTGCTGAGGTCAGCTGGTACCCTGCAGACAAAGAAATGTCAACACCCCCACCAAGAAAATGCAAAAATTGACATAATAATTTAATATTAAGCATTTATCAGATATTTTATCATTTATCTGCTATAGGAGAGAAATTTTCAGCATCGCAGCTAATGTAGCACTTAGTCCACATCACCAGCAATAAACTCCATGCTTACCCCCACCACATGTTACGGAGCAAGGGAAGAAGTCGGTCTCTCTCCACCGGTGGATGATGGGTTGGTAGTAGATGTATTGGACCACGCTGTCTGCTCCACTGGCAAACTGCACCTGAGGAAACAGTGTTCAAAAATATTTTTCACTATTTTGTTTCACTGTGAAGATATTATGCAACTGCAAGGCTTTCATTTTTATTATAGTACGTCTAAAGAATGATGAATGAATGAAGGAATGAACATGACCTATTCCTCATGGGATTATTCAGACACATTAATAAACAACAAACCAAATAATCTGGTCATCAATCATCATCACCACTGCACGATATATACATGTCAAATGAACATAAACATTATTCAACCTCCCACAAATAACACTCCAGGACATATCCCACAATGTAAAAAAGGAGAAAAAAACAACCATACAAGCACACAAATATACAAAATCACAATTGCACCCCCCCAAGCACAGACACAGTACACAAATCCAAACAAAACAAAATCTACATTTACTTCCACTGGTGCCAAACACTGTATATATGATTTAGCTCATAAACTAACATTCTTCAGTCCAAATAAAACAGAGTCTGAGAAGTTCATCTATCATATGTTACTTTTTTCTCCTATCCAAGGCTTTAGAAAGATATTCAGTAAATGCAAAAATATTATTATGCAAATTACACTTAACATATCTTTAACATTTGTAATATTTCTTAAATAGACAATAAGTCCTCTATTTTGGCTTTTGCCATATTTCTTCCACCCATGATTGTGTGCACGATTTTCTTCAAGTAACATTGCTCTAGGAATATTTCAGAGACTCATTCATGAATGGTCAATGCAACCAGAATGATCTGAGCAAATACCTTTGGGGAAATATGCCTATTTGCTGACTTGCCAAGAGTTTGTCCCATGTCATTATAGGTTTCTGTCCGGTGAGTTAATAAAACATTGTTAGCACCCATCTGCAATTTAAACCCCCAGCGAGTTTTAGTTAAACTGAACCCGTTTTAAACTGCAGCTAAGTTAGCCAGATGCTAAGAGACATAGCAGCAGCCTCCATTATCAGATACACTCTCAAGGTTTGTTGGTGTAGATTTTCCTCTCCACCCTCTAGTGGCCAGTGTAGCTACCATATGCAATTGGGGAAATAAAATGTAATTTCACAGAATAACATGGAAAAAATGTGCACACTCTACATCGCAATTGAGAAACTTTCCAGGTGCACGACTCAAAAAAGTGTTGCAGCAACACGGTGAACACGTTTCAACCAACAGTCTTTATCAGAGTCGTCACAAAATAAAAAATAAACTCCCAGCCATTCGTTGTCTGATCAATAAACTAATATTTCCTCAACTTTTCTCAAGCACTCATCAGGACCAAACCTGCCCATATAGTCTAGACAGGGATAATTGTTGCTTGAAGGGCGGAGGGAAGGAAACTTAGACCATGCTGAATACAGATATATAGACTACAAATACCACGTTAAACAAAGTTTTCAATCTGGTGTTTTTAAAAGTTCCTTGTATAAAAATGACTGACGTTATAGTGAGATAAGATAATCCTTTATCAGTCCCATAGGGGGAAATTTGCTAAATTAGCTTTGTTCACTGACTGTGGCAAAAAAATAACTAAAAGATACTGGAATCTTTTAAGAGATGTTATTTTTCACACACAGGATTTGAAGGAATTTGACCTTAAATAACCTGAAATGTGAGTTTTTTAACATTCAAAGGTTGAACCCAGCTTCCAGCAGGCATATCATAGGAAGTGATAAATCATTTACTGAATGAGAGTAGACACACTCTCAGTGCTTTGCTTAGATAAGATGAAGAATACAGACTGTATTTTTTAGAAATTAGACCATGTGTGTCACATGTGTAGTGTTCTGTTGGTCTTTTTGTTGATGACATTTTGCAAAGTATCATTAATATTTTACCATTTTTTTTCTCTAACCTCTCGCCTTGACCATATTGAAGAAATGTCCGAAGTCAGATTATACCTACAACACATATAAATCAAACTCCACTCATTCACATTCATGTGTTTACAGTGGAGAGACTGTCTGGCAACTTTTTAATATGATTTTCCATTTGTCCAAACTTTTTCCAGGGCTGCGATATGAATTGGCCGTCCGCCTCGTCACAGATTAGAAAATTATGCATTTATAGCTTCTCAGATTTCTGTCTCCTGGATTCCTATTTATTGTCCAATTCTGGCTTGAGTGTTTATGAGGGGGGAAGTTTTTGCAGGCGTTTCCCAGTCCGCCGCCTGCACAACTTTTGTGACTCTGTGACTGTAAGTATGTGTGTGTATGTATTTAATGCATATACACAAACACACAAAGTCAGCATTGTAAAAACAAAATCTTATGCTTTACGAGTGATTTTATGTTGTGTTATGTTAAGAAATGCTGTACGTAAAACATGCATTGCAGTTCTTCAAGGCTCAACATTCCTCTATTAATCATGCACACATTTCATAAACTTGAGATGAGGAAAACAGATGAGTAGGGTGAAAATTCTCTGTGGGATTGTCACTTAAAAAAACTTATTTCACATTACATACAGTGAACTGAGCTATTTATAAGTGGAAAATATTGATTAGTGCAACTTTAAGAGTTCAATGTGTTAGGGAGAATTTGAACATTTGGATTTGCACAAAACAAGGCCTGAAAGAGGCATATGCTGCCTCCTAGGCAAAAATTGTGATCTATAAAAGCAAACTTATGATTGAGAGAATGTGCACACCTGTACAGAAATGCTGACCCATGTGTACGAACATTTTGGAGATAGGGGAAATTGCTGACATAGATAGTAAGGAATCATTACATATATAATGATTGGGGTTTCCCCACACATCCATAAATTTGTGGCACCCTGCCACGATCCAACATCTGCCGTCAAGTATTGATTTTACATTTTTGGAGCTGGAACGTTCACTAGGAGCACTGTTTGTATATATACATTTGGGTAAATGCATTGCACCACCTTTCTGGAACACAAAGTGTACTCTGGGCACAGAGTAGCAAAAGGCACAGTGAAAGTGAAACATAATTTGTTAATTGCGCTGTGTCTAAAAGTTTGCATTCACTCCCCCTCCATCGATCTGATCAGCTCTGACCGATCAATTATCCACCAATGACTTAAACTCCTCAAACTGCTGCTGAGGAAAAAAATAATTTCAGGTGAAAAAACACAAATTATATTATATATATATTATATTATATTTCTGCAAATATAACCCCCTAAATCCTACAAGCTCTTACTTTGACTGTGAAGTCGGCTCCCAGTGGCCCTGTGATTCTCAGGATCTCCTTATCTGAAAGTTTCTGGTAGTCCAAGGTGGTGTTCTCCAGGTGATACTGCCCAGATGTATCAAAGAACAGCTCATCTTTTACCCCTTGTAGAGTCTTACTCTCCACGTCTAAAGAAGAAACAAAGTTGATGGCTTGAGCAACACATCAGAGTCACAATATACACTAGGTATATAGGTATGGTCACTGACTATAACAAAATTCACTGTGATAGTGTTACTTTAGTTTGATAATCATCATTTCTTGTCAAGTTTTTCACCATTACTGAGTTTTTTTTTTTTTTTTTTTTTTTTTTTAAAGGAAAGAGCAAACAAAGCGAAGTTCAATTGAAATAATGAGAAACTCAAAAAATGACTCTTGTTTATTACAAAGCCTTTGACACAGGCCTGCAGTCAGATCGAGTTACATAAAGAACGCAGACTGGCTGCAGTGGTTGTGGGCCCAGAGACTCACTTTGGCACTGCCAGGAGGTCTCATGTGGGTCTGCGAGCAGGCCAGCACTGCTGTGAGCTCCTCCGCTGTTTGACCTCACTTCAACCCTGGACTAACTGGGTCTTGTGTGATTTCAGCACGGAAATTCAAACACAAGCAGCAGGGAAACGCAGCAACAAGCAGTAACCAGTGGCAGTCATCGTGTGCAGACAGATGGGTATAATTTAAGTGCCCCTTGGCCAAAAAGAATGAGGGAAATATTTAATGAAACCTCCGTCCATTCAGAAATGGCTCAGAAAACTATCTGTAAACTAACTCTGCAGTAAAGCTCAGATACAGAGATGGAACATTTCGTTATTGATCCAGTGGGAAGTTTGATGCCAGTACTTTGATATCAGTGACATTTGCTGGACGGCGTACATCTTCTCAGAGCCAGGGCAAATGGGAGACATAAATACCTCTTCTGGTTATTCAGCTCTGAGCTACTTATCTTTTTGAGAGACCCCAAAGTAGAATTAATTTCACAATAAAAGGTTATTTTTACATTGTTATTTGGGTGAGATATTCATTAAAAAGGTCAAACAAGTATAACGCACATAATAAAAAAAATTATATTCCTTTTGAATCACAAGTTTTTAAAACATAACATGACCTGCAGTAAAACTCAGAGAGCACATGCAGAACACTTGTGTTTAATGTGAAGGTATCTGGCATAAAAAACACTGCCAAATACAAATATCATGTTCAACTGTTTTGGATGAAGGGCACCCTGGACCTACCAGGACTTACACAAGTGATCCGGGCCTTTCAGAACCAGACGTACATGACGACTCTTAAATGGAACGGCAACGACTGTGTCCTCAGCTTGAGTGAAACAAATAGACAGGGGGACAAAAATGGCATGCAGTATTGATCAATATTTATAGGAAGTCAATATAATTTACAACTGGCAATACAAACACGATCAGAACACAGACTGATTGGACTTCAGCTATAGTCAACTGGTGCTTGCAGACCACAAATAGCCCCCCCAAGGCTTCCTATCTGGCCCAGAATATAAATGAAATCATAAAATTTAAGGAGGAAAATATGTGCTCCAGTAAGTATAATAATATGTAGCATTTTTTTCTTCTTACATTGAAGCAACCCCAAAAGCAACTGAGATGGAAATAATCTTGTTAGGAATGCCTTACCAAACCCTAAATATGTGTGTTTGACCCGCAGGTACTAAAGACATTATGAGTCCATCTGTCAACTTATTATTTCAAGTATCATCAGCTACTAATTATTAATAACTTACAGAGACATTGCATGCGATAGTCCACCTTCTCTCCCCCTCTCTCTGTCAGTCTTTCCCTCTCTCTTACAAACACAAATGCACTGTGGTGCTCAGTCTGTGTCTCTGTCCTTGTTTTAGGTCTTTAGTCCTGCATAAATAGGTGGCAGATTGCAGGTAGGGTCGGGTTTTGGGCGGTTAATTAACCCATATATTTGCTGGTTGTAAGATTGGATCGGCAGGATGAAACCAATCTTTTAAAAGTGAAACGAAGCTTGTGCCATATCATTATGCAAGAATAGGAGCAAACTTATAGCTCTCATCTAAAATTTTGTTTTATATTAATTAAATTATTAATTAAATTATCAAACAATGTTAATAATTTAATCAATAACTGATTATAATGATTTGATCTAAATACTTTTTTGAGAGTCTGGCCCCCACAGTGTCTACCTAGTCTAAGTAGTATTAATTAAATTATTAATTAAATTATCAAACAATGTTAATAATTTAATCAATAACTGATTATAATGATTTGATCTAAATACTTTTTTGAGAGTCTGGCCCCCACAGTGTCTACCTAGAAAATATCTGGCTCCAGGACAATGTTGTTGATAACCTCTGCATAAGACCCTCCCTGCCTTGTAAACGCCTGTCTCTTTCAAGTTTAAAGCCCCCAACTTCTAATGCAGACAGTTGAAGTCTTTTTGATCCATATGAAAATAACTCTGATCACAATTCAACAACATTTTAGAGGGTCACTTTCTCAGACTTGACAAAATTATTGCATTTGAATCGAACAAATAAAAAATTCATCTTCTTTACTTTTTCCTGAAGCATGCTGGGATTTGTAGTGTCCTCGCACCAGTCTGCAGGATGAGCCATCTCCATTACACACACCGCAGTTGTCCTCCTTGGCTGTGCTCCCTAATTCATGATCACAACCTACAATCTGTAATATATGGACAAATTCATAATACATAAATACTGTAAAAAAAAAAACATTACCAACACTTGTAAAACAACCTAATTTCTCATCTTCAGCTTTTAAATAAACTCTAAACATGCTCTGAAAAAAAATAGAAGAAATACTAAGAAAAATGGGTAAAGTCCAAGTAAAAGTACTCTTCTCTGTTCTGGTAGACCTTTAAAATTGTATTTATTCAAGAAAATATCTACCTTTTTACCATGTACATTTATAAGATAGCATAAAACATCCCCTTTTGGTTTGATCATGTATTTTTTACAAAACTGTTCCCCAGTGTATTCTATCAAACATTATCTGCAACCATCCGTAGTTGATTGATGGAGTTTTTCAGAATGTCTCTTGGTGAAACAAAACCAAAACCACAGTGTGATTTAAGCACGATGAGAGAGTGCATTCATATATCCCTGTGTGTCTCTGCACACACACAACGCCTTGGCACGTAATTTCATTCAACCGGGAAAAAATGCATCGTAAACTATTTCCTAGACTGTCAATCAAAAAGCCCAATCTCAAATATTACTCTCATTGGGGATTCATTTGTAATGCAGATGGCATGTTTGCATTGTAACTCAACCTACTGCTTACAGGTTTCTTTGATTTATTTACTTTTTGGCTCTTGCATCCCAATGCACTGTCATGCCATAACTTGCGAGCCAGTAAACATATCGTTATGTTGACACAAATTTCCATTTACATGCTTATATGGTCATAATTTGACAAGATTTTCTCAAAATTGCAGATTTTGGGTCAGCTGAGGTTTAGAGTTTGGGGCAAAATATGTGTTTGTTTGTTTTAGTTAGCTGCCATTTGTATCTTGAACTGTAAATCCTTCAAATTCATTTATATAAAAATCTAAACATGTCATTATCTCATGAAAGATGTCTCAAATTTAATTTTCTCAGTGGATAGTATCTGCTAAATCAGATTTTTTTTTGTTTTGTTGAAAGCTTTTAATCTATCAAGCTGCATAAATACTTTAAATGCATTGCATATTTGTCCTATTGTCCTCAAAGACTGCCTCCAATTTCATCTAAGCCTGTGGCCGTTCACAACACACTCGCATGAGACGGGACTCTGGAAGACACACATTCCAGATTTTCTTAATAACAACTGATCAAAATCACATTCATTGGTTTCCGAGAAGTCTAGAGACCCCGAAACTGTGCAAATGTCCTAACACTGAAACACAAAGCTAAAGTAGTATGTTACTTCTCTATTTTGTCTCCACAATGTTGTGATTCTACAAGTCTTATTTGGCTTCTTGTGATAGAAAAAAATCAAAATAAATTCATATGAATTCCTCAATGTCTGAAAACAAACTGAATCGTTCTCCTACCTGGCAGACCCCACTGATACACATGTCCAAGGATTCAGTGTAACAGCGTGTCCCGTCCAGCACCTTGGGCGCCAGCTCCACTACGAGGCCCGAGCCCTTGGCTTTGCACTTTAGAGCGCAGGGGTTGTCTGGGTCGTTGTACACAGGCAGCCACTCGTGGTACTGACCCTGGTATTGCACGTCTGCATGAGCTGAACACTGCTGGGCACGGAAATCACCGGCATCTGGAGGGCAATCCTGACGGTAAGAAAAATGTTTAGTCAGTTTTTATAATTACTGCAAAGCATATCATGACTGTAAATTTGTATGTGGGAAGAGAAGATTTCCCATAGGTCTTGGTCAAAGGATGCTTGAGAGTGTGACTGTTGAATGTCAACATGGTGATCATCATATTAAACTTCTCACTTTCTCTCAAACAACAGGATCCTAGATCACTAAATTATACCCCTTAACCATAAATCATGGTCATATTTCCACAGTTCCACCACACTGGGTTCTCATACACAATTTGCTTAGTTCATTTAAATAAAAACCACCTGAAAGCTTCGTTGACATCCATTACATAAAGACGAGTTTGTCGAACTTACCACATTACTGCATGTGCGATATTTGATATTCTGCCCTTCGCAGGTCCTGCAGGAGAAAGAATGAACATGTGGGTTAACAGGCTTTGGGGGTAATTGATGAAACAAACCACAATCCACACCAATCATCTTCGCCCGAGGCAGCTGGTATTCCAAACATGGACTCTTATCATTTTTTGAATTGCTGAGCGGCGACTGGAATCCTACTGTGATGATGTGGCAGCCCACAAACATGAGCTCTGTGGTGTGTTTGCAATGAATTAACAGTCTTATTCACACAGTGTGATTATTCATAAAGACAAGGGCATATGTTTGGACATGATGGAGCGAAAAAGTGTTTCCTGTATCTATGTCAACCTAGCAAATGATAAATTATGATTGGTGTCAATCTAACATAGCCTACATGTAACAGAAATGAGGGAAAAAAATATTTAAACAAATCATTGCCTTATAAGCTGACAGTACCGCACATACAGTAGCAAAGCAGACACTATAAGGCCCTTCGAGCTGTGTCTGCTGAAAAGATTGGAGCGGTTTGGATCATAAGTCTCTGCATGATAATCTGTAGTGTCTTTGCCCAAATTATTCCACTAACCACTTAATGAAAAAAATTAGGATTCCTTTATGCTTTGATGCTGAGTGATGATAAACCATTGATGGTGGCTATGATAGGCCAATTATTCAAGACCCCAGTGGAAACTAATCAAAGGATATTCTTTTGAGTTTGGGAACTTAAGAGGAATTCCAGTGTCATCAGCCCTTACCTAATCTGGAATCATGATTGGAGGCAACATCGCAGAGTTTGGACTCATGAGTGAACGAGAGCTTGAGGATTTTTACAATATTATTCCAGAGCGCGGAGGGGGGGGGATGTGAAGTGTGTGGCATGGCAAGATCATTAGACCCTGTGACGTATCCAGACAGTCCCCTCTGCCAAGCCAAACAGCAGGTCATGGGGCTTGGACCCAAACAAGAGACTTTCAAAGAGTCGAGAGACAGGTAGAAAAGATCTGGATCAGTGGGACGAGCAATATATAAAGTCAACGATAAAAGGCAAAGGGAATAAAATGAATTTCCCTTTTCATTTCCTCTTAACTTTGGAAGCTACAAAGTGGAGACTAAGCAGAAGTAGAGCTGGGACGAAGGATTCATCGAGGCGTCATCATGGGCTAGTGAAAAACGACAACAGCACATAACACATAACTCACAGACTATAACCCTGCTCTTTTCTGCCAAATATACACAAAAGACACAACTATGGAGAATTTGCTCATCAGTTTACTACACACAAGACGGCACATAGTAAAAAACTACGCTCTAAGCATGCCAATAACCTCATGCTCAGACAAGAAATGAACTAAAATCTATTGTAACCATGAAAAATTCATAGCAATAACTTCTTAAAATATTGGATATGCAGTCCGATTTGCTTGGCCCATAATGTCCATATACATGTCATCAACTCGTCTGGCTGTATTGAAAGTAATTGCAACCAGGGCTCTATAACCTTTGCCATAATATTGATACACTTGAGTTTGTAATGGCTAAAGTATGTCTCTTGCTGTGAGCTCTGCAATTGATCAGTTTAGGAAATGGAGAGCAGTCAGGCCATCAAAGAAGGGTAACATGAAGTTGAGAAGGATGGAAAAAAATCAGAAAAGAACACTACTTCTTTCTTTTGTTGTTCAGTCAGTTCAACATATTTTACTGCCCTCAAATGGGGTTGTGTTTACCATGTTCAAGAGAAGAATCCATAGGAATGCAACCCTCTCACGGTATTCACTATATCCTAAGTGGCAGTTTTCTAAAAGCTCCCGAGTTCATGAGTTGAAATGTGTTTATTGACATTTTTAGAACTGGCAGAGGCCATGGGAGTTTGTTTTTTGGTGGTTGTTAAGTCCATACATTAGAATTTTAGTCTTGTTGAGTTTTTTCATAATTTTACAATATGGAAAATGATGATATTCCCAGTGGCCTCATCTTTTCTCTCTGTCAATGTGCCTTTACAATTCCTGAATTACATTACCCGCTTGCTAAATTGTGAGCCTCAGTGGCCTCTATAGACGCCATTGCCTCACAGCAGTGTTCTCATGACTTAACCACTTGAATGCCAAGCATATCATGTGCATGACTTCCCATGTCGTCACCTCAAGCTTACAAGTTCCATTTAAAGGCAGCGTTATGTCCATAGCGAGATGTCTTGGCAACTATTAGCCCAGATCATCACGAAATTTGGAACATCTGTCCACTGTGTCCAGAGGATGAATTCTAAGAGCTATATTGATCAACTGATTTTTCATCTTGTGCCACCAACACGTCAAAGTTTTTACTTATCCAATGAAATATCTCCACATTTACAAGATGGATTGGAACAAAATGTTGGAATTTGTACAGACATTCATGGATCCCAGATGACATATCCAAATGATTTTCTAGATCAGATGGTTTTGAGTGAAATATCACTTCATGGAGTGAAAGTTGGCATAGACATATCCTTCTAAAGTTGAATGTGAAAACTTTGATGATCCCTTAACTTTGCTTATATCCCCCATCATCAGGTGAACATTTTAATTAAGTTCCTTTAATGTGTTTTTTTTTCTCTGCCTCTCCTGATTTTTGAATTTCTAGATTTTAAAATGTGGATCCACAATGAGTTTGGATTCCACATAATCTATAAACAGATGGTTGTTGTTGATTCTGGCACGACGAGGCCTTAGTAGCCTTGCGGAGAAGCTGTTTTTTTTTTAGCACAGCACAAGCCACGCAGAAGGTGGTCCCCGATTCTGTAAAGCAGGAGACATAATCAAGGTGCCATGCCCAACTTAATTAAAGCAACTTAAACGGTCATTCCTTTGGTGAAAATTCACTTTTAACTACCACACCATTTAATGATAGACTTTAAACACAGCTATGGCATGCTTTTAGTGAAATCCCGAAATGCCACAGTCATTAAATGCCACTGCCTGTAAATTCTGCAAATCAGTGACCCTATAAAGAGTAAAAACAATCAGTGTCAGTGGTGAGAAGTTATTTGCAACACGTTTATACTTGGTCCTAACCTTCGCCCAGGACTTTATTTCCTGATGATGGAAGCTTATCAATGGGGTGCATGACTCTTTCAATTATTTAAAGTCAAAATAAAGTCAAGACTGGCCTCTTTTTACAAAAATAAATGACAAAAAAGGGTAATCTGAAGTTTTTGCCAACCACAAGCCTCATAAAAAATGGAGCAGTGCTTTCTCTTGCCATGACACCCAATCCATATGTCCACACTTGCTTCAAATGCTGTTGTTAATAATGGAGATTGTGATCAAGTGAAGTGTGTTGAGTGGGTGGAACTAATGAGGGCCAGGCGATCTGTGTTTAGTCTGTACTTTGCATGTGCCCTTTTGGTTGTCTAAGTCTTTTCTGCATTAGCAGTCGGTCCTACGCTTGTGCGTGTGTGTGTGTTTAAAGGTCAGAGAGTTGGAGCCGTATTGGTTTGGAGGGTGTTGCAGGCCCGTTTCCAGCCTCTCTTTCCAAAGAGTCACACACACACACACACACACACACACACACACACACACACACACACACACACAAGGGGCCTTGTGCTGTGCTTTTTAATGACGCCGTTTGATCTGCCACTCGGTCCCCAGCTACTGCTCCCTCGTTCCCACGCAACAGCAGGGTGAGGTGGGATGAGTGGGTCCTACCATTTCCTCAAGAACCTCATACATTACTGCTACAGCCAAAGGACACACCAGTTTGTAAACATGCTCGCCCGAGCATGTACGTCTACACATGCACACACTGCCTACATCCCACATGGAGCTCAAACCCCAAACACCTCTTAACACGTCAATTGCTTTTACAGCCAGTAGCATTCTGAGGTGTGCCTGACCAAAAAAATCTGGGCAAGCGGAGAAAAATAGCTACTGCTGATATCATTAAATGAACTCCTCAAAAAGCCATTGACCTCAATGTTTACAGTGCAGCACACGGGGGGTCTGGCACTTTGGATTTGAGGTTTTGACAGACTTGTGTATTTTAGCCTGGCTTCCCAGCACCAGCGCAGACAGATTCATGGTTATGACACACTGGAAGCAACTTAGAGTACATCTTGGTTGTGACCTCAGGTATGATGTGCCCTGTTTTGTCAGTGTGTCTTTGGACAGTTGTAATGTTTTATGATCTCACTGGCTGCTCCTGTCACTGCTGGAGCTCCCCCTGAAGCCCCAAACAGTGAAACAGAGGTGACTTTGGCAGCAGAGCTAACTGGCTACCTTTACTGAGAGAGCAATACATTTGGGGAACTGTAAAAAAGAGGAATGCAGTGAAGTCACCCTGCAGCTATTTCCCAGTCTATAAATGTGACAACATTTCTATGGAAAACATACCCTCTCATTCCTTCTTTCTCCTATTTTTTTCTCCTGTTCCTCAAATTCATTTGTAATTGACCACTTTTCCCAGTACACTTGGCCACGAGCTTTAATCTGGAAGCCCACAGGGTTAGATTGAAGCCAAACCAACCAGGTGACTTTGGCACCAGGATGAAAGGAGCGAGAGGTCCAAAGTGCAAGTTCCAGTTTGTCCCGAGACTTAAGCCGAGATGATGAGCAGTGGGAATCCAACCAATGTGGCTTCGCTGCTTGCAGAGCCCAAACTCTATCACGGAAAAGAGTTATTAAAAGTGACATATACTTTGGCGACGGACACTGATTTTTATGCTTTGATTTGTGAAGAAACAAGTACAGGCCATTATTGAAAATCAGATCCCTATTGTCACTGATGAATTCAAGATTTAGGCTCCTATGGCCCGTCTAGACAGTTTTAGGAGGTGGATGGGTAAGTGATCTTGGTTGACCCCTCAGGGCTATTTAACAGTCACATTACAGTCAGATGTATTTTGGGCACTCCTATTACAGCCCATGGGAATGGAGCGATTGGTGAGATTTACTCACACTATTAGGGACGCTGTCTGGATTTATTTGGCAGAATGGCTGTGAGCAACAGAAAAAGACTCCCCCTCCCTCCTCCTCCTTCCCACTCTTGAATCTTAAAGCCATGATATGGCACTTTAATGGAAACCAGTCCAACCCCAGTCAGGACTTTGCTCTTTAAAAGGGGAGATTACCTTGAGTAGTGTTTGAACACACGCTTACAAATTGTCCGTGTGATGTTTCCATTTATCTGAGGGTCAGTGAGGCTCTAGCTTGATATTAGACACATTCAATTGACAGAATATCCTCCTCCTTGAATCTCTTGAAACATATTGCACTGCATCATTCTGTGAGAACTGCACTCATAAATGTCAAAGGTTTATGCCTCTGGTTCTCATAAAAGCATTTTTTCAAAGTTTTAGAAGACAATTAGATATGTTACCATTAAAGAAGAATTGCTGGGAATATTTGAGGTGTGGTATAGAAGTGCTGTGCTGTTTGTGTTAAGAGTCAAGGGGGCCTTTTAATTAATTATTCATACATTGTTTATACATTAATAAGATAATTATGGAAGACATTGTTGAGATGAAGTGTAATTTGCTTCTTAAGTAATCTGTGCTTCACTAGAATGGATGTAAGGCATGTTTCCACCAAGCAGTCTGGTTTGGTTCAGTTCACTTCATTACAGTTATTTTTGCATTTCCACTGAAAAAAGTTGTGAATGGTTCCAATCACACCACGTCATTCAGTCCTGTTATTTTTGCACCTGTCTGTTGAGGTACATGGCATCCTGATCTGATACTAACAGGTGGAGCTAGAAATACTGCAGTTTACTGCAGTTACTGCAGTACATATTGCACTGTGCAAAAACATGTGCAGCATCTACCCTTTATACATTTAGCAGTGGGGCTGTGCTGCGTGGCTCAAAATTTTGAGTCATTTTTTCTCTGCGACTGGTAACGCAGGGTTGATAAGTGGAGACACGGGGCAATCTGAACAATTTTTGGTTTTGATGTCATCACTCAAAAATCTAAAAGAATAATTTGGATACATTTTTTTGAAGGTAACTTCTCCAAATATTTATTTGTCAAAGTCAAGAGTTAAGTCAGGAACATTGATTGAAACACTAGATGTCACTTGCCCCTACATGCAGGGGAAATCGTCACAGCGTATTGCGTATGGGAAGTATTTGTAATTTCATCTACAGCTGTGTACAAATATGTGTTTAAAGCCCTTTTTATGTTAGCGGACGCTCTAAATATCTCCCAGTGGCACAAAATAAAACTCACTAAGTTCAGCACCACTGAATATAACACTGATCCAAGGGCAAACACTGATAAGCATCACCCATGGTATTGCCAAATACAATGTCAGGCTTCAAGGTAAAAAGTAGTTGAGAGGCGGCCTTACTTGGAACTGAGGCATCGTCTGAGGGAGTATGAGGCGCCTCCTCCGCAGGTTCGGGAGCATTCACTCCATGAGCCCCAGGCGTCCCACAGAGTGTCTCTGTCCTCTTCTGATCGGGCTGTCCGTGAGCTCTACACATCAAGAGAAGAGACATGGCTTGAGAAGAGATGAGGAAGGAAGAGAAGAGTTTGTACACGAGTGATCTATTACAAACATCTTTGAGTAGTTTCCAGTTTGCATTTTCAATATTACTATCTCATTCATTCAGACCAGTGCCATATTGTCTTTATTTCTACCAAGATTCATCAAATATTCACAGGATAAAACTGGGTTAATTATGATCTTTTCTCCCTTTTGCAATGGAAGCAACCTGCATGCATATCCCTCAGCCATGAACTGTGGCTTCCTCCATTTAAGATTATCTTGCAAAGCATGCAAAAATGCCAAAACTGCGAGCTGAGAACCTGAACTGAATTCCAGGAGCTGCTGAAAACAAAACGCAAGTGCATGTGCCAGGATGAGAGCGACCGCAAGGGGAAGTAATCAAAAGCTCTCTGCTTTTGCCCCTTTTGCATATTTCAAATGTCTGAGTCATCCTTTAGATTATGAAAAGTTAGGACTCTCTTAAACTTCGGGGCTTCACTTGTGTATTTCTCTCTCTGTTAATTACATCGTGCTGTATTTGGCAGCAGAGGTAGGGATATTACTGCTGGATCCAAAGTCAACATTATGAGAAGATGAATTTTACGACTGCAAGGACAACCTCAGGTGTAGAGTGACAGCCAAAAAGTAAAGATCTTCTCCACATCTTTATCTTAGGCTCTTTTTATTGCACTTTGCCCTTCAAGGCTTTTTGTATTTTTCAGATTAGATTTGACTGAACTGATTCACCTTGCTCTAAAGAAGGTGTTTATTTATAAGGCTGGCACTGTCATCTGATGAGGATCATCTACTGCTCCATATGAGTTATGTTTCTTTGTCTTGGCTTTACTCAGCAGCCTAGCTCTTCTCAATGCCCTTTGCAGGTCTGACTGAATGAAGTTAAGAGAGCTACATTATGTGCTCAGATGAAGTGAAAGGGAAAATAGATTGCTTTTGCTATCTAGAACAAGGACAGCTTAGCTTAGTGGAGGTATTTAACTCAAAAGCTGCCAACAAGTGGTTCTGTACCTGTTGAATAGATGAAAACCTGGAAATTTAAAAAAAAATAGACTTGGAACTAACGCTGGGACAAATCATCCACCTCCTACAGCAGCAGGAATGTGGTTGAAAAGACTCAAGGTGCAAACATATTCAACAAAATAATCTGCCATTCAACAGAGGCTCCAATGCCATGAAAAGGAAAAATGGATATAAGAGAAAATTATCATTTCCCACAATAACCTGAACACTTAGGCAGTCTTTCTTGTGTTGTCAAACCATGAAAGATTATTTTAAGATTTTGCAGCTTTTGTGTGCTTCAGACAGCCTCCCACCACAGGATCTTCACACCACGACGGCAGTTTGTGCCTGCATATCCTGCAGAGTTTTTGACAGTGACTTAAAAATCCTGCAGATTAGGAATGCATGTGAGGCTCAACAAGCCCAACTGCCCTGAAAGAGGCAAGAACTTTATGTGTAACACCTGCTCTTACAAAGATTTATGCCCACCAAGCTGACAAATAGCTACACAATGTTGGGATTTTAGAGGAAAAACTCAAGTTATTTTGACCTCTTTGGCCCCTTTCCCTAACAGCATGGCATTGTGCTTCATCTACAAAGATAAATGGATCATGCAGGGGAAAGCAAAGACAAGGTAATAATACCGCCTTGATTATTTTCTTTGGGTCACAGTAGCAAAAACACCCATGCTGTAAGTTGTGGAGCACAGTGGTGGGTTTGCATTATTAAAAGTGTGTGGGGACTGATATAAATGGCTGTCAGTACTGATGACGCCTGAGGAACAGCAGAGGGGGAACGGTGAGAACCTAAACACTCAGCCAACGGAGCATGTGGCCAAACACATCGGCAAACGGCACTACTTTCTGCACAGGCCAACTATTCCAATGTTTGGATCCACGGTAAATAAACACAGGCTGCGCTCTGGGCAGCCGGTTAGCACACCACCTTAATTCTCCTTTGAAAAGCAATCAGTGAATTTTGCACTCAATTACGGCTGGGAGCTGTGTGCTGCAAAGCCAAGACAGCCGAAAGGCATAACAAGGCTGGTGAGGAAAGAGGAGGGGAAGTAGATGAAAGGATGGAGATGAGGAGGTTGTTTGGCTGACTGTGCTGCTATTGTTCTCAATGAAGGCGGAGGAACATGGGGCTCCGCTAGTCGGACGGCTGTCCTGCTGGGATTTGGATCCAATAATCAAAAGGCTCAGATATCCACTTAGAGCCTTCCTAACCCTACATCTCTGCAAGTCCCACCTCTGATTCCTCCAGAGTTTTATTTTCACCATAGCATTTCCACAACAAAGCATGTACATTATGAATAAAAGAGAGCAAACATATGTCTGCAGAGGCCCAGTGGCTGTCACCCATCCAATGTTTTCACATCAAGTGGAAAAGAGGAAATGAGCATATGATAAAAGACCAGTGATCTCCATATTATACATTATTCTGATGGACAGATTCTATTTAAGTCACCTGTCAGCAGCTGGGACTGAGGACATTTTCCTTGAAGATGGAAAAGTCCTCGAGAGAGGAAAGAAACCTGACTCTGGTGCTTTTTTTTTTTTTTTTTGCAGACTGTGTCAATATACACACGATGGCCTTTTCAGTCGGCAAGACATACGATATTTGCACATCTGCTGAATCCCTTGCTGTGTGCTCCACGCCGCACGGCACCATGCTCACCATCCTGCCACAAGCGGGGCAGCCACTGTAATGTAACAGGGAGTCCTTACCTTCCTACAAAACAGTTTGCTGACCTGTGCGTGCATGACAAGTCAGCTTTTGTGACTCTGATCAAAAACACAAATGAGGCCATTTCAGCAGGAGTAAATAAGACAAGTCAGGTCACACCTTGTTAAAGCTGCTGCTGAACGGACTTCAGTTTCTGAAGAGTGCATTTCTACTGCAGACAATCCTAAAATACAAATTGTACATGCATACACACTTTTACACAGCAAAGCAATCTGTTAAAAGGCATGCTTTCAAAATGCTTTACTGCAC
Organism: Plectropomus leopardus; assembly: GCF_008729295.1. Lineage (NCBI taxonomy): Eukaryota > Metazoa > Chordata > Actinopteri > Perciformes > Serranidae > Plectropomus > Plectropomus leopardus. The sequence goes on along the minus strand of NC_056485.1, from coordinate 9,205,805 downwards.
ATGACAAGGGGAGTAACGACAAAAGACAAAAACATCACTAATCAAAATTAAGTTTTCCAGGATAAAAATTAAGAAAAAAGTAAACATTACAGTACCAGGATAAGAAGAGCTGTCACCAGTAGCTTGCAAGATAAAAAATCTTGCTCCATGCCTTCTGAAGTGTGTGTGTCAATCACTGTAGCTCTGAGTGTGTGTTTATTTGTGAGTAAAAGTGTGTGATGCCCTGCTCTCAGGGCCACTCTGTGTGTCCTGCTTGCCTGCCGTCTCCTCTCTGACTTGCTCCCGTTCTTCCTCAGGAGTAACTTGGGGAAGGGGAGGGAAGGAGGACTGGGAGTGTGTGTGTGTGTGTGTGTGTGTGTGTGTGTGTGTTTTTTGTGTGCAATGCATGGTGCATGGATGTGGGGGGAGTCATCGGGGGGGGGGGGTCGGAGCCCCACGAGCCCTTCAGGTCTGGCACACTGGCCAATCAATAAATGGGCCTCAGTCAAGCGTGCTAGTTCAAACAAGGAGCTGGGCCAGCTGCAACTTCACAACTTCACACATTTGTGTGTGTGTGTGTGTGTGTGTGTGCGTGCGTGCGTGTGTGTGTGTGGCAGTCATAGAGTAGGAATAATGGCAGACAGACAACAATTGTAAACCAATTTTCTTCCCCCTTTGATTCTTTCCATTTCTTGGTCCGATATCTCAGATTTCTGCCTCTTAAACTCCTCTTTTTTTCCTTTCTGCTTGCCCTTTCTCTCGTTTTATTTTGCTCACGCCGCTGTTTCTCATTTCTTTTTAGCTTTGGACTGCTTTCCTACATCTACTGCCAGCACTCTGTTTTGGAAATGTCAAAGAATTTCAGTCATACTGAGCAAGCTAATCTGCTTGCATGTTTTGGATGTGGGTTTGACAGTGTCGTTTCATGATTACCTTCAGGAAAAGCGTGCACAGATATGCTGACTCCATACATCCTAGCAAAACTGAGACATAGTGTATTAGTGAGCACATGACTTCATGTCCGGCTCCTGACTGTGTGTTTTGCTTTACAAGGAATTACATGTGAGCTCCCCGTGTAAATCAGATGACATAGTCTGGTCACTGAAGCTATCAGGATAGACTTTTCAGACGTGGTGACTTTTTTTCCTGTTTCTTTATGAGCTAAAGGTCTACTTCAATAGAGCCTTTCATAACATCTGGCAGTTTAAGCCAGAGAACATTTGCACTGTGGAGGTGGGGAACAAGCCAGGTGTCCCCTGGAGGGACAATACCTCTGGTTTTGGAGAAAAACAACCAATGAGATGGACAGCTCTTGGCGCAGAGGGAATATACTATACACTGAGTAACTTTCCAGTTATAGCTTTTTAAATGGCAAAACAAAGCTGAAACAGAAAAACATATAGGGCCGTCAAAGCTGGTGCCAACCCACTGGTGCCCCTTGATGTGACTAAGGTAGCAGGCTATCATTCAGGCATTCAACCCTGACGTTCCAAAGACAATAACAACTCTGTGCCCTTCAAATCAAGACTTCAAACCTACCTCCCAATCAAACACCAAATCAAAAACCACATAATTGGTATCAATTAAGGTTGCAAGGAATGTGCTGCACCCCAGAGCAAATACTCAGCAACCCTAATCACAACATCAGAGCGGATGTCTCAACACTTAACCTGCACACTTTTTATACTTGAATTATACACGGCAAACCAGTCTTGAAGTCTTAACTTGCTGCTGACAGTATGGGACTTGGCTTGTTTGACTTGGTAGTGGGGGGGATGTCTTTACATTCTGTGAATTGGGGAATTATACACACACACGCACTCAACTATCCACTTAACACCGGTGTACTTTGTGATGCCAGCGGGGAAGGGACGCAGACATGCACACTTTTACGGGCCTCCGCAGAAATTATACCCTTTGCACCCTTAATCCATAACCTTCTGATATTTGCTTTCAGAAGAAATCCTTCTCATATTTGCAAATGTATGACTACAGAAAATAAACTGTGGCATCGATGATTTGCCCAGAGTTTTAAAAACCAAACACCCAAGGAGGAAATTAATGTGTTTGACTGACACTCGCTTGGAGCCAGTTCTCTACCACAACACTGCTGGAGGTGTCTCCTCACACAGTTTAAACAATAATCCATGAAGACGATGAGGTGAGAAAGAACGATATAGTGCATTGTTATTTTAAACAAGGGTAGCCTTGGATATTAAGTTGCATGAGGGAGGCATGCAAGTGGTTCAGAAGATTTGGGGAACTGATTGTCCAGACGCAGGTACTCACACACACTATTTTTGTAGATCTTGCCATTATTTCAATCAGTTTTGATAACAGTGCACTCCCTAAAGTGACTGTTACAATGTAGGAACAGGGCAAAACCACTTCAACAAAGTTCAGCAGGGCAAGAAAGAGGAACAGGGCAGTCAGACAGATTGTAAACAAGTCAATAGTTTATCTAGATTAGCAAAACCACTTTATTTGGAAGTAAAATAAAGTAAGAAAATATGAAATCAAGTGCACTCAAAATAATAGGCTAACCCCTGCATGCACATAAGGCTAACACCTTACTGCACAAGTGATCGCTGCAACCTACAAGGAATGGGCATAGATGTATTAAGAGACCAGGATGCAGCATTCAAGGCAGGTCTCTGTTCATTCCTATGAATGTTGCTCAGTGGCACATGAAGCCAAAAAAGCTATTTCCGTGGTATGAAATTACCTGGATGATCATTGTTGCTTCCAAATCACTCGGCCCAAATTAGCAGTTTAGTGCTCCTGTAATTTAAATGGGGATAAAATGATTGAATCTTGTGGCTCTTCTAAACTTTTCAATTGTTACTGGACTGAATGGAATAAAACCAATGTTAAAATGAATTATTTCGTAAGGGCTGTGAGGCTAAAAAAATGTGTCAATGGCATTACAGACATCTCTTTCCTAATGTAAGTCTATGGGAACAAGTCTTTTGGGACCAGTGGCATCACATGACAGAATCAGGAGTTGTAAATTCTTACAGGGTAAGAAGGTAGCACAACTGCTAGTGAGCTAAATTTCTAACATGTTTATTGCAAATTTTAGGCTGAGGGTGATGTTTTATAGATTCTTCTTATAGTGATTATTAAATGATTCTTGTTGTGAGCGCTCTTGTACAGTGTCCTCTTTATCATGATATTTATACAGTAAACACTCATCACTGTGAGCGCTGGCTTTGTGGTTAGCACTGTTGCCCCGCCCGGACCGAACCCCGTTCCAACCGGGATTCGGTCCGGGCGGGGGGCCCTTCTGTGTGGAGTTTGCATGTTCTCCCCGTGTCCGCGTGGGTTCTCTCCGGGGTCTACGGCTTCCTCCCACAGTCCAAAGACATGCAGCTCAGGTTAATTGATGACTAGGCGTGACTGTGAGTGTGTATGGTTGTTCGTCTATATGTGTCGGCCCTGCGATAGTCTGGCGAACTGTCCAGGGTGTACCCCGCCTTCCGCCCGATGACAGCTGGGATTGGCTCCAGCCCCCCCGCGACCCTTACGAGGACAAGCGGTTACAGAAAATGACTGACTGACTGACTGACTGACTGACTGACTAAAAAACTCTGAACAGAACAATTTAAGGTATTTTTCTGGGTAACAGACCCACATTTTAAATTTGAAATAAAGTTACTGAAGGAATCCTTACATACGGTAAAGGTTTTGCATTAATATCTATTAAGATAAAATATATTTTGGATTGGTTGGCTTGCTATGAGTGTTTATGATCATCATTACAATGAAAAATGTTTACATTAAGTATTAATGTGATAAGTTACTGCATAATTTATTCGCTGTTTATGTTTTTCACTCCATATGACTTTTTTTGATGACATTACTGTCTTCATCATAGCAATCGGCTATCCTAAACCTTATCCCTTGGACAGCCATTTCCCTTAATTGAAATAATAATAATAACCTCAGTACTAATAATAGTAATAATAATAATACAATGTACACAGCATAAATAGTTATATAAATTATACTTTAGACATTTTTTTTTAACTCTTACAGCCCTGAACTAGGTGATTGCAACTACCTTTAGAAGGCAGAAAGGCCCACATTGTACCACAAGAGGCATCAAGAACTCAAGGGTTCCCTGTTGAGCTGATTTATTTATACAGGATGTGAGGTTACTGTCCAAAACATAAAGACCAAACATGCATTGAACAACACTACTCACATAATAAGATACTAGCCCTCAATTTAAGACTATGATGTAGGGAAGTTGTACCACAGCTCTAAATTACCACAGTCACTTTGCCTATTATTTCTAAGACCTTTCTGGTTTCCCCAAAATAATAGTTTCTTGTTAAAAGCTGACAACATTCATATAACTACAACAAAGTGAATTAATTATTTGAAGATTTATATTAAATCTGCTTTTACTTTTTGACATTATGATGGAAAACCAACCCATAAATATCTCTGCAACCATGAAAACTGAAGCAAAACATACCAATGCAGCTTCTATCATCACTCACTGTTGGGTAAAATTACACTAGAAAAGCTCTCTCATGCAAAATAACGTATAAATGTAAACTGCCAGTGTTTTTAGGTCTTGTAAAAGGTCACCAAGTAGGCTTTCCAAGCAGCAAAAGTTTAACTGATCCTTTCCTCTACTCCTCTGCGGACAAATAAAGGGTCAAATTAAAAGATTGCCATATTACGAGGTGGTGACCTAAGTTAACAAGCCAAGAGTTCTCAGAAAGAGAGACAAATTAAGCTAAAGTTACCAGGGAACAACATTAAGCTACACTCAAGAACCCCAAGCCCTTGTTTCCCACGAGGGGACTTAAATGATTCAGGCGGGATAAATGGTAGCCTCCCACCACCCCCACAAACTGCGTATGTGCTCCAGGCATGATTTACACCAAAGCCATTGTTTAAAAAGCTTTCTGGGCCACAGTATAAAATGTTTTACCAGGACAGTGATTTTACGACCTGCAGCTGAAAGTCAGCCACACTTCCCCGTCCCCCCAAAAACCAGAAGATTAAAATAAAGATGTAATTCCCTGACAATCAGCTAAATCCAATTCAAGCCAGATGGGAGGTGAGCAGCTAAACAGAAACTAAAAAGTAAGCAGTATTTCCGCTAAAACATAACAGTATTTTCTCTATTTTTCTTTGCCTTTAGCATTTATCATTTTCTTCTTTTTTCTTTTTACTACCTACTTTATCCTGATTATTTACCATTATTTAATATTTAATATTGAAGGATGGTGGTTAATTGAAATTTGGGGTCTACAAGTGATACAAACAATATTTGGTTTCAGTATTTAGTGGTAATATGAAGATGACAGATTTACAGAGACATAAACACCTCTTCTGAGGATAGTGCAGTCATGGTTGAGGTGGGGGAAGAACATTGCTGCAAGCAAGGCCATTTAAAGTGCTCAAGGGAAAGACAAACGCCAACTTGGCTTTTAACTGACCTATCTCTGCTGGCATCCAGTCCAGCAAACCTTCTGACTGTAACTCCCTGCAGCTCCGCAGAGGAAGACATTTGTTCTGCCTGGATATTGGTCCCAGAACTTTTTACAGCATGAATGAAAATGAAGTGATTTGTTTCTCAGAATAGCAGCTGCATAATAAGCTCTTGTCAGCTTGCAAAGCCCCGGAACATCAGGTGAGGTTGTGTTGGATGGCTTCAAGATGGTAGTTTAAACATTTGAAATGAATATATATCTTTTTACATATGCTAAACTGTACAAATAATATACTGCAAGGTCAACAACAGCTGCAATCTATGGCAAATCAATAAAAAATTACCTGTAAATAAATGATATTTGATAAGGAGGTTTGTATGTGCTCAGTAATGTTTGCTTCTTTATCAAGTTTATGAATCTAAAGCAACAATACCAGCTCTGTGAAGCTGTTCAGTACTCAGCATAGTGGTGTTTTGAGCTAGATGCTACCAACAGCATGCTAACACAAGTATAGCTGCAGTTGGAGCAACTGCATGACTCGCCCACCATCAGTCCATGTTTAGCCCCTTTTGCTTTGTGGACCACAAGCGGAAACCCTGAAGAAAATAATAAGTTATTCATCATCTATCTATAAAAGTTTAAAAGGTATATCATGTCTTCATGTGTTATGACTAAAATAAATAGATAGAGTTGATTATTACCTTGTTTGGCCTCATATTTTGCCAATGAATGTAATAAAAATTCATGAAAATCCATCCAGCACTTGTTAAGATTTGCGGTGTGGACCAATGTGGTGGACCAACTGATCAACAAATGGACATTGCGATACCCAAACAGCCAAGTTAACTATTCCATCAGTATACTGTAAAGCAATGCAATCAGTAATATGTATCTGAATTACTTCTTGATAAGGAAGGGGTTCATTCCAGCAAAGAGACATCTGTTCTTTTTATCACTGAACCAAAAATATAGTCAGGACACAATATTTTATAATAATTTACTTTCCTCTTTATAGTGACATTTTGAATAAGCCAGTAACCACAATCTGATCTGAACAGAATAAGCCTCTAAAACTCCCACAGCGCAGAGAAGGAATGGGGCACGTAATTAAGAATCAGCAGTGACATTTACTGCTTCCTGAAACTGCGTTCATACGTTCTCGGCACCGAGTTTTTCCCATTAGCACATCCAGGAGAGCTCATATGTTTTAGCAGCTTTCTGGTGATTGCAAAGGCTAACTCCATCACGGTCCCACTCCACCAACACCCCCCCCCCAATGCCTCTCTCTTTAACCCAACCACGGCCACTGTGGCGTTTTAAAGAGGGAATGACAGGAGGGGATGGGTATAAATTAGCTATGTAAAGCCGCTGGAGTCGGTTAAACTGGCCCGCCAAGGTGGGCTGGAAGGAAACAGGGAGCGTGGGACCCGCATCCAGATCTGGGCAGACACTAAGCACCATGGCTTATTTATGGACTTCTAGCCAGCATCAAGCTTGACTGATCCCTTGTGCTTCACAATGGAGACCATATTGCCATATCATCTGGATATTATAGCTTTTCAGAACTTTTTTTTCTGGAACTGTACTTCATTTTAAGAAAACTCAAACACAAATCAACAAAATTAGCTGACTTTAAAGCAGCTATAATCAATATTTTCATGATAACAGTGGAGTTCATGACTAATTTCTAGGTCAAAGGGTTCGCTCACGGCGATGAACCCACAGAGAATTATCAACAGGCTCTATAAACCCTCTTTTCACAACCTGCCTTGCAACAGCAGTGAGTGAGCAACTAGCTGGTAAAAGAAATTGACACATTTTTTTGTATTGAATTATCTATTACATAAAATTAACATTTTACTTCCTGTCCAGAGTTAACACTGCTAAATGAGCAATGCATTCATATCATCTCTCTCCTAATCCTGTGAAACTGAACAGAGGACATCACAGCTCCATCTGGGGCCGTTCACATTCAACACACATCTTGGCCATGTCATCCCTTTTCCCCCTAAACTCCTTCCTGTCTGAGTGACTAATTTGTTTTGGTTTCCTCATGCATTTCAAAATAAATTACCCTAAAGTTAGTAGCGCTTGAACTGCGCTTCTATCTGGTGACACACTGCTTCATGTCAGTGGCGGTAGCAGTTCGAACATGTGGGACTTGTAATCAGTAAACATGAATATCAGTCATTAACAGCTTGATCTGTTTTAACTGATGCTATAAAGTTGAGAATTAATTCATTGCTTATGGACATTGTTTTTTCCCGATCAAAAACATCTGGAGAACAATGGAGACATTAATATTCCCCTTTTACAGACCGTTTTATAAATGCACTACTAGCACAATATATTCGAGGAGCAGGAATTGCGCTGATCTCGACAGGGACTAAAACTTGTCACAGCTCAAAGCTCTTGAGTAGGCAGCACTTCTGATTGGTGGAGTAATGACTGAACAGTTCAGCCACTGTGACAGCAATCAAAGTTTGGATTATGACCAAGCCCGTCCTTTTAACAACTATGAACAGGTTAGGACAGCTCTCTGGCTCATCTGAACATGGCCTTATGTTTTTCTTTGTTAAGAAGTTTGATAACTTAATCCCGTGCTTAAAAGGATGACCAAGTTCTCTTTGCTACAAGCTATTTAGATCTGCTTTCTGGGACTTCTGACGAGTACGAACACTGCCTTGTTCAGGCGGCTGTCTGGGAAATTGTGCGTTATGATGAAGACATATTGCAGCCGTTTGTGGTAATCAACGCTGTGAAACCAAAGATTTTTGGCTGCAATAGGCTCCATCAGGATTGCAGAACTGTAAATATGACATCCACGGTCATGTCAAAATGCATATAGTTAGTGGGAGGAAGGAGAAAATGGTAAGGATAAAAGTGCAAAAACGTGCATGAAATGGAAAACCTAGATAAATACTCATAAACATGGAAAATGTTGTAATCATGCGCTTGAAGCAAACAGCTAATTAAGTAAAAATGACAATGCCAAGAGACACAGACCCAACATCCTGACTAATTACTGCATTCATGTCAGGAGAGTTAAGAAAAATGCAGTTCAAAGCTGTAAAACAGGTCTTCTTGAACTGCAGACATGAAACAGGCGCTCTCGTTAACCTCTTTCATAATTGCAAAACGAGACACAACAGTTCAACAGCAATTTTTCGGGCAGAGACACCAAACAGCGACTCCAAATAAAAAAGGCAACTGGTTTGTCTCAGCAGCTTATTATTCATGATGTGTGAGAGTAGAGTATTTACACTCAAAGAGAGTTGAAGCTTTTGTAGCCACAAAAAGACGTGTCTGATCTCTTGTATGTGCTACACGCAGCTAAGGTTTCAGTTTTTAACCCCCAAAATCGAGTCACATCAGTAACATGTGTTTTTCATTTGTCGGAAAATGTATTGTGTGTTGTCTTTGGCTCTGAGACGATCAGAGAAAGTGATAGTAATATGATAAAGGTGGTCAAAGGAGGCTTTAACCCTTGGAGCATCCTCTGAAATCTGACATTTTTCACTTGGTTAAATAATGATGCAATAACAAGGAAAGTAAAGGGGCGTGTGTACTTCAGTTCCTTGTTATGACCTGTGCCTGACCTACAAATATGGAAATGATTAAAGAAAAATGGATGACACCTCGAGCACATTGTTCTAATTCCCTTTGAGAAACACAGAAATTCGCTGGATCTTTTATTATGTGTGCTATTAGGTTTTCAGCAAAACACTGCTCAAACAATTACTCTTTTCCTGATGTAGGCCAAACCAGGTTGGCTTTTATCATTATTGCTCTAATATAAGGTACAAAGTTTAAAGTGTTTTCTACTCCTTGTTGCTGATTGTTCTAATCACAAGGATCACAAAAATGTCCACAATTTTAAAGCCTGTGGATTAGGGATGTCAACAGTTGCAGAGAATATTTTTGACTGTTGGAGCACTTTGGTCCATAGGTTAATTTTGCAACTCGTCACTTTACCAGGGTCAGGTGCAAGGTAACGAGTGGTGCCATTTATTTGGCAATTAGCACTGGTAATGCCATCCTGACCCAACAGTGTTGCTACGAAAACATTGTGCCCACTCTCTGGTTTCACCCTAGTTCTCATGGTTAACACCATTAGTAGTGTCAGTGCGGCTAGTGGTGCTAATGTAGTAGTTAATGATGTTACAGTGCTTTTGTTTGTTCTTTTTTTTTAAGAAAATGAGAAAATGTTGGACATGAACCAACTGGTATGAAAGATGCATTTTCAGTGTTTTGTTCAGCATCATGGTTTCTTAAAGCAGGACCTACAAAAACGAATGAAAACTGATGAATCACAAACTGATGAAATGTGTGCACAAATTTTACTGAAATTTTATTTATTTCTTAGGGCTAAAAACAGTCTAAAAAATGTTTTTCCACAGGTTTACCAAGATTAAAACCAGAGGATTTAAAATAATCTCTGAACATCATTTCACAAGTGCAAAATCTTTTTGACCCATAGGACTGAGAAATGACATAACAAGTTCTTATGCAATTCACCTCTCTGTCCATAACTTGCCATGGTGCTGTGAGTGCTGACAGCTCTTTCAAGCAGCCACACTTCAACACGTTGACTGGGCTTTGTCCTGCAGCACCCACATTTCAAGAAAGGAAACAATCCATCAGCTTGCCACAGCGCAGCTCTGCAATCAAGCATTCCTCACCCATATGCTTCTGTAATCAGCTGAGAAACACGAAGAAGATGCAACCAAACTGCAAAAAGGCAGGGGGAGGATGACATCATTTATGCACTAGGATGTGTGAAGTTAGATGGATGTATCATAAAGTGAGCATCATTTAATTTGGCTGACTTCACTTCTTTTTATTGGCACACAAAGACAAGAACGTGAATGACAGACATACTGAATGACATCTTGAACATGAAAGAGTGGAAAAAGAGCACATATCGTGACTCATTTAAACCATACACACTTCCATTTCATCTGTGTTTTCTCTCTTTTCAAGACTGTCACTCCATCAAGTCATCTTTTCTCTTTCCATCCGTCTTATGTAAAATTTACTGGATAGCATTTCAGCGTGGCCTGTCGAAACCCATTGAGCAGATCCCAGATCTATATGGAAAAGAGCACTCACACGCCCGCCGTCCTGCCCTCCTTTTCCAAAACCACTGGCATATCAAATACAAGGCACTCGCTAGTAGGTCAACAAGGAAATATGGCCCACGGGACACATATTATGGTTTTTCACCAAAGCCTCAAGATAAACACGACTCAAAAAAATACCCATCCTTCCCTCCAAATTTCCCCTCAAACTCCTGCCCGACAGTGAAGAGGAGCTTTAAAGCTACTCTTTGCCATGGAAAAAAACCCTCAAAAAAACAGGACATGAGGCTGTTGTAGCAACACAATGCCAAGTTTCAAGAAACGCAGAATCCAAGAAGTATGACCACAAGATAATGACAAACGAAAATAGCTGACATCACTGCTCTGCGTATAACCAGAGGCGAAACAGGAGCGGTGTCCTCGCCAACTGAAGAGGAGGACCAGTGAATGCTGTACAGAAAGCTGCGTCGGGAAATCATTGATGTTTGTCTTCACTAAGAAGTAGCATGACACAGTAGTCACATTACATTGTGACTTTTCACTTTATTTACATCCTTGGTGTGATGTCATGTTTAAAGCAGCTATAATCAATATTATATCATCTGTTTGTCAGTCAGTCAGTCCACCACTTTGTTCCACACTGATATACCTATTGGAGGGATTACCATAACATTTTGCAGAGACATTTGTGGTCCCCAGTGGATGAATCCTACTGACTTTTGAGACAACCTGATTCTTTCTCTTGCAAAATCATGAGGCAAATAATTCTGGTTTTTAGTGAAAGCTCCAACTCAGTTTCAGCATCTTGTAGATCATTGTTGTGGTTTTCTAGCCCGCACCTTCACCACTCTAATGCTGGTGTTATTGGCTGCAGCAGGCAGCTATTTTCAAGAGAAAAGAAACCCCTACAAACTATATACTACCTGCCTATTTGTATTTCACTGTTGGATAGTTGTTTTTTCTGTCTGTGCAGTGGAAGATGAAAGTACTTCTAAAACTAGTGCTATATTACCAGAGAAAAATGGAGAAAAGGGACTGTGTCATTCTCTTTTGCTCAAGAGAAAGAAAACTTACAATTACCAGCATGCAATGTGCCGCACTTGACCACTAAATGCTCCCACTGCTGGCTGAGGTAATACAAGTTGAACAGCGACTGGTTTTTGCTCGTCCAAAAGACAATATGGCAGCCGACTGGTAACAATCTTGTGTTAAACGGTAAATTAAAAAATGTTTCTTACACACATTATGATACAAAGATGGTTGAAAAATAGCAGAGTATCCTTTTAAGTGGCAACAAAGTTAGCTACTAGCTGGTGAAGAAAGTGGGAAATTAAGTTAGCTACTAGCTGGTAAAAAATAGTAGACATTTAACAGCGTTAGAGCCACATATTTCCCACAGGAGATTATGGAGATAGCTAAAATGAGTGTGAAAGTTGGATTCAGGAGGTCAGAAACACAAGTCCAAATGAATAATAATGTTGCTCTATATCTGTGTAAACGCCTAACAAGTAACAAATTCACTTAATCCAATTAAAAGATAATAGCATGTCAATTTTGTGTTTACAACTTGATTCTGCTGCCCCCCAAGTTGCCCAAAATTCAGTCAAATCAGTTGATGAAGGTTTAAAACTGCTGTTAAGTGAGCAGTTTTATGATGCAGCTTACATGATGACTGGGCACAGCACATAAAGACACACATTTTGCGTGTCTGGAAGTCTGTGCGTTACAGGACTTGTGCAACGATGATAGGTTGCTGCTCATCATGGGAGCCTGTATCTGAGAGCATTGTGGGCAATGTGTATGTTTGTGTAAGAATGAGAGCTAGAGACACAGAGAGAGAGAAAATGAATGTGAGGGAGATGAGAAACCATTAGTGACTGCATGTAATATCTAGACTGCGTGTATCAGCATGCCAAGTAATACATCATTTCCCTAAATACACTTTGAGAAAAGTTTATATTGCAAAACTCACACCTTGGGCTATGTTCCTTTATAGTTCTGTTGAAACACTGAAATCACATCTAGTTACTCTTTCACAGTTTACCAAACAAAATCACCAAAGCTCACGCTCGTGAAAAGAAACCTCATGTGTCCTCCTTTAAGGTTAGCTTCAAGCCAAAGCTTGCCCAGGTGATGGAGAGGGAGAGGAAACATTTGGATGCATGACTGAAGAGTAACCGCACAGGAAGAGAGCTGCAATGGATCAGTGCACCCCCATCCCATCCTGCTCCCACATAAAAACCCCTTTACCCTGTTTTCACAGGAGCTTTTGGGCTTACAGCTGTCTAAATATGCTACTGTAGTGAACTCCCTACCAGTGAGGTGTTACTGGTGGACTATTATACAGGCAGCGGCTGCTCAGACAATAAAACTCAACAGCAGGAAAGGAGAGGAAAAGAAATTTCATGAGCATGCTGCCTATAATGACACCCAGCATTACTTCATCTACCTTCACCCATAATTGGGACAATTTTCAGGGGCTAGAATACTTTTCTTTGACTGTTTATTTCAAAGTACAAGAATGAGGAAAAGGGATACATACAGAGAAAATGCTCTGCTGCTGGGCAGATTTGCAAAATGAGACAGAAAAAATCTGTCAAACTAAATCAATTATGAGTAACAGCACTATCATTAAAAAAAGAGAGAAAGCAGACACACCAGCTTTTCAACACCTGGAATATTTTCTGTTGCAGCTTTTACAGCTCAAGAGCAGCATCTTGTGTCTGACAGACAAAATTACAGGTCCTTTTAAAACTCACCTCAAAAGACGCTCAACAAGTTGGAAGGCCGTTCTTAAAACATTTTATTCATGTTTTGTGCCCTAAGGCAATGTTTAACATAATAAAGAAAATGTTTTTAAGTTACAATCATAGTGCCTCAGATGCTGTGAGACTGCCAACCAACACTATTGACTTTTATTTCTTAATTAGTAAGCTGGACAGTCAGTCAGTCAGACACTGGAATGTTAGTCATTAATGTAGATGGTAGATGGTAGATGGTTAATGGAGACAAAATTGTTAAATTAATGCTATGCCACTGCATGTGCCCGCAGCAGCGCTTGTACTTCATGCCACCCCTGCATAAGTCAGTGTCCCTCTTGGGCCACCCCACTAAAAGATGTCTGGACATGCCACTGCGTCAAACTCATGTGTCTACGTTGCTGAAAACTTGCAAGAAGCAGTTATGGGGGAGAGGAAAATAGTATAGTCTGTAAAATGGTCATTTCAAGTAAGGGTGGAACATCCTTTCACTTAAATTCCAGGAATATTTGACACTCAGCACTGATTCCCACCTGACAAGCATGTCCGTTCACAAGTAAACATCCTATGTTATAATAATACAGGATTGATCATTGACCTGGCATCAATACAATCTGTTCAATTCCCATCCCTATTTTTGATATTTAACTTGTTCACAGCTACCAAATAATTTGTTCTCTTATATATCCTAAAAATGTAGTCTTTGGTCACATAGAACTACATTTTTCCCTATGATAATATGGAATATATAGAAAAAACAGTAGCCCCATGTGCCCAAAGACAATAATATATAGTATGATAAGAAAACATTACATTTAAGCCTAACAGTTTGACCACTAATTTTAAAAATGTGCTCACATTTGTGCTTAGGCAAGCCCAGAGAACACTTCCTCCAAAGGAAATTCAATTAGAATCACAGACCAATAAATATTCATTAATAATGTACTGCAGGAGCAGGGTTTCTACAAAAACTCTTGCAAAATAAGCACAAATCTCTGAGCTCCAAATATCAGTTTCAATTCCCAGTTGCCTTGAGCACACACACACACACACACACACACACACACACACACGCACACACACAAAGTCCATGGGAGGTACAACAGCAGAAGGACGAGATCAGTCTGGAGTGTTTGGGGTGGTCCAAGCCCTCTCAAATGTGGCAGAGGTTTACATAAACCCATAGCTTCTGGCATCAGACACAAAATAAGAGAGTGTTAAAATAAATCCTCTCTCCCTCTCATAGACCGAGCCGACATATCCATACATCACACATACATGTACACACTTTAAATCATCAGCAGGTACAGCAAAGACAAACACTTTCCTCCCACTTTGCTATCGTCATCAAATTCTTGCAAACATAGATGTAAGGACATACACAAACAAGATGTGAAAAGAAAAGCATAAAGCGGGGCCCCTGTTTGAATACTTGTGTGTGAGTGTGTGTGTGCCAGACGGGAGCCACAGGCTGAGCCCATATAGGAGGGCTTCACTCTTCGCCTCCCTCTAATTGGTGTCTATTGCAGCGTGCCGCCATGCAATTGAGGGCAAAACAGCGCCAGGCCCTAAAACCTCTCCCTCGTCCCCACCTCCACCTCCCCACCCATCACTCCATCATGTATGGCAGCCCAGTGAAAGATGGAGTAGAAGAGCAGCTCCTCGACTGTACCTCATCCCCTATCATTATCCCAGTGAGGTCACTGAGAAAAGCTGATTGTGAGAAATGCTGCTCGTTTGCTTGCGGTTCAACCTGTAAAACCCAAGGCGCCACAAATCATAACCTAACTGTATACACTACATTCTTCACTTAGGAAATAAAACTGCTTAATATTGGAGGGGTCAGTAGGAACGAGCTGAAAAAGATGTTTCCCCTTCATTTCTGACTGAACAGAGATGAGCTCTTGTTGCGATATTAATGATTTCTTCAGTGATCAAATGATCGATGGCTTTATATTGTTACCGCAGACATTCACATTTGGCTCCACAGCGATGCAAAGATTAATATCATAAATCATGGACAGACTATCTTCACAGACATGCTGTATAACAACACAATGCAGACATTTCATCAGGGGACAACGCAACACGAATAGTTGTCTTTAGTCAACTAACACCCTGGCTCCCGGCCCGAGGCCTCTAGGCAGTGTTTTCATCACGGGACCTTCACCGTGCGCTACAAGCTCATAAATCTGGAAGCTTCAATGCTCCGCTGGGTCACCTTTCATTGTGATTTGGGTCGGAGTTCAGAAAAAAAAAAAAAGGTGGGGAAAAGGAATCCAGGAAGTTTGCACGCATATTGTAGGAGGATGCACATCCTTTAAAGCACTTGATTCTGGTTGATACAGGACTTATAGATGAGTGCTCTTCTTCAATAAAAGGTCTGTTTGTACTTCTAGTAGAAGTCCTACTGTTTGATTTTAAAAAGAAAACACACTCATGTTTCAATCCTGATCCTTTAAAATCACTTTGGCATCACACATTGGCTTTGAATACTTTTGTCATACTTAAAATATCAGCTTCTCTAAATTCAGTGTACGGTGGGTGCATCTGGGAAGCATCTTTGGAATTAATACCACACTGCAGAGCAGAGAAGGCCACGTTTCTTAAAGCCTCCGTGGTTTCTACGCTCATGTTCAAAACCAAGAACGGGCCGTGCTCACAATCAGCCCGAGAGCATTTGTAAACCTCATGTATCAGCACTCAGAAGACCAATTAAGCCACAACCACAGCGGAGTTGTTGAACAACACAGAGGATAACATGTATCTTTGGGAGACCACAAGGCCCTGTCATCTAAAACAAGCTGCCTCTGCTTATACGAGATGTTTATAATAAAGGCACATTGCTGATTAAGAGACATTGAATATCCTACCAATGCATCATGTGCATTCATCATCTGCGCTGCTGGGAAATGTGCCACTGTGCAGGTCATCATTAACTAAAACTTTCCTTTGGACGCTTTGACTTTGGCAGAGGTTTTTGTGTACTTTGAATTTGTAAGAACAGCTGTAGCTTGCAATCAAACAACACAAACTCAGGTTAAAGTCAAACTTCGATTTTCAACGCTATTTTCCCATGTGTTTGTGTCTGATTAGTTGAGACAAATTTTTTTTAAATTGGTCCAGTATTCAGCGAGATTACTACAAACACTTTGATTTGGTCAGTCAAACCACATGGTGAGGTGATATGGGACTAACTTGACTACATATCTTTTGTAGTATAAATGCTAATGCATCCTCGGCAAGAACAACGTCACCAGTGCAGGACATGGTGGTGGTTTTCTATAACTTAACCCATTTTATGATAAGTTGGAAGAAGTGTTGCATGAGCATCCATCCTTTTGTCCTATCTAAGGAGACATGTTGATTTCTGCTGACAGTGATATCTCCAGCTGTACTTACTTACAGCTGCTAGTGAGAGTGTGGACATCATAACGGAGCGCAAGATGGTAAGTGACATAGGCAGTAATGTAATCTGAATGCAAGTGGTCCTCTGGAGACACATGATAGACACAGGTGTGTCTCTGCTGTCCACTGTACACATCTTAATACCAAGACTAAGCAGGCTCTTAGAAACAAAAACACAGGAAAATCCAGTCTGGGTTGAAAGTTACCCTTTAATTAGCAACAAATCCCATCTCCTTTTAAAAAGGCCTCCAATTGCTCATTGGTAAAGCCATAGTATTTAGTCAGTCAAACAATCATTAGATAAAAAGATGTAAAATGCACAGATTCCTTTCACTGAAATTTCTTCACAATATTTCTCCAGTGGTCTCCCTTGTCTACAGACAAGCGAAATGTGTGTGTTTGTGTGTGAGTGTCAGTCCTTTTTTACGCTACCAGAGATGCAGAGTTAAGCACCAGCCAAGGACCATAAAAATCTTCCAGAATACCATCCCTCATGCCCTCCAGATTAGTGTGTGTGTGAACATGAGACAACATGAGAGGAATGAGAGACTCACATGAATCTTCACTCTCACCCTAAAGAGATCCTTAAATTACACTAATTTGAAGTCAAAGGCTTACCTCCGTGTTGTATAAAGATTTGATGTAAGTATGCCTTCTTGTGTTGCAAGCGCTGTTCACTTTTCAGCTTGGAAGAGTGTCAGGGTCATTTTTCAATTTTGTGGTTTGTGAACAGATTATACTTTCTCTCCCAGGGCTCTCTGAGAGCAAAAACTGTCTTTGAGTGTGTGCAGAAGGGTGTGAGCTTGCATGTGTGTGCATTTGTGGGCCCGCTGTTAGTTTGCATGCGCACGCACACACACACACACACACACACACACACACAAGAACACACACACTTCATGGTCTTGATTTGCTCATGTTTACGCTCAGAGTGCTTCCACCAGTGTGCAGTGATGAGTTCTCAGCATGCACCAGAGGGAGACCACCACATTCTCACTGTGTGGATCAAAACCTTCTTTCAATAGGCTATAAGTCCTGCGCAACCAGAGATGTCGAGTTAAGCACCGGACTATATGAGTTTTAAAATCCTTCAAGAATACACAACTTACAGACAGACAAGCTGCACTGTTTTATGTCCTGCAGAAGAACAAGGCTTACATTACATTTTGGAAACAAAGCTCTTGTTGTCATCCAAAATGACTTTTACTGAAAAGCTAAAAAAATACCTTGTTGGACAAATATTGAAAATGTAGAGCCTTTTTATGAATCTGCTGCTTGACTGTGACATCTCAGGCTGAATCGCTGCAATGTGGGATGTATCTAAAGAAACAAAAATATATATAATAGGCATGATGGGGCCACAAAATCTATTATGTAGTTATAATAATCCCCTCGTTTTTGCTACAACAGGATAATGTTTCAGATAGCATGTGAGAGGCATCGAGAAGCAGTGAGAGAGAATCTTATTTTCTAAGACAACCATGTTTTGACTTATTTTTACAGATAAAATTTGATGTTAAACACTATCCTTGCATGACTGGTGAACATAATTATTTTCATTATTGATTGATCTGCCCATTATTTTACTGAGGCAAAATGTCAAAAATCCCTATCCTAACTTCCTAGACCCTACAGTAATGTCTTTAAATTGCCTATTTTATCTGACCTAGAGAGAAAACTTTAAGATATTTCATTTTATAATAATACACCCTTTCCCACACATTGATTTATTTAAGGCAGCTCGCCAGGATTTAAACATCTGTTGCCACTAATAGATTTTCTATTTTTAAGGTGGACCATTGACTAGAGGCTCTATTTGGATATGTATACTGTTAGGTTATGCATTGCAACACACTCTTGGAGCACAGAACATACTCTTGTCACAGATGGAGTAGCAGAACATTGCACTACAAGTGAAACTTTACGGTTCATTCTGCTGGGTCTAAAAGTTTGCATATACTTACAGCACCTGCTCCTCAGCTCTGAATGGATGGACAGATCAGTTATACACCCCTTGAGCCACAAACTGCTGCTGAGGAAATAAAAAACTCATGGAGAGCTCCAGGGCTGTGTTTATGGACCCACAAAAAGCTCCAAATTTAGAGAAGGGATGCACAGTCGTCATGAAATGACCCATTTCACTGTCAGGATTTGATCCATTGGGTACGATAACATTTCAAAAGTCTAGGAGAGCCACATGATTAGTTCCTTTTATTCCCATTCAAGTCAGCAAAGTTATAAAAAAGAAGTTAGTTGTTTGGCCACACTCACCCACCGTAAGTCTCTCATGTGCGTACTCTAAGGGCCCCTAAATGCAGACAATCTGGGTAATTTAATACTGTGGAAACCAAGCTTTTGGCTTCATGCGCCACTGGGCAACTTTCATAGAAATTAACAGGGCCCTGCCTCCAACACTGTATCCAGTTCTCTTTATCCATCGTTGCTCCAGATCCTGCCATTTGCATTTTTGCATCGGCCACTGTAAATCTCTGTCACGCTTTGCATGCAGGGGATATGCCAGTGGGTTTCAATCTGTATCATCACCACTAAATGTCAGTAAATCCTACACACTGGACTTTTAAGTCATATTTTAATTTATTTAGATGTAACTTCACTTGAGACATATTTTGAACTTTGGTGGCATGGATGTCCCTCAACAAAGGACTGGAACAAAACACCATGTAAGTTTACTTAGATCCTCAATCAGGGTTATGACATTTAGACTGAGAAAAACTCTTTTCCAGTAAACCACCCAGCTGTACTGGGTATACTATAGTGAGCCAGTACTACAGAGAGCAAACCAGTACATGGCTTTCCAGATAGAGGGGAGGGAGATGTGTATGTTTGTTCTGCTACTGTACTGTATATGCCCAACCACGACCACACAGAGCCGTTAGCGCCCACATTAAAGATAGCGGTCCGTTTTGGGTTGCACCTTGCCTGCTGCTTTACCTAAACTCTGCTCTGCATGGGTGGCAGGAATCCTTTAGCAGCAGCTTTTTAGTTCTGTAACTCTGGATAACACTGTTGCTTACACTGGATATTGGCTAAATACTGCAGACTACCCACTACCTCACACAAACGCTTACACTGGAGTGCCACTGAACGGTATTACGGTATTAGTAACTGCCACCCTGGAGTTAGCCTGTTTATTTCATGTAAAACCACAGGGTGAAAAACAGCTTGTCCTAGACTTATTCTTATTATTTTTAAAGCAACATCTGTGGACTTTTTTTATGAACAGCTTGAAAGTCCAAGAGTTTGGGTGGGGGACTCCCACCCAGAACAAGAACTTGTGCGATTGAGATGTTATTGTTTGGCTGCAATATTCTGCAGCGAAATTTAATTTCTCTTATGACTGTCTTATTCAACCAGAATAAAACCACATTCATGGCAAAAGCCTGATCTTGCCCACATGCCCAAACACACACGAAGAACAAAAAAAAACAGGCTTAATAGCAACAATCGCCACTTGGAGGCAATTAAGTGCATGCAGTGCCAAAACCCAGAGCAGAGACATCCAAAAATTCCTGGATGAAACTTTTTGGCATCAGCCCGTCCCTATTGTACAAGTGTGTCTCTGTTTGTGTCTGTGCTTGTCTGCGTAAATGCATCGCCGAGCATGGAGTAGAATACAAACATCTGTAACAGGGAGTGAAATGTAAACAATTAGAAATCAATCACTTGCCCAGAAAATGTGTGCGTGCCTTCACATGCCGAGGAGGAGCAGATACTGCAGGAGGTGAGGAGAGAGGAGTGTGAGGATGATGGGGGAGAGGAAAAGGAGGGATGGGGGGGGGGGGGGGGGTTTACCCATTAATCAAAGACATAGTTTTGGATGCTGTGCATGTGCAAAGGGACATGTGATAGTGTTGAACTTTAAAGGCACAGAAATCACATATGGATTCCCGTATTGCACAGCTAATGTACATGTCAGCATGCAAACAAAAACAACGCTGGGATTACATGAGGGTACACTGTGCTCTGCAGATGGGAGTGTGCGTGCAACAGTAGCCAGCAACGGACGCACACTACAGCTGCATGCATTCAAACACACCCACATTTGTTATGTGGGTATTGTGGTGAGGTCTTGTCCCTGGTGGTATTACCTCAGCAGCACAACTCCAGTACCCACAGCGCATTGGTGTGACACCACATCAAGCGAGGGGGGAGATATTCGATGTGGCACTGCGAGGGCCAAGGCTTTACTGAACACATATGTTGATGGAACAAACACAGGGGTGAGAGAAAGATCCACAGTCCAAAGCCACGTGGCTTTACACCACATTCACCAGCACTCAGCACTTTCTTCAATAGGGCTGGGACCAAGCCTCCGAACAGCGCTCGCATGTGCCAAACACCAGTCAGCCAGCCAAAGCGCACAAGTCAGCGAAGCAAATGTCTCCTAATTCACTGCTCGCCTGTTCAGTCTTTTCTTTTTCTTATTTTAAATGCACAATAGACATCATTTCTAGGGAGAAAAAAAGAGTAGTCCTGGCCTGTCTTGCAAGCTAATTTCAATGGAGTCAGAGTATCTTTCAGATAGCTGGCTATGCAGAAACAAACACTGGCATTCATGGCTAACTGGCGTCCCGAAAGCAGTTATTAACTCCCTGTTTGGACCCAAGGTTTTCCAATCCAACTAAAGCATGAGCGGCTTCGCATAGAGGCAGTGTTTCTAATAAACAACCGAGTCAATCGCATGCAAGGAGGACAGATCCAGAGAATTTGATTTCTCTAAAGAAAACAACTCTGAAAATGAATAAATATGAGCAGAAACAATGATTTCACAAAATGGTGATGGGACACATTGTGTTTCTTATTAACAGTGTTTAGAAATGAGTGGGAGCTGTATTAAGATGCAAACATGACAGCATGTCAGTTTGAATGGCAATAAAAAGAGCACACCAGCAATACCTGCACAATCTTCTCACTTTTTAAGATTTAGATCCTTTTCTCTCTTGTAACTCTTATTACCTGCACATTTAAGTTCAAGGAAAGAATGAAGGCACCTTTTTTTGGTTTGGTTTAATTTTAAAGAAAGATTTTTATATAGCTCATAGCTTGAAATAACCCTATCTATTTCTACATTTATACTATAAAAGGAATAGTTTTGGGAATCAATCATTTGCTTTATTTGCAGAGTCAGATGAAAGCATTAATACCACTATCATATCTGTGTGATAAATATGTAGTTAAAGCCAGCAGCCAATTAGTTTAGCTTATTAACTCTTATAAAGAGGATCCTCACATATAACTGAGATGTCTTTGCAGTAGAAAGATGTAGATACTTTTAAAATTAATGCCACACGACCAGAGAAAACAGAGATAAAGGACACTTTTGCTCAAGAAGTAGAAAACTTACAACTACCAGAATGCAGTGCGCTGAAACAGACCAATAAATGCCTCAGCAGGTGGGTGACGTAATACGGACTTGTCTGTGTGAAACAATGGCAGCCAGGTGGATCTCATATTACAGTTAAAACATGTTTGTCAAAGCATTTGATGCAAGAAATATGCAACCCAGTAACAAAATCTTTGTTTAGATTTGATCAGCACTGCCTAGTTTTATCAGATTTCAGTCAGAGCTTGAGAAAGAGAAAGGGGGATGGGCAAGTCTCTTGATCCACTTCTATATTCTTTGTATCCATGAAGAAGTCATGTTTGGCAGGCAATACGAAAATGCGGTAGTACAGCCCTTAGTTGGAGCAACAGTCAAAGAGCCAGCGAAAATCATAAAATGCGTCATCCAGTAGAGAGGGAGGAGGAGGGATATGTAGGCATTGGTTAGATGGAGGGGAGTTTACCACAGTTCATTTATACATACTATCCACATTGTTATCATACAAAGCTGGTTGAAAATTGGCAAGGTATCCCTTTAAGCAGAGGTCATGGGTATTCCTAGAGTTCATGCTGGTTGTCTGGCAACTAGTTCTAGCTAATAGGTTGGCATTAATATTCTCATCCTTCTGTAAAATAAGGAATAAGCATATTTCCCCAAATGCGAGCTCAGGGATCCCAGTGGCCACTTGCATACTGCAGCGAAATCCCCTGCAGCCCAGAAAGCATTTTCCCCATGGACCACCATTGTATAAGACATGTCTGTGAAACTTGCCTGGAACTGAGAAAAGTGATTCTAAAATCTGTGACGTCACCAAAAATCTCTGCGTCGAGTGTCAACTCAGGGGAAACTTTATTCGGGCTGCATTCCGCAGAAATAAACCCAGAAGCTAAAAAGTTTTTTTGGCTTCTGTGCCAAACAAGCAACTCCACTGGAATGAATAAGCGCCATCTTGACATCCTGTATCTGTGGTATTATTATAAATCTATAACCATATTTGCTTTCTAACAGTCTTTTCCTTCCATGACTTTATTGGCACATCGCTACAATTCTAAATATGTTAAAGCTACAAACTTGTAATCTGTAGACAGGTGTGAACACACGTGCAGGACTGTGTTTGTGTGCACATGTGCAACCTTGTGCACTTGCTGAGCGGGGACCCACCTTTTGCTCAGTAGCATCAATAGTGGTCACAACCTCCACACGGTGCATTCCAGGTTATAACTATAGCTATGGCTAAAAGTGGGTCAGTTTCACAACACTGAAAGTTCAGAAATACCCTAAAGCTTTAAGTTGAAGTGGTGTTAGCACCAGGGGGCACGACACGTAGTGGAAAAAAACTTGAGCCTAAACATCCTTGCGGCCTGCTTAAACTAACATGCCCATCCTTTTAATGAAGACAAATGAAGTGTTTAATTGTGCAAAACCGTTGCCCTTTCCACCTGGCGCTACATACAAAACACAGCTGCCAAGACGGCATGCAGCTGAGCATTGGGCCTCCCTCTCTCTACTAGCTGCTGCTGCCCTGGCCACTGACTGCTTCCCCCTGCTTGCCACCCCAACTGGCCCTTGGCCCCACTTGCCCAACCTCAATTACTCCGAACCCTGACATCCTGCCAAAAGGTGGAACCGTCTTGGCACTTGTTCACCCTGAAGGTTTTTAAGAAGGAAAAAAAAAAGCCAGACTGTTACTGCCTGAGGTGCAATTGAGCATGTAAAAACATTAAGGCCCGACTTGCTTGGCATGTGATGAAGTGAGAGAGGCAGAGGGCAGAGAGGAAGAGACGTCTAACAAAACATCTGACATCCAGCAGAGAGACGAGAGGGAGAAAAGGTGAGAAAATAAAATAACAGTGCTAAAGGACATGACTGCCATTCCATCAAACATGTGAGGACAGGCAAAGTGGAAGTGTCCTCACAGCGGACCTCAAGTCATCGCTGCAAAGTAAGGCTTTAACTACTGTCATTACCAAACACTTAACTGTCACAACCCATAATATCCAGGCCATTATTGGCATGGATAGCACAACAAGTGAGCAATCAGTGCATCCTGACCCTCAGTAGCAGAGGTTGTTTTACAGAGCAAAGGAACTAATTTTAAGTACTCTGTGTACTTCTGTAAGTCTTTACTGCTGTAGTGTCCACCTCCTACAAGAAGTAATTACAGAATGGGAGGTAACCAAGTACTTGAACAAATACAAAAAAATATTATATTAAAGTGACAGTTCAAAATCAAATATGCATATTTTTCCTCGAACCTGTTGTCCTATTTGTCAGTCTACATTGTTTGGCGTGAGCTGCTGAGTGTTGGAGATATTGGCTATTTAGTTAACTGCCTTCTCTCCAATATAAGGGCACTAGATGGCACTCTGCTTGTGGTGCTCAAAGCGCCAAAAAATTCATGAAAAAAAGTTAGTTGCTCAGTATAATTCACAGACCTCCTTTTCAGCAATTTCATGTCGGAACAATTTTCTTTCCAGTAAACTGCACCCTAAAACTGTATCACTGTCACTGTCATCTTCTGCTAGCTCACCTAAAACTAGCAAGCTAAACAAAGTTGCAGTTGCAGTGCAAGGAGGACACCATTAATGTTTACATGAGGCGCAGGAGCCTCTCATCTATGAGTAGATGCACACTTCCTTCTCGTGGTGATTCATTTTGGTGAGGGTTTATCTTGAGTAACTGGGTCAAGATTTCTGGAAAGAGACATTGCTGTTGAATTTTTTCAAATGTATTTTTTGCCGCTTTGAGCACAACAAGCCGAGTGTCAGACTCTAGTCATCTAGTTCCATTGTATTTGAGAGAAGGCAGAAATCCCTACAGCCGATATCTCCAACACTTGGCAACTCATATTAAAACAGTCTAGATTGACTAATAGCACTACAGGTGAGAGGGAAAATATTCATTTTTCAATTTAGAGTGAACCGTTCCCTTTAAAACTATTCTTATCAATATTTGTTTAACAACTAATCTATGCACAAAGCAGGGAATAGTTTATAGAGTTAGCAAGGCTAGTGCCGCTTCACTATCACACAAGTACAACTAGAAACTGACATACACACACACTCTTCTGGTAAATGAAGGATCACCTTTCAGTAACCCACTTTACAGTTATCTGTTGACAGGATGATCACATTTGCCGTCTAGACGGCAGCCAGCTGAGGAGAAAACCGTGTGTCTCTCTTCTCTCCCTTTTTCTTTTTTTTGCCTGAAGGCTGTTTCTTTCTCTTCTATCCCAACTCTCAATTTCACTGTCTGACAAAGATTACACATTTACAAAACGTCTTCTCTGTCTCCTTTCTTGTTCTCTTTCTTTGTTAATCACCTTGAAGTTGAGCTTTCGCTGCCACCTGTGCATCGCCTTTAGAACAGAAACTGAAATCTCAAGAGACTAGGTTTCAAACTCTGCTTTAACTTTTAATGTTTCAGTTTTACAGGGATGAACAGTTGCAGATTAGTTACCTCCCTGCAGTAAAGTAAATCTGACAATGTAACAAAACTTTTTAAACATTTTAAAACATATTTTGCAGGTTCTGATTTGCTCTCAGAGCTGCTGGAAAACTTCATTCATGGCCAAACAATGAGTGGGAATAGTCGTGGAGAGATTTATGACCAGCTTTTCTGTTTATCTTCACAGTCTTACTCATTCAGTCATGTTACGGAGAAGAAAAAAAATACTTTCTCAGACGTGGCGGCCAACATTTTAGCCATCAGACCCCCCGCACACTTTGATTCAGGAACCTCTCAACCCAATAAACTTACTTGATATTTGTTTATGAATGCTGACATTGTTGAAGTTCTACAGTACTTGCCATCACATAATAGATGTGGGTTAATTTACAAAGGTATGTTAGGCCTAAGCTGTTTAAGACAGCTCTATTCCATGGAAGTAGCTTGTGCAGAGGCTGCCAGGAAAAACACTTTCCTTCGGAGAGAACAATTCATCTGTGGCCCTCTTGGGGGATAGGGTAAAGGGTGCTGGGGAGGTCAATCTTATTGCCCACCGACCGACCCTGGCACATACTCATGAAAGTTAAACGAGAGAAAGCGAATACACTTTGGAGTCTGAGATCCGCCTCCTGGGTCGCTTGCTAATTAAGCTGCATTTGTCTTGGCTTGGAATCAAGCTTAATATTGAACCAAGATCCAACACAGAACAGCGCTACAGGCGCACAGAGACCCAAAATCGGCTGAGTGCTGAAAGGAATCACAAGTGTGGCTCCTGGGAGTCTGCAGGCTCTCCAGCTGAAGACATGTTAGCATCATACATGTAGGAAAGAATCCTATTTTCATTTAAAGAATCACTTTTTAATCGGTTTTGTCTTTCTAATTAAAGTGAGATGAACTTTGCAGGCTGTGAAATCGAGCTTAAATGTTAACTAAAAAGATTCGGACTCACAATGTCCTGTAAAAGTCCTCCTAGAAACTGTCAGTTCCTTCATCTTCTCTTTGTAATCATGGCATCAGATTTAAAGGTCAAAGGGCAGCTTTCTGTCATGTTTCTGTCCAACACAGACCAAAGTAAATATTACCGAAAACACTAACCAAGGGTGAAGTGGTTAAATCACATTCTAAAGTTTAAATAAAGTGCCTAAGTTATTCTTTCAGGCTAGATATTTTAGCCAAATAACATTGGTTTATATAAAAAGTTCTACATTTTGAAAAATATGGTGTCTAATTTTCATGTTGAGAGACAGATGGCATGATTGATAGCAGATTCAAGCCTGTGAATTAAGTGTGTTGCTAGAGCCAGCAGGCAATTAGCTTAGCTTAGCATAAAGATTGTAAGCAGGGGCAAACAGCCAGCCTGGCTCCTTTCAGTGGTCCAACACCTTTATAGCTCATTAACTAAAGAAAAGTTCAACATTTTCGGGAAATATTCTTACTTTTTTGGCGGTAGGTTAAAGGAATGACACCACGCCATGCCAAAAAAAAAAAAGGCAAGGCAAAAAGCCAGGCAGACAAAGCTTGTTCCCCAAGGCAAAAACGCCAGGCAGACAAAGCTTGTTCCCACCCCCCCCACCCCCCAGAAAAAAACAGTCATCAACACTTCTTTCACAGTATACCTTTAAATATAAGGCTTCAACCAAGAGTTGGTTAGCTGAGCCTATCTTTATGCTAAACTGTCTTCTCACTCTAGCTCTTCTCATCCAAGTCTTGGAAAGAAAGCATATAGGTGAATCTCCTAAAATGTTGAACTATTCCTTTAATTTACAGTAAAGGGGAATGAAATACTATAACACTACCAAGGCACTGTATGTGCACCTGTATGATGATGGCAAAAACAATGCAACCAAGTTCACTATAATAAATCCCATAAAGAGCAACTGAGGTCTGGATGGCATGGATAGAGTATGTGGGAGTGGATGTATGAATGTCGTTAGTGTGATGTTTGGTTTTGAAACCACTCGCTGATGCAAATTCAAAAATTTGCTTGAGGTCAGTGCATCATAAATCACATCGCTCCTTGGTCACAATATGAAATCCAAATGCTGTAAAGATAGCTGTTTGTGGTTTCTAACTACAGCACTGTAAGCATGTACCACTGCATTTACATTCTTGACTTCTGATAGTTTTTAAATGGTTTTTCCATTAAGTCTGCCTTTGGGATATAAAAGAGCATGTAAAAAGCAAAGATGGAACAGAATACTGTCAAATATATGTCACTTAAAGATATGAGGTAGGGCAACATGAATATAATACTTAATAACAAAAACATTTCCCTGCCTGATCCCCTCTTAAAACAGAAAATGACCTCTGCCCGCAACTGAGTTGTAAGGTTATCCTGCAC
Source organism: Plectropomus leopardus (assembly GCF_008729295.1). NCBI lineage: Eukaryota > Metazoa > Chordata > Actinopteri > Perciformes > Serranidae > Plectropomus > Plectropomus leopardus. The sequence goes on along the minus strand of NC_056485.1, from coordinate 9,177,993 downwards.
ATGTGAATGTTCATGTAAGCCATCGTGATCCTGCTTCAAAGTGTGATGGTGAGTTCAAGCAGATCATCTGTTTCAAAAGAAGCGTCACTATATTTGATCAGTGTTCAAAGAGTGTGAGGGCTGCTAAATATTCTATATTTTAGGGTCAAACGGTCATTTACTCAAGCGTGGAGGCTTGTGAAAAGTGTGTAGGAAGGCCTTTTTTTACCTTTCACCTGACACAAGAGGTCATACATGCTGGAAAGGGCATGAAAACCAGAAAATCAGTTACATAATGTCCTTACAGCTAATAGAAAAATGCACCTCAGGATAATACTCTTCATAAACCTTTGATCACTTTTAACAGATTCCTTTCAAATTGTGCCAGAACCAATCCCATCACAAAGGAATGATGAGATAGGCGAACTGGACGCTGATTTCCGTGACAACGGCAGCTCTGCCCTCCTTCCCACCCAATTAGATAAAACATCTGGGTGAGAGATCAGCTTTAGAAAACTGCTGCGGCCAGGACTCGTGTCTCATCAAAAGGTGATGACAGAGTGGGAGTAATGCGATGCAAAAAAGCCACCCCACCCTCCAATGTGTTAAGTGCGTGTGTTTGCATGTGCTGCCCTGTTTCACATCAAGCGAGGTCAGCCCGCCCTCCACTCCCAATGTCCCACGATCATCATTCACTTACTGAGGTGTAATATGGCGGAGTTTTTTCACTCCTCTGGTGTGGTGCTTTACGTAAACACACTGCGGGAGATTTATTGGCTGATTTAGTTTTATCTGACATCCCAATTTATTTTCTTATTTAAGCTATAAAAGAAAAAAAGTTGGAGATTTGAAGTTGTATGTTTGTAAAAGAATGTGAGCAATTAAAGCATGCTGGTGGAGTTCAATAATTTTTATGATCAGGCACTTACAGGGTCCTCTGGTTTTTGGTTGCTATCATGGAGAGGCTCTTCTGCAAGGTGGTCTCGTCGAATCAGAGTGAATTCCCTGATGAACACTGCCTCACCATCATTGGCCCAAACAGTAACCTAAAAAACAAAGATACTATCAGAGGTGTCCTGAAGCTCTATACACATACAAGAAGCAGCAGAATCAAGGAGGCAGACTATGACAGTTTGCACTATGCCATGAAAAAAGGTATAAACAAATTTGCAGAATTTGAATGAGAGAGATGAAAGGTCACAGTGACCTCGACCTTTGACCTTCAATTACCAAAATCTAGTTAGTTAATTCTTGAGTTCAAGTGGACATTTGTGCCAAATTTGAAGAAATACCTTGAAGGCGTTTCTGAGAAATCGTGTCCATAAGAATGGGACGGACAGACAACCTAAAAACATAATGCATTAAAATCTCCCCTTTCGCTATCTCTACTTTAAGCAGAGTCTGGGACCAGCAAAGATTATTAATAAAACACAAGAAGGGTCCTCCGATCAACTGCCACAACATTACACCTCCAGTAGAGGCTTCAATATACTCCACTGTTTTGTGATAGTGTTTACATTCAGCTTTGTTTTGTCCTGTATTGGTGTGTACAACCAACATTACTTTTTTTCTTTTTTTAAATACAAACTCTTCATCTGCATTTTTTTTTTGTAGTAATGTAATTACTCAAAAACCCCTTGAGTTATTTGGTTACAAATTTTATACAGGTAACTCGTATCTGTGTTCTACCTATGAACAATTATATTTAAAAGCAATGTTAGAGTCGCAATATAACATGCAGGAGTGATTGTAGCAGAATATGAGGTAGGGAAAGCATTCTATTAAAAGTAATTCTACGTCTACAACTGTGTACAAATATGTGTCTAAGCCCTTCTTGTGTCTGTAGAGGCGCTATATATTTTCTGGCGATAGAAAATAAAACTCATGAATTTCAACACTGCTGTTCAAAAAAATCCTAAGGAAACACTGAGGGTTTTTTTTTTTTTGCATTTTTTTCCAGCATGTTGCAGGTACGAAGGGAACAAGCATGTTTGAAAGTTTTACATTATACCAACATTTGACCGGCATCTGATGATGATTATTCTGCAAGGCAGTGGATTTCTTCTATTCCCATATTGGGTCATTACATGAGAAGGAAGCATTTTAAACATACAAAACAAAACCATATTTCATCACTTATCATTAAAGTATGGATTCTTCTGTATTGGGTTAAATAAAAAAGAAAAAGAAACAAGATACACCAGAGTCCAGTGATGCAACAAGCTCTTTGTTATTAATACTGCAGTGTTTCCATCAGACTATGCCATTTCACCACTCTGGAGCAACTGGTTATGGTGGGAAATGTAACAAAATTGGAGGAAAACTTATGTTTCTGTTTGCAATCATTTACCGAGCATTGCGTGTTTTTTCTTAGGGTTTGTGCTCTCAACCGCACGTCCCTCTTGATGAGGGCAATCGTTACAGACTCTGCAGGAATTCACAGCAGAAGAGATCTGATATCAGAAGACGTAGTGAGTAACCCACCTCTTTAGGGGAGACGGGCGGGGGCGAGGGGCATCTTGGATAGGGCCCATTAGCAGCACAGCAGGGCCCGCATTCTCGAGGATGCACAAATTCACAGAGCAGGGGCCCTCAGCTGCTCTCCGTGGGTCATAAACACTCTATAATGACCCAGGTCAACTGCCTGCCTCCCGGGCCTGTGCCAAGGCAGAGCAAGGCAGAGCAGGGGATGTGGGTTTGGGGTACTTGAGGTTCTTTGCATTGTAGGGGGTTGCAGATTTTAAATTGTGGGGCGAAACAAAAAAAAAATGCTGCTAAGCAACTGCAGCAAAACTTACATCAGCTTTGTGTGGGAAAGGACCACAGAGTGGACTCTTAAATAAGACAAATCAAAGCTGGTCTAAAGCCGAACACTCAGCACTGCTTAGCTGCAGTCACTTAGACTGTGGAGGCATCTGTAACAACACATAAGTCACTGCAGTAAAATGTGGGCAAAAGCCTCCTCGGATGACCAGGATCATCATGTACAAGCACATTTTTGTTGGGTATGGATGTGGCATGTGGCAGCTGGTGGACCACAATTTTGGTTTATCTGTGTCTTTAAAGGTAAATAAAATATCAAATTTTACATTGGACTATTTATAATTAGTCATCTGCAAAGTGAGTGAGATGAATGGGAGTGAAAACTAATTTTATACCTGTGAGAAACTAGTAAAACACATGGCTGGAAATTTAATACAGCATGTGTTTCTCAGATCGACTCAACAATTTAAAAACTTCTAAACTATAAACCCCAGAGACTTCGCTGGACTAAGCATGGGAAACCAAATAACTGATATGAAAAACCTTTATCAAAATACAGCCTTCGAATGGTTGCCTATAACATAAGATCTCCGCTGACATGACTAACTGAAGCGTGTCCTCTCTGCCATTGAGGCTGAAAATTAAAATGTTACACAACTACAAGCCAGGGGTAAAGCAAACATAAGTCAAGCATACGGACATTAGGAGAAGCTTTGCTGGTTTGTGTATGCGTGTGTGTGTGTGTGCGTGTGTGTTAGCTAGGATGTACTGAAAACCACTTAAGTGACCAGATGTCCTTGCTCAAGGCTAAAAGGAGGCCCGGTCGAGATGAACATGCCGATTGTGTATTTCTCAAGAGATTTTTTCCCCCGTCCACAGAAATTATTTTCTCACACTTTTAGTGTCTTGACACCAGACAAATCTGACAACCGTTTCCTTGTCATTTTGAAGTTTGCATCCATCTTCCGATACGCTGGGACCAGACTGAGCTGCAGGCTAATGGTGCATGACAGCTAAACTCTCACTCACTGGAGTCTTAAAAGGGGATCTATCAAACCCGTTTCCTAAGCAAACTAGCTGGCTATCCAGTGCCAATGTCAAGCATCCTGCACACCCCCACCGGACTAAACCATTAAGACCTGGCAGAGGACTGGATATTTCCAAATAGGGTCAAAGTGCGGGGTTACACTATCATGGGGCTGATGACAATGACAAAATCCCCGATTTGCAAAGCCTATCTCCTATGAAATACATTTATAAATGACAAATTTATTCTGCACATATGTTGTTAACATAATTGCTGGCCCAATTGTATTCACTGGCAATTTTTTTTTCCTCAATACAGGATCTGTCACATTCCTGTGCAGCAGAGAAATTGTAGAAAGGAAGGAAAAGGAAATATTGTGGGTTTTGATCAAATACTGAAGAATCTCTATGTCATATATCTGTGTCTGCATGCACAATTTGTAGGTAACAGAACAAGATTTTGGTATAAGAGGCATTCTGGTTTCTGTTTGTAGTTGGACTCAAAGTCCATGTGGTGGAACGCATTGGCTAAAACCCAATTTCACAACTCATCATCTCATCTGATGATGATTTAGCTTTATATTAGCTTCAAAAAAATTTTAATCTGCACTCATATGCCTGTTTATAAAGATTAGCTGAAATTACCAGTACAAAGAAGAGGACCTCTTGACCCGGATATCCACTTGCAGCCTCAGATCTCCCAAAATATTGGCTCTTGTCCCCAGAGGCTTATCATTGTTTGACAGATAACTGATGGATTTCCAAGACTGAGTACCGTAATCTAGCAGATAGGTCGGTCATCTACTTTGTTCCAGCCTGAAATATCTCAGCAACCACTGAAAGGATTGTCATTCAATGCAACATGCTCATCAATAAAGCCTGACAGAGCCACCACAGAGAGTGGTGGGAGAGATAATTAGAACCCAAAGCTTTTTTTCAATATCTTTTTAGGTGTTTTAGTTGGCCTGCAACTTTTATGTTACTTTTAACACTGTCATAAACACTGTTTCCTGCTTAAAGAGGCAGCTGTTTTCAGTGACAAGTTTCTGATAAACCCAGTGATGCTAACTGCCCAGTGCCAAAAAACATTTAAAAGTTATTGCCAACATTCTTTGGAGTAAGTGTTAAAAATGTTTAAAAGAATGCATGATTCACTTATATTCACCACGTAACCTGAAACAGGAATTAACATGAATGATTATGTTGCTAGGTGTCTGCTGGATGTGTAAAAAGGAAAATGGTCTCTAACACATTGGCCAGGACATCTTTACAAGGTCATATGACCATGTTGTCTACAGCTTGATAGCTGTCCCTAAGTGGCCAAAAAAATAAATCTGTGAATGCAGGTTTAAACAAGAGCTTAAGTTGCCTAAACATGATCATAAAGGCATTTATCACACTGTTGCCAGCAGATGTTGCTAGAAAAAAATAGTTGTTGATTAAAATATTGACTCTTAATGGCATAATGTTTCCAATAAAGTTGCTGTAATTTGAACTTCTGTGAACTATAGTTTGATGGTGGAAGCTATTTTTATTCTTTTTCCGCTCTGGGATCTAATTTGTGTGTTAGATTCTGTACAAGCATGCACTTACTCAAGCCATGTTTGAGTTTATTTGAAATGAACATGACAGGGGTTAAGAAAACACACACTTCTGGTTTGCTCGGCCGCCTGTGATTGAAAGACCCAACTTCAACGGGCATCCCGATCTCCATACTACACATGCGAGGCCCAAATCCAGCGTGTGTGAGTGTGTATATGCGTGTCAATGTGACAAAGGGCAAGGGTGAAAGTAAAACAGGGAACCAGGCCGGTGATTCATTAACCTCCGAGGCGAGGTTTGATTTCAAAGAGCACGTTTCAGCCAGGGAAGAGGGAGAGGAAGTGAACTCAGGGGCAAGTTGGGTCTTCAAAAGCACATAATCAACAGTAATAACACCAACCTGATATTATAATTGAGCTTTCCTATAACGTGGTGCCAGCTTCCACTGTTTGGGTGGAAACTGTGAAAAGTGAGTGACTTTTACCATGCTGCACTAGGCCAAAACCTAGACTTATGTTTCGCGCACTGCTGCCTTTGATTAATAAAATTCCGTCCAATGTTTAGATAGGGACACCCCGTTTTCAGGACTGGCTCCTGTCTCAATGAAACCTAAGAGCAAAAGATATTTTTGCTAATCCACTTTCAAGGGGATATATGTGAGCTTTCACTTAACACATTTTGGAGGAGGAAACATTGTGGCCTTCTTTTCCTCGCTGCTCCTCTTTCATAAGCTAAGAAAAAGGGTGCCCTTTATCTCATCCCACAACTTTTACCATATCAGTCCCCGGCCCCCACATATCGCTAAATTAGAGGATTTTTCCGCTCACCATGAAGGAACCAAGGGATTATAAGGCACTTTGTTGAATATTTGCTCATTACAAACCAAAGCTGATGCACGGCAACTTCAGGATTTCGGGACTGATAAAGCTAAGAGTCATGAAGGCCATCACAGAGGCCCAGCTCAGGCAAAAAGACACTTTTCTGTGTAAAAGTGGAAGAAAACACTGATGGTTACAATTTTCACTTCAGGATACCTGCGATGCAACAGCTCATGACTAAGCTCTCTGTGAAACACTACTTTCATCACATTCTCTGATTCCTGATGGATAATTTAGTTATCTTAAAGTTCTTCCTCTGACTGCCTTTGAAGATGTACCCGCTCCCCAATTTCCTGCCAGATTTCTTTCAACTTGATTTACTGATATCCGTTCCCCAAGCGCAGTCTATCCTGCGTACATTACAAGAAGAGTGGCAAGGAGCTCAACTTGTCTCCATTGCTGTCCTCTTCAACTCCAAACATTTCTCATCTTAAACAGCACAAGGAATGAAGCCTCGAGGGGGGGATCTACCTTTGATAGATGAGAAATTTTCCTGGCACTGTCATCACATCCCTTTGAGTTCACGCTCTGTTACTCTTGTGTTTTAATGTCTCACAACGATGCGTGGCACCATGCTAATGATGCATGAGCGCTTCTCTGACACGGCCTTTTAAAGTCCTCATGAAACAGTGCGTTACTTGTTTAATTTGATGTATATCCTGTTAAAATGGGATAAAAGGGCAGAACAAAATGCAGGGAAGGATCAGTTCAAAGTGTAAACCTTACCGAAGAGAAAGGTAGGTTCAATTGAGGGGAGGAGGGGGACGTAAGAAATTAAGGACTGGGATTTTTAGATATTCATGACACTGATCCCAAAGTGGCACGTGTTGAAAATAAAAGCTAAACTTTGCCACGTGTTGCTCCATCTTAAAACAACAGCTAAATTTAGCAGTTGAGCAGCACCGGGCTTTGAAGCCAATTTCACAAAATGTTTTAGCATGCTAACATTTGCTAATAAGCTCAGAAGCTAGCTGGTGAGCATTTAGCATTTAAAGAGTCAGACATTGTTCTTAAGAGATGGAGGAGGCCAAAAAAGAGCGAAAAAAAAATCCCCAAAACAAGTAAATACTGAACTGACATTTGTCAGGTGGCCAGAAAAACACGAATTCCAAATTAATGCTAGTGGTGTTTCAAGTCTGGGGGATTTGTAAATAGGCATCTGCTAACACATTGCTTCTCATGCTTCTCACTTTATCAAACCATCTATCACAGCTAATAGAGCCCACTGTATGTATGCTGACAAACAATAAGTCACACAAAAGCCAAACAGTAGAACTCAAAATGGTGAGGCCTACCTCTCTGGCAGTCAAATGCATTTACCATGATTAGTTGTGGGGGTTTTTTGTCTTCTCTCCATTAACCAGTAAATACTGAGCAGTCCATACTGTAGCATGGCTTCTAGCTGCTGCCACATGATTCCAAAAAAGGCCACTAAATAAGGTACAACTGCTTTACATGGATTACACAAGGAAGACAAAACACCATTTGCACAACATTATTTTGAGGACAGCAGTAGCATGACCCTATACTGGTGTGTTAGATGCATCACACCAATATATGGTTATCACTGATGAAAGCAGACGATCACACAGACGTCAGAATGGTAATGTGAGTGGAACAATAATTCCACGGGGCAAATGTCTTATAAACTTGAGACAGAGCGGATAAGAGAGCTGATGGCGTCAATATCCTCAATAAACACAAGACTTTGACCACTTAAGATGTGGCTTGCAGCACACAGTTTCTTCACTCCAGTCTACATACCGAATGACAGGCTGTGCACTTCTGCTGAAACAACAGACAGAAGCAAGAACACACTCTGATGTGAGCGGTTTACTTCTACATATTAAAAGCCATGGCAGTGGGATTAACCATTTCACCTGAACACTTCAGCCGCCCATCTGTCTGCTACAGACATGGGCAAGAAGCCCAAAAATATCAAAGTGTGAGGAAGAGGAGCTCCAAAGACTGGTACCCTCCAGAGATGGCATTTGTGAGGAGCAGGCTGCACATCAGGAGGATGATAATGGAGAGAAAACTTCAGCGGACAGGTCATAGAGACGTACTTGACACCTGCCAGGAGCTTGAGGGCTGCATGCAGCATATATTTGCTTTCACATTAGCAAATGAGGAGAAAACGGTGAGCGCCACATTGTTTCTTGTTTTTCATTGTTGCAACACAAAATACTTCAAAATTCAAATAATTTCAGATACCCTTACATATGTGCTGTTTTACTTGGATAAAATGAATTAATGTAATGAAAATGTTTGTTTAATTGCTGCCTACTTTTCACATTGTGTAATGTCAGTTTTTAAATGCACACATACTGGTGCTTCTGTGTGTGGTTACATGTGTAGCATACATCTGTATCCATTAACACTTATTTTTGAAAAAATATGCTGTGCACAAACCTTATAAAACAGCATATTCCTGCTACATTCTGCATATCAGTGCAAATGATTTATAATACTTACTTTATATTTCATTTAAATGTCATCCTTTATTTAACTTGCAATACTTTATATCCTTATATCTAGATTCCCTTTTGACAAAAACTCTGAATGATGTACATTTTATGTAAAATTATTGTGCATTGCAAACTCAAAATGTAAAGTAGAACTTTAAAAAAAGAAGAAAAAAAGACTTATCAAATCCTTACTTTGCAGACTTTGACAAGTTACTAACAACTAAAGCAGGTGTTGATGATGCAGGGGGTGTTGCAAGGGTCTAATTAGTCAAGGCACATCAATAAAAATTTCACAGGGTCAACATTATCAATGTCTGCTTAGTAAAGGGCTCTTCAAGACGCACATGTCATGCCTCAGACGTAAGCAAGGGTGCCTGAGTGACGCATGCTGTAAACCTGAACACATGGTTTACACACCAAGTATCATAACTCACAACTGGACTTTAGCCTGCAAACTTTTACGATGGACACTAGGAGAATCAAACTAAATGACTGGCTGCATTAATCTAACTATTCATATTTTCCTCTTTTAGGTGTTGTGTGTGTCATCTGCCAGGAAGCAGTCTGCAAAACATAAACACCACCCAAGCTGTTACTGCCTGTCATTACTGCCAATGTGACTGTTGGTCATGTGACACCAATGAAAATGTGAAATGTAAAGCTTTATATTTACAACATTAAGTGTACTTTTAAATGCTATGTAAATATGTATAATACTTTTTGCTACTTCATATTTAATAAATATTCTTTAAGTATTCATGAATGGTGTGATTATTAATTGTGATGATGACAGCATAAAAAGCCTGAGACACTAATCCTAAACCCTTTGAAGCCTGTATCGCAATGACTTTTCTTGTGCTGCATTTAGACACCTTTCACAAGTATTTAATACCTAAAACCCTGAGCAAATTGGTATGACGTCTTTCAATAACATGGGAAGAAAAAAGGTAATGAGCAACCTGGCAAGAAATGTCCTTTAAATTGCAAGAAATTATCAAATTTAGATAAAAATTAAAGGTAGAAGGAAAAAATTCCGGAGGAATATATTTAAAATTTGTATTTTTTTAGATAATTAATTATCTGCTTTGCGTTTATTCCTTTTCTTTACTTTCCTTTTTTTTAAATTTTCAGGTAATTTCCTTGTACTATTAAGAATTTCTTGCTAATTTCAGGGTCATTTCTTAGTTACTCAGTGCCTTCTTCACAAGTTTTTGAAAGAAATTAAGTCAATTTGCCTAGGTTTCTAATTGTTAAACATTATAGGAATAGTTGTTATTACTCTTAGATGAACGGATACCACTCGCGTGTCTATGCTGTAAGTATATGTCTCTTTAGTTAATGAGAAGGAACAAAGTTATTGCTTACAGAAACAACCCTGCTGTTATAATGTGAGTGATTTTCAGGGTCTTAGTCCGCTTACTGTGTCCCGTGGTTTTTCCGTATAAGGCAACAGGATAACTCATCTAAAGAGGTCATCATCGATCATTTTATACCATACTTGTCACCAGCCATTTTTCTTTAACTACCCGCTGGCTTTAGTGAGAATCCCTCTCTGACCACAGAATATCAGCCTGCAATACAAACAGAGACCAAATACTGTAATGCTCACACCGGCTGTGCCCTTACAATAAATCACGATTCTTCTCTCCCGAGCTGACCACAGGCTGACTGCAACTTGAGCGCTTGACCGGTCCAAGTTTGCAGCATTAGCAAGTAGCATATTTCCTGCTAAGTAGACAGGTTAGTCCACCTGCCGGCCATGTGTGGGGCCATGAGGGCTCATCGTGGAGCTAATTATGTGGTGGGACACCCCAGTGCTGACTTCTCCTGGCTTACAGTACAAACAGATGGAGCTATGAAATCCAGTGCTGAAGCCTTTTGTATCCCATTAGCCAGCAGGGAGACATCTCAATGCAAAAATAGCTCCACCGCTAACATTAATCTCTGCACCAGACACGGTGCGGTTTCCCCGCTCAGGTAACGACTGCTATTATATTTAATGTGGAGGTTTTTAATGAGGCCCTCAAAAGAGTTTTGACAGCTTAAAGAACAGCACAGAGCACTGCGACAATGCCAATACCGGAAAATACTGTAAGACCGCAAAATTACGTTTTTTTCTTCATACAATACTGTGTACCACAGACACTGTGCTGACACGGCTCTCCCTCAATGGTATTTATTTCACTTAAATATTTGATTGGAAAGTAAATGGTATCATTTAGTAGAGTAGGAATGCCGCAGTAAAGGTGTTGATTTGATACAGAAAACAAGAGGACGACAAAGATCCTGTTTGGTCCCTTTTGGGCAGGGGAAAGAAAACACAGAAGCAAAGCAGCTGTGCAGAAAATGTTATTCTGATGCCGTGATTGCAGGCCTTTCAAGGAAGCTGGATAGCAGCATTTCTCTCCAAAAATACTTAAGCAAGGGACATAGGCAATATGATTAATAATTTTAATTTTCCCCGTTATAGTTTTTTTTCTACCTTAAAAGTAGTAAAAAAAAAGTTTTGCCACTCTTAGCCAAAACTCACTTTTTATTAAATTTCAAAATTAGACTGGACAGTTTGTAGCTGTTGGACTGAGAAATAATTACTTGATGTGTTACTTGTGTCAAAACAAGGTCAAAGCAGGCCCTCTGAGATACGGCAAAACACAATGAGCGGAGTCTGAGAAGGGACCGACACACCTGGCCCGTTGGGTCATACAGTATATACAGTTACAACAGCACAATAATACTGACAAGCCCACATGGGTTCCTTTGTTAATGTTACTGAGGGCAGGGGACGGAAAAACATATGAGGATACATCTAATTTCACTTCCTGAAACATGCCAGTTCTTCCTGCAGTAAGTCTCTGTACCACACACAGGAGGAATGACATGGCATGACTTGAATAGCGAGCTGAGAGCTGTTCAGTGAAGCGCTGTGGCCGAGGAGATTCATGTTCATAATGTTCATTGCTTCAAAGTAGACAGCCAAAAACATTTTTGAAGTTGACACATTGGCATAGATGGAGAACATACAGTAGCTCATGGAAATTACATAAAAACTGAAAAGTGCTGACATGAATTTTAGCCCTGAATCATCAAATTCTTTTTGTTATTTCCCTGTGGTCCAGCATCATTGGGCCAAACTCTCCGTCCAATGAGTGAAAGAAAAAGAAGCAGCTGGGAGGCCTCAGCTGGACTCAGCATTGACATAATAACTCTGCGTTAAGACATCCACCCAGTTTGCATCTTCCCTCACACCCACTTACAGACAAAAAAGTCACTTGTTTCTCTGACTACTGCCTCTGCTCATGATGGATGGCCTTTGTTATAGCTGGGTCCAGCTTGTAACACAGGCAGGAAGGTTATGTAAGACTGTGAAACTCAAGCAAGCAAGGGTGGACAATCATGACCAAGTCACGTTTTTACAGGGTGAGACAGAGTCAGTTTCCCAAAATCATCCATCTTCTCCTCCTCTGTCTTACTGACCTTAGGCTCAAAGGCAGATTGGCTAAATCCATCATTTAGTTTCCCACAAAAAGGTGCTTCCAAATGTTATCAATTACAATGAGGGGGCAGGGTCTCAGGAAACCATCTGGGCAGGTATACAAGTTTCAGAGATGAAGAGAAATACAGCAACCTTATCTGTGGAAATGCGAGCAAAATAAATACACCAGAATCAGTGTAATAAAGCTTTTTTTTGACTGTGGCCAATTCCCTGCTCTAGTGCAACAAGTTAAAATTACACACATTTATTATTACATCTCGTGTGATAAATTCAATTGGTATGAGGAGCTTTGGGGTTTTATCTATTTAGTTAGGGGAAAGCATACAAGTCAGAGATATTGCTCACATAAAATATAACCAAGCCCTTTTAAGTAAAATTATGATGGATTGCCATGAAATTTTGTAAAAGCATTCAAGGTCTCTAAAAGATAAAATCCCTGTGAATTTAGTGACAGTTTGACTTTTAACCTAAAGCCATTAAGCAAGAAAATGTTCAATATTTCAACATCCTTCAGAAGGATTTGGCAAACCATTTGCTGGAAAAAAGTTTGCACTGTACGTTTCTGCAAGAATATGTTACATTTGCATATTGTTTTGGAGCGAATATATTAAAACTTTTTATTCCTCATCAACGCTGTGGTGAAGGTGTAGCTAGGTTTAGGCAGAAAAAAACACCTGGTTATTGTTAGGAAAAGATCAAGAAACACCCTGGTTCCATGGCTCAAACATCACAATGTGTTGGTAAAAAACACCCGTGTTCGGTGCCAAAAATGCTGCTGGGAAACAATGCAATGTGCCGCAAACTCTGTGACTCAAACTTCACTGGGAAATGCCACAATGTGTCAGTAAAAAACATCCAGGTTTGTTGATATCTATATGTCGAACACTACTGTATGTTTTGTGTTATAAGTGTGTAACACCTGTATTCAGTCCAAGATCCAGAACACACACACTCTGTAACTAACTAAAAGCATCACTGAGAACCATCCCCTCTGCATAGTGAGAGTGAACGCTGCATACTATCACATTAACACAACACTGGCAGCAGTCCAACCATCAGACATGGACAGAGTGGAGTCTGCAGCAGCTGTGCTACAGCTCTCCATCACAGCTTTTCATTAGTCTGATCGATTCATTGGCCGATCTACAGCTCTCAGTGGTGTTAAGCAACCGTGACCGCCAATTTCTATCAGTAATAAAGCTGTGTGTGATGTCGAGTGTGTAAACACAAAGACCGCCCGCCCTGACAAAAGCAGCTTCAAAGATAGATGGTGTAGTAGTGTGTTCAAGAAAGCCATAACTAAGCAGTGGATTTCCATTCAGAGCTTCAGTAATACAGTAACCATAATACTGCACACACACACACAAATACAAACATCTGTCGTCCTTCATCATATCAGTTCGTAGAGGGATTAGAATTGACAGCTGGGTGGCACAATTACAACACAATGTTCCACACGTAGCGGGGCAACGAGTTCACTGTTCAGTGCATGTGTGCTGCTGCACGACTGATTCAAAACACCAGGGTAATTTCACACATAAAGGTGACTGTCACTGGATGATTGATGATAACAGTTTATATGGGTTTTTGTAGAGGTGCCCCAGGAATTCTCCTTTAACTTTCCTTTAAGGTTTTAGTCATTTCCCTCATTAGAGAGGTGAAATTAAATATTTCTAACTGTTTTCCATTAAATCAAAAAAGGATTTTCATATGGCAAAATGTGTTACTTTTACTGCATTCATGCTTTACTTTTTTATGACATTCAATATAATGCTCAGGTTAATAATCATCAGTTTGATTTTTGTGAACCAAACTGCCCTTTTTTTAGGAGAGAACAAACATCTCATGAGTGGGAGTCCAAGTTTGAGATCATGTGAACAGCTCATTTGAAGGTCATACTGGCCCAGAAGCTCATTTTTCTATATCAGTATTCAAAAATAGACAGAAATGGAATCTCAAATGAAAAGTGCACTTTTCAAATTTTGTATCTTTTTTGGACTGCTGTAACACAAACATACAAGTCATTCTGAAATTTGGAGTCCATTGCAAATATGTCTAAAATATGTCTAATTATGAACCTCTGATGCAGCACATTCTGGATTTGGGTAACTTTTTGGCCATTTCTCAAGGGCCTAAAATCAAGCAGCGCTCTCTGATCTGGTCATTTCCCCAATTTTACCCATTTATTCAACATAACATCCCATTGTGAGTCTCTGCACAATTGACGGTGGCAATGTCCCAAACATGGATCCAACCATGAAATGCATGCAAAGCCGTCCATGCCAGACCTCCCAGAAGACCTATCCAGTAATCGCTGTTTTCTTTTAAATAGACAAAGAACAAACCTGGCAAGCTGTTGGCCTGAATCACAACCGCACATCGCTGAGGGCCAAACACATTAAACTTTGGTATTGTTCAGCAAGGTACTGCTAAGGACTCTTAACTAAAACACAAGAGAAAAATTGCAATCTGTGAAGACCCCATTCTCATACCACAGCGAGGGCCAACAAATTTGTTCCGCCGAGTTTCCTAAACTGTTTTCGCCGACATCAACATGCGCCATGAAAGCCCTGGTCCTCTCCATAGCGCCGTCTGCGGTTACCGCCGAATCGCTGTTGCATTCCTGCCCCCAAATTAAGCCCCTCATTTGCGGAGCTGCCTGACCATCGGACAATCTTAATTTCCATATTCTGTGGCATTCTCGAGCTATGATCTCATCTGGCTGGCAGCGAGGCAAATAATGAAATGCTGCCCTGCCTGTAGCGTGGCATCTTTAACCATCCAGCCCTCCGCTCCATAATCCACACTCCATTCTTCAATTGTGCTTTGCATTACTAGAAGCCAGCTGCACACTGGGCACCAAGTGGAAAGAATTTTGGATGTTGACCAGTAACTTTTCTGCCTGTTACTTAGACCTAAACTTTTCTTTCAGTTGCTTTCTCTTTGCATAATAGTGACCACATCCTTCAACACTCACGAGCTGTAGCCATAATTTTTATAAATCGTATAACCCAAATCATCAAATTATGGCCCCGAGGGATTTTCTTTGGGAATTTGTTTGGTGATCAAGTTTTTAAACGCCAATATACTCTGTAGTTTCAGAATGATACTATGTTTAGGCTGATAAACCTATAATTAAGATGATTACAAGTATTTGCTTGCCTCATTTTCATTCATTTTAGATATGGATCTATTAAATGAAGACATGATTTTTTTTAAACTTACTCTAGCATTAAGAGTTGAAGAAGAAGCATTAAAACTAGAAGAGTCTCTGCTGTTACAATTGACTTTAAATGTATGCAAGGAAAAGACAAACTAGAATTATAAGTTGCAGTTACAGTTTACATCCACGTCTGTGAAGACATGGATGCTTGACACAGATCTTCAACCCAGCAGAACAGAGGATCTATACAATCAGCATAGTATCAAGTGGGCATCCAACATCGGTGTCACTAATTTAGCATCTGACCCAATGTCAAATGTCAATGTGTGAATGTTTTCCCTGAGTTATGACGTTGAGTAATCGTGTGGGGGTTCTTTTATGTCACATTGAAGTTAAGCTTTAACCTTTTGGATATATAATTGTCATCATTTAATTCTATCTTACATTTCAGTGAAATTTTATCATAATTGTGTCACAATGACTTTTTGAGTTATGAACAAAAACATGTTTTGTGAGGTCACAGTGTCCATGACCTTTGACCACCAACTTTTAGCCAAGGCTAGCGCTTGCATGGAGGCAAATCTTATTATGATTATCAATCTGCATTTTTTTATGCTGAAAAGACATAGTACTTTTAAAACATTAATTTTCTGCAGATTTTATGATTAATTTGTAATAATTTCTCAGATTTCCATCACAAAACAACTTCACAAGGCAACATTTTTTTCATAAAGCCAATTTTGGGCAAAAAAGTTCCATGTTTATGTGAACAGTCCGTTTCAGATTGTCCTACATTACCAGAACAAATGCTGATAATAACATGATTCACTCTTAAAAAGGGCCCCAATCTCTGTCTGGCAGACACTCTTCGACATCCCCACTTGACTCGACATTTTCCTGCAGCCAAACAAACCACAACATCATCATCGCTCTGACAGACGAGCTGGGGAAACCCAGTGATTTGTCTAGGGTCCTCTAAATATGACAATCACCCCAGGGAACTATATCTGAGACATCCACAAATGATCAGAGACGACAATGTATTTCCCCACCAGTCTACGATGACATAGTCAACATAATGTGACAGCTTAATGTTGTCCGTCCATTGTCTTGTCAATATGCAGTGATTCCAAAGGGTGCAATTAACCAGGAAGATTGACAGAAAACAACCATGAAAGATTCTCTATGGACTAAAATGGACTCTCACCGAAGGTCAATCTGCTATCAAGAATTTTCTAATTACATAACCCCAAAAAAATGCATTTAAGCATGATAGACATGCAGAAAGTGAGTGTCTTGAGAATCGGCAGTTGACGCCAATAATGGAGGATGATTGCAAAGTCTTGCGACAATGATAGCACGTCAAGAAAAAATATTCAAACATCCCTGTCATACTTGTGTAATTGCTGGCGAGAGGGGGCGGTTTGATGAGTGATGTCCCTGACATCTGGGACGCAGCCAAAGTGGCGTTTGAAAGGAGGGGGTGATACTGGGTGGGTGAATGGCACATTTCACCCCCCCACATTCCCTTTGTATTAAAGAGACAGATGAGAGGCGCCGTTTGAACTCTTAAACACGCCGTGGGAGATTTATCTGACACCATGCGTGAGCCCACTACTGTTTGTCTAACTTTATGTCCTGCATGTGCCTGTGTGTGTGTGACACTGTCATGTAAATAATGTAGTGTTTACTCACTGTATCTGTTGTAATATTCCTATAGGGATTTCCACGTTTGCTGTGAAGTTTCTGCTGCATTCTTTGATTTTGTTATGCTTTTCTCAGATTTTCGGCTTGCATGTACATAAGTGCAAATTCCAGGAACTTCTGCTTTTTCATTGTATTCAAAGCATGGCAGGTCATTCCCATATAAGCCCAGCGACAGTGAGAGACAGCATATCATGTGTTTGTTTTTGCATTAAGGCTCCCTGTGGGCCGAGCCGACAAGCGCTCTGTTATCTAAGGAAAATCATTTAGATCCAAAGCAACAGCGGAGCCAAAAGTAGCTTCTCCTGCTGTCTAGTTTGGTCAGTTTATATATACTGTGAGGGCACTGCAGTTCAGCGGAAATGGAAAGATTCACTTGTCAGGGTGTTACTGTACCCCTCTCACCCAAAACTACTTAACATTTTTTCCCAAACAAGCTTTTGTCAGTTAAGATAACACTTGACTTGTTCCAACAGCGGTGCAGCCAGTGACAGATCCCAAATATGTGGGAAAAATTACTCAGCATTCTTAAATTAAATGCGATTTTTACAGCATGAAAAAATGTGTTCTAGTGTGTGTCTTTGTAGCTGGAATCAGATACTTGTGGTAATATTCTCTCTTCGGCATTTAAGTCAGAGTTAGCCTGAGAATCAAGGTTGCAGCCATTAAAATGTCAGCTCGTGTCTGCAGCCTCTTTGCTCGTTGAGCTGATGGCAACGTGATAGTCCGTACTTTTCTTCTTCTGCTGCTTTTGTTCTCTGAGAATGCAGACAGGGAGCAGCCTTTTGTGTGCAGACACTGGTAAACAGATCAAATGAAAATCAGCTACACATAGTGACACATATCTGGACACATATCTGGACACAATTGATATTCCATTTAATGACTTTATCAGTTGAGTGGGGTTTCAGCTTCCAAGCATGTAAGTTCAGCTTGCGAGTCATTTGAAGTGAAAATCTGTGCAGTGTCAGACAGTTGTATTACATGGAAACATATTTCAGACTAAGGGGAAGTTACAATTGTTGTACTATTTCTCTATTTCATAGTTTTGGATGTTGCTAACATTGCATTTTGGCTTTGCCTCATAAGACTTGTTTAAAGCTGCAGGGGGGAGACCAAAACAGAGCTAGAGGCAGAGTGGACTTACAATTGCCAGGGATGACACATGACAAATGTTTGCTCAAATGTTAGCCGTGTCAACTTTATATGGTGATTAAAAGTCAACGTTGTGTTTATTGTTAGTCTCTGCTGCCTCCAAGTGGCCCAGATGGTTCTCATGCATTGTTCGTACATATACCAACGAAAAGAAATGCTCCAGTACTCGTATATCCCATGTAATCATGAGCTAGTGATTTGAGTAAAATTTGGGAAGGCTGCGATCATGTGACGAATGTGCTAATGGTAGTAAAGACGGTATTAGTCTGCGTAAAGAGGCAGGTTGGGGTGGTGGAAGGGTCATACTTTCCCTGAAGAGAACCACTGTTCAGGACCATGTAAACTTTGATTCATTTTAAGGAACTTTGTCACCATGTTATTTTACCGAAACCTATCCTACATAACTTCACTTGCCAAAACCTACCCCATACTGATAAATGTCATGTTAAGTAAATAAGTCTATGTTTACATCCATAATGTCATTCATGGGGCGCAAATTCATTCAATAATAGGGTTTCCAACACATTCATTTATTTGTGGCAGCCTGTCATGATTGAAATATCTGCCTCCTGGTATTGATTTTATATTTTTTAAGCTGGATCACTCATTAGGAGCAATTAGGAGTGTTAGTCAGTTATTTATTGCACCAGGCATGCAGAGCATACTCTGGGCACAAGCAGAGCATACTCTGGGCACAAGCAGAGCAGCAGAACATCATGTGCAGTGAAAGTAAAACTTAACCATTTTTTGAGCTGGATCTAAAAGCTTGCTTTCACTCTCCTGCTGCAGCTGCTCCTCTGATCCATTGATCTGATCAGCTCTGACAGGACTGACAGATCAATTATTGACTCCACAATTCAAACTCCTCAACTGCTGTTAAGGGGGAAAAAAAACCATGACAGGTTTATAGCTCACAGCTTCTTAGCTAAAAACTTCCAAATTAAGAGAGGGGACATAGAATGATGACATGAGTAAGTTACTGTAGGTTTTAAACACATTATTTGGAGATACATCCAAAAGTAAGTCAACCATTTATGTCAGTAAAACTTCCTAAAAGCACAGGAAAACAGTGTGCGCACACAACTATGTCAAGTGCTGTAGCTCAATGTCAACGAAGCCTGACAGACGTATACAACAGACAGTTTGGATGATTACACTATTTACCCGTTTTCACAGCCAAACACGTCTTACTAACGTCTGATTTGTTTAAAACTTGCCTGATAATCTGACTTCTCATGTTTCTTAGATTCTAGTGTGACCTGAAGCACCACAGGTCACTGGAGGTAACACAACTGGCTGGGTGCTCATGTTCATGTGGGCAAAACCTTCCTGACAAAAACATCTTTTTGACTGCGTGTCTGTGTCGACTGGCAGACAATCGAGTGGCTCGCATCCCCTCCATGTTGACTTTGGTGGTTCTCCTTCAAACTAAATGGATACCGACTGTCACGGCAGAGTTTCGGGAAGAAAAATGAGCAAAAGGCTGAGAAATTAAGCTGACAAGCAGGGGAATGTTCACACGAGAGAAATATAAAAGCCACAGTGGTGCGTTTGTCAGCCTTGTTCAGCCTGGCAGCACGGCTCATGTGCACTGAGAAAGGTGGCTGAATATGCGCTACTGAAATGAAACGAAAAGAGAAGAAAAAAACTCAAGGCAAGGCATATAATTGGATTTGGCTCAGCCTGAACGTGAGTGTGTGCTCAGCAATGCGGCTGTGTTTGCACAGCTGGAGCGTGTGCCCAGGGTCATCTCAGCAGGGAGCAGGGTTTGGCACTGCTGGGCACAGCTACAGAACAAGCCTGCTGAAGAATCGCTGGACGCCTCCCTCTCCCTGTCCTTCCCTTTTCAGAAACAAGGCTCACAGAAGAGTCTACTGACAAAACACCATTACAATTATGGGAAGACATTTTTATGTTTTTCCATCGCAACTCTGGGGCACACTGACCTGGCTCTTGTGCTGTTCTGGCATCATAAGGATACGTTAAAAAAATGCTTTCAATCATACCATATCTTGTTACTTAGTTCTGTTGGCCTCTTCCATCTTCCATTGGCTTCACCAATTAACTATGTTTGATTGAAATGAATACTGGATATCATTTATCATTTCATGTATTCGCCACACTCCATCAAATGCATTACAAAAACATTAGAGACAACTTTTGAACTGTTAGTGCAGACAGCCCTGATGGTATTACAGTATTGATGCCTTCCCCATAGAGCGACCACAGTTCTGCACTCAATAGGACAAATTTGACAGGCTGGCTGGCTGACGCAGGTTACTTTCATCCTATGATATGAAGAATCTGTCTCTTAAAACTTGCTGGCTGTGGCTTGAGTTTGTGTAAGAAATGTTATTCTTTCAGAGTGAAGAGCAAACCCCTGGTGGCGTGAAACCTAAGAGCATCCAAGTGGTTGGAAGCTGTCTCTCAACAGCGCTAAAATCTACACAAGCTGAGGCACTGAATCAAAGTTCATTGTCAGGAGGAACAGGTAGGACATGAGTGTGCAAGGGTATGCAGTTTTGGAGAGATAGATCATGCTCGACTTACAGTGCTAACACATTCACAAAGACTGGGGGTATCACATAAATCATTTGGTTTAGGTCGTGTTACCTACATGCAGTCAGAAGTGGAAAATATCAAGTTAATATAGTACAGTATGTAGCTACCAGACCCTAAAAAACAAAAATCAGAGGGTCCATTAAGTTTTGGACCGTACACAGTGACAGAACAGATAACAGTACTTCTAAAATGAATGGAATAGTATTACACCCCAACATAACAACTTATCTACTTATGGAAATATAACACCATGCTTCTTATCAAAGACATTCAGGCCACCTAAATACCTGAGTGGCTTTGTTACAGATAACCTCAGAGTTAAAGACATGGTACTTTAAACACTGGAGACATTTGAGACGCTAAGACCCAATAGTGGCATCCTCAACTCTATTGTGATAGAGATTCCCTGGCCATGAAAGGGTTTCTTTTTTTCTTACATTAAGAAAGTGGCTTTCAAAAAGGCGCACACCCCTCTTAGAAATTCCTGACAGAATTGACTTGCTCTGGCATCTTGAGTTTCAATCTGATAGCTCCAAAATTGCCTCTGCAACCAAAACCTTCAAAACGTACTCCAAGCAGCCCCTTCCATTGTTGTTGGCATGTGTAACAGAGATGGCTTCGCATTCTGCGGGTTTCACATTGGCTACAGATATTCAGGTGACACAGAGAGATCCTGAGGGTATATCAAGTCAGGGGGGCACGAGATGAAACCAATGAAAGCTTCAAGTAGGGCTTTATAGCGATCTGGTGCTGCTACCAAACACCCCTGTGTGTTTGGAGCAAGGGCACGACCTCTACAAAAACCTTCACTGGCACAAATCATTGCACAAGCCAGCCCTAGCTTGTTTCTTTGTCTTTTCACATGGACAAAAGTCCAAGCCATAATCAAGGTAAAATCAAGACAGCGTAACATCTCAGTAATGCCAAGAAAACACGATATCCAAATAAGTTGCGTTTGGCGCAGTAAATTCTGATATTGATACAGGTGGCCTCCCAAGCTGAACAATGGCTGTTCCAATAACAGATCCCCCTGGAAACTGAACAGCCTGCCCTTGGACGGGCTCTCCATTTCTGTTTCCAAGGATTAGAAAACCAACTGGACCCCTGAGATTACCCTGGTGCCCGTAAATGTGATGCCTCTAGCAGGTGGACAGGTAGTGAGCACTCTGTTAATCTTTAAGAGTTAGGTGGGCAGGAAGAAGGGAATTATGGGTCACGGAAAGGACAGAGAGGTAAAGACATGTGTTAGGTCGGTGTGGTTGTGTTCTGAGCGGCAGCGCGACCATCTACACTATAGTGATGATAATGGGGATGTTTTTCATTGCCTTTCATATTCTGACCTTTTTTGAAATTAATTTCTGAAACTATTACAGATGGAAAGTGCCTCGAGAACTGCATATGTAAAAATGACCCGCCTTCAGTGAAACTTTCCCACGATGAAAAAAACTATGACAAAAAATACTCTTTGACAACCTATGACATGAAAATTTCAAAGATGAAAGAATGATGAACTAATTACTGTTTTAGCAACCTGCACGTATATGTGGAATCATACATTTCCCACTCGTGGTTAGTAAAACATGTCTTTATTAAAAGTTAAGTTAAAAGTAAAACTTATCAATGGACTAAATGTGTCTGTGTCTCACACAAAATTAAGCAAGAAGTGGCAACAAAACAACTGGGACAAACCACACAAGCATGCAAGCCAGCACACAGACTTTTGTGTTCATATATATATATATATGGACTAATATGTCGTCAATTTTTGTTGAAAATGTGTTGTTAGTTTAATGTTTATTTATTGTTAATATTTAAATCACTTAAATCTGAGGACAAATAATAATTTTGGTCAAAATAAAACCTACATCACTATTCTGTGAGAAAAGTAACATGGCCCACCACCTTTCTAACTTTCATTATACCTGCACTCTCTACCTTTTTCTTGTATTGAACAACAGGGGTGCAATCTGTATACTATATGGACCTACAGTCAAAAAACAAAACTGTGTGGAAACTAGGTGTAAATCGGAAATTAGTGGCCTACTAAACAAATCAAAAATGTATGTTATACAAAAAGACCTCTTTAGCGTCTGTGCTTGGTTTTAACTGGACTCATCTTTTGCCTCTGCAGACACACAACCCCATCATTTAAAATTCCCCAAACCATGATTTGAGTTTTTTATACATTTAAAAATGATTTTACGGGGCGTTTTTCTTTCAATCTCTCTACTTTTGTCCATTTCTATCAACAACTGAAATGTTAATAGACCATTTATGGCGTGAAAACTCATTTAAAACTCATATTCAGTGGTCACATTCTCTTGGATTAAGAGCTCAATAAATTTAGGAGTAATAAAATATTTTCCATCTGATGAATAAAAAAAAGACTTTAATAAACTGTGGAGTGAGCTTGGCACCACAAACTGTGATACTTTCTGGTTCTGGTTGCTGAATTTTTAAACTATTATTACTCTGAGAAACCTGTTATTATTTCAGGACTGCACTACAGTATACTGTGTGTGCTGCTTTATATGCTTTATGCATAGCCACATTACTGCTTTGCAATTTTTCATATTGTGTCTTTAAAATTTTGTGTACATTTCTCAATTGTTTCAGTTTGAGCCTTGGTAACAGAGTAAATCTTACTTTGTTCTTCTTCAAAGATTACTAAGAATTGAATCTTGGTCATCATAACTGTAAGCCTAACACAGCACAAGAGAGGGACGGAAAGATAATTACAGCCACTGAGCAGCTGACCAAGTGTTTCTGATGAAGTAGAAGAGGATGGAAGCACCAAAGAGCCTTGCACACAGCAGGATTATGACAACAGCTGGGTGTGCCTGATATTAATGAGACACAAGTGGTGGATCTGCCCTGATTCACTTGCGTCATCCAGATAACTGGGGCATGCAAGTTAGGTGAGTGTCCAGGAGCCAAGGTCTTACGTACAGTAAAACTCCTTGACTTGCACAGCTGGATCCAACAGTCTGACCAATGTAACCTTTGACATGTCAGACAATGATTGGCAGTCACAAAGTCCCACCTACATGGGAGTTCTGCTGTTCTGTGTGTGCGATTAGTGGGTTCATTTGCACTTTTAACTAACTGGCCGAGCCTCTGCAACAACCTGGATTAGTGCAGCGGAAAGAAAAGCAATCCGTCCTCTGCCCTGGATCATCACATAAACGCAGGGAAATGTCGTTCCAAATTTATCTCAACAGTTGGAAACTTTGTCAATAACTGGCTTAATGCACATAGGGGGTACGGCTCCAATCAGATACCATGATAAAATTAGGTTGTTGAAGTGCACAGAATTTATTACACAAACACAAGCTCGATAGATTTAAGGCCAGGTGCAAAATAAGCATGAGTGCTCCTCGCCCTCTTAAAAAACAAACTTGACATGAGAATGTGCTTACCTCTGGGCAAACCACTACCATATTTCTATTTCTCTGTCTTTTTCTTTCTCACTGGGGTAGAGGAAATCATCTTGCCCTCAGTGGCCCTGATCCACACCTTAACCACGCTGCACCACACTGCAGAAGAACAAGGCAAACTAGAGGGTGGGGTCCCTGCAGGGCGTGCATGCACACCTATGGCCCATGTGCACGTGCATGCACTGGTCATCTATCTCGCTCTTACTCGCCTACACATTCTGAGTTTGACCTGTGAGGAGCAGGAAGCCTGGGAGCTGAAGTAGGCTTGAGCCCGGAAAAGGGAGAGGCCCGTAGGTGAACCCCCAGACCCCAGGAGCAGGGCTCAGCAGGAGCTAAGTGAGTCAGCCAGTGGGCATGCAAGGCCACACTGCTGAGCTAAGCTGAAACTATGAGCGTACAAAGATTAGAAGGAGGAAATGAAACAGGGATTTATGATATAACAATACCTTTACCCTGCTTGCTGGGCTTTCTTAATAAGCACAAGACATAAATCAAATATGTCAAGCATATAAAAAACAATAAAATGAAAAGACAGACATGGGAGCCCACACTTGCATATTTACTTTCACCCAAAAGATAATGGCATGTTGGAGCAAGAATCACCTAAGGTTGCATTACAGACAAGCATGGATGCACAGATAAAAGTTTAAAAAAAATCAAGACAAGCGAGACAGTTTTGGCACACATTGTTGAACATGAACCTACATCCTCCGCTGCACCTCAAGGCGGTGTGTCTGCCTGACACACCTGCACACAGCAGCAGATCCAGTTACTCAACAGCTGGTGCAACATGCAAACTGCACATGCTTTGATTCATTACAATTTTACTTTTTAAGTCGCTAAAATACTATAAAGAACACCTCCACCTTGCTATATTGCAGCTGTCTTTCAGCATCACCGTGGTCTGTAAACCTAAATGTTTTGCTAGCATTGCCCATTTCCACATCTGTTGTTTAAATTAGCGGTCTGCAAGCTCAGTCTGGTTTTAAAATATTCCCCTGCAAAAATATTTGTTGTCAGCCTAGATTAAGCCGCTGCAATTACAACCGCATATTGTAATATTAACGCCGGGCAAGTGAGCATCATTCAATATGAGGTGAGAGACTGGCATTTTGTTAGCTTTGGGCAAGTGCAATAAATTCCAGAGCTGTTATGCAAAAAAAGGCTGTTTGCCAGTTACATTTAGGTGGAACTATAATGCGCTCAGACAAAATGTTGAAGTGATTGATCGACCAACTGTCGCGAAGTTGGCTTTCTCGTTAACATGTTGTGTGCTGTGAGAACATACACAAGCCAGGTTTTTTTTTTTTACAGAATTATTCCAGTTACATTATGCAGTTTGTTTTATGAAGGTTTTATGTCACCTTTTCTAGATGCATGGGATTATTTGTCTTCTTGCTGCAGCCTGCAGAGCCTGTGACAGTTTAAGTAAAACACTAAAGGATTCAAATGCTAAAACAATCTGCATTCAATGTAATTTCTGTATGAGACATGTCAATTAGTATACAAAACATTTACAGAATTACTTTCCGAATCTTATATCGCATCTAATTCCACTGAATAGTAGTACATGAAGTACAAAAATGACTTCCATTTGACTATGAACAAGGTTAATGGGGAAAATGTGAGTCTGATGGACAGATTAATGAACCATAAACTGAGCTCACCATTACGACTTTTTTCCTTTAACAAAGTGTGCGTAAGGAGTGCACATCAGATAAGATCAGGACATTACTCATCACTTTCTGTGGGTAAATGTTTAATCACTGGATAAGGATTTGTACTGAACTTTACATTTGTTGTGCAGGTTTGCTGTAATAAATGTTATTTAAGAGTGCATCCTTATATTCATTTTCCTTTGATAATCCATTGACAGAAAAAGCTTTCAGAAAAATGTCTGACACTGTCATGGTGATGATGTCTGTAATCTAACTATTGACAAGGCAGTACACATGTCTGGGCTTCATCAAAAAGTATCAACCATAACCATGCAAAGTGCTCATTTTAAAAGTAATTTCATTACTTAACTAATTGCTGCAATTGACTACAGCACTCAGAACAAACCCGCTGATCACCTAATGTAGGCTTACAGTTTATGTTAGGTGACCATGAACATGTATATTAGAAATCTTTAGGTTTACTAAGAGGAGCATTTCTTCTCTTCTGGTTGAGGCCAACTACTTTCCCAAACGCAAATGTGCATTATAGTATAATGAAGCCATTACCCGCCCTTCTGTCTCTGATTGGCTTATCCTTACCCTAACCCTAACCAATCTTAAGCCTGATTTATGGTAAGGTCCTTGACACTCTTATAAGTCTGTCTGTTAGTGGCAGACTCCCCTTGTTACGATGGACTAGGAAATGTAACCAAATAAATACATACTGTTGTTTTCTTCCCGTGGTATGCCAGCGCAACACATTCCCATAAAACACCGGAAAATACCACCGATTTGTCGGTGGACCTTCACGTCTAAATATGACGGGCTAGGAAACCTCCTGCATCTGTTGTTGTTGTTCTGGAATGGCATATAAATTTAGGTTTGTTATGTGCATTGTGTCTTTTCAATATAAAGCTCTGTTTTCACAGAAAATGCACAGTTTCTGCTTTTTACATGCATACAGTTTTTTTCCAAAATACTCTTACAATGTAGGCAAAACACTACATTTTTATGTGTAACAAAAGCACATGACTAGTTTTAGAAAAATAATAATAATAATAATGATTTGGATTCAAAATCACACAAGAAGCAAAAAGCGGGCTCCCTGATGAAAGTCCAGGGTTTTTTGGACCCATCCACCTCCCCTCCAGACTGCCCTATAAAGACTTCCTAGCTTTTTATATTACGGTAGTTGCTGGTAGACATTGCAGACTGCTGCGGCCTGGTCTGCATCATACCGCCCGAAAGTAGCCTTTTTCCACAGAATCTGACATTGTCTACGACAAAATTCCCCAGGTGCACAACATAAAAGGAAAGTGCTGAGCAACACTGACTTTTGCCTAAAGTTTGTAATTTCTGTTGAGCACAAATCTGGTTTCACTCCTTTTGCCTTAATTCAATCAACCCAACCAACAACAGCAAGGAGTAGTAGCCAGTCAGAGGGGGAGTAGGTCAGGTCATGCTTTTACTATCTTAGGAAACACAAATTCCTTCCCACACCTTCAGCTTCTGTGCCAAGCTACTATGCACCGGAACAGTCT
Organism: Plectropomus leopardus; assembly: GCF_008729295.1. Classification (NCBI taxonomy): domain Eukaryota; kingdom Metazoa; phylum Chordata; class Actinopteri; order Perciformes; family Serranidae; genus Plectropomus; species Plectropomus leopardus. The sequence continues at coordinate 9,150,624 of NC_056485.1, read as the reverse complement.
GTCCACTGATCGCAGAGACCAAACTAATCTTCGTCACCCTTCTACCTCCTGTCAAACTAATCCTGTCTTAAAATCTTCATCCTGTTAGTATCATACATTTTCTTCTCTCTGTGTCTCTCTCTATCATTCCCTTACTGTTTCTGACCTCCCTACCACCACAAAAAAAGGTCCTCGAAGGCTATGCATATTTGGCAAAGACTCGGTTCCCTCTGATCATGTAATGATTTGCCCGTAACGATTACTCTCTCATGCGATGATGGAGCGGTTTGTACCTGTCCCGCAGAGAGCTGCAGCCAGGCACATTCCTGCTGCGCCCTCCTGCCAATCAACGTCAGCGAACGTACTTGTTTCGCACTGACACACACACACGCATCTTTCACCAACTTAAAACATACAAATGGCTCTTGCTCACTCCTTGCACTAATACACACACACACAGCATGCCATTGTTTGTCAGTGAAAACATCCCTGTTTTCTCTCTGCGTCAGTCAAATCCAGCAAGCCTCTCCCTCATTCCATCTTCCGCCTGCATTTAAAAAACAAGTCAACATTAAACTAAATATTCTTGATGAATATTGCAATTCACCTCAGGCATTATGTCACCTTGTTGTGCAATCTAACAACATGATTTCCTGAGGTTTCATCAAAATCCATTTGGTAGTGAGATGGTAAAATGATGTAGCGTGCACCTGGAGTGAATATTGTATGAAATATTGAGTGTGACAGATGAACAGACAGATGTTTCCCTGCAGGAACTTAAAATGTCAGCAGGTTTATCAAATGAGATGTTATTTCTTTGGGTCAGAAGTAAGAATCCACTGATCTTCCACTCTGGGTGGAAGTTTTTATTTTGACCAAAATAAGAACAGTCTCAGCTGAGAAACCAACACAAGTTTGAGTAGAGAAGCTAACGGTGAAAACAGTAGTGGCAAAATTACTGTTTGAGAGTAAAAACATGGTGAGTGGTACTAAATACTGAACAGTACTGATCTTGGCCAATGATAGCAATCAGCTTTGGATAGTTTATAGATTAAACAAATAATCTACTAATCAAACAGCAAAGTCTTTGTGTGTGTCCATTTGTGATCATTCTGTGTCCCCTCTCTGAATTGTACCTTTTTGCAGGGTCGGAGACTGCATCACAGACAGAACTTTTTTTTCCCTCAACAGCAGTTTGTTGAGTTTGAGTCACAGAGTGTCACAGTCTCTGGTCTGATCAATCCGATCAGATAAGTTCAGATTGATCGATAAGAAGAGCAGCCACTGCACAGGTGAGTGAAAGCAAACTTTTTGAGCCAGCGCTGGACAGCAACTTGCATGGTTTTATGGGAATGCAGATGGTTTCATCTAAAGTAGGTTAGAAAAACAGTAAACAACACTAAAATGAAATTATGTTGTTTAAGAAAACAGAGCGTTTTACTTCTATATTAATTGACTAATGGTTGCATTTCATTTTCGCCTGTGCCTGCTGCTCTGTCTGTACCCAGAGTACTCTCTGCGCTCTGAAGGTGTGGTGCTCTGAATCACTGAATAGTATTCACCACGCTAATGAATGGTGTAACTTCTAAAATGGAAAATCTATTATGTGGCGGCAAATGCTGACCTTGTGGCAGGCCACCACAAACAAATACATGTGGGAGACCCTAACAAGAAAAGTCTGACAGGTCACAAGATTATAAATGCACAAGAGAGAAGAAAAGTAGTGTCCTGCTACTCATTTTCAGAATGTGACATTTTCTTGAAAAATACTGGATAGATTTACCTCTTCAGGCCTCTAACAGTTATTGAGAGCTAAAAGGTTTAAAGGTGAAAAATCATTTTCTATCCTGATCACGAGGGACTGCTGCTTCAAATATATACATACACATTCCTGTAACCATTCATCAGGCCCTTCAGTGCATCATATTTTGATAGATGTCATTTCTTGAGAACTCTGAGATCTAGATGCCGAGTGTGTTGAGAGACCTTGTCAATAACTATAATAAGAACAGTCAACATGGAACAAAACTTATGCTAGGCTTCACCTGCCCTGCACCTTACTCTCAGATATTCACTCTCTGTTTCTCTGTCCATCTCTCAGTTCATCTGTCTCTCAACATTGAGCTTAAATGATCTGAACATGCAGTTTAGGATCTTTCATATGGAGCTGAGTATCCAGTATCTGTCATATCATCTCGGTGGCTTCACAGGCCACCTGGTCACCACAATCCCAACTATTCCAGCTATGAAGCAAATCACGCTGAGATGAGAGAAGAAACTGTACCGATAACACAAGAGGCCTTATTTAAAAAGAGCATTACTGTATGTCCTGCTGATGTGGAGGAGGAGCAGGGAAAATGAGGGTGAGTGACATGCTCAATGTCAAATGTGCACTTTTCCAGGTCATGGTTGCCAAATACTTTTCAAGCTGCATACCTGTCATCACGGAGACAGGAGGAGAGGAGGGGACGGGGAGGGGGGAGTGCTGAGAGGACTCGGACTGCACATATTCACGACAGATTCAAACAAGCTGGGCGTATTCGAGACTGCATTTCTGCGTGTGGTACATGTCTGCCCAGCGAGATCAGAGCAAGACACAAGCGTGGATGATGTCACCGCACAGTGGTATGCTGGGACAGAATTCCACAGTGGTAACTTCAAATGCGACGCCACAATGAGACAAATGCCATCAGCGAGCCAGAGACCGTAAAACAACAGTGACCCGTGGGTGCATTTTTCTCATAGGGGTAATTATTTTCAGAGGTCAAACATCAATCACTGCACAACATACAAACAACAAGACTGTACAGGCTTTCTGAGAGCATAAAAAATTTGAATAAAGGTCATTTAAAGTTCACAGTCAAGTTCACTCTTAGTTCAGACCTGCCTCTCGAGTCAAGATACGACCTCTTAAACCAGGAATGTTATTTTCTTGGTTGAAAAAGCTTTAATCAAATACAAACTTTAAACCTAACAAGGCAAATTTATAACAAATCTTGGTCACAACCATTTCTGAAAATTTTCAGCCTGCATAACAGATCTCCTGAGATCACTGTAAAGCAGCCTATATTTTCCATGACTTCCCATTTTCCACCTCATTCCTACAAATAACATATAAACACACTTAAGATACACTTAATACTTTAAACAAACATGCTTCCAGACCACACAGATTCCCCAGACAGGGGCTTCCTCAAAAAGGGGAGACCCAGGCTTCTTCACAGGGGCCACAAAGTCTGAGCTGCGGCCGCTACATCTGTGCTGTTTCACTGCTCACCACGTGTGTGTGTGTGTGTGTGTGTGTGTGTGAGTGCATGCGTGCATGCATAGTAGAGCATTTCATAGAGGACACCGTGGCCTAAAGGTAATCCCTGTGAGCAGCCTGAGAATGATCCCATGGTCACACCACACACAAAGCAGTCACAAGACTATACACTCACACACAACTTTGTTGTAAAGCATATTTACTCAAGTGTAATTTTGAGATAAGAATTCACTTGAAGTAGACTAGCTGTATCCTTGTTTCTAGTTATGCTAAGATAAGATAAGCTAATTAGTGATGCCACAAATGTTTCCACCAGGCAAAACTTGTAACAACACTGGTGAAACTGATGTCTTACTAAAAGACTTCACTGACCACGCTCAATATATGTAGAGCATTTACTTTATTCTTAACGCTACATCTTTCTCTTCTCTTATGTCCACACATGGACGCATGAGCCGGACAAGGTCACTGTTACCTTGACCTTTGAACACCAAATTCTAATCATTTAATTCTTGAGTCCATGTGGACATCTGTGCCAAATTTGAGGAAATTCTCTCAAGGCCTTCTTGAGATATCACGTTTGTGAGAATGGGACGGACAACTCGCGAATATAATGCCCCAAGCCATGGCTGTCACCAGCACAGAGGCTTAAAAAAATAAATACATAAATAAAATGGTAGTGAAAAGGAATGAAGGAACTATGTGTGCACATGAATGGCTTTTGCTCATGTCATGTCAGCCATAAGTAGTATGAAAAATGGTCTACACGGACACTGAAGCACGCACATTTACACTGAGATCCACACACCACGCAGACACACACCTACTTTGCAAGCATGCATGATTACATGCTCATCAATCTGCTTCTGTGGGCGTATGCATAGTAATCCTAATAGCACATCATTTGTAACGGGGTCTCCAGTGTTTAGTCGTGGCGGCTCAGCGTTTACTCAAAGCACATGTGGCCACAGGGGGAAGCAGATGTGAGAACACCAGAAAGCGTCATTAGCCTTGCAAATATTTGCCATAGAGACCCTGTCAGACAACCAGCACAGCAGACTCTCAGTCAATCATGTTTCCATTGGATTTAGCTGTCCATTATTACTTATAACTGTTCTCACACACCATATGCAACCTCCTTTTTACCCTTTCCCAGAACGAGTGAGGTCAGTGAGAGAGATAACTGGTCTTGTGTTTGTTTTTCATGCCTGTCAGCCAGTGAGTGGATCTGGAATTACAGCATCTCCATTTTCTCCAAGAGGCTACAGTTGAATATTTATGTTTTACTCTCCAAATGTATGCTGGTGGCTTTGTTCTACACAACTCCTGCTTGGCCTTTTGCTCTCTATGCACACATCATGCAACGCTTCCACTCTCACTTCATCAATATTGCTCCTTTTTTTCCTCATTTCTACAAACATCCTTGTCTCTGAGTCTGACCCCCTCTCCACTTGCAAACTCCTAAATCTACATCAATATCACTTCATTAATATTCCACTCCACTGTAACTTCTAACATGGCACAAACAAATTTTTACTGTGTTTAATTTAATTTCCTGCTAAATGCATTTACTGCATAAAAATACTGGACGCTGCTAGCGTGATGGAACCTATTGGTTTACTCCTTACATATATATATATATATATATATATATATATATATATATATATATATATATATATATTACATATATATATATATATATATATATATATATATATATATATATATATATATATATATATATATATATATTTGGATAACTGGGTGGAGCAAGGCCAATATTAACCCTCTTGACTTTTGTCATTCTATCTGCAAATAAAATGACATTCAACGATGGCATTGACCGTTGTTTTTCTGTTGGATCAAATCAATTTTGCGCATGCTAAAAAGCTAAGCTCCAGAATAACGACCATAAACTTAAATTAATGAGCAGGTACAGGCCTAATTTTTAAGCCACGGAGACTGCCACTTTACTATGATATGATAGTTTTTGCTTTGTTTTATATGTCAAATTATTTGTCATATTAACATATCAATTCCTTGAATACTTATGACCTAGTTTCCCTAAGAAAAATACACTTTTTTCACTCACTTCTCTAACTTGACTTACTAAAGGGATGAGGTTTAACCATTGTCTTGCACATTCCTTTGATGCTTTCTCTTGTCTGGTTCCTCTCTTTCTCTGCCATTCTTGACCTTTTTGCCTCCAATATCCTCCTCTCTTCCTTCCTTCTTTCTTCTTCCCTTCCTTCTTTCTGCAAAGTCCAGTCTGGCTTCTTCCCCTCTCCTGACCATCCTCCCCAGCACTGTTTCAACACACACACGAACACACACCTTATACCTGCCCTCCCTTCTAATTAGGCGTCACAAGAGGGGCCTGAGTGCTCCCTCTCCCCTCTCGTTAGCACCACTCCCCGGCACTCCCACTGCAATCCCACCCTGGGACAGATCTGAGGTCAAGGCTAGGGCAGAACAGAACAGACAGAGCTAGACGCATGTGCTGTAGCCAAGGCAGAGCAGCTCTACTGCAAGGTTCTGCTGCTTTTGAGATCGTTTGTGTGTGAAAAATGTGCAAGCCAGATGATGCGTGGAGGGCCCCGGCTGCTGCAAATGAAGTTTGAGCTGGCGTCCAGGAACACACAACAGGATAAAACAACAACGCTCAATCACGCTGACGGAAGGGACGTGGGCTCGCTGCAGATGGAGCCCAAGATGTTTCATCAGAGGAACAGGATGCCAGAGGCTCGGCTTTCAAGCCCGGCAATGACAAATAAACCTTATGGAGAAGGAACAAATACATTCATAAGGGGCTCCAGAGGAAACAGAGAGGGGATGGGGGGCAGCCACCTGCAAAATCACAATAGAGTTGACTATCTGTGATGGGCGTGGGACCTTCAGAGGCCATCACTGCTGAACTGGACACAAAAAGTCCCTCTGCTGTAATGTTGCCATCTGCTGGCAGCTCTTTATCAATGCGTGACGGCAGCCTGATAGAAAATCAGAGAGTTTTGCAGTGTGTGTGTGGTACAATAAGACATATCTCATTTCCTGAGAGCCACACGAAACCACAAAAACGTATTATGCTTTTTGATATTGAAGTCTGAACAACATGCCCTCTTGCATACACTCTGGCATAACACTGCAACATGACTCCAAGTTATGCCATTTACTGGCACAGGCCGCTTTGGGCAGTCAGTCACAGCATGTTATTAGAACTTGGCATCAAGTGATTGAAAGGCAAACAACACTATCAAGTTCCACATGATTTTGAAGGGTAATGGCAAAAAAAACATATTCTGATGTTCCACATCTTTTAATTTTCAGTTTAAATGCTTTCATGGCCTTGTTTGCACATGTCTGTATGCTAAATATGAAGCTAGGACCAGTTTGCTTATCATTGAGACTGGAAAAAGGGGGAAAAATCCCTTTTCAATATGTCTTTCACAAGTCACAAGCAGGTAATTGTAAAAAATAATGGATGGCCATGAGTGCTCAAAATACTCAAGAACTCATTTGGATATCAGCATTGTTTCAACATATAAAGTAACAACAGAAATAAGCTGTTTCCGTGTCAGTGTGAGTTTGTTGGGACCATTAAATGGCCCGGTGTTGAATGTTAACTGCTGCTGCTGCTGTGTTAGCTCGTGCTAACCAGTGCTGAACCCAACCTATGTAATGGCAGCAATTGAAAGTTTGCTGATTAACTTTTAATTTATGGTTTAATTGGATACTTGATGCCTGGTTATTCAATAAATGTATTTCCAATGTTGGCCAATTTACATTTCTATTTTGCAATTACATTTGCAAGGACTCTATAATAATTTAATGCAAGTACTCAAATAAAGAAGTTACTTAAAATGCCTATACCTAGTAAAAAAAAAAACAACCAGACAGAGCCAAGCTAGCTGTTTCCTGGTTTCAATCCAAGCCCCCAGGAAGAATGCCGGGCTTTGAAACAAATTTTTAATAGTGGCCAAAAGTGGAATACACCATCTGCATCTGTCACATGATGCCATGTGGCTCAGAAAGACTTTCTCCTACCGACTTACTTTGGGTAAGAGACATATGTAAATAAGTGGATACATTTCTGTGAGTGTCAAAACCGCCGCAAAATGACTCACATCACGATCAAGATTTAATCCATTCAGTTAGATAACATTAATAAAGACTAAAAGAAGCAAGATTAAATTTTTTGATCGCCATTTAAGCTAGTGGGATGCTAAACTGGAAGTAAGCCGCTTTAGTCTCGACAGCGCATGCTCTATGGCCCCATAATGCCGAAAATCTGCGAACTTTCATAACACAGAAATAGAGTGTTTTTTTGCTTCATGCAATACTGAGCAGCTCTCATAGGAATGACGGGGGCCCAGCTGCATGCTGTATTAATACATCCATGGTTTCAATTATTTATGCTAATCTTACACTCCCCTAGCACTAGCTTCACATATAGCATAGAAACATGAGAAGGTTATCAATCTTTTAATATTTGCGAGAAAAGCAAATAATCAAATTCCCCATGATATAAAACTATACATATTATTAAGAATTAGGTTCAGAAGTGAAAGACAATAGTACTCTGTCAGGTTTCGTCTGTAGTTGCACTCGGAGCAAGTGTCTGTCACAACTGGAATTTTCAAAAAGGGGAAAAACAGTGTTTTGTAAAATACAATACCAGAGACTAGCTCATCATCTAGAATAGCTAGCCAGGTTTAATTTTATACATTCTTCTCAGGTCTTGCCCCATTGGTGGAGTCTCTGATTGGGGATTTTCTGTTTCTACAATGGGTTCTTTGAACTGAAGGACTTTCAGGATTTTCAATACAGTAAAAAGAAAAAGTACAAATTGGAGATGAGTGGTAGACCCTAGCCAAGCTATTGGCTTAGAATAAATGATGTTGAAACTGCATTTTCTTTGGGACTCAACATCCAATAGAAGCTGCCATGTCTTGTTCTGTTCGGCAGGACTTTTCATTCATTGGCCCACTGAGAATGAAGAGAAGCTACTTCCTTTTGGCCCAGCTCTGTAGGGATGAATGCCTGCTCTCTGGATTTCCACTATTGGAAAAGCAGCATCCCAGCACACCTGAGTAGGACACACAGGAAACATTGCTACTGTGCCAGGAACACTAAGAACATTAAATGAAAAGTGAAACATTTCGCAGCGGGTACCTTGGCAATTTATGCAAACATGAGTACCAGTGAATTTTGGCCCTGGATTCAGAGTAACATTGCACACATACACTTCCACACTAAGCAGCCCTGGGTCTCACTCCAGAGATTAAGCCCAGATGGGAACAATGAGATGAGTATGAAGGCTTTTGCAGCATAACTGAAAACATTCGCGTTTGTTAACGCACTCCAAAAACTTGCTCCATCTATCCATCACTGGCCAGATGTTCTCTGAAGCCCTTTCCTTTTCTCCTCAAGTGGGACCAATCCCTCTCAAAATTAATTCACTTCCCATTCCACTTGCGTCCACAACAAAGGCACTCATGAAAGCTAATTGGATAGTTTGTGGTCTTTACGATCAAGCAATCAAGCCAGGGAGCGTGTTTCGGAGAACAAGAGATGTTGTTGTTGACGGACGATCACTTGGGACCATTTGTGCGCCGTGACCCCACTTAATCCTGCCGTTAGACCCCAAAGCCTCCCCATCCTGAGGACTTCAATACACTCTACTCGCTGCATTAAGACTCTGAGAGGGACCATTTCCTTGAATAAACATCAAAATCTGTTGCTTTTGCAGCTAATTTCCTTTTGAATTTCAGCTGAGTATGGCAGCCATGCAAGTCTGGCAGCTGACTCAAATCCATCACGTCGAAGACAATAAACCGTGTCGTTTAGCAATGACTCCCAAAAGGAGAGCAATTTCACCCACTTCAATAGAGATATCACTGTCACAGTCTGTTTGTTTGCTGTGATTTATTTGCAGCAACGATTTTTAGAGGTTTAACCCAATATATTCGCCTACATTTGAGTTGGAAAAAAATAAACTAAGCAGACATCTAGTTTGTTTTTAGTTAAGATTTATCTCTGTCCTTCAGTGTCCCTTTAACTAGGGATTTACTGTAGATACTGACCTAATAAAGATGACTGGCCAAACTTCACTGATACACATTAAATACAGTTTACAATTCTTCTGTTTAGCTAAGAAGTGTACAGCGACCGCTGGTATTCTCTACTCCCTGCTTGTGCTTCTCAACAATGTACTTAAATGTGACATAGAGATAGGCCTTTACTGATTAATTAGCTTACATTAGCTTATGTAAGCTACCAAAGCAAGCATTTACAAACATTTGTGAACGTAAACATTTTTTTGCACTTTTTTAACTGATGGGCCAAGTCATGGATAAACATTAAATACAGCGTCCAATTCTTTTGGAAAAACGTAAAGCTATCACTGATATTTCTCTACGTCCTGCTTGTGCCCCTCAATAAATCCACTTTAATGTGACACAGTGGTGGGCTTTTACTAAGTAAGTTCTTTACTTTTACTAAATTAGTTTAAGTTGCCAAGCTAGCGAGCATATGCAAAAATCCATGGGACACTTTCTGCACTTTTTGTTAGGATGTGGTTTAGAAAAGTTTCACTAAGGTTATCTTACTACCAGCAACCTCCTAACAACAGGGATTTTGAAAATAATACAGACTACGTTGCTTGTTCACGTTAACTTACAAATATCTTGATACGTCACAGAGAGATTAATGAATTTCACATACTGGAAAAAGACATTATGATACTTGGTTTAATTTGGTTGATTTTGGTCATTTTCCAACTTAAGTGACTCAAATAGGGCCTCCACATAGAAGAAAAATAATAAATAAACAATAATAAGTAATTACTATTGGAGCACTGACAAACAAAGCAAGTTTATGGCTGATACCGAGATTGGGCATTGGAAACGATAAGAGGGGAGAAAAACAGGATCTGTAAAGTCCTACTTTTAATTAAGGTTTAACATTTTACAAGTATTTAACTTTTACAAAAATGCAAAAACAATGAGAGGCACAGAGAGGTGCCAAAACGAACAGAAATGAAAGCATACAAAAAGGATTTGCTTTGCTCCGTCGCCCTGGCTGGTGCCAAATCATGGTTTACGGGAACTAACATTGGTGCTCATAGAGATGCTTGAGTGTCTTTTGAGGGCACAGCCTCCTGCTCACACAACCACCTTCAAATCCCCATCCAGCAGAAAAGTTTTTTTTTTAAAAAAAGTGTTTCTGGAAGGTTCCACTTTGCTGCACAAATCAAGGGAATAGAGCGAAAGCAACAAGACCCTCCAAGAATCACTCGAGGTATGTCATTATGTCACCCACAAAGGAAGGTCTATTCCATTTAGGGTTGGAGCCACAGGCCATTTGGCCCACACACACAAGTCACACAACTTCCAGCAGCCGTACACACAAATATAGAGTCTCATTCTTCGGTTAAATAGTAATGCGGAGACTTTGACCTAAGAGAAGAGGATGAAAAGAAAAGGCCACCGCATAGCAGACCCCAGGAGGCAGCACTTGCTGATCCCTGTCTGAAACAAAGCAATGGGTCACTCTGGTGTGTGTGAACGGATAAATGTCCGGTGCTGACTCATGCTTGCACAGATGGCAAAGCTTGTCATGTCCACTTGAGCAAAAAAGAGACATTATTCAGTCTTGATATGTGACATGTACACATAATAATCAAACTACCGCCACTTGTTGTTGCACAGAAGTCAGTGTGAGGGCGCATTACTTCAAACGCTCTAGATGCTGAACAGAAAAGTAATCATGAAAATATAATCAAAGGTCTGACATCAGCAGCTTCACACTGATGCTCAAACCCATGAATGTGCCAATTCATGATTTTCTTCCCAACAGGCCTATTTAAACTGTAACACAATCAGGTCAGCACTGGACAGTGGCCTGGAAAAGAGTTGCAAAGCCTCAAGCGCTTCTCTGTCACCCACATTCACTGATTACAGTGTCTACATGCTCAGCGGGGCTATATGGCAGCCAGGGTGTCTAAAGCCCAAATCACCTTGAGGTGCTATTAGCACCTGTCGTGGTCATTTACACATGCTGACAGTGGCATCCCGCCCCTCTGTTTGAGACCTAAAATCTGTCTGCAGGCAAAACAACTGCTTTGTGTTCAGCTCTAGCCTTGCCGTTAAAATGCAGCATGTGTCAGCTTTTACACAACACTGCCTGCATGAATTAGTCTTTCGGGAAATAACACATAAAAGTATTCCAAGAGCCCTTAGTGCAGAGATTTTAGAAGTTTGTTCCATTTGGGATGATAAGCTTTGACCTTTCAGAGGATGAATTTCAGGCCTGATATAGTACACTCTAATAACAAAAAAATTGTTTTTACTTTAAAAAGTTACTGCCCTAAAATGTTAAGTTGACTGGATCTGAAAAGAAGTTGAGGTCATTTCTGCCATGATTTAACTTGTCCTCTCAAATTCACTCAACTACACATTTTCAGGCAGCCCAAGCATTTTTAAAGCTTTGTTTTCCTTTTACAGTGTAAGGTAAAATAAAGGACTCAATTTTAAAAAAGCTTTATCAGTTATACACATTTAAATACACCACAGATGAGAAAAAGTTCACAACATTTAAGTGTATTCAAACTGTCCCTCATTCTCTAAATTTCCTGTTAACTATTGCTTGTTGGTGATGCCTTATGACAAGATATATTTGCATTTCCAGACAATACCACACTGTTCCTCATTTCATCCACTGTGCAGCAGCATTGGACCTGCTTCAGCATCACTGGAGGAAGAGGAAGCCACTGAACACTTCATCACATCCCAAAATAAAATAATAACAAATATCTGTATATATCTGTAGGATCAGAGCAATCGTGTAATGAACTGAATACAGTATGGATACAATAAAAATGTCACTTAAACCCAAAGCACCATTAAGTTAAAATAGTGAGTTTTCTTTTAGAGACAGGTCATATTGAAAGCACTAGATGTCTCCTTTCTTTCGCAATAACTTAAATAAAAGAATTTTTTTTTCTTTTTTCCTTAAACTTTTTTTCTAAACGGCCAAAATAACGGCGGTTTCGTGGTGCGTCAACCTCACAAACGCATCTGTGACGCGTCTTCCTCGTGCACATGTTAAATGACTGAATCAAACGTATGAATGTAAAGCTTACCTTCACACAAACGGCGAGAAGAACCAGTCCAGTCGTCCACAAACAGCCCCCTGTCATCTCTGACGCTGTTAAGTCTGTAATTTCAAAGTGCAGAGACAGTTGTGATTGTCCGCTCGCTGTCCGTCTGTCCCAGTCCGTCCAGTCACTCAGGGAGAAAGAGGTCTGCTCTCCTCTCCGCGCTGCGCTCCGGCTCCACTTCACACAGACAGAGGGAGAGAGAGAGAGGAAAAAAAAGGGAAAAGTCAGCCAAGAACTGCCGGAGACGACATGACACTTCACGGTCGCTTCCAGATATTTTGTTCCCCCAGCAAACACGTTGCTGCTAAATTTATGTTTGCATACCAGGCGTGCGTCAGGAAAAGGGGCTCACCCACCTTACATTCTTAAAGAAACACACTCCCGGGCCGTGACGCGCTCATGGGCTGCTCGGTGCGCAGACATGCAGAGTTTAAGTGATGCTTGGTGGCTCTCACAGTCCACATACTGAAAAAAACGTCTAATTGTTTTCAAACGTTTTACCATTTTTAAGACCCATGTGAGCTCAGGTGTATGTCCATATCTTGGTTTTGGGGGAATAGATAAACACAGGTACTTCTCAGGTTAGCAATAACTTTTTAAACTCATGAACACCATGATTATTTTTGTGTAACATGGCACAGAATTTCTTTTCTCCATGAGAGCTTTGTATACAGTAGTAACATTTCTGTCCACATATTTCCCATGAAGCGACAGCATGGCTGAGATACAGTGCCCAGAGGATGTTTTATCTGTAGGATGATGCAAAAGTTAGCATTGCACTGGTTTCCTCATAAGAAGCCTATGGGATTTTGCCATTGGATTATTGCTGGGAAAAAAAGCTCTGGGGTAAACAAACATTTATGATACGTACAGGTTTTGTTCAGCAAGATAGTCTTCACAAATAAACAGCGCTTTCATGATTATCATTTAAGCCTAAATGCAATCACCAGAAGTAAAAAAGCTAACATTAGGCTATACACAAACTACACTGCGGCCACATGACCTAACATCACCACCATAACAGGAATGTAGCTAAACTAAGTTGAACAGTTCTTTTAATTTTTGCAGCTTCACTTACAATAGTTGCCAATGAAGATGAATTGTTCCCTCATACACCCAAATATCCAGTGTCAATGCAGATTTTATTCTCTCATACCAAATTGGCTGTGGCTTCTCTCGTTTCTCACAATTGAATCAATCAAAAAGATGAGCCCAATGTTGGATGCCAATGCTGCTTTGCTAATTACTCACAGAACTGAATTATCTTGACAGTAAAACTACAAGTAAGGACCAGTTCCCTTCTTTATGACCCGCTCCCTACATCATGTGGACTCCAGGTACATGGGCTTCAGTTAGAACGTCGGCCATGTGTTGTCAGCTGTGCACCAGTTGAGGATTTCACTTCCTTTTTCACAGCTTTAGATTTAGTCACAAGTATGAAATGCATTAGTCTTTCAAGTGAGACACCCAGCGCTGCCAACCATGTGCCATTTAAGGTCAGGAGGAGTTTTATCTGAATCAAGCTCTGACTGCTTATGAACTGAGATCAACTGGATGGAATGAAACGTTCAAACTCTTGGCCTTTGCTGGCGTATGATTGAAATCTGCTGTTGTTTCTGATTTACCTTGATGAGACCCATGTCATTCCTTTCTGGCTCCAATAAAAATAGAGGTTCCCTCTGTTTTTGTGAGGATCATATTTTTCGTGCAATTTAATGAAGGTCTGCATTGTATCTTTGGACATGAATGCCTCCCACACCTCCTAGATGTGAGTCCAAAAGAAGGTTGAATGTGGGCCTGACCTGATGTGATTCACTTTTGTGCGTACAGTAAATTAACTGTGCGAACAAACTGTAACAGAAAACCTCCTTTGTGGTGATTCTATCATATTTAGAAATAAACTATATTCCTCAGTGATTCAACGAGCAGTACAGCATTTTCTGCTTCACCAAGAAAGGAATTTTGCATTACAGTGTAATTGATGGCTTGGTTCGGCGACTCCTCTTCCTTTTGATCCCGTACCTTCATTAAAGTAAGAGACATTAAGTTCTTTGAAGCTAAGCCCACAGTGGTGGTACATTAGGACCTGCTTGTCGCTTTTGAAGCTGTCCAGGGCCACCATAATAACAACGTTCCTCGAAAATGTCATCTGCCCTCAGCCAAGCTCAAAGGGTTGAGAGAGATGCCCTTTGAGAGCCACACAATAGTACAGGTATGTATGGTATGAGGTACCTGAATTGCTGCCTGACACGCAGGCTTGAATTCAGCTTAATCTCTATTAACACACCGAGCACAGGAATGTAAATGTTTATTTCCCCAGGAGAGGAAAAAAAATCTTTACCTGAAGACCCGAGATGGGGGTTGAAATCATTTCCTCTCCACCTCGGGGTTAAATTATCGTCCTTAATGGCTCCTTGAAATTCAAAGCCTACCTGCTCATGGTACTCATCGTGAAAAATCCAGTGTTTATGAAAGAGCAAAGACTCTGGGAGCCTCTTGTTGACCTTTGACCACTGCCGGCACCCTAAGAGCTCCGCAGACACCCCACAAAGCCGGAGCAAGCAGTAGATAATGCTTCGAGACATGAATAGTTTACATTCACCATGACTGGCGGTGCATAGCTAAGCCGCATCCTCATGTTACAAATGCTGCTGCTCTTATTGATGGACATGTTCAGCGGGATCACCCGCTCAAAGCTGCCATCAGCAGAGTTGCAAAATCACTGCCCCGAGCGCAAATGTATTTTTAGGGACTCTACAAGCTTAAATAGCATCTGTCAGTTGTTTGCTCAACAGATCTTGAAGGGACTTTTCTGTGTGGGAGGACAAATAAGGGGTTCAGGCAGCAGCTAATGACAGTCATTTTAGCAGAGATCTTTTGTTTGACTGCAGCGATGGGCTGGATGCAAGATGCTCAATGACACTGTTTTACGCTTCCAGGCCTTTTTAAAAGCAAAACTTTGCACTTTATATGCATGAACACACAAGCATGTTGGTATGACTTTACAAGTGCAAAACAGGGCCACAGTATGTACAGTACATGTGTCGGTTTCCTAGCTAAACATACTTGCAGCAGGTCAGTGCCCCCCATATGAGTAACCTAGTTGTCTCCCTTTGGCTGACCCCAAACATAGCTGTTTGATCAGTGATATTTGGCCTGAGAGTCAAAGCGCTGCTTGTCACATGTGTTCAAAGAGAGTGGAGGAATTTGCCAGATACCAGCTAGAGAAAATGCCCTTCACAGGACACCAGCTAGCTTGTTTTTGCAATAAAGAGGCAGCTTACTGATTTAGAAATGCAGTTTTTTTTCTCTTCCAAAGCAACAGAATTTTTTGGGATAAAATAAATACCTGTTTGGAAATACACATTAATTTTCTGGCGAAGAGTTGGATGAAAAATTGATTCCACTCATGTACCTACTAAATGAAGCTATATAAATTAAAGATATGGGCTGTCAAATATGCGTGTGCACTTGTGACAAGACAGGACAAAAGGCAATGAGCAATTTAGCAGGAAATCAAGAAATTAGTAGATTTATAACATTATTTAAAAAACGCTAGGGAAAAATGTCTATGGTAAAAAGAAAAAAGCTGACAAAAAGCTGTATTTGTAAGTATCATGATTACATATTTAAATTTATTTTACATGTTATAATCCATTTTAAGAACCTTTACAGGTAATTTCTTTGTTGTTTTTTTTGTTTGTTTGTTTTTTGTCTGTTGTCATTTATGCAATTTTTTATGTTTTGGGGTTTTTTTGTGCTAATTTGGGGTCATTTCTTCTTTTATTGCCTTCTTCCCACATTTTAAAAGAAATCAGGCCAATTTGCTCAGGTTAAAGCCTAGGAGAGAAATACAGAAGAGCTAGATAGCCTTTGGCATGAAAAACACTGAAAGCCCTCTCACCTCAATGTCAAGTTTCTTACTCCTGAAATGGCCCAATAGGTGACCTCTGACCCCAATTCTGAAAATGTAACTTCCAACATAGCAAGATCTAATGAATGTGACAGCCAACCCTGCTCTCCCCTACAGAGATGACGGTGAAATCTGCCTTCTTATCTAAGTTTCAGCAACAAAAGCAAACTGTTATTTAAGCAAAAAGCACACAAACACATCAGAGTGTTGTTGTTGCACCTTGTTATGGCTTCCAGTCCCCCGGCATGCAGTTTACCGCCACTTGCTTGCCTGTCTCATCTGTCCCTGATTGCCTTTATGGCTCTGTGGAATTTGGCACACTACCCGCTTGTGTGTGTGTGTTTGTATGTGTGTCCGCTCATGCTTGAGACTCTGGAGGAAACGAAAGCCCTTGCCATTGCTGGGCCACAGTGTCCCGGGGAATGCCAGGCTTGCAAAGGGTACAGTAACCTGCGTGTCTGTCAGCGCAGATCTGTTTCAGCTGCAGGCATTGCGTTCCGTCAGGCATGTCATATCCACTGCATGCTGTCTGAGGGCATCATGCCACAAACCACCAGTCAGAAATGTAGACAGTGGGCACAACACTCTTCACACCATTGCCAATGATCAGTCAACTTGTCTGAGAACCCAAGGGTATAATTTTTTTTTTTTCCTTTTTTTCTTTAGGGAAGTATCTAATTACATACAAATCCTAGCTTACAGCTAAAACCAAATGTGCTGCTGGACGAATATTCATAAATTCGCCTAAAGTACTTAGTGATGAATAACTGGCAGTGAGTTTCGCATAAGAACACAAATCCAGGATCTCCTGTCATCTAATGACAAAGTTAACCTGAGATACAGCATCTGATGTGTCCTCATCAGATTTTCCATGGATACTACAGCTCAGCAAAAAATCAAGCGAAAATAATCAAGTGGCTGTTAAAAAAAAACACTGTTATGTTTTTGGATTAGGGTGTCTATTGTTTCAGTAAATCTGCCGCAGGCTGTTAGCTGGCAGAAGAGCTGAACAGCGTCATTTAGGGTAAAGAGGACTAAACATCCCCCAGAATCAGTTTCTCCTTTGGAGATTAGGCAAATACGTGCCCAAGCATGTTTTTTTCACATCATTCTACACCTAATGTCTTTGTCCTATTTTTAAAAAACGCTTTTACCCTTCCCAAGAATGGTATTACATTAGCAGTGAAGTTAATCGGGGGTCCATATACATTCTTTTCTGGGTATTTCAGATATGAAATGCCCACAGAAATACAGTGACCACTGTATTACTGTAATTGATGTTGGTTTCTGTTTTTTTCTCTATTGTAAAATTGGCCTTAAATGTAAATCTGACTGGTAATTAAAAAGTCTTGGATAGGTCTTTGATAGGTCTTTGCAAGGCATCATTGTCACCTAAATGTCTCAGTCTTTAACTTCTCCCTGTGTTGCATGAATCTCATCGGTTAGGTAATACTTGCATGTAATTAGTCAGGTGTTCTGTAAAGCTTTCGGGGGGATGCTGAAAAACATGTGTGCTTAATATTGTGTAAGAACATCACAATTCATGACTCATCTCCTTTATTTCCTGGAATATGAAAAAAACCTAATTGCTCCATGGATGATGACAAGCATCAAAGGTCATGTAAAAACGGACCTCACAGTAAATTCTTCTTCTGCCAGTATGGCTGTTTCAGATTTCAGCATCTTGTAGAGGCTACCCGGAGAGACCACCTGGGCAGAGGTCTGGTTGGGTGTATGTATTCTGTTGACAATGCATGTGTGTGAAAGAAAAAGGACAGAGAGGGAGATGACAGACAGCTTGGCCCGGCTGTCAGCTGCCACTCAGTTCCCATTACGACTTCTCTAATATCTGAGCCGTGCTCCCTTGGTTTCTCCAAACTCCTGCACGCCTCAGGTACTGTTTTGGAGGCCAGCTGAATGTCCGTCTGACAGAGAGATTGCAAAGGAGAAGCCCGGAGAGAAAGCAGAAATGAAGCAAGGGCCCATTTCCCACGTTGTTCTTGGCTCCTTTCTGCCCCCGAAGACTTAAGCGAACACTTCCAAAACAAAGAGATTGTCTGTGTAGGTGCCCAAATAGCCAACCCACGCATATATGCACACTTGCACACAGACAGAGACACACTCACGCTGGGACATAAAAAATGTTATTCTAATTCCTTCTAAGTGCCTATTTAAGCAGCTGTTTTCTGTAAACACTGGCTCCGGACAGCAGGGCTCGGACATTTGGTTTTAGATCATTCTCAATTATATCATAATTACCAGGACTCGGTCTGGTTGTCAGCAACGGCACCCAGAAAATATAGCTGTGAACTGCTGCTGCTTTGCCAGCACAAACAGCCGGCGTGCTAATCCCAGCACGGCTCTGTGAAAATGGCCTGTGACGGGATATTGTCGAAACACATCGGGGTCATGTGGGACGGTGTACGACCCACACGACGAATCTCACCTCCCATCTGACCCATTCCGACTTAGCAATTATATCTCTGCCTCACAGGTCCAGTGCAATGCTTTTCAACAAGACTTTTTTGTCCTTCCTGAGAAAATCATTACTGAAAATCATCAAGGAGGAAGTGCGTCAGGGTGTGGTCCCACAGGAACTCAAAAGATCTAATTTTCAAGCACATGCTGACCTTTTCTCACACTTCTAACCTTGTATAGTTGTTGACTCATTTTCTGTCTTGATCCTCTCAGCGGGAAATGTAGATGGTTAACTTGGATGTCTTAGCTAATGAGCCGGAGTCATTATCTGAGGATTACATCCGACAGGTGCACAGAGCCCTGCTTAACAAGACCCTGGTCTTGTCTATTTGTCTATATTGTAGTTATGAATCTGCAGTTACTGCCCTGCTAAACACACATTGTCTGTGTAGATCCGTTGTTTATTAAAGGCTGAAGTAATGGTTATTTCAAGAGGGTGGGCATCATCTTGTTAAGATGTAATTCATTTCTGCATGCACGACCTCTCCAGCTCCGAGGTTGGGTTGAAGCTGGGAAGAAAAATAGTGCCAAATTTAGCAGCAGGGCTACAAAACTTTTTGTGGATATTTTGGTCCCAGATGTTGAAATTCTGGTGTAAATTCCCTCTAACAACAAGAACACAGCCAATATTTTGTCCACCCCTACTTGATCAAAGTGACAGCCAGACATTTCTCCATGGTGGTAGCATTTTTTCTTTTCATGTCCTTTTTCCATGTTGGTTTTTAGAATATCTACAATAATTATACTGTATCAGGTTTTTCCAGTGCTGTTTGCTATTTTGCATGTGTAATAAAAAAAGGTTTAATTCTAAACAGAGCAAAGAAGGAATTATTTAACCTGACTCACAGATATAAAATATAATGGGTGCCTTTCAGCAAACAGCTGCAGTCACGACTGTGTCTGCAGAAACATTAGCAACATTAATCAAGGTTTGCCATTTTGCAAAACCCAAAATGTAAACATAGGAAAATGTATAATAATTTGCCTTTTTTTAATCTTTGATTGGCCTCCTGATGTTTGAATTTGTCCAATACAATTAAACACAAAAAGACACTAAACATTTTGTAGAAAACTGTCTATTCTAACTTTAAGCTGCCATAATCATTTTTTTCCAACAATGGATCATATTAGGCCTACTTCTCATATATCATAGGGGTTGCTGAGAATGTTCAGCCCACTTTGCACTTCAGCTCGACAGAACTTTAGAGCAACTTTTAGCTGGGTTGCTTTGTCTTTTTTTGTTAGAGGTTTGTAGGGACGTGCTATGTATGCAACAAGTGGAATGTCTCTGCCAATAAATATGTCTCAAACAACAATTTACACCCTCAGACACTTGCTTGGTTAGTCAGCAAGTTCTCTTGAATATTAGATCCTTGTGCAATTAGCAAGGTCACAAAAGCTAGTCCAGATGGCTAGTTTCTGTGTTGACTCAGATAAATTAGAAGTGTTTAATATAATTTTTGTAACACTGAAGTTTATATGGAAAGGGTGTTTCTGCTGTTTATCAAATGTCTGTTTCCCAGTTTTTTACAACAAGGAGGCAAGTGCAGAGTTCATGTGACCTGAGTCAGAATTGAAAGTTATGAGCCGCAGACAAATGGAAAATCTAAGGGGGTGGCTCAGGGGTGCCACTACTCCTGTATGTTAAGCCTGGACCCCCCACATTTATCACCAGAGAGGAAGTTTATTGTCATGTCATGTTATGTCATGTCATTAGTTCTTTGGGGAACCAAATGTAGGGGTGGTTTTGGTACAGTTTTGTTTAATATACTGTATTTGATACACCTAAAATTGCATGTGGCCTAAGCCTGGCCCCCACATTCGAAATTGTCTAGAACAATGCATAAAACCCCAGTTGAAAAATACCAGAGTTTTCCTTTAATTCCATAATCGGCACATGAACTCCTGGTAATCTGTACTGTATCCACAGTGTGACTCATAATCCTACTGAATCCACAGTTCACGGTAACAGGTTTGATGGACACTTCAGCAGACAAATGGTCGTCAGGCTACACTGTCTGACAGCAGATGTATTCAATGCAGCAGCAGCGTTTGAGGGTAGAGTGAACCAAAGCATGCCACTGCACCAAAGACATGTCACTTCCTTTCTCCTCTGCTCGAAAGCCACATCTCTTTTCCTCATGATCTAAAGAGCATGAAAGGACAGCCACTCTCCCACTGTCTCTCTCTGTCTGTCTGCTCTCTTCTTCATGCAGCACCTCTGACTGTGTGTGATCCGGAGGTGTGACACTTTCCCAGTAGCCCACAGGTATCCGTTACCCAGCCAGCAGCCTTGGCACGCTGCCCACAGCCTTACCTGTCTCAGAGGGCACAATAGAGGGATGCCGTGCGGGGATCTCCTTTTCAGTCCTGCCAGATTCTGTAACCCCTGCTGCCACCTGCACACCAGCGGACCCCTCGGGAAACAGGAGGGCAGAGCCTCCAGGACTGATCTTTCTTTTCATGTTGACAGTCTGTGGAATGAGAGAAGCAGTCAAGACTTGGCTCCGATCATTACATCTCAGTGGAATATTCATAGTACTGAGTACTTGTAGCTTGTGTACTAATAATGTTTTCTGTCTCCTACACCTCATTTTAGATCCTGTATGTACAGTATGCCCCTCTGATATTATATAATAATAATTTTCCTTTGAATGCATGTCTATTTATTGCTTCACATAACCCTTTGAAACCTGGATCAACATCCGTTTTCTCGTGCTACACTCAGATGCTTTTCACAGGCATATAACCTTTGAAACATGTGCAGATTGGTTAGATTTCTTTTGAAAACACAGCGAAAAAAAAAGAAAAGTAGAAAATTGCAAGGAAGTAGGAAAAACTAACAAGAATTTGAACTGGAAAATAAGAGAGACAGAAAAGAGAGACAGGCAGACAATTGTTAAAAAATGTATGATAAATTGATAAATTGATTAATAGTAAATAAAAAAAAGTATCATTCTTAGCTAACATATTGATGCTAATATTAGTACATTGGTCAATAATTAATTAAATACTATCTAGGTAAGTAAATGAACAATGTGGGCACAACTTTTGCTGACACTGGTATGAGTGAAGATGGATAAATTAAAAAATTGACATACCAAGGACAGGCCTATGGGCCGACCAGGAAAAATGACTACAAGAAACACAAAACAACTACAAAGATATCCAAAAAGACCACAACACAACCACAAGGACAAAATAACAAAAAAGGACAGTAAATTACCCAAAAGAGACACAAAATTACTACAAAAGATGAAAGATGAAAAACAAAAACAGCAAAAAGGCAAAACCACCACAAAGTCAGGGCCCTGCTCCTATGTAAGACAGGTGGTGGGGCCCTCTGCATATCAGTGCCCAGGGGGCCCATTATCTCATAATCTGCCCATGGCAGTGACAGCCCTAGTTCAAACTGTACTCAAAAATTTTTGACCTAAAAACCAGCAATTAATTATAAAAGGTGGCAAGGAAGGGAAATCTGGAGAAGGCACAGGCTGTGATGCCCCATTGCTTATGATGAGTGAGAACTTTGTCTACTTTGGTGTCATCTAGTGGCCTGAATTTGTAAATACTTGTAAGGTTGGTCTGAAAAGCAATAGGCAGAGAACTGATGACTGGTTTGGCCATAAGGGGACATTGATACTGTCACAACATGCACATTGTTATTCATTATACTGTTTTTGAATTTTGTTAAAGGGACATTAGGTCAGTTGTATTTATGAGAACTTAACAAGGACCAATAAAATGTCTTCTGCTACTCTTCTTATCCATGGAGAATGAGGGAAAAGCTACAACAAGAATGCAATCCAAAACGCTCAGTTAAACAGATGGCTGTAGATCTGAATACATATCAGTTTCTGTTCTCATTTAAAAGGAGCAGCAGCATATTAATTTTCAGTATCACCTCATTCACAGTTACTTGACATCCTGCTCACATAAAATAGTTTCTAATTATGTTAACAGTCTGAATAAAGAATGAATTCCAACATTTACTGCTGCTATTGTGAAATGATCTGAGGGCAAAAATGATGTAAGACCAAAAATGCTGTTAAAGTTTTGTTTTTTGTTAACCTTTTTGCTTTGCTTGACAGATGGCATGATTCTCAGGTGATTTAAATCAAGTCAAATAGGACACTGAACCAAAATGACCCTGACTATGTCACTTTGACTTGTATTTGCACAAGGTGGTGAATCAGAGTACCACTCAGCCATTTGTGTGGACACAGAACTAGACTAAACCATGGTTCATTGTTCAAAAAGTATGCGGTAATAATAATTAAAATATTTAGTACTTTGCAGGTTATGTCACTTTGAACGTACACTATTTCTCCTAAAATACACAGGAGCTAATCTTTTTTCCCCATGAATTAGTACTAGAATGTCCAAGTAATATTAATGTATGAACCCTAACCTACCTGTCTTCACATTAGTTCAGCTAGGTTTTATTTCGGCTCAAACAATTAACATAAATTTACCTCAAACAGTCAATGCAGCATAAGACAAGTGCTCTGAAGCCATTATATTTTATTATTATTACGACCAGTGTTGTGCACATTTAACATGTAAAACTGTTAACCACAAAACTGGATATTAAAACATAACACTTTTCCCTATCCATGTTTCAAAGATGTAGACCGTTAACTCAGAAACCCAGTTTATTTGACCTGATTTTAGGGTGGCATTCATCCCAAATCTTTGCTGAGTCGGACAGCCGGATGCAGCTCAACTTATTTCATCTGGCATGCATGCTGAGTTTGGCCCAATGCTGGGCCAGGTCATTTTGGCTACCTGGATCCTGTTAACTTTTGAGCCCATAATTAATTTAAGAAGGTATGATATCACAGAAAAATAACTTGAAATCAAATATAATATCAGTAAAAACCTAGTAGGAGTATTATATATTTTAACATTTGATCCTGATGAGTCGTTATTTTTGATCTGCTGGTTGTACTTTGCTTGCCATCAGATCACATAAAGGCTTATCAAGGCAATTAAAACAATATGACGTGGACGATAAAATATGAGCGGAGCAAAGTCCAATACAACGTGGAATCTGTGTGTGTGTGTGTGTGTAGGAAGTCCTATATCCTGTTTAATGTATAAATCACAACTAACTTGAAATCTTTTTCTGTGAACTTCCTTCAGAAGAATCTTGATAAAAATTAGAGTCTGTGGTTTACTGCAGCCAACATTTTCATATGGGGTCTATTTGAGTTATACAAGGGTTGATAAATGGGCCCCAAAGGGTTCATCTACAGAATCCAGGACCCCAATGAGTAAGCCAACTGGAGAATTTGAGCAAAGCCTACATTTCCTCATCTGGCCTCCAAATGTGTAGTATAAAAGAAACTGCCTTAACACTTAATTTACATTTTTAATAACACAAGAATTCTTTGCAGAAATGAGCAGTGACGAAAAAATATTGAAGCGCTCTCAAATCTGAAACAGAGTCACACATCTGGCTCTGATGAGCTACTGGCAAACAGACCTGTTCGTCTGTGGGTAAACCACTGACGTATGGTTTTACTCAGGCCATTAAGTTGAATAATCAGAAATGCATTAAGAGAGGTGTTAGACTGGTCAAATTTCTTGCATTCATTTGAAAATATCACCAAATGTTTCTCATAAATATCATAACAGCATGTAACACCGGCTGTTTTTGTGGTCAACATCATCCTCAACTTCATATGTGTTAAGAAAAAACTGCTGTAGGTAATCAAAAACATACAAAACAACTATAATTTTTGGTGTTGTGATGTAGCATTGTACTACCATACGGGCTTTCAGTCTTACTGGGACACTCCAAGGCAATGGAGCCATTGTAAATGTTATTATTAACACACTGTGACAAGTCAAAAATGTCTGCTGTGAAAAAGGCCTGTAACTTATACTAGGAACTTTTGAAAGACTTTATTTAGAAGAGGAGTGCACTGCGTAATATAGTGTCACTGATAGATTACTGAACAGGCCTATTGGTCACAGGTCCAGAGGCCCAAAATGTCAGAAAACAACCACAAAGAAACACAACACAACTGCACAGACAACCACACAGAAAGAGTGACCCAAACAGCTACAAAAGTTACAAAACAACCACAAGAAGACACAAAATGACTACAAAAATACAAAAGAAAGCACAAAGATACACAAAATGACCACAGAGATACAAAAAAGACACAAAATGATGTCAAAGAGACACAAATTTACCTCAGAGAGACACAATCAATCACTAAAAGGACACAACCATCACAAAAAAGATGCATAACAATTACAACGACATGCACAACCACCACAAAGTCTGTGTGTCTTACTTCCAGGGGCCCATTGTCTCATAATCTGTCCATGTTTATACTGTATGTGTATCATATTCACACAGTGTTCACACAAACTCACAATTTTTCTGTGTTCTCAGACTTTTATACAGTATTTTACTTTGCCAATATACTGTACATATCAATATCAATATGCAAAATTTGGTGGTAACATTTACTGTATGATAAGAATTTCTCAAGGCAGAAAATCATGGTTGGCATTTACATTATTTGTATTCTGCAAAATATATGAGAAATATATAAAGTCTCAAACAATTCTCTCTTTTTACTTTGAAAAACATGATCCGACCCTAACAAAATGATTCCTTGTGACTTTATTCAATGTAATGTTAATGGCTAATGCAAGAGTATGTATAAAGAGCTTATATATGAACTCATTTTGAAGCTTTGATTTCAATGTAACTTCTAAATTGTGATGTCAATCATCCTCTATACCCCATTTAATGATCTTTTACCCATGATTGTCATGGCACTATGTAAATAATGTGTCTTTGAGCCATAAAATGAAGATGATAGTTAGAAGCCACATAGATACCAAATGATGAGTGCTGTCCGAGCCTGTGCCACACAAGGTCCTGTGTACTCAAAGCTGAATTTAATCTAACAAAGCACACAACTGTCTCTATGACTCCTGAGCTCCGGCTTGTGATAGTCATCACTGATACTTTCATTAATTGTAGATTTGTTCAGGAACACGTTACAAAATCACGTCATCTGATACAGTAAAGACCTACAGCATTGTCCAAACATCGTTTTTGTGGAGGACAAGGTTGAATAAAATCTCGTTTTAAGATCTGCAGTGTCTCAGTTAATGATGTTTAAATGCTGTACCACTTGGTCTTAAGGTCTTTACATGGAAATACCATCAAAATAGTCTACCATGTAAATTCGTAAGTGCATCATGCTTGTGTACACTAATGCAGAGTGGAGGAAAGCCAAAGAAATGAATAAATTAATACATAAATAAAAGTTTGAAAAAATCCAATGAATTTTTAAAAATAATAACATAGTATTATAATAGTAATATATCCTAATAAAGCCAAAATAATAGATATGTGCTTTTTTTAATTAAAGGTTTTTCAGAGAAACACTGTTGTTTTGCTTTTACTCTACTAGAAATGAAAAAAATAATACTAATATGATAATCCTCATTCGACAAAAACATATCCCTGGTTTATGAAATGTTCAGAAATCAGACTGCTGTTTGGCATTACGTGATGGCTGGTCTGAGAGGAATTCCCCGACTAAACCCTGCCTGGACTAACTTTTGCCCGTTTTACCTTTGCCCTAGTAACATGACTGTCGCTGACGTCAACGTGCTGCGCTACGTCTCGCGATAATTATAGAATATAAATACAGCTGCTGTCGCTTGAGGAGTTTCAGTTAACTCATTTACAGTTTGGGGACGTGTTCAACTACCGGTGAGTCTTTACTTGTATCTCTTTAAAGTTACTTTTTATCAGCGCCGCAACTACAGTCCAGCTGTTTCCGCTACAAATATACGGGACGTATTAGTATAATTGTATAATTATGCTACAGTATAATAACGAAAGACTACTGTATCCTGGAAGTAGTGTATGAGTCCATGTTCGGATGTCATAAGGAAAAAGTCGACGTTATTTTATGAACAGACGTTAATACTGTGTCTTATCTCTCTACAGGTTTTGTTTCAACAGATATGGCAGCAGCTGCAGTTATGTCAAACCAGGTGAGTTTACTAGATAGCAATTCACTCTAAGCTAACGTGGCTTATTTAGCTTATTCTGCTCGTTTTTGTTGGCATTGGTTGGAAAAAAAAAGGCTGTTTTTGAGCTTTAAAAGCCAAGAAACAAAGCTAGAAAGTAATTCATCACACTCAGTGTGAAGAAAACAAGTTTTAGCGTGTAATACTACAATACTGCATTTAAAAGTCTGAATTTCAGCACTGTAAATAATGTGTTTTCTTTGTTTTTTCTTACAGAATGTGGTGGAGAGGGTGACCAGCCTTCCTCTGGTCAGCTCCACCTATGACATGGTGTCCAGCGTGTACACCAACACCAAGGACACCCACCCTTACATCAGGACCGTGTGTGAGGCCGCCGAGCAAGGAGTCCGCACCTTCACCTCTGTGGCCCTCACCACTGCGTCACCCATCATTGACAAGCTGGAGCCTCAGAGTAAGACCCCTGATGTAACCTGCTAAATTTTATGTAGATGTGGCTTCGGAGTTCACAGGATGTCAAAACAAAACCAATAAACTAAAACTAACTACATGCTGACTAGCTGAGTCACACAGAGCTTGAAACAGGAAGTTCGAGTCATGCTACTGGCTCTTACTCATTTTGGTCTTTCACCCAGTTTTTCTGTTTACTCAATCACCCTGATTAAGCCACAGAATCTGATGTACAATTCTTTCACTAAAGAAACATTTACTCACTTTTCTCCCTGGTATGTTCTGCAAAAAAAAAAAAGTACTTATTTAGATCTTTGATTTTGCTTGCCTTATTAAAGTTATTTATCATTATTTTTGCCTAGTTGCCATTGCCAATGACCTGGCCTGTAAAGGTTTGGACAAGATTGAGAAAACGTTGCCGATTCTCCACCAGCCATCTGAGCAGGTACGTACTGGATTATTGAGCAATGGAGCTGGGACAATTACACTGTATCAAAGGTCAGAGCACTTATAATCAAGCCAAACTGCACAATGCTGTAACCGACAATGGATGTGCGATCATCTTCTGAGGGCTCGGTCATCACCTACGTCTTGTCTTTTTTTAACTGCTGTATCCCTACCTACAGCTGTCATTTTATTTGCTGATGATTTTGTCCCTGCGCAGATTGTCTCCAGTGCCAAGGATGTGGTAACCACGGCTAAAGATGTCTACTTTGGCACAGTGTCTGGCGCCAAGGACACGGTGTCGGACACTCTGACCAGCGTTGTGGAAAAGACTCGGGGTGCAGTGCAGGAGGGGATGGACAAGACCAGGGCTGTTGTGAGCGGGAGTGTCAGCACAGTGCTGGAGAGCAGAGTGGCTCGGCTCGTCAGCAGCGGAGTGGACACGGCCCTCAGCACCTCTGAGAGTCTGGTGGAGCAGTATCTGCCTCTGACAGAGGACGAGCTGGGTGAGTGGGGTCAAAACTACCAGTTAGACCACCTACATATGTTGCGCAACACAAAAATCCCATTTTATTTACATTTAATTATTACTGGTGTGGTGAAAGCTCAAACAATATTTTGTAATATTTATTTTAGCTTGCTTTTTTTTTTGCTTCAAATGATGTTTAAATGACTAAAGCTAACAAGAAAGGAAGAAAGGTCAGTGAGATTAGGCTTGTTTTTCTGTAAAAAGCTGTATCAAGGGTCAGTGATTAACAGGCAGCTCAAGTATGTTGTTAACGATGGATTTGCACAGTTTCCAGGAAAACAGGATTTAACAGATTATGCTCTTCTCCTTCATTAAAGGAGTCTTTGTTTAGAGTGAACTGTTGCATGCAGAACTTAATCACAAACAATCCTGTACACTGTTAGTTTAAATGGATCCGTTTTAAGGCGTTGACCAGTGAAAGTCCATTTGCCATGGATTTAACCCCTCCAGCTACTTTAACATTTAAAACTACAAGCAATGTGGAGCAGGCGTCTTCTCCATCCTCTTATTATATCAAAGTAAAAACACCAAGCACCCCTCAAACCTTACGAAAATTAATCAGGATTAAGTATAAAAGCATCAACAGAATCGTAACGAAACTCAAGGTAATCAGATGTTCATCCTCATTTTTAATGTGACTTTTCATGTTTCCTTCCCTATATCAGAGCTGGAGGCAAAAACTGTGAAAGGCTTTGACAACAAGGAGCCCAGCTACTATGTCCGCCTGGGTTCCCTCTCCACCAAACTCCGAAAGCGGGCGTACACCAGGGCTGTAGCCAAAATCCAAGATGGAAAGCAGCGAAGCGTGGAATTCATTTCTGAGCTGAACTCCACTGTTGACCTGGTGGGTCTACTTTTTCAAGAATTAGTAGCATTTAACAGAACTTTGGACAAGCTTACAAGCTACAACAAGGATTATTGCCATAGACTCTGGTTCTTAACATGACATGGGGACAAACTTTAACAACTACATGTTAGTAACCCAAGAAGCAAAAGGTTTATTCGTATTTAGCCCTAAAGTGGATTATAAAAAGCATATGATTTCCTTTACTTCTCATCATGGACAGATAACATTTAGTGTTTGTTTTTCCAGATTGAATATGGCAGAAAGAATATTGATGGCGCTAACCGGATGGTAAATGACAAGCTGAACTCCCTGGTGGCGTGGAAGTCCAGCGGTCCAAACCAGGAGAATGGTCACGAGGCAGAGGTAAGAAAATGACAACGCAAATATGCTACGAGACAGAGGTGTGGACTCCAGTCACTGATGACTTTAGACTCAACTACACAAAATCCAAAAAGCCTTGCACCTTCAGGTGGACTTTAATACCAACAAACTGCTACTTCACTTGGACTTGAAAATAGACGATACCTTCCAACAAGCCCAAAGACTTGACGGTTCTTCAGTTTAAAAGTTTGTCGGTTTATTAACATCTGCTCATCCCTCCCACTCAGGCCATCGAGTCTCGCACCTTGACCCTGGCGCGTTCCCTCACCCAGCAGCTCCAGACCACTTGTCTGGTCCTCGTCTCCAGCCTGCAGGGCCTCCCTAACCACATCCAGCAGGAGGCGCTGTCCCTCAGCCACTCCGCCACTCAGGTCTACACCAACTTCAGCAAGGCTAACACACTGAGAGATCTCCCAGACAGCGTGCTGACCGGCAGCAGAGTCCAGCTGGGCAAGATGAAAGATTCCCTAGACAACGTCATGGATTATCTGGTCAACAACACGCCGCTCAACTGGCTGGTCGGTCCTTTCTACCCCCGCATGGAACCAGAGCCCACTTGCAAACGGGCCTCTGTCAGCAGAACCAGAGCCAGGTCCTCCAGCTCTCCCTCTG
The DNA here is from genome assembly GCF_008729295.1 of Plectropomus leopardus. Taxonomy (NCBI): domain Eukaryota; kingdom Metazoa; phylum Chordata; class Actinopteri; order Perciformes; family Serranidae; genus Plectropomus; species Plectropomus leopardus. Next base: position 9,120,535 of record NC_056485.1, on the reverse strand, counting down.
CGCACTCACATCGAGAGGAGCCCATGGAAGTCGAGATGGAGTCACTACATTCAAAGCAGCAGCAGTGATACGTTACGGCTCTACGCTCTGAGTTTCAATTCATATATTCTAACAGAATTCAAAATCTAATATAGTTATATGTCAAACACAATGCTATTTTATACTTTTTAAAATTTGTATTTCTTGCTGAAATTATTATTTGCTAGCCAACCTGGAATCCTGTGCTTTCTACATAAAGTTTACTGGAATTTATATTTGCATTTACTGTCATTTTTCCCCCCTTCTACATGAAAGATGAATTTGCTTTTATTTCTTAAAAGCTAATATCATTGACTTTTTTTTTACAAAGTCATGACTAATATTTACTACAAAAATGTTATAAGTCAAAACCTAAATGTGGCGAGATCTAAACTGAATCTAAGTGTATGTTACATTTAAGAGCACATTTATCCAGAATAAAATCACATGATCATGTCTGCTGGGATAAAGTTCAAACTCCTCTGTGCTTTGCCACTAGGGCTGCAACGACAGATTATTTTCATTATCTATTAATCAAGAAAGTAATCTAAAGGTTAATCAATTTATCATTCGATTAATCATTAATCAAATCTAAAATATCAGAAAATGGTGAAAAATATTAGCGTTTCCAACAGTCAGATGATTGTCTCAAATCTCTAACTTTGTCCAAAACCCCAAAGATATTCAGTTTACTGTCGAAGAGGAGCAAAAAAATCCCAGAAATATTCACATTAATTCCTTAAAAATTACTCTTAACAGAATAATTCATAATCAAATTAACTGGTGATTAAAAAAATAGTTGACAACTAACCTATCAATTGTGACTAATTTATCTTTTACTGAATTACATTCAAAGTAACAACCAATTTGTATCTCAAACACATATGACTCTATACATTTCATAAGTAATGCTACACTGAGAAAATAATCAAAATAAAATATGTTTTTAAGCCAAACTAAACAAATTAAATTCATTTTGAATCTTCTGATGGGCATTGGTCACTTTTTAATTTTTTAATTTTACAGACTACATTAAAATTATACGGACAATCATGTAGAATCATACAAATAAACTTTATTATATTTTAAAACTCTTTAAGACAAGCAAAGCATAACTGATGCTCTTAGTGGCACATCAGATGTTAAACCCAACTTCTATAAATAGATTTCACGCTATGAAACACTTTCAGATATAATCACAAGATGAGAAAAATCCTGGTCATAGTGGACCTTTACTCAATGCAGGCAGCGACTTCGCCTTGACAGATAATCCACCAGACTCTGAAAATCCAAAATCAATGGCATGTTTCAAATGTTTCACAATATATTTTGAAAAAGGTTTTGGCCAAGCCCCTCATTCTGGAAATGGTATAAATACTCATAAGTCACATTTAAAAAATGAAACTGTCTTACCGTGAGCTTCTGAATCTGGCACCATGCCACATCATCCAGCAAGTCCAAGTTAATCTCATCCTTCGTCTCTTCAGAGAAGCAGACAGTCTGGCAAGGAAGAAAACACATACATATAAGTGTGGCATCCCATAATTCAGGTCCATTTTAACTATTAAACTAAACATCACCCGAAAAAACAAGATGTATATTCTACAAAACTTGAACGACAGCAGTGGGAAAGCTGCCTCCTCAGGTCTGAGGGAGTTTCAGTGCTTTATTCAAATGCTTCAGAGAGCATAGTCCAACAAGGCTTTCTTGCTTTAGAATTAATAATGATAACGAAACATACATAATGAAACAGTGTTGCTTCCTCCAGTGCTGGCACCATGTCACAGATAAAAATCCTACCTGTCCCAGCGCTGTGGTGACAGTGATGTGTGCAGCAGAGCCCACCATTGAACAGTGCAGGTCACCGGCAGAGACGACAGACCTGGGACAGCAAAAAATATGTGTACAGTTCTTTAAATAAAATTCATCTTCATGCATGCATCATCCCCATGTAGATACAACAGCTATACACAATACTTCATATTTTGTTCTAGTGAAGGCAGTAACACACCTGAGTTTGGGTTTGGTCGATCTGGTCTGCTCATTGGTCCTGGTCACGCGGCTTTGAGTTCTTTTCACAGGGGCCGAGGCACCCCTGTAGAAAAATGAGAGCTATGTCAGGGCCACCATCCACCTCATGTAAAATACTTACTTAAAGGGACAGTACACCTGAAAGACGTCTAGAATGTTTTGGTGTGAGTTTCATACTGTTGGAGATATCGGCCATAGAGATGCTCAAAATGCCAAAAAAAGAAAAAATAAATAAAAATACATTTGAAAAATTCAACAGCAATGTCTCTTTCCAGAATCAATACCCAGTTACTCACGATAATCCACAGACCTTGTCATGAGCAGTTTCATGTAGGAAACATTTTCTTTCAACCTAACAACATTATTTTGAGCAACCATGTCATAATTTCTACAAAGGGACGTTTCTGTTGAGATTTTCTTACCACTTTTAGCAACACAAACTGAGTGCAATCTACTTCCATTATATAGGAGAGAAAGCAGACATCTCTATAACCGATATCTCCAAAATCCAAAACTCACACCAAAACAATCTAGGCTGATAAATGGCTCTACGTGTAGGAGATAAAAAATTGGGTTTTTTTGTTTTTTGGGGAGCAAACTGTCCCTTTAACCTCCAATCTTACGTGAGATTTCCAGTGCTGTTGCTGCCGACTAATGTTCTGGTCCTCTTTGTCCCCTTTCCTCCCTAAAAACAGAAAAAAAAAAGCATTTTTTAGATATGTGACATGACTTGTGGATTCCAAAAGTTGATCAGTTTTTAGCAAAAGGACATATAGTAGCATGGAAGATAAAGCAGAAATAGATACGATCCTACGACACAAAACATTTGCTGCTACAGTACTTACCTTGGAGGTCTTGGATGAGGACCTCTGGGCTGGGCTGGGCTGACCCGGTGAAGAATCAGTTGATTTTACTTTAAAAAATAAAAGCACAAAAGATGACTGTTAGAGCAAACACAATAGTATAATTTCAAACACTGAATTTAATGCAGACGCTAAAACTGCTTGTTATAGTCGTGATAAGTTATCGTCACGGTTAAAGAAAGTAATATCACCTCTTTTACTGTGGACCCTCCGGAGGGGCTGCGGCATCTCAAGGGACTCATTCTACAAAAAGACAAAAATAATGCTTTTTATTATATTAATAAAAAGGCACCTGTGGATGGCAGCAGACGCGTCTTAATGAACTCAACTCACCTTCATGGCAATTGACACGTCGCTTGCTGAGACTTCCTCTAACAGAGCAGACAGGAAGAAAATAAACAAGCCATGAATCTCGAAAGCTCCTGAAGGAGCCATGTAACTTAAAAATGAAAAATGGCTCACCGCTTATTAATTCCCCTATGAGCGTTTTTTGAAGAGAAGGTGGCATCTTCATCACCTCCACTTTGAAGACTTTGTCCACCGTCGTCAACATGTTCTCCAATTTGGCGTCTAACTCGTTCATCCGCTCTTGTGCTGTGAGGAAAGACATGTTTACATTAGCACCAAGATGGAGACGAGTTGAGGACATGACTTTTGACCTGCAGGCGCCACCAAACCTTCTTTCTCAAACTGCTGAATGAAGAGAGTCAGTCTGCTCTGTCGCATCTCCCGGCTCAGCTTTTCTTTCATGAGATTATTTCCTCCGTTTCTCGTCCGCTTCAACGGCATTTTGTTGTCTCGTCCTCTCAAAGCTCAGCTCAGTGTGTAGAAATACACACCTGTGAGCGCGCAACGTTTGATTAAAGATCCATGCGCCGAGGCCATCAGGTTCTCTGAGTGCAACGCTGCGTGGCGGAAGGATACAGTTAGCTTCTCATATGAGTAAAGAATGAAATCGTTCAAATCTAGTGCCAATGAAAAGGGGTCTCTAAATCATCCCTGAAAAATGCCTTTTTCAAAGTCATTGTTAACCAGAGTATAGATCAATCCCATTGTAGGCAGGCTTCACGTTCTTAGGGGAAAATAAATGGTCTTAGATATTTTGTATTACACAAGGGAAATAAATAATTTCATATTTTCTATTATAGAAGGAAAAATCAACTGTCTTAAATATTTTTCAATTATTTACGGACAATAAATGGGCTTTAAAAAATCTATTATTTGGGGAAAATAAATGGTCTTAAATGTTTTTCTATTATTGGAGGGAAATTGATGGTCTTAAATATTTTGGTGTTATCTCAGGAAAATTGCCATTCTTCAATATTTTTTTCCATTATTTAAGCAAAATAAAAAGATATTGAATCCTTTTCTATTATTCAGGAAAAATCAGTGGTCTGAAATAGTTTTTCCATTATTTAAGGAAAATAAATTTGCATGTTGTGAGTACACTGTCACGCTGTTTATTAAAGCAAATTTATGTAAATTTTAAATACATAAAAGCAAATTATTTTTCATTTAAAAAAAAAAAGAAGCTTAACTTAGAACTCTACGCAATAAACTCTGGCTGCTATTCTGGTCCTTTTTATTGTTACATTCAACTAAGCCAGTGAGTGTAAATGTGAGATAACACTGTGTTTTTTAATCTTTCCACTGTTGGGACTGTGCTTTTTGAACACTTCATATTTGTTTTGTATTTTCTGTAGTGAATTCAGTGAAATATGAGTATACATTCAAAAATAAAATCAAGGTGGTTCTGTTTTAGATTTGAACCCATTCTCACAATTTATTAAACAGGAAACTATGTAACTTTTAAACATGCAAAAAGTAAATTATTTTTGATTTTTAAAAAAAGAAGAAGTTGGTTTCTTAGCAATAAACTTATGTTCTACAACCGATTTTCTTTTTCTCAAGTGGTTGTAGTCTACTATTAGGTATGACAACTTCCCAGCTTAAAAACACTAAACAACGGACACCACAGAAAAGTGCCCTGTTGTGTTTTTGTCACACAGCTTCAAATATAGTCCTACATGCGCTCACAAAGAAAGGAGGCAAAAACTGCCCTCAGAGAACATTAACATGAAAGCAGAAAATATGAGACTGAAGTTAAAAGGGCCCTGAAGTTGAAGTTCTAGCGGATGACTCTGAACTATCAGACTCCATAAAGGAAATGAACAGTTATGAAGACAATGAGAAAACAATAAGAACATAAGAACAGAGGGAATTTGATGCTGATCTAAACATCAAAATGGAGCTGGGGAGGCATGAAAATACTGACAAACTTAGAGCAAAACAACATAAATCACTGCAGCTTCTTGAACATGTAACAAACACTACAAATTCTTATCAGCACAGGCAAAAAAATGGACACATTTTGTTTTCAATCAGTTAACAAACTCATTTATTGCAGCGCACTAAAGTGTAGACATTCAATTCCTTTCCACAGGACGGTAAGAGATCACTTAATCTATAGTTAAAGAACAGTCTCTTCTGTACATCCTCGGCCATACGGAGGTCAAATTTACAAAGTCAGTACAGAGGGGGGATCCCTTAAGACACGCTAAAAGGGAAAGGAGGGGATTGTTAGTCATACAAATGCTAAACTTGCACCGTCTGCAATGCAAATGTTGATGATACAAAAATAAATAATTGAGAATTTCTTTTTGTTTCGGAGCGAAAACTAATGTCATTCTGAGGCGGTCTCATCTCATCCTCACCCGGGGTTAAGGCAAGGTTTTATCTCTGCAGTGCAAATCGAATAATTCACAATATCATCGCTTCTGTACAAGTCGCTCTCCCAAATCTACCACAGGACGCCCATTTCCCAACAGTCCATCACACTTTGCCGAGCAATTCGTGGAATGTCATGTTGTTAAATTCTGCCTTTCTTAACACATTGTCAGCAGTACTGAAGAAGCCCTTTGCAGTATAAAGCTACCAATATCATCCAAAGCTACAGTTTGTAAACCATAAAAGCAACCTTGTCTGCAAATACCCAATTAAAAAAACAACTTTCTGGTTCACTCTATGCTAGAAGAAGGAATAGCCCCAGTATATCTGAGTTCTAATTTAACTTTACATATTAGCTGAACAAGTATGTTACTTTAAAAAAAATGCAGGAATTAAAAACAGAAGTTGGATTGACTTCTTTGCGCTGAGCCACCGTTCCCTGCAACAGAACTCGTGTCTTGGTTTTAAAGTGTGGAAATCAGTAGTGTTGCATGCCTTCTCACTTCCCACTGATCTATTTGTTGTATAATCTCTCCCTCCAGTCGTCTGCTTTTAATCACACGCAGGCTGTCGCAGACGTCAATAATACTTCTTCAAGACCTGGTTTGATTGCAGGGCATCTGGAATGTTGCAGAATCAATTTTAGTGATTGATAATTAGTGATTGTCCTCAGTCTTCTCCTGTTTACACGTGTGCTTCCAATGCGTATTTACACGGACATATACAATGAAACAAACCTGAACATTCATTAAGACTTGGATCACACAAAATCGAGACTTGTTGCCTCCATAAAAACAATAGGCAACCCTGGCTTCAGATTTTCCCCCTAAAGTAAACAATATGTACAAAAAGGCAGGTGGATTTGAGTTACTGTGTTTTTTTGTTTTTTTAGAAAGTGCACAAGGGAACAGTCGCGATCTGTACATGCTCTCAAACAACTGATCTAATGTCGCGATAGTTAGGGCAGATTTAAGCAGAGTAGGCAAAAGGCTATAAGACGGGGAGGTGACACACACAAACACACAGATATGTCTACACCATAGAGGCAGTCAATACATTCTGTACAGTGATTAAATCATTCTATACACCATCTGTAGAGACACACAACTAGTCCCAAGAGATTCACTGCAGCTTTCCGAGACATTTACAGAAACAGTCCCACCTGTAAGTCGCTGCTTGGAAAACCGATGAAAAGCATTAAAAAAAGCAGACAATGAGGCATCTTCCAAGGCAAGGAGAAGAGGAAGTACCATGTTTGGGCAATTGGAGGTATTTAAATACAAATTTTTTCGCTCACACCCCAGGTTGCCACCTATTCTTCCTTCCTGCTGTCACACAAACAGTCAGGTTTTCCTTCTTTGCCGCAGGTGTTTGTGATCAGATCACAGGGCTGCCAAAGCATTTAAGGCACCACTGGACGCTGGCGCTGGGCGGGCGATCGATGCGGTGCAAAGACTTGAGCTGCTCGGCGCTCAGTTCGTCATAAGCAAGGCGGTACTCCCTGTCGAAGGCCTCTGCAGGGTTACAGTAAAGGAAGGGAAGATTCAGAACGTCAGAAAACAGCAAAAGTAATAGTCTAAAGTTATCACTCTCAACATCTAAGGAAAGCTCCATTTTTAATGAAATGAAAATTTTTAATGAAAAAAATGTGCAAGAGATGAATTCAGAGTTTCACAAATGAAAATGCTGATGCAACTCTGCTTCAAAATGACATGATACAACTGAGGAACACTTTAAGTCTTTTGCATGCAATTTACTCACCTACGTCGATGTTCTCCCTCCCCAAGGCCACCAGTGAGAGGAACAAAATTTCTCTATAGATACTCCTGAGAGAAATACAGCACACAGAAATGAGATAAAAGTGGTGTTCAAATGAACATTACAAGAATATTAATGTCCAAATACTTTGCAGGAAAATCGTGAACCTATTAGAAGACATAAAAAGTGCTCCAAGTAGAGCTGAATCAGATATATGGAGAATAAAGTCTGACCTCTGCCGTTTGACCCCCTCCGGGCGCCGTTTGATCTCTCGGATCAGCAGGTTGATTGGCCCGTAGACGTCGTTGGTCTGGATGTTGCGAACAATAGTGTTGAGGAGGGTGCGAATCTCCTGGTGGTCTGTTGGTGCCAACGTGCCCTTCTTCTCCACTGAAAAACAAAACACAGGCCGCCATCAGAGAACCTGTTATTCTATCCTTTAGAGTAAAGAGCCTCAAGTCTTCTGGCCAAAAGTGACAAAATCATTACATTTTGCCATTTTTTCCCCACATTTTTAAGCTAATTTTAAATCCATAAAACCTTTATAATTAGCTCAATATGCAACCAATATATCTGCACACTTCCTTTATGTATGACATCAAAAATAGTTGTCTTTGTCTCCCTCTACTGGTAGAGAAGGTTAATTACAAATAAAAAAAACAGGGCTATAAAAGTGTTTATTTTTGGCATTTAGGGTTGTCAGCCACTACTATTATAGCTGATACTGGAGTTGTGACACTACGGTCTGATGTGTATCCATGTGCACACTCACACAAAGTCCTCCAGAGCAGGTAGAGGGGGTCTCCATGTTCCTGGTGCAGGTTGATGTTGTCCCACAGGAGCTGGACGTACACCTGCTTACTGTCCTGGGATAGTGACGTCAGGGGCAGCTGCAAAGATAAAACCATTAGTTAAAGAATATATATATATATATATATATATTTTATATATATATTCTTTGGTGTTTCCACTGTGAAAAGTTGTGAATTGTATCTAAATAGATCCAGGGTCTAGGTACCTTTTCATAGGTGTTACTTTGATTCCAAAGGTACTATACTGAAACTTTTTGGCGGAAAAGCTATGGTACACATTAACATGTATGTAAATTGTTTGGGAAAGAATAAAAAGCCATAACAAATGAGAAAGAAAGAATAATGATGGATGACATGTTAAATCTCTTACCTGTACTCCTTTGTTGCAGTGCTCAGAGTTTAGGATGAGACCAGGCAGGTGAGTGGGCAGGTCCAGCCGACGGAAATACCAAACCAGGTTCCAGAAGATGATGGGGTGCTGGCTGAGGAACTTGTGGGTGTAGATAACCTGGTTGAACATGACAGAGTGGTTAAGTAGCTCTGTGGCAGATATTTGCAATAAAGCAGACTGAAATCATGTGAGTACTGTACCTGATCTCCCTCATTCTCCAACAGCGTCTCCAGCTCCTTGCGCAGCACCAATGGGCTGAGGTACGGTACGGACACAGGCTTGGGGTTTGGCCGTTTTGTCCCCATGCCATCCTGACAGCCAAAAAACACCAATTATTTTTAATAAACTACACAAACAGTGGTTTCTGCAAAATGTTAACACAATAGCATTGGTTTGTTAAAATAAGGAGAACTGACCGACACCTCTTGCAGGCTGCAGGGCAGGCTGGTGGTGGAGACACCATGTCCAGGTCTCTGGGAGTAGTCCATGCTCTGCAGAGGGCCGCCAACACTGTTGCTGCGCGTCAGTGACGTCCCACTGCACTTCTGCTGCTTCCCCGCTGCCTGGTGCTCCAGGAGACCCAGGGGGTCCGACTGCGTTGGCTCTGGAATCAGACTTGAAACACACAAGGCACACAAAAGAGGATTCAGGTGGAAGAACCACTACAGTCAGAGGGCTTTCTATACTGCTTTACCACCAAAGTTAGTATGTGGACGCAGGTTTTTCACTGTTAAACCCACTAAATGGTGCATTCCCACTGCCAGTGAACACACCACACAAGTCTGCCTTTCTACTTTTCGTGTGTGTGTGTGTGTGTGTGTGTGTGTGTGTGTGTGTGTGTGTGTGTGTGTGTGTATGTGTGGTCAGTGTCATAGCGCTCCAAAAACATCATGCAGACCATGGCTTTATTGTCAAACTGATTTTACATCTCAAACTTTAGATGTTTCACATGACGTTGTTTAGTATATACCTCCTGTGTGTTCCAGGCAGATTATCTGGAGTTTCTCTCTGTTCCTCTTCAGGGAAAGCCATAAGGTCTGGTGACTTTACGTCAGCTGAGCTGCTGGCTGTGGGCTGGGCACTGGTGCTGTGGATACTGTCTCCTGAGGCACTGGGATTCATGTAGAACCTGAGAGGAAAAAATCACTCAATAGTCAACTTGCATTGTGAAGACGCATCACATATTAAATTCTACAAAAACAGATTCTTACCCGGTCATTGTGCGCAGGTCATGAAACTCAACATGCAGTAAGGGAAGAAAGGCTGTGCGACAGAAAGGACAATTTGTATTCAGATTTGAGTCGTCGGCTGTCCATCCAGCCATTATCTCCTCATCGTACACCAGAGCTTCACAGGAGCGGCACTGGGAGCAGCTGGACATCAGGACCTGACAGCAGAATTACATAAAGCCAGTTAAGAGTTATTTCAATGTTGGCAGTGAAAGCACAGCAGCAGCAAAGGTGTGTGTGCAGTATGTCTGACCTCCAGGGCACAGTTCTGGTAAATGCTTGTGGAAGACGCATGATGCGAGGAGCTTTGCTCAGAGTCTGGGCCCCTGCCTGCTCGTCCTGGAGTTGGATCTGCATATAAAGACAAAAACAAACTTATTTCACTTCAGTTGAAAAGCAATATATATGGGTATTTAGTAGTGTTGTTGATTGATTCATGTTGTAATTTTGAGAGAGATAGAGACTGCCCTCTAAAGGTTAAAACCTGGCTATTGCAATTGAATTCTGCTATTGGTTGATGGGTTCACAGCGTGCATGTTTTTGTTACCAACCAAGCCCCCCATCGCCGCTCTTTCTCCGCCCTCTCACCAATCACCGAGACAGCAGCAAGGCCAAAAAGTTTACAGAGAGGGTCTAATATTTTATACTTTATCATTTTGTAAAAGATAAATAAAAAACACCTCATTAAATTGTTGATACATGAACGGTTAATCTTAAAGCATTGCAAAGTTGTCAGGTGCAGTCTTGAGTTTGGATTGATTTTGTTTTGAGTGTGTGCGGGGGAGCAGAGAGGAGACTGGATGTGTCTTTGCCCTGCCAATTTTTGAGACTTTTTTCACACTCCAGGAGGGAGGCATTCAAACCAAATTGAGGGGTTTAGTTACTCTTTAAGCATATCACTACAAGATGAGTGCTTACGTGTCTGGTGGGTCCCTCGGCCCGTGTCACTGCTGCCGCTGCTGCTGCCCAGGCTGGTGCAGCTCTGGTTGAGACCGTTGGACACCAACCCCGGGATGGCTCCTCTCTCAGGACTCTCATCTACGTCATGTGCAGCCAGCATGTTTTCATCCAGATGAGACGGGAAGCCGCCACCACCCTGAACTTCATCCTGCAGAGTAAAATCAAATGAGATTTCGAGGACTGCTCCAATTCAATTACCCTTTGTGTTTAAGTCTGTTTCATCATAGGAGATGTTGTGATTCTTAATCATGTTCTACTTTTAAAACCTGCCAATGCAATAATTTAACTTTTTCCCTAAGTACGAGTGCCTTGGTTCCTTCCTGTTTTTTCTAAAAATAAAAAAAAAGTTTAAAATATCAAGAATTAATGACTCACCTCGTCATCTGAGTAGGAGTAAGCTGAAGCGACTGCTCCCCACACTTTGCTGGCCACATTTGCCGCCTGTTTCATGCTTGATTTAAGCACATCAATTTTAGGTCCTGACAAGAGTGTGTCCATCTTGATGCCTGAAATGGAGTTAATAACCGAGCCCAACGAGCCTCCCTGGGAGGACTTCACCAGTGCTGTCAGTGAGGATGATCTAGGACCGGGGCTGCCCGCTGTGCTGCCGGGGGTCTTTGTCTTTGCTGCAAAGGTCTTGGAGCGAGTAACAGTGTTGGGGCTGCGTTTGGGTGTATCTCCTGGAGAGCCAGTTGGAGTTTTGACAGGAGGCACGGGGAGGCTGGACCTGCGTTCCAGAGTCTGTTTGGGCTGTGGGGTGTCAGGGGAGTCTCCCTGAGCCTGCTGGAGCTCCATGCTGGAGGACTTCACACCCAGAGGGCTTCTCAGGCTCATGTACATTTCGATCTCTTCAGCCAGGTTGCGGGACACCACAGCTGGCACGGAGCGCGGCGGCTCCTGGCTGCTGACAGACGCCGACTCCTCGCTCTCAGTCACCAAGAGAGAAAGCGGGTCAGCTCCCACCTCCACGTCCTCCCTTTCCAGCCCTCGCAACCCAGAGTCCTCCTCGTTTGTTTCAGTTTGCTTCCTCTCTCGTTTCTCCTTTTGTAACTTCTCCACCTCTTCATCATCTCCCTTCCCTTCTTCTGATGCTCCTGGCCCCTCTTCCTCTTGCAGTTTTACCAGCATCAAGCCCTGATCATCTTCAGGCTCTTCCTCCAGGTCTTTAAAAAGTGACTTGGACACACTATTCGGGGGCGGACTTTGGCCTGAACAGAGCGCTGCAGCCAGGATGCGAGCATCAGCACCCATCTGACTGGCCATGTGGTCCACGCCTTTCTCTAGGAGCATCCCGGCACGCGTTTCAGCGCTGAAGCTACAGCTGCGTTCAGCAAAGGCTTTCTGCCGCTGCTGCTGCGGTGGGTTAGCTCCATCGCCCGTTGGCAGAGAGGCATCATCATCAGGGAGAGACACGTTATCATTCTTGCTGTGTCTTCTGAACAGCTTCCCTGTACCTGCAGAATGAATAGATGTAATAATAGTCGTCTGTTTTTATTAAAACTCAAGTTAAATAGGTTAGTTTAAATAGAAAACAAAACAATCCATTATGACAAATAGTAGAGGTGACAAAATTGCCATCCAAATTTCTGATTGGACTCTAAAACCATTGAAAAGCATTCTTTGATAAAGATTAAATGCCTCATCTTTGTCCTCACCTGTTTCCCTGCCACCGTCAAAGCTCCCTGTGGACAGTTTCACAATACTGGGGACAGGAGAGGACACTTCAACAGGACTGGGTGGCTCTGCTACTGCTACAGCACTGTCCACTGAACCGGCAATGTCACCTCCTGGTTATAAAAGTACAGTGACAACAGAACAATAGCAATGTACAAAGAGGAAATGGGGTTTCTGTGGCACACGCAACCTTTGACTGTGAAACAAGAACTGCATGTGGAATAAAAGTAGCATTTCTTACCATTATGTTGTGCTTTGGAATCGTTTCTCTCTTCAGCGGCGAGGACAGCCGTGTGTGACGGCTCTGTCAGCTCCTGGTGTAACTCATCCTTGGAGCCATAGCCTTGATCAGACTGCCTACCTGTGGATCACAAAAATCACAAAAACCTTGCTATGAAAGCTGTTGAGTTGAAGCCACTGGTATCAGTGCAAGTCCACATCTCAGTAATGGTCAGAGACTCATAAACCTTCAGGTTTTTTAACCCTCTGAAACCTGGATTGACATCAATTTCCTTGTGCTGCATTAAGCTGCCTCTCACAAGAACCTTTGAACTAATTAAGCTAATTGGTTTGATTTCTTTCAAAAAAATGGGGAAAAAGCAATGTGCTACTCGCAAGATATGTCCCACAAATTGCAAGAAATCCATAGATTTAAAAAACTGTTTTTCTTAAAAAGTCAGGGAAAAATGTCCAGAAAACTATATTTCTAATTATCATAAGTATATATGTAATATTTTTCACAAAATTATTTTAATTTTCCTGCACTTTTTCTTGTCTTTGTTTTGTTTTCTTTTTTTACTTTGCTATTGGTTCTGTTTGTTTGTTTTTGGTTTTTGTTTATTTTCAGGTAATTTTCTGGCACTTTTTACTAATTTCTTGCTGATTTTTGGGTCATTTCTTCCTAGGTTGCTTATTGTCTTCTTCCTATGTTTTTAAAAGAAATTAAGGCAATTTGTCCAGGTTTCAAATGGTTAAGCTTTCCACATGCAACCCTCTTAACTTTAGGGGACTGTAGGATACCTGTGCTACAGTGGTTGTCAGCTGTGTCTTCCATGCCGTGGCTGTGGGAAAACAGGTTGTGTTCCTCACCGTTGACCTCACTTGAGCTGTCGGCACTTCCATGACTCAAACGGTCAGAGTCAGTGACTGCAGATTCACCATTTGAAGCAGCTAAAGAAAGAACATGTTCAGAAAAAAAGTGAAACAAGGAAATGGATAGCGTTAGATGAACTTATTTTGACACAACATTTTTGTCCTAACAAAGTGTAAATTTAATCCCACCTGTCGTACTAAGTCTGGGTCCTGTCTTGGATGACGTTCGGTCTAGAGCTTGCTTAAACTGGGCCACTCCACGCAGCACATTACGCAGCTTTGTCCACATGAAGAGGCCACTGCGGTTCCTGCTCGGCCACGGGCTCTCTAGGACGGCCTGCGGAGGGACCAGACTGAAGGATGAGGACATGTGGAGGTAGACTGAATGTCTTCAAATTATTGATGTTGTGGCTTAAAGGGGACCTATTACAGTCATTTTTAGGTTCATAATTGTATTTTGGGTTTCTACAAGAACATGTTTCCATGCTTTAATGTTCAAAAAAGACTATATTTTCCTCACACTGTCTATACTGGAACACCTGTATTCACTGAAACGCAACGTATTAATGCCTGTCTCTTTAAGCCCCCCTCATCCGAAAAAAAGGCCAGCCTGCTTTAATTGGTCAGCACTTCCAGATCTTCCATATCTCAGTGTCTCTGCACCATCACTGCAGCCGGGGGAATGATAAAAAAAAAAATATCTATCAAGAAATATCCCCAATAAAAGTTTCTAAAAACAACAGGACATGTTTCAGCAGTAAAATTACATGTTTCCCTGATGTTAGCATGTAGCTACACAAAGCAGTGTAGGCAACACATAAAGAAATCAGTCCCATTCTGACTTCTTGTATCTAAAGTAGAAAAAAAGATTCTAAACAGAGTATTTAAAGTGGTTTGAAGCTTTCAACAGACACTTACCTCATTATTTAAAACTTGAGCCACTTTAAATATGGACCACCTACATAATAACATTATATATTTTTTTGTTTTTACCACATTTCCTGTACCCCTCAGTTAAAGCCTGTACTGTATCTGTTTTTTGCTCTTTTTTTCCTTGTGTGCTTGTTTTTCACTTGTTTTGTTGTCACTGCAATTCAAAATAAAAAAGGAAAGAAATAGATTGAATAGAAAGGACAAAAAAAATAAATGACAAAAAAAATTGAAAAGCAAAATAGGTCCCCTTTGAGGTTGTAGTGTTTTCAGTCATTTGAGCTAAATTAGAGAAATGCTTTCGCAGTTTAAAAGACTCTATATGACCTTGTTGTAGTATCCATATGTGATGGCGTTCGGATGTACTCCGGCTTTCTTCATCTCAACCAGGACTCGCACAGCCATGACAGGAAGACCCCACACACCACAGAGCTGCATCACCACTCTGTAACACACCTGAAAGCCGGACAGATAAAAACATGAAAAAAGGGCACAAATAATAATAAAAATAACTCATTATTACATATATAGACATACGAAAACCTTTAGTAAAAGCATTTAAATATGAGTAAAATCTCACCTCATCCAGCACCTCCACCTCAGTGGTTCTCATCTTCAGCAGCACGTTGTACGCCTGCTGCATGGCACGGCTTTTCGACTTGGAAAGTCTCACGGCTGCTGGCAGGCAGATGAACCACAGACTGTAGCAGTGACTGAACAGACAGCGCGCCCACAGCGGAGGGTTGGAGTAGAAACGCTTGGCCATCTTGTATGCTAGCTTGATCTCCTGTTGGATCAGGTGCACATTGAAAGCATGAATGGTTTGAGAGCTGATAAGGACAGGGGATTGAGAGTCAAGTTAATTTTTATAGCAAATTTCATACAACAGGCGTAGACTCCATGTGCTTAAGATAAAAATAACATCACACATCACAAAATAATACAAGATAAAATGATGTAAGATGTGAAACATATATCAAAAGAAATATTTAAAATCATTAAATAAAACATATAAAATGAGACAGTAGGACACAAAAAGGGTTTGATAAACTTCTTCTGCTGTGAGTGATTATGTGTACACACCTGCTTCGTCCTCTTAGCCAGTAGAGCAGGGCTGCTGGACAGACTGGCCCCTGCTGCTCTGCTGCTGAGTGCTGGCCGTAACTCCCTGGGACGGTCAAACAGCTCCATACGCAGCCTGGGGAAACTTTTATAGCTGGAGGAAGAGAAAAAGAATTGTTTTAAGGTCACGTGACTCAGGGTTTTTCTGTTTTGTTATCTATCTTTTTCTGTCTAATCAAGTTTTAATATACTACAGTTAAAAGACATACGTGTATTTGGGGGTAGGTTCAGTTCCATCGTCAACTGGAGGTTCAGGGGGCATGACGAAGACAGTGTGCTCGCTCTTCTGAGACTCATCCAGCTCCAATAGTTTTGTGTCCTCAGATGACTCTCCTTCAACCTGCAGTGAGGACTCAGAGCTTTAGTGACAGTGACATCTATAACTTTTACAAAAATCACACTCTGCAGGTCATATCCTGTCTGATGGCAGAAAGTAAACAACTACACGCATATTACAATCCGTTATGCTTCTTAAATTAGGCAGGGACACATGCTGATTTGATTGTGGTTAGGATTCAAGGATAGAAGAAAAGAAGCAAATGCCCATCCCCTTGGTGAAAACATTTAGAAAAAGGTTAATTTGTTTACCTTTTAATGTTTGACACAAACATAAAAAAACAAGGAGCAAGGAAATGTGATTACAGTGAAGCCCCATATTACCTTGGTGCCCTTGTCGGCGATTTTATCAGAGGGAAAAAGCTGCAAGAAGAGGAAAGAGAGCAAAGGGACCAGAATGAATCAGAGGAAATTTTGGCTTCCTTATTCTCCCAGTGGACGAATGTTATTTTGCCAATAAAACATAAAACAAAGGCCCACTTGTAGAGGGAAACCTCCGGTGGAAGAAGAAAAACAAAACACCATAAAACCGGTGTAGATGTCTGAAACCGGCCTGACGCTGGGCTGGTAATCACCTTCTCGACGCAGTCGTCAAAAAAGGCCAGACCAGTGTCCTTGTCACTGACAAAGGTGCACTCCTCAATGAAGCGGATGAATATCTGGGTTTTGGTGAGCTGGGAGTAGAACTTCTGGTGGGTTCGGTCTCTGCTTTTGAGAAACCCTGCAGGAAGCCAAGGAGAGACTGTGCTATCACTTCTTAAATTCAACTAAAACATTTTAAAAATCACATATCCACAATCACTCTCACTTCAGGGAGAAATAAATCAGGTTTCAATGTATTTGTTCCCCTCTTCAACTAACTAATGTATAGCTGTTTTTTCCCCCTTTTTTTCTTTCCCCCCTTATTTTCTTCCCTTTTTCATTATATAATGTACTGATGAACTGCAACATATGGCAATAAATAGTACTAATAAACTCAAGTATATCACAATATATAGTATTGATAAACTGCAGTATATTGCAATATAACGAATAGATAAAATGCAGTATATTGCAATATAATGGCAGTAAGTTCCTATTGTGAATTATGGTGATAACAGAACAAGTGAAAGCAAGAGCAGGGACATGTAAACAGACAGAAGAGATTATATAAAGTGACACAAAGACATATAATAAAAGTGAAGACAGAGTAGAGCATTTAGAAAAAGAGAATTAAACATAAAAAAAGAAATTTAAACCGGGGATAAAACAAGTGTTCAATCTAATGGGTATTCAGAATAAGAGGGAAAAAAACAGAGGTCTAGCAGGAACTGTGTATACAGATGTGTGTGTGTGTGTGTATGTGTGTGTGTAGAGCTATTAAAACAGAAGTGCTCAAATGTACTGTGTTACAAGCCTTTCCCATCACTCCATGTGTATCTAAAATTGATCTCTAACATTGAAGCTAAATGGAGATGAGAACCAATTTCCCAGCAACGGGCATTAGTGAAGTCTTATTATAGCCGATGAGAGAGGTGATTGATTTGTAAAAACACTTAGGCTGAGTGACAGCGGAGAAGCTCCTTGAAAAAGAAATGCCAATAACATTCAACTTTAGGTGAGGCTATTCAAATTGAGGCTGTAAATAATGCATGGGTTACAAAGCCAGAATACACAACGTATCCAGGGTCCATAATATTAAGCTGTGCATGAACAAAACCGTAACCTACATGTCAATGTCTACGGTTTCACACATCATCCACGATTTACATTCACAGCTTAATTTTCATTCCTTTCCTCATTTTGAAAAGCCAGATGACAATATCCTGTTTACCTTGCAGGTCGTAGAGGGAGTCTGCAGCCGTGGCCTTCTCCGAGGGTGCCTGGGTGATGGGTTTGAGGTAGGAGCGGTAGCCCTTCAGGATGGAGGCCATGAAGCGAAGGAAGGCCTCCTGGATTTCCATCTCCAGAGCTGTCTTCTTCTTATGCCAGGTGAAGTCCGCCTCGATGGGGGTCATGTCCACCGCAGAGTTCACTACGGAGTTTTCCTGCGCTGTTTGACGTACTGAAACTAAAACACAAACACACAGTTTTAACAACTGAGTTAAGATCTAATGGTGTTTTTTGGCAAGGTGCTTGCCATGGCAGTACATTGAAAAATAAACACTTTATTAAACTACTGGTGCGATTATTTTAACAACTATTTATCTTTCACTTTCCAATTTCACTGTTTTAAACGCCCTTATTTTCCTTTTTTTTCTTAGCTAACATTTGGTTATAGTTCTATTACCTATTTTCCCCAAACAATATTTTCTTTTCCTCATCATTTGGCCCTCAATGAAGATAACCAAAAATTTCTAAATATTGTTAGCTTGCTAAGTTGAAAGCATCAGTGCAGTGCACAGTGTACCAATGCTTCAAATAACATCCACTGACTTGTATGTTTGTCATATGTTTTTAGTTTTTTTTAGCTCACCACCCAGTAAAACAAATTAAATCTTAAACCTTTAAATCTAATATCTTAAATATAAAAACTGACTTCCTCTATACAAATGTGCTTTCATCTTTCAGCTCATATGTTATATAATACACGGGTGGTGGACAGAATAACATGGACATACAAGGTGATGAAATGTAATGTAATGCAAAAGTATTTTTAGACTGTTATATTTCGGTCTATGGTCTATTTTAGTTTGGCTATGTTTGCACTTAACTAGATTATACACTAACTTTTGTTCCCATTCCCTGTAAATTAATCCTCATCTTTTGAGAGACAATACTTTGAAGGAATTTGTTACAACAGGAGATGAGATGCTGTTTGTACCAGTGGCCAGCTGGTGGTGCAAGTTGCTTAGCGAGTTAATGAGACTCTTGCAGGGCTTCTTTGGGAGGTTCTTCCAGTTGCTGTGTCTCTTTTCGTCAGACCTGCAACACACAAGAATACCACAAAGGCAGTTAGCTGGAAGTAACAGGAGCGCTGCTAAAATAATGTGCTCTTTTGACAATTTAATGCTGCAATATTTGAGATAGTTCAACATCATGCAAGCTAGACATATACAGTCAGAGCAGGCAGTGACATGGTTTCAGTATCAAAACGCAGCATACAGGTAGATCGTGTTGGTGTCCAGATCCACACAGACAACATCTGGCGGGGGGTCGTAAAGGTCGAAGTAGCGGGAGTCCACGCCCACTATGAATGGACAAGGAGCGTTGAGGACGTCGGCTAAAGAAAGCGGGCACAGGGGGATGTAGGGACACTGCCACTGGAAGGGAAAGATCATCTGAGGAGAGGAGAGAGAGGCCCAATTACCACAACCAGACCGATAGTAATTACGAGTTTTACATTACACTTAAACCTTCCTGTATGTTTTAGAAGTCTACAGTTGAGAACAAAAAGAAACCTTTTTTCTTCCTGTAAAATTCTTTTTCCCTCCATAGAATGCCAAACTCCAGAAATAAATTTGGGCAGCTAGGACAAGTTTAAGGGCATAAAATACGACGCTTTTCTTTCTTTATTGTAGCTGATTTATTGCGACACTTCAAGTGCGTTTGGGGGATTTTTGAGGATTGTGACATCCTGTTTATTCAAGGAGAAATGGTTGGCAAATTTTATTCTCATGGAGCTGCAGAGTAAACAACCAAGCTCAGTGAAAAATGAGTCAAAAGTCAAATACTTGGAGGAGTGCTTATATTTTTGTAATATTAAGTACAATGCACTGTAATTGTCAACTTGAGTTACTTTGAGCATTTAATTTGTAATATAATAACAGAGCAGATGTAACAGTAGAGTGGCATGTATTAAATGTATAGCTACAATGGTAAAAAAGCTGCTCAAGATTTGATTAAAATTAAGTGTTCATTATCTCTAATTCACTTTGAGGAGTGAAAGAATAAATACCCAGAAATCCCCAGTATCATCTATAATGCTATTTCACGGTTGAAATAAAGGCATTACTATGACTTCTACAATTGTCTGCATAGTTAAGGTTAAGTCTTGTTCTTGATAAGTTCACTAAACTGAGGGCACTATGAATCCTGATGAAATATCTGCAGAAATGTAAGGGATCTAGATGACATAATGCACGTAGCATTAATCACTTCACTGTTGAACATCCAAAACATGTTTTTCAAAAACCTGTTCCTCTTCTCGCTGCTGGTTTTACTGCGCTCATACCTCACAGCCTTTTACAACTCACTGTTTGTTCCTGTCATCTAATACACGTAAAGCAAGTGAAATTAATAGTCATGCCACTGATGGTCCTACACAGTCCCACACTCATCAAAGTTAAAATGCTCTTTGGAATGCTTTTAAGGCATCTGATCAAATCATTTATGAAAAGTCTTCACTCATATAACTATATCTTTTTTGTGATCTAGTATGCAGAGCAAATGAGGTAGTACTTGATTCATTTAATGTCAGTAATGGAGTTAAACATATTATGTCCACTCTTATTGAACTTCTATAGTGATGTTGCAACAGGCAGTCTTTTTGGTCAGCTCATAATTATTGCTTCTTTGATGCAGATGATTTGGTTATATTTTCCTCCCTGGAGTTGCTTCCTCCCAAAACGAATGATGAAAGGATAATTATACATAAAGGGAGTTATAAGTAGTATTTTCTTAAGTGCTACTTAAGTAAAGATGCTCTTTATGTATGTACTGTATATTGATGTTATTGCTTTAATTCTCAGGGCAACACATCTGTACATATGTCTGAGGGCAGTAAAGTGAAAGTCTGGCTGTTAAAAAGCAGAGAGTGGGTAATAATAATAATGAGCTTAATTTTATTTAAACCGACCCAGTGTTTCATGTTATGGCTGTTTTAATGTTTCAGTCTGATCTTTTTCTACTTAATTTTCTTTGAAGTGAAAATGTAAGCAGATTAAAAACCTGACGCTGCGATCATGTTATACTGCGTCTGAATATATTGGGCTATGGTCCACATGATGGAGCGTACTCACAGCCACCACAGCCTCGGCCACTCCGGTGAGCACAGCGGGCCGCAGTGAGTGCAGCAGGATCTTGCTCTCCAGCAGGACAAAGTGCAGCAGTGTGGCGCAGTTCTCTGAGCCCAGATTCATCAGCAGAGTGCCATAGTCTGCCCCGCTGAAGGGGAGGGAGATGAATGAGGTAATGAGCTCAGGCAGAGCACGGAAAACAAAACAGAAAGCAAGGAAGATGATACATAAAGGATGGAGGGAGTGGGGAAAAAAAGGTTTCTAACTGGGTTTGTAACTAGAGATAGACGTGTTATGTAAGAGAGAAAACTGGTCATTTTAAACTACTCGCATTGTTAAGCTCATAATGGAAAACCTGGATGTACAGCAGTTTCTGATGTCGTTAAGACAAAGTGGCCAGTAAGTTTCACTTGGTCAGTGTTGCCAAGAGTGGACCTGATTAACTGTTCCTAGTTGCTGATGAAGTTTTCCTGTTTACACATTCTGTCGTGTTGTTGGAGACTTTTTCAGAACTCTGATAAGACCATTTAGAGGGAAAAATAAATGTTTTTTCATGCAATGTTTAAGATTTTGTCTAAGCTTTGTAAATCGTAATCACAAAGGCGGCAACAGCAGTGGGTCGCATTAAGTTGAATACAAAAAGCCTGACAATCACCGTTGTTTTTTGGGTTTTCACAGTAACATTTAGGCAGCATGCAGAGGTAGCGAGAAGCCAGCGAGTCACTGCTCGACTTTTTCAAATTAGATGCAAACAAAATGATGCCATGTAAAAGTGGGAAAAGTTTCAAGAAATAATAATGCCCGAAGCTGTTTAGACTTATTTAAACAAGACTGATTGTGTTTTGTTATTTTCTGGAATAATATTTTAATATTATTATATATATTATATTTAATTTTATTCTTTACCCTGCTCAGCTGATTTCCTTTTAGACAAAGTACAGGATATGTACTGAAGGACAGCTACACTCAGCTTGTAATGGAAGCTAAACTCTAAAAATATAAAGAATTGACTGAAAGTGTCACCTCGGGTTTTTGTTTTAACAAAGTACCATTTTGGTGTGAAATGATTAAGTCAGGCATTGCAAAGTTGTACCTGAGGGGTAAGGGTGTACACACAGGCTGGGACAGGATCAGGGTGTCATGTGCCGAGAGCTGAAAGGACACATTTTATAATGTTTATATAAGGAACCATAAAAACAAACTCATACACATGTTAAAGCATCATCTGAATTATTTAAAATGTAAAGGGAAAAAAAATATCACCTGGACCAATATTCTTGGCCTTTGAGGGGAAGGAAATGACACATTGTGCATGAAGTGCGAGATGTGCCTGCAGAGGGAAATAAAATGTGGTCATATATCATATATTCACATTATTTTCAAGCACATGCAGCAACTTAGATTCAACCTCACAAAACATGAGCTTTGAAATGTGGACAGTGCTTAGCATTAACAGAATAATTCACTCTGCAGATGTCCATTTGTGTATCAGTTACTAAATCTTACATTGAAGTCATTCATTTTTCTAAAATGTCTCCATGGTGAACGAGTGAAAATTCTGTATAAATTGAAGTCATAGGGGTCCACATTTAACAACTGCAAAACTCTGACACAACTTGTGCAGTTTAATCTAAGTCTAATTTATCCAGTGTTATGCTCAGTACTTCCAAAACACTTGAATTTCCAACAAAAACGTACTATTCAAAAGTGAACTGAATGTGAAACTTGTGTGATCTCGAAGCAAAAACAGTAATTTTAACTCACTGAAGACGGGAGCTGCTGTTCTACCACTGCCTCCACCAGTTAGTTTGTGTTATTATATGACTGTGGTGTTTTAAAGGGTTCGTTTAAGTCACACAATAACACAAATAAACTAACTGGTCGAGGCAGTGGTAGCTCAGCAGCTCCCAACGTATTAGGTAAGGTAAAATTTGAAGAGAACGTGAGTTTCAACTCAGTTCCCCCGGGAAAGCACTTCTGTTTGGGAAGCACTGAGCATACGACTGGATAAATGAGGATTGAATTATACTGCCCATTTCTAAACATGCATACTGATATAGTTCAGCTGTTAAACGTGTACCCTTGTGACTTCAATTTATCAAGAATCTTCTCTGTGTCTTTGGTTTCTGTGTTCACTTTAGGCAAGCAAAAAAAATCCTTTACAAATTCAAGGTATAACAGGGTGCATAACTGATATAAAAATGGTCATGTTGGGGGCAAAGAATTTCTCCAAATTTTTCCACAAATTCTATTTAAAAACAGGCAGATTCTTACTTTTCAATGGGCAGTGGGTGTGGGCCTGAGACGGAGAGCTTGTAGAGGAACATCAGGAACTTGCGGAAGGACTCAAAGAAAGGCCAGCGGGACAGCAGGCAGATGCATTTATTGGTGTTTACAGGTCGATTGGGGATCATCTTCTTCTCCACTGTGGTGAGCAAGCCCAGCTGGATCTTCTGCTTCTCGCTCAACTGATCCACTGGATATGGCTCGTAGAACTGGATGGCTGATCCGTACACCTGGCACCAGAGACAGACAAATTATGATTAATATTATAATTATTCTAACTTTTTGGCTTCCTAGTCAATTTAACTGTAATGGAAATATTTTTAATGTAAATGTTAAATCTGGGAAAAATCTTTGTTTATTTAAAAAAAAAAAAAGGTTTCTCAACCATAGCCCTTGTTTAATTCTTTCTTTCTTTCTTTCTTTCTTTCTTTTTTCAAAGCCACCCACCTTTTCACCAGAAGAGATGGTTAAGACAAACGTGGAAAAGACAGGCAGAGGGTCACGTGTGTTTGGTGCCCAACACTCGATCTTGGCCCCCATAGGCAGACAGAACAAAGGGACAGATTCTGACAGAGGAAAAGACTCATAGTCGTCCTCTGGGTAACGAAAGATGAGACCTTGAGAACAAAGGGAAAAAACAAAAAAATCATAGTTATATACTCAAGTGTTGTTCTGACCTAATAATAAAGTACTGTTCAACAAAATACTAGAGGCCAACCGATTCTGGATTTTGGCGGCTGATGCCAGTACCAATATTGAGGAGTAAAAAATTAATTTATATGAATACATATATATGTAAAGCAATTATCCCTCTGATATAGTATATCCTTCTGATATGTCTTACGACAAAGATATGTAATGGAGACAGGATATTTGACCCCACTGTCAAAAATGACATTAGTGCACTGATACAGTAAACTTGAATTTGAATTTTAAAATTATTCTAAGCATCTTTTTTTCTATCGTAAATCAACTTTTCATATTATACATGTCAGACAACATATAAGCTGATACTGATATCTCTGTGATGGACTAATATCGGCCTATAAAATCGTCTGACTGATAAATCAGTCGGGCTCTACAAAATACATTAAAAAAAATAAAGTTTACAAAGTATCTCATATTTCCAGACAGGCTACAATTCTGGGGGTTTTTTCTACAGGGATTAAACAAAAGATAGTCAAAGAGACGGGAGAAACTGATTTTTTTTAGTTCTGAAAATAAGTAGTAATCACTGAGTTTACTCTGGTTTCGTTTTCAGTGAATAAGTGTTTAGCTCCTCAGTGTTTGATGAGGTGTCGTTCTGACAAGACACACACGCTCATACAAACAAGCCTGGAGACACACAAATAATGGGCGTGGCAGGAAGTCCCGTTGTCAGAGATGAATAAATAGCCGTCTCACAGGAAAAAGGCCAGCCAAAAAGATAAAGCCAGCATGTGCGTCTGCATGGGTGTGTGTGTACACACATTTATATGAACACTGATTAAACGTGTGTTGCACAGTGAATTGTTCCAAAGGCCATTCAGTCAGTGAAAATGTCACCCAGCCGTTGAGAAATGCCTGCTGTAATAAGCGGTAGTTATCTCCTGCCAGATCAGACACACTGAAGGTGCCGCTCGCTTCAACTTTTAGACAAAAACGTGACAGAGGCTGATTGCGACAGCACACAAAGCTGCAAAAACTTCACTTCATTTTGATATCAACACATCACAACATTTAACAGGACTGTGTGACTTTAGAAAGAATTAATACTATTGAAAGCCTTAAAACCTTAAATCGTTTTCCAAAATTTCAAAGAAAACCAGAGATTTCCTTGCTGTGAATTTCTAACATGGTCAGACAAATACCTGAGTTTTACTCACCAGCTTTGTAACTGATGGAGTTGGACGCAGATACTGATTTCTTGTAACACAGGAACACATTGGAGCCCCACTGAAAGGTTTGAAGCACAGATGTTACACATCTGAACATGAACTAATGATGCACAAGTACTAGTTAAGGAATAAAAATTTACCATGCCGCAGTTAAGGTTCTTGTCCACCTTGCAAAAGGTATGCGGTGGCGTCTCGCCTTTGCTAGTGACAATGACGCAGATGTCTGTCACTGCCAGGGAATTCTGAGGTTGGACGGGTGGCGCGCGGCGTAAGGTGATGAAGATTCGCTGCGAGTTGGCGGAGCTGTTGTTGACATTGGCGCAGCGGCCATACGGTGTGGCCTGGATGACCTCGCAACCGTGGATCAGACGCTCCTTACCCTCATAAAGCACGCTGGTAAACACAACGAACAGGAAGTAAAAATGTCAGTTTGTAAATTAACAATGACGTGAAACTATGTCAAAAAAGTGACAGCAGAGAAAAATAAAGATGTAACCCAGGAGTAAAGATGTCCAGCTGTCTTTATGTGAGTGCAAAAGTAATCAAAATAGTGCAGAAATTAGGATGGCAGATAGCAGAGCAGTGCTAATGCTGGCATTACAGCCACTTATTACAATGCACATACTACAAAAGTCTCATACACTATTGAGTAGCTCAGTGAGAGTGCTGTCCTGGACTCAGTTTGCCTGTCAGGCATGGCTTTCATTTCTTAAACAAGCCTCACTGCCAAAAACACACATAGCTCCCATTCTAATGATGCAACAGTTCAGTTCCCACTGCAAAAAATACGGACATTCAAGTTTGAATACAAATCAGGAGCTTGAAACAGACAGCAAGAGAGAAAGAAGACTGCAAAAAAAGGAAAATCTAGGAATTTCTGTTTGGTGCTCAATGAAAAACACCAACCAACACAACAAAGAGAGAACAGAGAGTCCTCCAAAGCAGAATCACCAAGTTGGAGTTTCCAGGGGGGAAAAAATCACAAAACCTCAAGGAAAAGATGCTTTCTTAGTGCTGTCTAGTTTATATTTTCATCAGCAATGGGCCAACTCATGCTTTCTGACAGTATGCGAGAAACAGAACACAGAGACTTTGAAAAAAACACGTTTTTCACATGTCGAAGTTGTTCTGTTTCAGTCCACCAGTCCGCTAGTTTATGCTAATTTTGTCTGTGCATGGCTCTGTTGCTATGCAGGTGGTACCAAGTAAGTTTACCAATACTTTTTTGCTGAGAATGGCTGGAAATGACACTGATGGGAGCGGTTAGGCTCAAACAAATCAGTAAAGCTGCAGGCTGTAAAACAAAAACAATGAGCTGAAAGATGCTGAAATGCTCCTAAGAGTTGAGGGAAACTGCAGAGTCTGGTGATAATTCATCCATCACTATGAGTGACTCCTTGAGTTGGGTAACCAGCGTTGTTATCAGTACCTGTAATTCAGTATCAGCACACAATTGTAACTTTTTTCAAGACTCAACTTTCTCTATAATGACAAAAAAAAGATGAAGCTGCAGCGGTGATGTGGTAGACTGAAAAAGCCATTTTGCTCCTCTGTGCTTTTCTGATCACACACAAAGCTAATCACCTCATCTGTCTGTCTGCTTGTGTTTGGCCAGCAGTTGATACTGGGCTGTTACAAAAATAATATAGAAAAGAAAATAGACCAGACCATTGTAGTGTTACACAATTTACAATCAGCACATTAAACATACTTATAATTTTTTAAATATCCACATACTAGTGCTAATTGTTTTATTATTACTGTGTTTCTATTTTATGTTTTACATTATTACATACTTTGTGCGGGTAATTATTTCTACTTTGTATAATTTTCTATGCTTTGCATCACAGCGACAGTAAAAAAAAATAAAAAAAACTTTTTCCCCTCAGGTATTCCCTCGGATTTGAGGTGCTGAAGTTGAAGCTGTCGGAGGTCCACGCCTGGCATCCAGGCTGCTGGCGTTCTCACCCTGATGCGCTCACAGCTACCAAAATTTGGTACCAATGGTATCATGAATCAGTACTCCTTAGTATCAACATAACTCAGTCGGTACCCTTAAAAGTATCAAACCCGAGTGACTCCTTGTCATCTGATCCATTGTTAGTATAAAAATAATGATTAATGCTGCTCTAAGTTTTCCCAGCTGTCAGAAAAACGCAAACTCAAGTTTCCATTTAACAGACTTTCCGTTTGCTTTTACCTGAATTATCTGGAAGGAAACTTTTGTGCACTGTAACTGCCATTTAAACACATCAATCCAAATTCAGACTGATTTAGGAAAAAGGCTTTAGAGACAAAAAGCACGAGGCTGAGTGTTGCTCTATGGTGAGGATAATCTCTGCTTGTCCTGTTTTACAGAGAGGATCAGTGTGTGGTCAGCACCACTGACTTTCTTCTTAAAGCTCTGGTTTCCCTTTGAGGCCTCGGTGAGAAGCCCGCCTTCAGTGGGTGATGTGATTCAGACATATTTACCGCCTGACTCATTCAGATCCCAGACAGTAAAGGAAACTTTCATATCAAGATCCTCCTGAATGTAAAAATATGGATTACAGCCAACATATTTTGTGCATTCCCAGTCTCCATTTCCTTATCACTCCTGCTGTGGAGTATTGCACAGCTAAAAGTTGCAGTCAGGAAAGCAATCAGTGTCCAACTGTTTTTCATTTTTTTGCATGACTGCAGGGCTTCTATGGCAGCATGCTCCATGTCCTCCCTTTCCATCTGGACAATGCCACGTGGGAGGCCGAAAGCCGTGATTGCTGCCCTCTTTAAACTAAGACAGACCCCAAAAACACATTTTTTAATCTTGTGCAGGCTACGGTGCAGCCATTGCAGATATAATAGTCCTGAAACAGTCCATTTATTCTGAAAGAATGCAGGACAAACCTAAAGAGGCCAGGAGGACAGCTGCCAGCAAATTCTCATTTAGGCAACAAAAACAGAGTCCTAATGGGCACAGTGAGTCGTGACGCTGTGGAGCCCCGGGCTGGGAATGCTGCCTTCACTGACAGCAGAGGTGGCAGAGGGAAGAATGAATGATTTACAGGTTGCTAGTTTTTCATGAAATCTTTCAGTGGATAGCAGGTGGGACAGAAATCAGCTGATGGTAAGGGGAAGACATCAGTGTTGCAACATGGCCAAAAATATTTACCCACCTTCTGTGCTGCAGCTCAACTAAAACAGAACAGAAAGTGAGCCGTACTATAATGCATTTACTTATGGTATTTTTATTAAAACACATCCTATCATCATAAATAATAGACCGCACAGTCATGAATTTTACATCAGGAATCTCTTAATAATCCCTCAGTTTGTAGCAAAACAGAAAAGAAGCTTGTGAAATCTGTTATTCAGTCTCATTAAAGTGCATGACTGATTAGGCGCTTCAACCAAAGGAAAAAAGCAAACTATAAAGCAGCTTGACAGCAACTGTGAATCCTTGAATGTAAGTTTGCCTCTTTTTTATCCGCCCCATATGTCCGTTTGCATGCTAAGAAGGGTTTCGCAACCTCTTCAAGGAAACGTGACTTGACATATGATCTTCTGTTTATGCTCAGTGCACTGACGGCTGCAGAGTGTCATGAGGGTTTTTGCGTGTTTCTATAGTTTAAAGCTACATTTAGCAGAAAGGAATTGCATTAATTACACGTGAAATTAACCAAATTCATCACAGAACAAGTGGAATACGTGTTGCAATCTTTATACAGCAACTCCGGCTTGAACAGCCTGACTTTGCCGGGCAATCTTTCAGAGATCAGAGTCTCTTGTAACTGGAAACTCCAGTTTGTTAGAGGGAGACACAGAAAGACTTGTAGACAAAGACTAAGGTGTGTGGAGAACCGAAATGCCTCAGGCAGTTGCGTCATCCTTCTCAATAAAGCGTAGTTAACGGACACAAAGCACCAGTGATGAAATGTAGGTAACATTTTTGGCTCCTCTGTGAATTAGTAAGAGCAGGTGTAGCTTTAAGCTTACTGGATCTGATGAAGTGAATCATGATGGTCTCCTCTTGTAAGATAGTAGAAGGTAGCGGGAACACTGTATGAATGGACCGAAGTCAAGAGGTGCGGCTGAGAGTGAGAAGTCCATGATGCAACAGGGGCGAGTGAATCTAGTAGTCAGCATACCTACTTCCTTCCACCTTTGACAAAATGTTTTCTGATGCCATCAGAGTTGAACTGAACACTCTGCTTGTGCTACTTTTGATGAACTCATTTATACCAAAATAGACTTCATATGATTGAGTGGGAAAAACCAAATAATTCAATGTAAAATCAGACATCAAGCATCCCATGCAGCCATAATGGAATGATTCTTTGTTTCAAAATCACATTTTTAGATCTAATCATCTCACGATCGACTACTCACCCCTAATTTACTATTCACACCCATGCTTTTCCTAGAGTGACATTTCAGAATTGCTTGGGTGAAAAGGGCCTCTTAAAAGTCACTAATGATGCATGTTATCAAAAATATTTCTCAAGGTAAAATTCTGTCAATGTGCTTGCAAGCGATAAGCTCTGCTGCCGGACACTTAAAGGATCTTTAATCTTATCTGTAATTGCTCTAGTCGTGTGCTTTATTGTTGACTCAGACCGATCTGCAATTTCATCACTGAAATTTTTGATTTCATAGTAAGTGTTTCAGTAAAACCAGCAACTAATTCAAAGTTCCGGAAAGTTTCAGATTACAAACAGTGACATAAAAAACTGACTTACCCAATGTCAATGAGCGGAGACTTCCCTCGACCCCTCTTGTAGCAGAGAAACAGCTCCGGGCTCTTCAGACTGCCATGATTAAGGTTTGCTGGCTGGCCGCTGTAAGTGGTGTCGATACAAGTGAAGCCCTCGGGCACCGTTTCACCTGCCGACCTGTTAATGACAGCCAAGTCAGTGATGGGTGCTTTGGGCCCGCTGGACTTGGTCTCTGACAGGTCCTGCTCCAGGGGCCTGGACTTGTCTGTCAGCCCGGCCACCACAAAGTAGTCGGTCACACGGTGACCCTTGTCCTCGATCATGGCTGGGCGTACCTGGGAGGAAGAAAACAAAGATATGAGATTAATTTAGAAAGACATTCATATAGCCTGGAGTGAATTTTGTTTGCCTAATAGACAATAATGTACCACATTCGTAGAAATATTCTATTCTCAGCTGTGGTTATACCTCTTGCAAAGCACAGTCTGAGTATTGCTTAACACTTGCCACAGATACTGTATTCAGGCCTGGAGAGCACTGCATGTTAGTGAAAGCTCTTACATGTCACTATGGGACAGTGGGATGGATTGCACACGCAAGCATACACAGAATGTTAAGTAATACCGTGGCAAAGGCAATAAAAGGATCCTTTAAGACTGCTGCGCCACAACGAAGCAAACAAACTGGGGAAACACAAGGAAGGGACTGGATTTGTTGACATTCACAAACACTCTTGTCATTGTATATCACCGCACTGCTCCAGTTGTGTTGAGAGAGTTAAAGCACTGTCCGCTGCAGAGAGCCAAGGGAGAGCTGCCAGGCCCGGAGGAATGCTCAGAAATGCCACAGCGAGCGTAAATCAAGCGGACACCAAAGTCCGTTTTTTTAAGTGACAAAATGTGGGGTTTTTTGTTGTTATTTTTTAATTAAATACTGTATATGAAAGTTATGGATAGTGAAGTAAAGCTTGAGTTTCTGTTTTCTAGTTAAGGTTTGAGTCATGACGTCAATTTTAGCAGTCACTGACTCGGTTGTTGGTTACAGAGCGAAGCAGCTATGTTGTATTTCCAGTGACATTTCTTTCTTGCAAAATAAGAAATACGGTGAGTGTACCAAAAAGGATGCAGTTAAGATACAAAGCAAGAACACAAAAACTAACAGATACAATATTGTGTACTAAAAACTAACCAAAGTAAAATATCACTCATATATACAGGAAATGTCATTTGTTTTTACACAATAATATTGGAAGGCTGATCATTAGGTCGATGTATCAATCTAGATCGATGTACCCTTATGTAAAAATTATTCTTCACTTCTTAAATTTTTCCCTGACAAATACCCCCAATATTGTAATGATAAACTAAAACTAATACTTATACTAATAAAAACTAAACAATTACTGAAACTAAAAGAATAAACAAAACAATAAAAACTAAACTGAAACAAGCCAACCCGCTCTGTAAACGAACTGAAACTGGACTGAATCAAAAACTAAAGTTAAATACAAAATAAAAAAATCAAAACACAAAACATGACAACTGTTTATACATACGTAAACAATAACAGAATGACTTCACATTATTTCTGGCTCTTATCTATGACAAAAGACTAGATAGTTTCTATTAAGTATCCACACAAAATCAAAGTGTCCTTTTAAAGTATGTAATCAGGGAGACAAAGCATATTTTAAAAAACTGCTGCTCATCCTTTATACTCTATATATTATGGTCCAAAAAGAAATCTTTATGTGTTGACAAAAAGCACCTGACTTATCAAGCCTTGTCAAAAACAACAAAGAGCAACTGGTTGTCTAATTAGAAAGAGAAACTTTGAGCAAATACATCCACGTCGCCTTCAAAGGGCTGTTCGGGACCTGCACAAGAAGTTCAGTTTTTCCAGTGGTGAGTCAGCCGGGCAGGAGGGGGAAAAAGAAACCTCTTTGTATGGCAAAACCCCGGACTTCACGATGCAGATTAATACGGCTCATAGTTTCTTTCATTTCTATTCTGCATTTTTGTATAATAACAGTATGTTGCACAAAATGGTGAAGCCACGGTGCAAGAAATTTGAAAGACTAACACAGTTGCTCTGCAGAGAAAATGCATGCTAACATCTACTGGCTGCATTAAAGTGCAGGACATCCGCTGGCCTGTCCTGTGGAAGGAGAGGCAGGAGGCGGACTGACCTGCCTCGGAGCAAATTATTCAGCCACAGTGAGGCAGCAAACAGCTGACACACGTTACACACATTTTCCACACAAAACAGAAATCTTTTGTAGACTTTAAGCCAGCTATTTAGATTTCCATCAACTATACCGCACACACAACAATGGCACGATGTGCGAGACAAGTTGTTAAATTAATGTCTCATTCTTTTGCCCAGTATTTAAACCTTTATCTGATTGAATGATGAATGCGGCAATGCTTTTGATTTAAGAGAGTTGGCATTTTGCCCATGTGAACATGCCAAAATTGATTTGTTTCAAATAAACTGCCAGCTTAACAGTCCAGGTAGCTTTGAAGAGTTGTTGCTGGATATTTGCCCAGAATATGGCCCATTTTTTCCCTTTCCTTTTTCAAACAATGTCGGGAAATCAAAGAGCAAAGAGTGTGTATGTATGAACACCCCAAGCAGCAAAAACAATATCCAAGCAGAGACTGAATGACTTTGTATACACAAAAACAGCAATAAAAGTGCATCAATGAAGATGGGATGGATTATCAGGCTCATTCCCACAATTCTTTCAATAGCGTCAGATGTTTAAGTAATGCAGGATGGAAAAGCTCAGATGGGTATACACTGGATATACAAAACCGGATCAACATTGTGTTTTGCAAGGTCAGTGAGTTCACTTTATTTCAGCATATTCAGGACATTTACTCACTCTAAGGAATGTCACTGAAACTTATTTGTTCTTGTAAATGAATTTCACAAAAGACCCAAATGATTCCAGATGTGCTTTTTTCTCAACACAATGAACAATGTTTGCCGCACTCCTTTGAAAAGCAGGCTGGATCCAGCTCTTCATTTATGATGATGCACAATCCAGAGACACAAAACTGTTTTACTGCACTGTATCCATGGTTACATCTTACTGGTAAAAGCCCTATTCAAAAGCAAAATCCTGTTTTCAGATTATATTTGCTTTATAACAAACCACACTGTTAAAAGTATTCTCACCAAAAGGCTGGCCAGTAAATGTACTCTGATGGTCTTCGTGTGTATGTGAGTTATTAAATGTCTGTTTGTAGCTAAAACAAAACTCTCATATTCCTCACCAAACTGGACAGTTTCCCTACGGTGTGAAAGAGAAACACTCTTAATGAAATCAATAACTGATTCATTCCATTCGTGTATTTGGGTCTTTGTGAGATTTTAAAGGTGGTTGTTAAGAGCAGATGTCTATGCATGGAATATAGTCCAACACTACTGCAATGACAGAAGCCCACAAAAAAGAGCTGAAAGAGCTTCCAGGATGGGGCATGCACCTGTTTCTTACACCTGCACTAATATTTTCTCGGAGCAATATTGTGGATTTCAGTCTCTGGTTCAAATGATAAAGCCACACACATATAAGAGAGTCCAGTATCATATACATTAACAACTGTATTTATAGTATACTGAACTCCATTAAGTTTTTTTTGGCGTTGCTAGGGCAGCAAAACAACTTCATCATTGACATATTATAACCTTTCAAGTTGATAAGGCAAACTTGTTGGCAAATACTGTCTTGTTTACACATGCAGTTGACATGTAGCCACATTAGCATCCATCTGCAAAAATTATAAGGCTTTTTAGCTGCTTAATGCTATTCACTAGGGATGCACGGATTTATCAGCTGAGCAGATAGGTATTGGCTGATAATCACCTTGTTTACTGCCACCATTTAATCAGAAAATACGATGACATTGATGGTAGTGGCCGATGTTTTTCTGTTGTTTCACATCAATTTTGCGCAGGTTAAACAACAGCAGGGCTTGAAACTAACCGCCTCAAATGCTGTTCACGCTGTGAATGTGAAGTCTTTGTGTTTACGTCACTTGATTCCAGCTATCAGTTGTACTTTACTACAAACAAAGTTAGGCGTTAGCTGCCTCCCCCAATTAGTTTAGCACAATTGCCAGCACAGCAGTTAAGGGCAAATATTTTCCTG
This sequence comes from Plectropomus leopardus, assembly GCF_008729295.1. Taxonomy (NCBI): domain Eukaryota; kingdom Metazoa; phylum Chordata; class Actinopteri; order Perciformes; family Serranidae; genus Plectropomus; species Plectropomus leopardus. Next base: position 9,086,642 of record NC_056485.1, on the reverse strand, counting down.
TTGCAAAATACTCATTTTGGTGGTTGTATTTGCATGAGTAACATGAGGTGAAAATTCACTTTATGTTCAGTGTAAACACACTATGAGCCTGCTTCTCCTGTATTAGCAGGTGCGCAGGAAACAAGTAAATGTGAGTGCAGTGTCTCACTTTACAGGAAAAAATGAGCAATTTTAGGTATAATTTCTTCATTGAACATCTCTGTTTTGCAAGAGTCTCTATTTTGCACATTTTAACATTTGTCACAAACATTAGCCTCTACAATTCATCTGCTTTGAAATGTTAATGTTGGTATAAAAACATCAAGGCTGTGAGTCATACAGCTTCCAAACAGCATGAGCTTCACCAGAAACAGTCACAGCAGGGAACAAAGCTATGATAACAGAAAAAAAAGAGAAAAGCCAACACTATCCTGGGCAAGTGGCAGATCTGTTTGGTCCTGATTGGGCTTTGCATGCTGCCCTGTGACTGTCCACCATGCCAGTTAGAGAACATTAACACCGCATCCACTTCCAACCTTATGCTTAATTATATTAACAGGGATTAGATTTCTTTTTACATTAATTGGTAATAACTTGTTTTTTGCAATTAGATCAGTTCTTCCCCTGCAAAAAAACAGTATAATTTGAAATTCCACATTGACCTAGAAACACCTGTTATCTTTCACACTACCCACTGTAGTAAAAACCCCAGCCACAGAACAAACCCATAGCTTTTTTCATAGACAGAAGCATTACTTAAACGTGTGTTTTGCTCACTGCAGTTCTGTCAGTATGAGGACTGTTGTGATTCTGTAGAACACTGCATCACATGGATAGTTTAGTGAATTTAACTGTATTTTGTAGTACTTCTTCTTGTTAGTGGGCTGTTTTAATTATATGGGAATGTGATGTATTGATATTTCAGGGACTTTTCTATGGACACTAAAAATAAATGAAATGCTGACATATTATTTCCTGTTCTCTAGAAAAATGGTGTAGATGGTAGTGAGGATATTCCTGACGTATAATTTCCCTGACATTAAATGTTAGTTTAAAGTTAGACTAGTTGACAGGTCTAAATGCAAGAAAACACTGAGAAAACAGTCAAAGTTGAGCACAATTTAATCTATAAAGTTAAAAATAATGCTCAAAAAAACATTATTATTATAAGAGCCATTTGAAATTGTTAATCACATTTTTCAATAATCAAAACACATATTTTTAATTTTGATTTTTTTCATTTCAAATGCAGATTATCCGACAACAACTCACTAAATAAAAGTTAAAAAATACGGTTTTAAATTTTGAAAACAATATTACCTTAGAAATAAAATCTTTAGGAAACGTGCCTGATTTCAAAACCACATTTTTCACACAATCACAAAGTAAATAGCTTATCCTATGGTTAAAAAAGAAAAACAAATAGTCATCTGGATATGTATAAATATGTTATTTAAAGTGCACATCGAAAAAAATGAAAGAATAGTAAGAAGTATTTCTGCTGCCGAATAGTGAGGGTATCATCACTGTTTAATTATAGACGCAATAATGTGTCTCATTATGGCCCGTTATTGTGGATAGTTTATCTTTAAAAGTACATCTGTCATACTGTATCACTGTGAGTGGATACTGTATCACTTCTATACAGCATACATTTCTCTGCAAGGCCAGCTAGCCCCCGATGTTACGTGTGCACACAACCACGGACACACTCTTAAGGCTGGAACGTATTGTGATAGTCCCCTCTGCCTCCACCACACACACCCCGCCACAACCATACAAATATCTCTTTGTGACAGCCCATGATAGACAAACCAACGGTGCCATGGCAACCGATCCCCAACAATGCCAGGCTGCGCGACCCTGAGCTGCGACTAGTGTTACTCTAGCTGAGGAAATTGATCTCCAAGTCTTTCAAGGGTACATTTAGTATAGCTGACATGTTCTCTGCAGTCTGCTGTCAGCATCAAAGGACGGAGAAAATGAAGTCTGCTGCCTCCGTTTTAGACCTAAAATGGCAGAGAAGGCTTGTTTTATTGTGCACTTTTATGTCTGGTGAGCAAATAAAACATTGTGGCGGTCATAAACGGCAGTGATGTTGACAGTGGATTAGACTAAAAGCTTTAAATCTATTGTAAACAGAAGGGAGCATAACATTTAGGATTGTTTTTTCCGCCCTTCTTGTTCTGCACTTGTGAGAGCATGCAGGGTGGAAAAAAACATATTGAGGAAAACTTTTAAACCTCAAGGCATTAATTGTGCAGCTTCTCGGGTCAAATGGTAAAATGACTGAGTCAATGTGGCAGACGAACTGGTGCATTAAATTTCCAGTGTATTAAGTCTTGTGTTGTAACTCGAGCCCCCGCCTCTAAAGGTTCTGCTCTGCACCTCCCTTACTATGTAAAAACCTGTTCCTCTGTTCCTCCTGAGCCCCGATGATCGAGTGTCAGGCTCTTTGTCTCTGTTGCACTCAGTGAGTCGGGTCACTATGAACCACGACGAAAATACTATGCAGCTTTAGAGGACATGTGTTCTGACTGGTTTCTCTGAAACTGGTTTACGGCTGCCCTGTAGCTATGAATTCTTAAAGCTAATGTGGAGCGAGTCTCCACTTTCAGTTTCAATGTATAATGCACAGAGTGGGCAATGTTTATGCAGTTGACTTTAAAGGGTAGGTTTGTTATTTTCCAAACCTGGACCTGATTTTCCAGTATGTTTGTGTTTAAATGACTAATAGGAACAACATTTTTTAAACTGATCTTATATTATACAAATAATACAGCTGCAGCTGGCACTGGCAAAACAGGCTGCAATGTAACCACTCAGGGTAGGCTCTTACCATCATCTGAAGGCAACTAAAAGTGATCAGTACTTAAGAGAGAAAAGTTGCCAGACACTTGAAATAATAATGTTAGCCAGTCACTGGCAAAAACAAGCTCTTCTAATGGACGTAAATTGAGAGTGGGAATATGCCCTAAACAGTAACGTGCAGCCTCTGCTGTCTGCTGTAGTCTCACTTAACAATTCACAGATTTCAAAAGTTACTGTTCGAATTAGTCACTTAGACACAAAGACGTGGAAAAATAGGCTCCACAAAGAAAAAAAAACTTGCCCATTAAACGTTTGAACTTTACTTCAAAATTCATACCCCCTTTTCTCAGAAATCTTTCAGTCAAGTACAAAGGACACACACAAACTCTTGGAATCAGTGTCACTTCCTATTTCAAGTGAAAACAGTATCTCCGATATCTATTGATGATGAGCGCCATAAATCCAATTAAACCTTCAAGTTCTGTGAACTTTATCTTATATATGTATATATATATATATATATATATATATATATATATTCCAGAGTGCTTACTAAAACTGACATGCCAAATTATAGCATTTCTGAGTATCCCCACATTTTCTGAAAATAACATCATATGGTATAATGAGGTGTCATAAGCCTGGGAATAAAAGAAGTGAAAGCAAAGCAAAACCAGCCCATGGTTCAAACTGTTTTAAGTCCACAATGCAAGAGCAGATTTTTCCATTCAGGCCGTACGATGTGATGTGACCATGTTGAGGGCACTACAGAAGCTTCTACTGGCATTAGGTACAAATTGCTTGAATGGTGGTTTTAAAAAAATCACCTACTGAAAACAAAAAATAATTAGATATTTCAGACAAATAAGGACATTCAAAGCACGATTCTCATTGCCGAATAACCCTTCAACAATTTCTAATAGGTGGAAAAAAGTCTAAAGCCCTACATCCCCGCAGGGACTCAGGACCTCTTGTTAGCCGTTATCGTTAATGGTGGAAAAGAAATTTACAAATACTTGTACAAGATATTATTTAATCATTCAAGCCGCTCTGTGATCTTTCAGAGTCATGCAGGAGAGGGAGACCAATCCAGATTTTTTGAGATAAGTAAACATTTTGCAAGGTGTAATGCAATACAATGAGATGTAATGAATCACCGTCTCCAATACAATGGCCTATTCTTTTTTAAATTTATAACTAGTGGTGCAGGGGGAATATATTACCATTTCAGATTAGCAAACCAAACTGAGAATGTAACATCAGTAAGACTTGTCAGCTGAAGTAACTGTGTGGGACTAACTAGTCCAAATAAGGATTAAAATTAAACCTGTGGTGACTCTTAGTTCTGAAATCCTGAGTGGATCATTGCTGGAGGCCTCTGATTTCCCTGCACTGGAGGTATTGTTTCTCGACAGTGGCAATGGTCTTAACTTGCCTGCAAAATCGTCAAAGGTTGGATATGCAGCCATACAGCTCCTGAGGGCAGAGTAAAACTCAAAAAAACTATACTCCTCATATAGGTGTGCTTAACCTGATGTTTGCTCACATTTAACACTTGTCTGCTGTTAATGGGGTTCATCGAAACAGAGATTTCTCTATTTAAGTAAACAAGAGTGGAACCCCTTACTCCATCCCCCCATGGTCTAGCCCCACAATGATCTCATCCCTTTCACACAAAAGAGCCTGGAGGCTTGTTCCCCAGGGGTGAAAGAGCCTGCCTGCGCGTGTGTGCATGCACAAGTCTATGACTGTTTGTGTGTGTAATGCTGGACAACAGACAGTGCTGTCTGTGTCTGTCTTGGTTATTTCAGCAGGAGCCCTGCCATGCTCATCCACTCACAGACTGACTTAAACAGCAGCTGAACATGACACACACAACTGCCATGTACTGAACCTTGGACGCTGCAAATAAGAATAAGGAAGGAGTGTTCTTAGAGTGTACAGATGCAGTAATAATTATACAAAGGAGTGGGCTGACCTTTGGTTATAAATAGCAAGACAGGCTGATCCTTCACACCAACCCATCTATTGTGATAAGTGTGTGTATATGTGAGCTTCTGTACAAGTGCTACTTTGTCATCAGCATGCAACAGGGCTGCCTAAGTGCACTTAAAACCATCTCCGAAAGCTCAGCCATGACACAACAAACAATCAAAAGCAAAAATCTGCAAAGGAAAAATGTATTTCAGCTGTAATAGCCTCTGACACATTACCCTTTCAGCTCCAAAGGCAGCCGCTGAGCCACCGTGTGTCAGCTTCTGCAACACCAGTGTCAGCCTCAAGTGCCACTCTGTAGCTCTGGGTTTTGCAGGATCTGAAGAGCAAAGTGGCCCTCTCTGCCACCTGTCATCACAGTGTGCTGTAGGTGGTGAGGGCCAGGCTGAGTATAAGGTGCCAATGAGGTGATGAAACCTCTATTTAACAAGGCGACGACCGCAGGAAGAAGAAAAAAAAACGAAACAGTGTTTTTCCCGGTGGAGCCGCATGGGTTTGAGGGGAGATGAGCTCAAATTGAAGCCAGTTGAGTTGCTGTCTGATTGAATTCATATGGTGCAAAGCTACAGTATGTGTGCACATAGTTGGCTGTTGAACTGTGGTCTGCTAATTAATCTCAACAGTGTGCTGTGACTGGGTGGAATGAGCCACTTCAGCCTCCAGTTTACGATACATAAAATAAGTCAAAATGCGGACAAAATATACACTCAGTAAAAGGCAGGGAATATATTTAACTGTTCAATATTTGCTGTTCAGATTGTGTGAGAGGTGGAGCATTCAAAGTTTATCTGCTTTTTGGTTCCAGATAAGCCTGTGCGATAGCCTGGCATTATCATATCCATATGCTGACAACCTCTCTAGATCTGCACGGCCTGCACGAAGCAGAGGACCCGCGGTGAACTCTGTCCCTCACTGATGTTTGTTTAAACCTGGCAGCTGTTTTTTATACAGAGGCAAAACATAAAATCCAATTTCTTTTCGGGACTGACGATAGCCATCAACACGCTTCTCAGAACAGGTATCTGGCTACCAAATTAATCACACAGTAAACGGTTGTTTGTGTTTTTTCTACAGGTCATTTCATTTTATTCCTTTGGACAAAAGCAGTTTCTGTTTGTGTTTCTAATTAAGCAAAATGTCATTTTACTGAAATACTGTCCTGATATCTGCTAAGGGTGACACCACCATTATCACAATATGCACATTATCACACATGTCACAATACAATATTATTGCAGTAGGCTGAGTACTGCCATAACATTTATTAAGATATAGTGCAATGTATTACTTTATTTCAACTGCAAATTATGTCCCCGAATGAAAACTTTGAAAACTTTATCTATTAGATTAAACAGATGTCAGTCTGTTCATCTCACTTCAGTCATTTTATAGCAGCAAAATATATCAAGTGGTCTGAAAAAGCAACTGATCTTATTCTTCAAGTAGGCTACCAAAAGTTACATTTATATTTTCAATATTAGTAAGTCATATAAAAGACTATAATTAGTATATGAATTCTTGTGTTTTGGTCAAAAATATGATTTCTCGATTACCTTTGACGACCGATCTAATCACTTTATCATTGAGTCCAAGTGGACATTTGTGTCATATTTGATATAAAAATAAATAGAAATAAATAAATATATTTATAGATAAATATTTTAATCAATGAACAAATACATTTTCAATTAAAAAAAAAAAAATTGTATTTCTTAATCTATAATAACACTGAAAATAATAACAAGTGCCCATTTAATGCAACCAGAAAATGACTTCACATTGCTTAATAAATTTGTGGATGAAAAAAAAAGCCCGTAAATTTGTTTAGTTTGTTCAAACTATAGAAGCTATTACAAGTAAATATTTGTTTGTTTTTTACGAGATACAACTACTTAAGCACTGTGAAAGACATCCACTAAAGCCTATCACAAAAAACTGATGCAAATGATCTGTTTCCCCTTTTTTTAGTATTTTATCTCTGTAAATCTTTGTCAATCCAGCGGCACTGGATCCTTGTTTAATGTTCTGTCAAGATAACATCAAAGCAGCTGGTGGCAACAGAGACTAATAGCTGAAGCTGAACATTTACACTTTTTCCGCCTGGCTCTCTGTGAGTCAGTAGTTACACTCCGCAAAGACCTCAGTGAGCACGTGGCTGAAGAGCCAGGTGTGCTTTCAGAAGAAAGTGACACATTTTGCTCAAGCGCGTTATAAACTGTTACATACACACCCAACGGCAGCAGGAAGCTTCCCACAACATGAAAAGAGAGTTAGAAAAGAACAGTGGCACTAAATCTAGTCGAATTATGTAAACTGTGCGGTAATTATGACTTTGTAGATTCAAAAACAACCTGGGTAGGTTTAGACGATGAGGGTAGCTGAGCGCAGTGAGGCTCGGCTCAGCAGAAACGTCACAAGACTGCCTCCCTCCTGGAGCGTGACAGGCCGGTGGACAGAGAGCATTCTTTCCACTCTAAGGAGAAGGGAACGAGGCCAAACTCATTGCCCTTACTAACTAGCTGGGTCCATAACGGCTCAGACCCAAGCCTACTGAAAGAAAACGACGGTAACACCGGCACATCAGACCGAAGTACAAGGGTCACAGGAAGGAAATAGGTTACCTGAGAGGGTTTCTGTTAGGCTTACAAGATCCTTGTTGTTGCTCTTTGGCTCGAAACAACTATCTGGAGTTAATATGTCTTAAGACGGGCAAACAGGCAGCTTAACAAGAGGATCATTCAGATCATATTCCCCACATAAAGAAAAAAAAGCTTGTTTGGTACAAACCCCAACATAATAAGATCATCTTTTTTTTATTTTTTTTTTTTCATAGGAGAATGAAAAGCAAAAAGTTACCATTACCACTAAAATCCTGTTTCATATCCCAATCACAGTATCTGTCCAAATAATTGCTTTTTTTTTTTTTTTTTTTTTTTGCATATTGTGCAGCCCTAGTGCTGAGTAATGTTAAAGTGAAGCGACAAGCAATGATTCAGTGAATCTTGAAATGCCTGTCAAAGCGTAGGAGATAAATTGATTTCAAAATATCAGCTGAAGTGAAAGTCCTGAGTATGTTAGCGAGTGTAAACAACTGAACTGTCATTGAAGTAAGAGATAACAGCAGTTGAATGACTTTACTAAAAAGATCTGCACTGATGCATCACAGCAGACATTTCAGAAACAGTCACATTTGTTGCTCTGAGAAACTACTGGCTTTTCTCACACTCGTCAAAATCCAATTTGACTTTTGCCTAGGCAACCAGGTCCTTAAACAGCCCGTTGCTGCTCCCTTGGCCAATCTACTTCCTTTCCTCGGTCAGCTGACAGAGCCTTTGGACACCAGCAGTGGTGACAAAGTGCAAGTTTAATGTACACAAAGCCACAGTGAAGCCATGACCTACTTTATACCTGCTGGCTGTAGCAGTTAGTAGGAGGCAACATTCACTCCACTCCCATTTTCCAGCCGCTGTCAGGCCAAGCCAAGGTCAAGAAAGAGATTTTTCTGCTGCGTTTCCACGTGTCAACGGCTCAGCGCTGATGCAACTCTGCAAAGGCAATTTCCACAATTTACTTCATCCACAAGCTGTGATTATTCTGCTATGATCTGACATTCCTGCTGCCGTCTCAGGTGAAAAAACTAAATTAAAACATGAATGTAATATATGCAATGAATGCAAGAGGAAGTGCCATTCTCTGCTGGAACTTGTGCCACGGCTGTCATAACAGGAACATCACATGCATGCCATGAATCACCAAAACGGTGATGGGAAGCTGGAGCTGGGAGTACTCTGCTGCCCTTAGGGGTTAGACTGCTGCTGGTTGGCAAACATTCAATTGCTGAGGCATAGATATGTGAGAAACCTTGGCAATGCATTCAACGGCATTTGTGCTCACCCAACACTCATCCACAAAACCCAACAGAGGCATCTTACACAGCTCTATGTCCTGGGTTTAGGGTCACACAAATGCAAACATGGCATATTCAGAGAGAAAGATAAAAGCCACATGCCCAAAAGGAAGTCGGGTTAGCAGGACCTTGTCTTGGGGACACTTCTGGGTGTCTTAAATTGCAAAATTCCCCTGCTAAAGTCTTGATTTGCAAATATCTATTTGATTTGAAGCAGGTAATACAGTTTGGCTGAGAGCAGACACCTGCAAGGTTAGACAGGCTCCAGGAGAGCAGCGTCTGATTATCTGGCGTCAAGGAGGGCCCGGGGAGGAGAGAGGAAAAGGAGGTGGGTGTTATATTCCCAACTGTTGCATCCGAACCATAATTAGGTCAAATTTCATGCAGGAAATACACATCAGCGCGGATATAACAAAAGAAATTTCCTCCTGTAATCAGCCCGTGCGGTGATACGTGGCTGTGTCTCTTTCCGCGGTTGGAGAACATACGGTGGAAAGTGTAGGGGCAGCCCGTCGCAGCACAACACCAGGAAAATGTATTTTTACCTTACTTCTACACAACTAAAGCCACCTCTAATAGTTAAACTACTGTTTCTAATTCCCACAACAAACTGCTAAGTCTCAGCTATCTCCGTAGTCAAAAATAAGAGCACTTACCAGCTGTTTACACTGCAGCGAGGGACAATGTTGACATGTAGGCAACTTGCTGTTTTTACCCGCTTGTTATATTCCGTATTTCTTCTTGTGCAAGCTGAAACTGGTTAAAAAACGAGGACGGCACGCAAAAGAGGCACTTGGAAATACTCCTTTGAAACTTTGTTGCTTCGCCACACTTTCATCTGAAGTTGTCGGCGGAGGCAGGCGCCATGTTTGTGTCTGCGCTGATAGTTTTGTTAGTGGGCTTTCTTCCTAAACGTCTCTCTCAGACTGGAACCGCCCAGAGAAGAGGAGAGGCTTCAGTCCCCGCTGCAACTGACAAGAGGGCTGACGCTGGGAGCGCTAACAAGCTAAAACACCTCAAAACCAACCCTTTCCGGCGTGACTTGTCAAAGTAAAACCCTCTAGACGTGTTATTTTTTTAAATTTATTTATTGAACGCTTTAATAGTGTTATAAATGAAATATTTTGTTGATAAATATATACTAAAATGATAATAATTGTTGCTATAATTATTATAACCCATTTTTTCGGATTAAGTTTTTATTCACCTGTTTATTTAACTAACACTAAGTTCTTAAAAATAGTTTTTCAATAAATATATAATAATGATTATTATTATATAACCTAATGTGTTGCAATTTTTAAAAAAAATAGTTATCTATTTTGAATTTTACATACATAAAACACACAAGTATATACTGCTACTGCAACTACAACTAATAACAGCAATGTTGTTATTGTTGTTACTATTTTAACTTCGTGTTGCAGTTTTTGTATTTATTTACTGAACACTCGGGAAATGGTTTGTCAGTAAATACATAACACTTACACATAACACAATTGTTTATATGATAGTTATTGCAAAATTAGTGGCCTACAGTACCATACATTATATAAATATAACTGTTGTAATAACTATTATCAAATATGTGTTTATTGCTGAAGTATTTAAATTTTTCAAGTGTTCAAAGTATAAGTAATAATAATATAAAAATAAATAAACAAAATAATTTTACTGATATATTGGCTACTACATGCACTGTGCCCATATAAGTATTGCAGTGCACATAGCTATGATTTTTTTTTTTTTTTTTTAGTTTTTGTAAATAGTATACATTTGTGGGCAAAGTAAATACTATGACATGTTTTCATCGGGTCATCAGTCATAACTGTCTCTGCAATTCAAGACACACTTCCCACACAACACTTCCCAAATCACCCTTAAATCCGAGAAAGTTGTTTGTAAACATGCTTCATATCTCCCAGTTTATATGGTAATGTATGACATATGAAACCAACGATATAATTCAAAAACATTACTTTTATTTTATTTTCATGGTGCAGCAATTTTACCGGTAAATTCCCCCATTGGAAAAATTAACCTTTTACTGTGAAGGTAAAATCATTTGACTTCCGCTTTCTATGAATCTTTGCTGCTACCTTGTCTCTTGTTTTGCTACATGGGTTTACTGGGCCTCTGACGCCCCCCATCCTAAACCGCGAGAAGTTACATCGATATAAAAACAAGCAACAGGTGCAGTTCAACCAATTGAGACACGAAATGCAAATTGGACTTGGAAAACCGTGTTGTATCCAATATTTGTTAAAGTCACAAGTATAACACATCACACCACTGCAATGATAAGCAAGCCCTTTTATCATGTGACCCCACCCCTTGTAAGCTCTAAGTTTATTTCAGAATGGAGTTAAAACTTTTGTAGTGTCAAGAATCCTAGGAAGAGATCAATGTTTTTTTTTTTTTATTGTTATTTACAATTGTTTAATCCAACATTTAAGAAAATCTGCAACTTTCGCCAGCCTTGCATGGACCCTTTCATGTGTTCACATACCTACAGACATTTAACATGCCGTAAACAACATTGTGTGGTTAGTAGTGCTATGAAAATGTTACAGGTAATAGGAAGACTAGCTTCTCATGGGAACAGCAGACTACATTTTTCTGTTTCCCAACATTTTAATGGATCATCAGAGGCACTTCCACATTGCTATCGTGCACGGACAAAACACTGAAGTTCCTAATTATGTACACACAAGTTTAAAGGAAATGAGAAATACTTTACAATTTTATTAAAGCAGTTCATGTCTTACTATTTTAAATTAAAAAGAACCTCAAACATGGAAAAGTAATTTAGCGAGAGTCAGAAGTAAGTTATTTTACAGTTATGTACAAATATTAGTCACTTCTATTAAAAAGTTAGGGCCGAGAGTTTAAGACAGTCAAGGCTGAAAAGTGGTTTTTATATGAATGTAGTTAACACTTCATGTCATCTATTGGGGAGAATGTGATCAGTTTTGGAAGGCTGTACTCCTGCTTTTTCGGGGGTGAAGGTGTGTCTAGTGTGTCTAAGTCCAGTGAAAAGACCTTGTCTGTGGCTTCCACTGACTTTGCAGGCTCCATCAGCCAGTCACAGTCCAAACCAGACCCTCTGTGATCGGACAGAAGACACTCCGGTGTTCTCTTCCTGCTTTCCATGAAGGTGACATCATCACAGGCCTGCTGGGTCTGACCCAGATGACGTGTGGTCAGTGGAGATTTTGTCGCTGCAGTCTTCAGTGAGGGGATTAGGATCTCATCATCGTCCTCACTCTTCATATCCACCGCTTCGTCGTCGAGGCTCAGTAGACTGTCGCAGCTCGACATTTCGGGGAGTGTTTCGTGGTCGAGGCTGAACTGGACCGCGCTGCTGCCTATGCCGCTCGTGCTGAAGGTGTCCCACAACAGAGTGGATTTAAGCGAGACTCCCTGCTGGCTGACAGGGGGGCTGCTGCGGCTTGTGACAGGAAGGGTGATGCTGCAAGAGACACTCTGGGAGGGAGTTTCAGGATCCAGCAGCACATTGTGCTCATTAATGGGAGTGAGCCGTCCTGTTATGCTGTCGTTTAACTTGGCTAATCGCTCTATTTTCTCAGCTTCATCTTCCTTAACTGCCTTACGCCAGGAGTTCTTCACATCTAGAACTGCAGACAAAAAAAAAAAGAAATACTTCCATTTCAGACTATGTAAAGTTTTGAGGCCACATTTTTTCAGGCTTTAACCATCATGCGATCCTAAATAAGCTCATTCCTTCACGCTTGTCCCACAGTGTGTTTGCACAAAATTCACCAGAATGTGAGGCTGAGAGCAAAAGTGACAAAGCGACTTACTTAAGCTCTCAGGTGTACGTGGCAGCTGCTTTCTCGTAGAGAAGGGATCTCCATGAAGCGTGCAGAGGAGGCCATCCAGGTCCAGACCTTTGACCCTGTCCTCTGTGGGACTGGTTGTGGTTACTGCATCTGCAAACTAACACACATCCAAACTTAAGTCAGTCATAAAATCTAAGCCCAACTCACTATGTGCAACGTGGTCACATCACCCGTCATTCAAGACTTAGGCAACACCCACACCAATAAGGTCTGATTTTAAAACCGTATGTTAACGAAAGTAACCTTCCATATGAACGATTAAGCACCGTTTTAAAAACAATCTAACAAGCCTGAAAACACATATCCCATCATACTTCCTGTACACTGCACATGCTGATCAAAACAGGAAGCAGATTTTCTACTCTGGAGTTGGATGCTTTAGTTAAAGTATACAATGGAGATGGCAGAAAGTAAGACCACAAATGTCTTTGCTTGGACCGAAAGCAAGGTGGCACAATGACTGAAAGTAAGCCGGAGGAGACCATGGCCAAAAGGAAAGGAGTGCCCACACAAGAAGGATAACATTTACAACATGTTTGTAGGCTCAGCTATAATGTTTTGGCTTGACACAGTACAACTGATGAGACTGAATTAGGGTGCAGATATGGGTGTATGCATCATTGTTTCTGCACATGCAGACTAAAACGCCACCCTGAAGTTTTCAGACTAATGTGGTCTCAGCAACAGGTCTCCTTTTTAGTGGCTCCAAAACACCAGAGTAGTGTTGACGCTGGGCATAAACATAGCAATAGTTATGCGTTTTAAAACAAAAACTTAGTGTCAATGTAGCCTTAGAGATAGAATACAACTTTTTTTTTTTTAAATGGTGTAAGAGCTGTTAATTATCTATCATCTAACCAGACAAAGACAGCATGTATATTTCTGAAAAGTATACCTGATCAGCGAGGTTATCACACTCCATGTCCAATATCTGAGTCTTGGTCCTCATGGGAGCCACGTTCTGATGAACACGGGCTGTCTTTCTCACACTGGCCTAAAAAACAAGCACAGCTTTGTTAAATTCAGTTCGTCAGAAGAACTGGTACACACAAACTAAATCCAATAAACAGGAGTTAAACTCAAAGCAGAGTTTTGCTGAAATAATACTAGCCTGAGGTGGCGGTTCTGATTGGACCTTTAGAGGAGGGGATGGGGTGTCAAAAAGCCAGTCAAGAGAGGTATTTGCTTTTGACGATGCTTGAGTGGTGACAATGGGACTCTCGGCCATCTCAGCTGTTGCAGGGCAAGAGCTGTTTCAAAGACAAAAATGATTTGTTATTCAAACACAGTTTGCAGAGTGACGCACAGTCTGTGCACAGTGAAGTCTCATTTCCCCATACTTTCCTCACAATGCAGAAAAGCTCGATTACAGTGAAATAACACAGAGAGCATCTTGATCCAGCCAATGAAAACTCACTATGTAGCCTTGGCACACTGCTCTGCATCTGCCTTCAATTCCACTGTTGAATGTGTGTGTGCAGGTTGGGTAACTTCAAAGTGACGCTTATATTTTAGCAGCTTATAATGTACTGGGTTCCCACTTATTTTCACGGGGAAAAAAAATTCAAAATTTTTCCGTGACTTTTTAAGGACACATAATATTTTTTTCTCTCTCCAAACTGAAGGTGGAGACAGAATGTGAGGTAAAATGATCATAAACGATATGTTCCCGTCAATGCTAATCCAGCTATAATACATAAACACTACAGAAAGTAAATTTGCCATTATGTTACATAACATAAAAGAAAGGTCATCCAGGGAAGATTATTGTAACAATTTTATCACACAACGATTTTTTTACAATTTCCATGAATTCCCAAGGCCTGGAAAATGTGATTGTGAAATTCCATGACTTTTCCAGGTTTTTCATAACCATGGGACTGCTGAATGTATACGAGACTAGCTGCATTATTTCTTGTGACATGCAATGCAGTTTTCTACATTTACTCTTTTACAATGTCTATACAATAACACTACTGAGTTGACTGTGCAAACTTCTATTTAATATTTCATAAACCATGAGGTTGGTACTTAAAGTAATAAAGATTATCTGCTCCGTATCTGTCCGTGGCGATTTCTCTCAATTCGCCGCGGTCATCAGAGAGCATGTATGCTGTAGGGAGGACTTGTGACGGACAGAACACTGCTCAAGACTGCCCAGGTATCTGCCTCCCATCAGATGCCAAAAAACACCAAATAAACTTTAAAACATTTATAAATGTCAACATGAAGCTTACATTTCCCTTATGAGCTGTTCAGACAGATTACATTACCTCTTCAGCTGAGAACTAGGGGGGACAACTTCCTGTGATTTACTCTCTGCGGGCTTCTCCTCTGAAATATTATACGAAGCATGATTAGAAATAAAAACTGCACTGTTGTGAAAAACCCGAATGAATACACAGACTAATATGTTCACGATCAGATTTTGCTCACCAAGAAGCGTTGCAGGGTACTGGAAGAAGACACTACTTTTGTAACTAGCATCAGCTGCCGGTTCGAAAGACAGTGGAGCCATTGGTGAAAGGAAGCCAAGAGCCTAAAACAGAAAATAAATATTAGATTAAGATATGCAACTACTGAGAACATTTTTTACTGTGATTTGGTTTATGATTTCCTCCTTAACGGATAGCAAGAGACAGTAATGTGACGAATTATCTACTTTTCCCCCTTAGTCTGATGGATGGACTGTTCACTCTTCACGACTTGTTTCCTTGTAATTAGGAGTCTAAAAGTCATTGTGGTTTTCACACTACATTACTGACCGGCAACAGGGGATCACAAGATCTTTCTCCAAGATGAATCCCCAACGAGTAAGTCATGTGATGCACGGGTCAAACCACAACCCCCGGATGGGGGGTGGCTCTTAATAAAAAAAAAATAAAAGTAAAAATGTGACAAAGCAGTGTTTCAAGTAAGTTATAAAGGCTAATGACTTAAAGAAACACCATGAGCAATAGTTCAACTTCCACCTTCTCTCTTTGTAAAATTCTCCCTCACAAACACATACACAGTGGAAAGTGCCATTCTTCTGTCCTTAACTTGTCTTGTGCTATACTTGGCTGTAGCTCTACCCAGATATTACACATGATAAATATTTGGAGAGCATCTGTGATGCATTGCCGAGCCTCTTGAATTCAACTTTGAACAGCTCGCACATAGTGCTCAAGGACAGAACGCCTCTGATGTGAAGCTTTTGTCAGTGAGCTCCAAAAACTGTCAGTGAGTGGAAAATCAGGGGCTGAAGACATGTAATATGAACTAGGCATCAAAAAGTACACTGAATGACTATGAGAAGTTAAAAAACTCTAAGGACAACTCACAGGATCTTCATTTAGAAAAGAGACAAGGGGTGTGTCCTTCAAAGTATCCATCCACTTCCTGTCCCACGCAGCCTCCAACTCTCTGATGGTAGTCCTGAGTTCAGGAATTTCTTCTTTGGAAATCCTCTGTCTGGGGAAAAAAAATTAATTACTCAAGGTCATCTAACATTTAGTTGGCAAGCAAATACTACTGAGGCAATTCTTCCCGATGATGACAAATGTTCCATTAACTGTCACAGTTTCCTCACTACGGGTTTATACAGATAGATCTCAGCAAACTAAAAAGCTGCACATTTAAGAAAATCCAAAATTAAAATCTAATGTAATAAAAAAAATGTATATCAACATGAGACAGATTGGAGAAAATGCATCCTGTCATGCGAGTGTGAGTTCATGTATACCTGATGAGATGGAGATTCTGCAGCGCACGGGCCATCTGCTGACATTTCTCCTGCAGGTGCTCGGGACTGAGCTGAGGCTTGGGGGCATGAGAGACCCGACAGCGCTCCTCCCTCAGGAGCTGCAGCGCGTGATTCATTAGCTCCAACACACACAAGAGGTTCAGCTGGCCAGCCTCATACACATTCCCTGAACTCAACTGGAAAACATGCACACACAAACCAATGCTACATTAAGACTCGTCACTGTGATGATTTATTAATTCATATACTGTCTTTCAATGCACGGACAGGTTTGGCATCTCCTGTTGCAGCCATGATTTAAGTCCCTGTCTACTTTACTGTTTCATCTTCATCTATCTTTTTATACAGAGTGTATACACAGTATAGCCAAATTATAACATTTTTGATTTGAGAGTGAGAAAAATATTGTGCGTCAAAACAAATTGCTGGAAGCCTGGGATGGCAGTGAAAAGACAAGCGAAGCTGAAGCTAACAGACTCAAGAATCAAGTAAACAAGAATCGTATGTACAGTTTCTAAGAATAAACACCACATTATCTTCTCTCACCTGATGTGGAAGCTGTTCAATTCTCTCCAGCAGACTGCGAGGAATTTTGAGCCCTCGATCCGTCCCATCCAGGATGTACTGATCTACATCCCCCTTCAAAACGCTCTCCACTGCATGCTGCTCCTCTTTAATAGCCGATAGCATTCCATCGATATCCGACCACAAGGAGCGCACCTTAAGACAACCAAGTGCATCAGTGAGCTAAACACATTTTTGTACCAAAACCTCCCAAAACTCATCTCAATTTTAGAACTTTCCCAGATCTTTGGTAAAATGACAGAGGCACTGATTTTGATTTGATTTAGATGGCATCACGCTTGGCATCAGCACTGTCATAATGTCTTAACACATGGCGCGTACAATTCATGTCTAAGTTTTTTAATCATAATGTGACATACCCTTTTGAGCTTCTCAGCTGGAGTAGCTCCCTCCTGTGTGGAATTAGTGCTGTGACGCCTGAAAGCAGACAAACCGATTGAACAAACTGGAATAACAACATTGAAAGCCAGAAGTACTTACAAAATAAAGTCATACATACTTGAGTAGCTCATCATACTTGGCACCCTCTGCTCTGATGTCCCTCATAGACTTCACCAGGACTCTTCAAAAGAGGGAAACAAAAGAAAACAGCATTATTGAACAGAGCTCCCTTTGCCCTGTGTTCATGCATAAAACACAAACTTCAGTGTAATGTTGCGGTCTGTGCACATTGTTTCAAGAGGTCTTTGTCACAGCAGACAACTGGCATGTGATAGCAGGAAATGCACAGGTGTATTTGATACTGTGGGTGAGCTGGCTCACTGGCTTGGCTTACTGGGACACTTCCTGAAACAGAGCTATTGTTAACAACATTTGTTTCACCTGTGCTTTTCCTGCTATGACAATGTAAAATGTCTGCAACAAGGACACTGATTGCCAACACTTCCAGCAGCTGCCAAATGGCCTCCAGATTTACTGATTGGTGCACAAAAAACAAGTGGCGCTTGGAACAAATGGCCAATTAACAGACAACATCAAGAGCAGTTACAAAAGATTCAAACAGAAATACCTCGGGACAAACTTGCTTTTCGCAGGGCTACAACATAATATTCAGCAAGATAAAAGATAATACAGCCACACAACAAGAATAGACGCAGCAATATTAGAAATAATATGTCTGTAAATATAATGAAAGCAGCAGGCTACAAAGTTAGTACAGGCCAAATTCACAATATTAAATACAGTTTTTTTTTTAAAAAAAAGGAATTGACAAAATAATAAACAGAACTGGCAATGCACATTTAATATGCAACACTACTACTTCTATAATAATATAATAATCTATATCTGTTGTACATATACGAAACATTACAACATATTTAATTTTTGTGAATAGTTTCATCGTCATGAACTGAGGTGATAGTGCTTGATTGGGTATAATGTAATGTAGAAAGCTTCAATCTACTGATGTAAATATGAACAGACATCTGGCCCTGTCCAGCTGCCAAGATGGACGATCAAGGACTTACTGTGCCCGTTTCTGGTACTCGTGAAGAAAACGATCCTGATCCACTCCAGCTTTCAGAAACCTGGTATTGATAAGGTTGAGTCTCTTCACTGCCATGTCCAGGGAGGACGCAGGAATTGCTGCAGCCTCTGGAACCCAACTGTCATCTGACAATGATAAAATTTGTGATTATTTGATAGTCTTTTAAGTGTCAACTCCATGGCAAATCCAATGAAACAAAGTGAAACAGCACCCGGCCAATGTTGTGTCTCTCCATACTTTTGGATTCAAGCTGTAACAAACTACTAGTACTGAAAAAAAGCAAGATTTTAAAACTAGACCTACCTGTTTTAAATGTCTTCATTTCTTGCAACATGACGTGATTTGCCAAATGAAGCATCAAGCTGATAAACTTGGGGCCTCCGGGTGAGAGGAACAAGGATGCTACCACTTTGGATCCTGCATTCGCAGTTTCATCCTACATACAGTTAAAAACAGACAGAAGTGAGTTAGTGGTGACAATTTGTTTATTGTTTACCAGCAGAGTATGACTGTCTTTAAAAGTAGATTTATATCCCTTTTATCTGTAACTGTACAGAGATATCTAAGCTAAGTAAGGTGAGCGTGAGAAGGAAAGGCACAGGAAATTAAGCAACAGAGAAAGATTAGATGGACACAGTTTCCAATTTGTAAGGACCTATATCGGGCATATAATCTGTAAAATATGGACCGATGAAAAAGATGAAAATCATAGTAAAACTCATATTCTTACCATTATTTCTCGCAGCCAAGCGCAGGTAACTTTGCGGAATTCAGCATCAGCCTTATGGTTCAAAACAGGCCAACAGTGCCTAAACCATAATAAATATTTTTCACAATGACTCCTAAGCAATTTTAAATATGAATGGCAGTAGCTGATCATGTCTAAATTAACTTTACCTGTATGCTTCAGTAAATCGTGTTGGGTTGAGTTTCTCCAACAGGAAATTGATGACAATGTAGAAGGCATCCTTGTTTGGTTTGTCGAACATATTCCTGTTGGCCAAAAAAAACAACATTTGGCCTCGTTAGAATAAATCTTAACATCAAGTGTGCTGAGAATAACAACTTCAGAGTAACTTGATGATAGCAGACACATTTGATAATTTTACAGACTTGCTCTTGTGTGATGTCCTGTTTTTTTTTCGTTTTCATTTATTTTAACAATGTTATTTACGTTTAATTTCTTTAATTTTCTTTTATTTGTGGTTTTACTTTTCTTGTTGTTTTTGGTCTATATGTTAGTATTATTTCATATTGACATTTGCGTCCTGCCTTTTGAATTATTTGTCTTCTTGTTTAAATTTTACTCTAAATCTACCCGACTTTCTCGCACATGTCTAGCAGGACAGTTTGGCTTTCTGTGGTTGTATTGCCCTCTGTGTGTCCCATTTCTGCTTTTGCTTTGTTTGTGAAGCACTTTGTAAACTCTATTTAAAATGTGCCATATAAATAAATTTATTATTCTAGAAGTATTAACAAACGCTTACGCGACTTACAACAAAAACTTGGCCAGCCTCGTTAGCTAACATACACTGTATGATGTTGTTATCCACAATAAAAGCAGACTTACGGTCCCAGGTTGATGTGTTTGACGTTTATGCTGGTTTTGCCAGCGATTAACGACACTGCGGTGTCCGGTTTAAGTCCGAGCCCAAGAAGAGCAAACCACAGATATTTCCCATTCTTTTTCTGCATCAATGCCGGGTTCGCCATTACTCCAAAAGGTGGAAGAAGTAGCGTGAGAGTGTCCGGTGGCGACTGGTCAAAGAGCCAGCCTGGCTAACACAGCTAGCCAGCTAGCTTTAGCTGCTAGCTACAAAGTTCACTGGTGGCTAACTTCTGCTAGCTTTCGACGTTGTTTTGAGGTTGACAACATACATTTAACATACTGTTAATAATTTAACAAGCACAGCCGAACAGCAGTCACAGGTTTTATAAGAGTAGGTCCAGATAAGTTTCGGTTGAGTTTACATTTGTTAAACAAAATTTTACAATTTTCAATCAGGAACAGGAAAACGCAACACCCTGAAATCAAACCGCCAATTTTTTCCAATCACCACCCGGATGTTGTTAACAAATACTTCCGGTGACCGACTGCGAACTCACTTCCGCACTACCTATTAACTTATTTATTTATATTTTTTATTAACAGTACATTCAGTGGTCAATACAAAAAATACAAATGAAAATAGTGAGAAAAGTAGGTATAAACCAAACAGAAAACAAGTAAAATACAATAAAATAAATGGACACATGTATACACACAGGGTTTTCCCTGCTTAGTCATATAATAAAGATTTTAATAAATTAATAGTTTTGGTTCGTTTTTATCACATATTTTAAAACTGATATTGTTTGAAGATATATATCTTGCTTTTTTAAAAGTGGTATGTGAAGGCAATATCTTTTTTAAAAAGTTCTGTTTGGAAAATTTAGCTAAAATCAAATTGCTCACTATGGGAAAAAAAAGATTTTTCAATATTAGTAACAAATCCGATTCTTTGAGTGAAATGCTCTTGATATGACTTTGGAGATGCAACTGGAAATCAGGAATGTATCTATAAATAATAGAATGTATTGAATAATATCTGTACGTTTTTAAAAAGCATTGTTGAGCAGCTCATATTTTTAAGGAAGAGTAAATACAGTATCCCGTGTCTCACCATCAAGAGTCTGGTCTGTCCATTTATATTTAGCAGGTGCTACTGTTCTCAGAATAAAGGGTAAGTTTTTAAAATCTAAAATCTATAAACAGCTCATTTTTTTGGAGGGGGGGGTTATTCATTTCCCCCAAGTGACTCATGGAGGCTCAAGGAAAAATGCTTTGAGAAGGGCCCGAAAAATTCGAAAAAAAAGAATTACACCCCAACCAATCTTCTCTTCTGATAAATAACAGTCCCTAAAACAAACTGTTTCTACAGTAACTGTTGTCCCACAAACAAGGGGAGAACATTTACAGGCTTCAGACTTGTTTTAATAGTTAATAAACCACTGGAGTACTACAGCTAGTTATTGCTCTCAGTTGAAGTGAAAATGCCATTTAATTTTAAACAGTGTATTAATATTTCATGCACATATATAAGCCATAATTACATGCATTCACCCTACATTTATCCAATAAATTAGTCAAGAGGCTTTGGAGAGGTGGTGTAACAATAAAAACACAGGCTAAGTATATGCATAGATTTAATTTGTCCTTTTTATTGCAGACCATACAAGTATTTAAGTCTCCACCACAACCAATTATGCAGAACAGAGTGATAGTAAGAAACAAGTGCTCTTTTTTTCTAATTATTCACATCATTGTAGTTCTTTTAAAACCAGCTGGCAACACTCGGCCACCTTTGATGGATCAGACACTGATGAGTACTTGGAAATCTGAGAGTTGACCCCCAGGGAGCGAGCCAGGTCCTGGGCTGTCTGGTCTGAGGCCACAGTGGTTCCCAAGGCCACTAGCAGCCTAAACACAGCCTCCTTGTCTTGTACCGTCTCCAGAGCTCTGCTGGCCACAGAAAGGCACTGGGCCTTGGCCTCTAGATCGGGTTGGCTGTGCAGGCAGCCAGCGTAGTTAAGCACCAGAGTGGCCAGGGCAATGTGGATGTTCTTATTGCACACTGTGGCCAGGTCGGCAGCGCGCGATAGCACCGTTTCACGCTGGGCCATGAGGAGGGCTCGGCCGTGCCTGCCACTAAAGCAGTTACACAGAGTCCGAAGCGCCAGCATCTGGTTGGCAGGACGTCCCTCAGGCCTCATCAGGCTCAGCAGGTGGTTGCACAGCTGGACTCCCTCTGCCTCTCCACAGAGTGTCTCGTTAACCTGCGGGTGGCGCACTGCCAGCCTCATAATGTCCAGGATAGGAAACACGATGTCTAAAGTCCAGGGGGGAAGGAAAGGGTTTGGTTAGTGAACGGTAATGAACTGAGGAACCTTAAATCATGTCCATCTTTCCATTTCTGATAACTACTTAGCAGAAACCATAAAATCAACCCACAAAAATGAATCAGAAATTGGCTTGGAATGCTGTTGTACCTTCAGGCCAGTGAGAGGCCTTCCATAGCAGGTTGATCTCCTGGATGGTCGGCGGAGACATGTGGGAGTTGGGCTCAGAGACGGATGCCAGCAGCCTCTGAAGGCTTTCCAGAATTTCTTCAGAAAGCTTGTGCTCCTGAGGGGCACCTCCATTCAGCTCCTTTACCTTGGCTGGTGAGGACACAACAAATCACTGAGTCAGACACAGTAAGGAAGCTTTAATGAATAAGGGGAAAAATACAGCCCCTGGAAATTTGGTTTAAAATCTTAAGCTTAAAAAGAGAAATACTCGTGACTAAGTATTAAGAATTTAACACTTAAAAAAGTTATTCAGCTTCATTGGGACTGCGGTGGTGTGATCAAATTTTAGACTGTGGAGGCCTGATCAGATACTGTTGACAGCTCTAAAACTACCCACCAACTGTGATCAGATTTGGATTTAAATATTTCTGGATCATATTTTCCTAACCAAACCACTTAAACCAGTGAGAAGAGTATGGTATATAAATAAATAAATACGTAGTTTCTAATATGACATCATCAAAACTATTCATACTCTGGCAGAAAATAATGTTATGTACTTGTAAAATCAGACTAGAAAAGAAATTCTACTTAACAAGCTTAAATGAGGTTTGCAGAGGAATGATATTAATGACCCAACAGAAATGCTATTATCTATATCAAAAAGATACTCCAATCAGCTGGAGACTATAAACTAGTTTCTCCACTTTCAAATCTATTTAAATTGTACTTTTATTTCAACTTGCCATGTATCACCTATTTGACCAATGTGTGGAGTAATGAAATAAATGTCTTTGGACCATTTATTGGTTAGGGTAGTTTAGTTCTTCAGACATATTTGAGTGTCGCATTAAGATCATTTTTTCGGGCTTTCTGCCTTTATTGACAAGACAGTTTTAAGCGTTAGCAACTGAGCTACAGGGCGTCCCTGTGCTTGAATTTTATCTTTTTTTGTGAATAAATTGAACTGACTGGCTGATAGGATCCTATCACTCAGTAAAAAGTTGATAGAGAAAAAAGGTTTTTAGGGCCTTTAAATCATATTATATAGACATAATCTAAGTGTCCAGACACTCAAACTCCATCAACACATTCTAAGAAATGTTTTGTAATTCACAATTCATACATGTAGGTTCAAAGCACATCATCAGACCCATACTTGAAACTCACCAATGATCTGCAAGGAATTGGCCTGCTCAAAGGTCACACCATCGGTCTTGGGGAAGTAGATGTTGGTTGCTGTCTGTCTGAGGGCTGCTGAGGAGTAGGCACCTCCTCCTGCAGAGTAGGAAAGAGTATGATCCAAAGAGTGAAACAGTCAACATTAAAGAAAGGAGAAATGTGTACATTCATCTAACATAGAACAGTTAAACTGATTTGTCCATAATTCAGAGGTTCCATCACTAAGTATCTCACCTGTGAAGGGATCTGCCACACCAACAGGTGCGCTTGGGTTTGGCCCAGACCCGGGGATGTAGCGACCGGAGCCTGTGTGGAGAGATTAAAAAAAAAAAAAAGCTGTGAAAAGACCATCTCTGGTGATGTTCATATTGTGAAAAAAACCTTTAATTATAATTACTGTACCTGTGAAGGGATCAGCTCCAAAACCTTCCCTACCATCGGAAGCCCCGGGAATATATCGAGCTCCTCCTGTCAGATAGACACACAAAATGCCTTTAGGAAAATATGCATTCAGTCTAATAACCTTTAAATACTGCAATGAAAATATTAAGAGTACATAAGACACAGACTGTTTCCAAAAGTAAAAAAGACAAGTATGTATTTGGCCTCACCAGTGAATGGGTCACCACCAGCTGGCTGAGCTGGTCCCACCACATGCCCTTTAGTGTTCTTGATTATAAAATTGGCAACCTGATCGAGGAACATTGGGCTGAGGTCATTCTTCTGCAAAAAGTTGTGCGCTGTCAGCCAGGGGTCCTCTGACACGTTGTAAGGCAGCTTCATGGACGGCCCTCCCTCGTTAACATCGATGGTGAAGACGTAGTCATATTCCTGAGGGGAGATCAGGGGTCATTAATAACTGTTTTCATACATACATGTGTACTTTGCCTTGTCAATCAGCTTTTGCTCTTACCTTTCCTTCATATATCACACTCTTGGAGGTCTGTTGGTTTGAACCTCCAACCACATCTCCAATTTTCATCCAGCGGCCGTCACTGACGCTCCACTGATATGCCTCCACCTTTTGTCCGTCTTTAATCAGACGCGTCTGTCCATCACGATTCCCTGGAGGAAATACGTAGACAAATCAGATAGAATTCTCCTATTTTAGGTGCATAACGTATAAGACAGAAACACCAGAGATAGTGATTTAAATAAATGTCAGTCTATTGCATTGCCATGAAAGTGATGGGACTGAGGGAACACCCCACTGTCCAAGTGCTCTTTGAAATGATTTTAATTTAAAAAAGTGAAGAAAATCATTGCAAACCCCTCTCATGTCCTGTATTTACAATATGAACTGATTTAATGAGGTAGATGTTTCAGGGGTAAAAACATCGTCATCATCGTTATGCCTCTATCTGTGAGTGTAAAATGAGGGGCAGTGTTTCATGTATCTGAATTCACTATATATCTGCACTTGTCTGTAAAATGCACTTTACGCCTGTTTTTGCGCTACGCATGTATTCTTATGTGGCAGCCTTTATGTCAAAGACAAACTTGCTTACGGACAAACAAAGTAATCTTGAGTTTTGATCATGCATATTCTTACCAGGCTCATTAAGGTGTTCCCTTCCAGGCAGGTCCTCTATTTTTATGTCTCCAAGATCACCTGTTTTGGGGTCGATAGTAGCTTTGGAGAGCTCATCCTCAAAAGCCTGCAGGTCCTCTGCGCTCGCCATGCGGTCTTCAGCTTCCGTAAACACACGGATAATGCCATCACTGTGGGCAGAAGAGCAGCATATGGGTTAGCCCCAAAACTACTCACGTTATCAAAGTGATATCAAAATGAAGTTAGAAATGAAAGCAGTGAAAAATAGTGGAAAAGGTGATTAAATATTTGTGGTGCGATGGACAAAACGCAGTCCTTACCTGGCACCAACTGCGATATCCCCATTAGGTAGAATACAGCAGCACCAGACAGACTGGGCAGGCAGACGGATGGTCTGAGAGCACTCTCCCTTTCTCCATATCCTCAAAGTCCTGTCCTCTCCTGTGCTTATGAAATCTAAAGGGAAAAGCATCAGGTCAGAGTGAGCCAGCTTAGAGCTACAATCAGCGAGAAAACATATGCATGCTGATTCAATAAATGATCAAGCAGCAACAGATCATTACACATCACAAGTCTTTCATCCAGCTCTTTCATAAGCATTTAAACAGCAATATGAATGAACAAACCTTGGCCATTGGGGAAGACAGCTAAACTGTAGATGTAGTTTGTGTGGCTGTAATAGACCTGTGTGCATTCGCCTGTTATCAGCCACCTTCTAATACTTGTGTCATTGCTGCAGGAGAAGAACTCAGTGCTGCTGATCACTGCTAGTCCCCGTACACAGTCCTCATGACCTAAAGTGGAAGAAAAACAGCTTGGGTTGTAATAATGGACTTAAATCTCAATGACCCCGGAACCCCGGACAAAAGTTATTACTGTGTCTGAATAGAGTAACATTATTAGTCAAAATAATGACAGAATTTGAAATGTTTCATCTGACAATTTAATTAATTTATTTTCATCTCACTCCATACGCTTTGTTAGCTAAAATCAGCTTTTTAAAAAAAAGGTTGAGGGTAAAATGTTTACAATCACCATAGTTAAAAAGGTGCAATTAAGAAAGAAATTCAGCCAGGGCACTCACTGAAAAACTTTCTCAACAATCCTATTTTATCAACAGCCACAGTCACTTTTATCTGCCCATAGACCTAATATGAAACCAGACAAAAAATAAAGGTTAGTTATGTCAACTGCCCACCTGTAAACGTCTTCTCACAGCGGCCAGCTTTCCAAAGCTTAATGGTCTTATCTGCTGATCCAGAGAGCATAAGGCCTTGTTCAGGTAGAATGACTACTGCCCACACTGCTGCAGAATGTCCCTGTAGGAAAATTTACATGCAGAGATTTTGCTCTGTCACACCACTCTAAAATATATTTGCTTATTACAATTGAAACAATTAAATTAATTTTTAAGACATGTTGCAAAAGTGCAATGTCACAGTCAGTGTCAGAGAATACACTCCTCCTACAAGACTTCACCAACATCACTGAGGTTTCAGCATACCTGCAGGGTCATCATGCACTTCTCATTGAGCCACACTTTGGCTGTGGTGTCCCAGGAGCCACTCAAAAGTGTCCCAAACTTCCCGGAGGACAGAGCGCAAACTGTGGAGATAACAGGTCAGCAGGTCAGACAACTAGAACCAAAGAAACTGTGGAGATGTTTGACATAATGGCAAATCAGATGCTAATTACAATGTAATTATCGTGGGAGTGTACAGTGAGCCACAACTCACCTGTGTTTTTGTGACCCGTGAGTGTGAACAGGGGCTTTGATTGGTCCAGTGTGAAAACACATATGTTATTATCATTTCCACCAGTGGCAATAAGTCCTCGAGGATATGTTTCACTGGGTGCAATGATGCATACACAGGACACAAAATTGGAGTGGCCAGCGATACTGTGCATCTCTGTGAAACCATTGTCTGGACTGATGAGAGAAGGAGAGAGAGCAAAGACATGTGAAGTGAACGGAGATACTTGTACGGGAACAAGTGGTTGACAATTTAGCTGGCTGATAGTAGCAAAAAAGGTCAGTAACTCACTGACAGACAAAAGACATGAAAAAATCTAGATCTGTCTGACTTTGAACGGAATCGATCATCCGCGCTGTGTACATTGGCAGTTGTAGCTGAATGAATGACAAAGCTAATTTGAGTAAACGTTAGCAAAGCGATTACAAGCTAACGTTAACTTAGCCAACGTTACAAACCCTGACGCGACTTTATTACTAGTAAGTAACTTCGCTGGGGTTTTGATTGGTTTGCTTCTTTAGCGGGCACATTTCCTGACAACAGAAATACTTATAATCCAAAATAAATCCTTGCCAATGTAGAAGGCTAATGTTAGCTACCTTGAGTTTGGAACCCAGACTCTTCCGGTTCGGTCTCTTGACACAGACACAAAAGCGCCCTCTGGAAAAACAGCACCTGCGAGTCCCCTAACGTCCATTTCATGTCCCGGGATGGAGCATCTTAGTTTGTATGAGTTAGATGATGCCATTTTGCCCGACAATATGGTGAAACTATCACAGTAGCCTTATGCTAGGCGGCGTTGCTGTCAACAAACACCGGCCGCTAATGCTAGCGGAACTTGAATGACGTCACTGGCATGTCACGTGAATTCACCATCCGTTTAATTTGATAAAAAATAAAATACAATAAATAATTACAATATTATATGTTGTTATCATTTTAAAGCATTAACACTAAAAAGTGCATTTACAAATATCTTTAAAAAATTACAGAAGTGAACGGAGCACACTGCCTCTACGTGTAGTAATCATGTTTCACCAGAGGGCAGCAGCAGAGTGTTTTTTCTGTTGTCACTGGTGCACTGCGCTCCAAACCAGTCCACCGCCCACCTGTGCTCGAGAGATGCATCAAGCTGCAATAGACAAACCGGGACAGAAAACGAAACTCAAATGTTGTCGTTCAAATAAAAGCCTAGGAAGTCGGCAATTAAATCAGAATCACCATTCGTCAACTCCCGTCAAAATAGTATTAATTTGCTGAAGAATCTGGACACTTGCAGCAACCACCAGATGCAAAACACCACGGTTACAGCCTACGTGAACTTTATCAGACAATGATATACCATTTTCAGAAGTCCGACTGGGAAATTTTGTTTATTGATTAGTTGTCATACTTTTTCCCCCGCCAACTGACAATGTCTTTACAGTGTTTGTTTGTTTTTCATGGTTTCTTTATATACAGGAAATTAAACTAATTCTGGTCAAATAAAATGCAATGTACCAAAGTCAGCCCTCGAAAAGTAGGTGCAATAGTATGTGCCACTGGAAACTAGAAATTCATTTTTTCCCTATTTCAATATCAAAATATGTAATTCAAATTCAGTTTTCTAAAAGTCATTCACTTTTTAGTGGCACGTACATCTGCCCAAAGGAAGAGAGCTACTTGCTATTATTGGATATGTACATGTATCACATTAAATGTATATAAAGATTTTATTTACAAATGTATATATTTACATCCAATCTATGATGCATCATTAGAATTTAGTCCC
Source organism: Plectropomus leopardus (assembly GCF_008729295.1). NCBI lineage: Eukaryota > Metazoa > Chordata > Actinopteri > Perciformes > Serranidae > Plectropomus > Plectropomus leopardus. The sequence goes on along the minus strand of NC_056485.1, from coordinate 9,057,959 downwards.
TTCAAAAAGTCTTTTATTTTTTAAAGCCAAGCCTACCGGAAACGTGTCTGTTTTTTTACGTCAGGTAGCAGCTCCGCTCCTGTCCAGCCCACAGAGGCTCGGATGAGGAAGTAGCCAGTTTCACTGATACGTGCGCTGAATAGGACAGCAACTAAAAGTATGTATCTTTTCATTGTAACGTAGGAAACCATAACTAGCGCTGAACGCGTTGAATAATATAATTTCTATGTGAACGTGAGTAAATTTCATAACGTTAGCCCGGTGATGTTAGCTAACACAGTGAGGCTACAGAGCCAAGCCCATCGCGGCTGTCAGTGGTATCAATGGTATGAATGATGGAGCAAGCGAGGTTTGGTAATAATAAGGATTTTAACGCAGACTACCAGGTCTATGAGGACTGCTTATGGTAATTTAGACTGGGGTAGATTAGCAGATGATGCTAATGTTGAAATGTATTGCAAGGTAAGGTTGGTTTTGTTTATATGCACCTGCTTTATAGCACCGTAGCAGCAATAGTAGGCCTGTGTTGAGGTTTCTTCTTATGACCCATTTTAGAAAACATGACCTCAGTACAGGCCAGATTATGGTATTTTAGATATATTATTTTCCTGTTTGCTGGGTTGGATGAAGTACCTGAAAGCTGTACTTGAGTAAAAGTTCATAAATTTCATAAAGTCACTTAATATGATATTCATAAATAAAATAAAATAATAAAACACACACTGTACAAGTGTACCTAGTTTTTATGAAAAAGTCAGCATGACACCTAAAATCTAGCACATATCATCTGGACCAAAAGTCTTAAAGTATTTGACATTTACTTTCCTTAAGTATCAAAAGTAATTGTATTAGATTAAATAAGTAATAAGCGTATAAGTAAATGTCAGTGATAAAACAGCAGTTAGAATTTCTACAAGTATTGCATTTACTTTTTTGTACGGACATCACCTTAAAATTCAGCTAGTTATTCATTTAAAGGAAAAACTGGTCTTTTTTGTACAATTTAAAGGATTTAATTAACAATTATAATTTTTTTTGTCTGTCCCATTTCTTTATTTATTTGCACCTCGCTTTCTTCCTTCCTCCCTTCCTTCCCAATTTTGTAGTAACTAAACAAGATGCTTGGGGGGCAATGTAGTGGAGTAAGAATAAAAGTGAGAAAAGGATAGTTAAACGCACATCACGCAGGTCCAAGGCTAACAAAAAACAACTTTCATGAGAGAAAAAGGTTAACACCTGCACGCTTATTTTTTGATCTGACAAAGATCCAGGCAGGATCGAAACGTTGTCTTCAATAAACTTTGTATGGCATGGAGTAAGTGTGCAGGCCTTACCCTTTTTCCCTCATAAAAGTAAAAGTGGAGAGAAAAATATCAACTCAAATACAGATACATGACACATGACACCACTGGCTGTTGGTCATCCCTCTGTAGATAATATCTTTCACTGTCATGTAACAGTTTTTAAGGCAAAGTCACAGCTTTGTGATGCAAAGATGATGATGGTACAATAGGCTTCCACAAAGAAATGATAGAGAAGTCACAGGAAAACATGTTCTTTTCAATCATCAAATGGATATTTGCATCTGTCGGTGTGTTGGGGCACACTGTAGGTTTCCCTCGGAGTTTCAGCAGCCATGAAGCTTCGCCTGCACTTTGTTGTGGACCCCATGGGCTGGCTGTGTATCAGCGTGGTGTTTGGGATCTGGCTCTACAACACTTTCTTCATCCCCAAACTGGTTCTACATCCTCATTACAACGAGGGACACATCCCCTGGGCTATAGTTGTTTGTGAGTATCCTTGTTCTCCTCCTTTGTTGACGCACTGTTGGAGAGGGACCATTGAAAGAAGTCATTGGAATTTCTGGCAAAGCTGCATGGATCACACTTGAAGTGGACATAAAAACTGTATATCTCCTCAGGTTATTACATAGCATCAGCACTCTGCATAGCAGCCCTATTCAGAGCTTCCACAGCAGATCCTGGCCGTCTTCCTGTGGACCCCCACATACCTCACTCTGGTATGGATGCAGATTCCAGTGTGTCAGATTGTGCTGTTCAGCCTTAAATCTTTAACTGGACTGAACACAGTCAATGTAGCATTTTATTCACTACTAGTTTTGTCCCTCATATTAAATAATTGAAGCACTTTCATTGCAGTTGGTGGCCACGTAGACCACAGTAAATAGGTCTGATTAACTTATTACTGTGTCACTATGTCTGCTATCAATGCCAGAACTACCAGAATTAACCAATAATCATCTAATTTATCTATGTCACAGAGCGAGAGCACTGGGAGTTGTGCAATAAGTGCAACTTAATGAGACCTAAAAGGTCCCACCACTGCAGTCGTTGTGGCCACTGTGTGCGCAGAATGGACCACCACTGTCCTTGGTAAGGATATGTGCTCATGAAGGTCTTACCTTACATCAGAGTAGAGACGGGATCAAAGAACTGTTTCCAGTTTTGTTTTGTCCGATATATTGGAACTGTTATCAGCTTATCAGTTTCTCTAATCGACACAAGCATGTTTTTTTTTTTGACGGTTGCACATTGCAAAACAATAACGTCAAACTTAAGCGTCTATGCCGCATCAAGACGGAGTCATTGCAGAGAGGAAGAAACAGTCCAGAGCATAGCTTCATTTTTCAAAGAAAGATGACAACAGTGCTGCTTATATTGTCTATGAAATTATAATTTCAAGTAAGGGTGGAATCATTGAAAAATTGCTTGAAATCTTTCCCCACAACAAGGAATTTAAATTCCAGGATGCCCATGTATTTGACACTCCATTACCAAGGGTCGATATCCTATGTTATAATAACATTTGTACCATACTGCGTCACATGCATGTTTTTTCCGACTCCATTCTAGACTTTTCGGACTCAGAGATAATAAAACAGGTGACGCTGAAAACCTGTGTAGGCGTACTTTTTCCCCCACACAGAAAGTTGATTAGGAATCAGGAGGGCAAACAATAAAGAATTGAGTGATATAGCGTTAGTTTTAATAAAATCTGATTCATTCCCATCCTTATATTAGACACCTATTAAACTGTGTTTAAAGGTAGAAATCCACGGAGAAAAAAAATAAAATTTTACAGACGATGTGATGTGTGTATTAAATGGCAGGGGAACAGTGAGGATAGATTATGGTGTAACGTTACTACAAAGTCAAGAGACATTTTCCAGAGCCACACACATTTGCACGAATGTAAGATAAATACTGACCCGCATTCTATGTATGTAGATATTTATTTAGTTATTATGATGGTATAAATAAATTAGAAATCTAATATAATAAAGAATGCTTTGCTGCAAATATAATTCTTTTTTTTTTTAATAAAAATTGACAAACATAATACAGGGTAATATCTTAAATCCTGTTTATTCCTTTCCAGGATCAATAACTGTGTGGGAGAAGACAACCACTGGCTCTTCCTGCAGCTCTGTTTCTACGCTCAGGTCCTCAGTTTGTTCACCCTGGTGCTGGACTTCTGCCAGTACTATTACTTCCAGCCACTGACAGGACTAGATCAGGTAAAATTCTACAGAATTATAAATAAAATCCTCTGTTGATAGAAAATGTTCTTAGAACTTGTAATGTCTTAAAGTCTGTAGTATACTGCAATACTGTAGCAGTAGTCTCTGTATTTATTTAGTTATCTTAAAGTGCTATGTGACTGTAATAAATACTTACGCTATCATTTGAGGTTATAAAAAAATTGAGGATATTACATCAAAGGGTTGTTCTTCTGTCTTTTTTCTTCTGCCAGGAGAAGTTTACAACACGCCATGAACTGGCTCTGCTGCGAGTCTCAGCACTCATGGGTTTGGTCATGTTTGGTGGCATGACTAGCTTGTTTTACACGCAGATGACAGGCATCCTCTCTGTGAGTACTCAGTAATGACTCATTATATTGTTTCAAATTACATTTGCTGCTGTAATTATGTTTATGCGATTATGTCTTCTTCACTTAATAGACTGCAGCTAATGTAACAGTTTAGTTTCACTTTGTAAGATCTATAAGATAAGCATAAGCAAGCTCTGTACAAGAACAATTTAGCAAATGATAGAGCAGCACACAAAGCTGCAGACAAATGACACAATGCATCAAAATAAAACAATCAGTGTAAGTAATGGAGTGATCAATAGAGAAGAAACACGAGAAAGTCTGGGGTTAGGCTGCGTGTGCACGCGGCTGTTTACACGTCCTGTCAATGACAGCATATAGCTGCCAGCTGTCAAGATTTGCATTAATACGAAGAAGAAATTGAATTCCTACACACATTTATCACCGCTGCATTGATTTACTTAAGTAGTATTGACATTTTAATATCAAGAATCTTTCTCAAGACGTATTGGACAATCATAAAGTGACGCAGTTCTTATATACGGGCCGTAATTGCATGTTAGTCCACACTTGTGTCGGAGGTATGTCCACAATTACACAGAAACCACCGATCAAGATCATGTGTGCTATACAAACATATAACAGAGGTTGATGCATGTTCAAAATCGCTTTGACACTATTAAACAACAAGTTAATTTTTCAATTTGATGGCAAATATACATAAGACATAGCCCAAATATACAGTATACAAATGCATGTCCTTTAGCCTTAATCTCATTCATTAAAATATAAAAAACATATACACTTAAAGGCATTTTAGCTCTTATGCATGTTGTAATACAGGTAAAGGTAACAGTAGGCTGAGCAGTTGACTTAGTCTTAATATCACACTACCACATGGCCCTGCTGTAAATATCAGCTCACAGAGGCAAATCAGTCAAAATACTCTAATGAAAAAGTGTCTTTGTAATTTGATCTTCAGGGGATTTGATACCCTGCCACAAATGACGACGACAAAGCAAGTGGTGTGTATGTTGCCTTCTGCTCATCATTTTATTACGAGCCAAAGTCATCTTCGAGCTTTCATCAAGAATTTTGGCAGAGCTGTAATGTCTTGAAACATCTATACTTAGCCTCCATGATGAGGTGGGAAACAGCAAGCTGTTATTTAGAGAGACATTTTTTTATGGATGGAGCTGTCCACAGGAGCAGTAGATAACGACAGTACAGAGAAACACAATAACGTTGCTAATGGCTGACCATGTGACACTTTAATCAAGGTCCCAAATCATTTTTTATGGAGATTATTTGGGGAAATTATCCTCTCATTTTGCATTGTCCTCTCCTTTTTCCTTTCTTACAGGACACTACCACCATTGAGAAAATGGCTCAGTTCTCAAATGAAATGTGAGTCAGTTTCACTCTGTTTGTCCTATTTCCCCACTTATTTGCTTTCTTGCAGTGAGTTCGCTCAGAGGATCAATACCACTGTCATGTCTGTCTGTTCAAAGTGAAGCTGGAGTCAGCAGCCGCTTAGCTTAGCTTAAGGAGTAGATGTGGGGAAATATTTTGCCTGCCTCTATCCAAATGTAAAAAAAAATACACCTACCATCACTTTAAAGCTCACTTTAAATGTCCTCTCTTGTTTGTTTTATTTACACAGTGTAAAAACCCAAGCTTTTTGTTTTATGAGGGATTATGTGCTGGACTGTTTCTTAGCTGGGCATTGTGACTTCCTGGAGTTTTGTCAGCGAATCACTGTGACGTCACTCTAACAACAGCAGTCACTTCCGAGTAGACAACTGGCAATTGACTTCCACTGGGGAGATACGTGAAATTGGCAAATCAACAACAAATAAACATGGTGGTATTTTATGTACTTTGTTTTGCTAGTGTCTTTGATAAAATAAATCTGCAGGCACAAGCTGAACAATTTCTTGCTATGAACATCAGCATAAAATATTAGCCATGTAAAAAACAAACAAAATCAGTTGCAATGATGGCTATGTATACTCTATACACTAACCCATCAAGACAGCTGACCAGCAACTCCCATGGTTTAAGAAGTAAAGTTACTGGTTTTATTAATCAAGTCTGGTGGCTTTGAGATAACCACTTCTGTTTCCTGTCAGAAAGAGCGGTCTGGCGGCAAGGCAAAGGGGTTAAAATATTGTAAATATAGCGTAGACGTAAACTGATATTGATTTTTTTAGGTGGTCCTTTCTTGAGGTGGCAAAAATATAACCAATTGAGACAGCATTTGCACAGCACCATTTCACATTTTCTACTATTATGTGTTGATTTGAAGGCTGATTTTGTTACCTCCAGACAAAGCTCGCTAACCTAAACTAAGATAAACCCAGCTAAGCTATCTGTCTGCGAGCTCCAGCTTCATTGTGATCAGAGAAATCAAAGTGGTATCAGTCTAACTAATTTTGGACATGAATTTTGAAACCTTTTTACGTCTCCTTTTCAGATATGGCTCAAAGAAATCTTGGCAGTGGGCGCTAGCTGAAGTTTGCGGCACTCGCTGGAAACTCCTGTGGCTCATCCCACTCCGAAGCAGGCAGCCGATCCAAGCCAGCCACCACTTCCGCACCCACGTGTAGGTTGGTGGCACTACAGTACCTCCTGCCTGCACAGATGGTAGGGGCTGCCTTGATGAAACACTGTAAACACACTTAAGAATCCATCTGCGCGCCTTCACCGTCCTCTTTTGTGCTATGGGAGCTGGGCAGCAGTCTTGGTTTGTGGATACTATAAGCTTTTTTTTCTTTCTTTCTTTTTTTTTTTGCCTTTCTCTACAAGGCCCAGACTGGCAGTAAACAGGGTCAAGAAACACCTAAGGGAGTGATGGGAAAATGTTGCTTTTTTACTCACTGTGACTGCTACTTTTAGCGTTTGGAAACCACTTTCAATGGCTAATTGAATCGGAAGGATGGAAGTCTTCACCTGAAAACTGCAAAAGGGACCCCTCTCAGGTTACTTTAACAAAGAGCCTTTACTACTGACCTTTAATCAGCTACAGACAGAACCAGTGTGTCTATTAGAAAGGCATTTTTTGTATAAAGTTTGTGCCTTGTTTCTTTTAAATATGTCCTTTTTATTTGTCATGCATGAGAAGCATTTATGTTTTCATGTTTTATGGTTGGAGATCGTCCATCATGATTCCATGTGAATAGTGAAGGGAACTGGTGTCACTTGCATTCCTTTAATTGGTGAGGATTTGATGATTCTTGAATGTTTTGTGCATTGTTCTATGAACTTTTTAATCTATGAAGTGATAATTTCGGAAGCATGACCACAGAACAAAGTTTATAACTTGAACACTGATATGTAGTATTTTTATGACAAGTGATTGGCCGGGTTTGAAGATGTGTAGTAGAAAGCAGACAGTTCACACTTAATGCTTTGGTAAAAATCCAAAATTACAAACCAGTTTATACTATAAATCTTAGGCTGTATATGTTGTAGTCAAACCTGCTGTATAATCATTTTCTTTCTGTGAGTATAACAAAGATTTCGCAGCAAGTTAATATCATGACCTGATCATAACCTGTTGTGAAATCCTTATTGAAGAGGTGTGAGTGTCACATACTATCCTCAAAGATAACTTATATCACTATGTTTATCTTAAAAGAACAGTTTGACATGTTGGGAAATACACTTTTTCGCTTTCTCGACAGTGGCGCCATGGCCTCCCTGAAATCCATCGTCTCATCTTACTCTAATCAAGAAAGCTAATTTGTGTAAGTCCCAAAATGTCAAACTATTCCTTTAGATCGATCTGTTAAGCTAAAGTCTGCTCTGTCAACCATAGCACTTACAATGCATTGGCACAAATCACTTTTAAACATGTCTTTCATTTTTTACTCTTGAAAGTAAAATTTGTGTTTTATACTTAGCCTTTTAGTGCTGTAGCTGTCATAGGTAGGTCTTAAATGTGTCTGACCAAGTGGCTTTATAAATGCGTATCTTTATCAGTAATACAAAAACTAGCAGATTAATCATGTGGTGACTTAGAGTACAGCTAGTTAAGTTGACACAACACTGAAACACTGATTTATTTATGGTGGTTTTGCTGTGACGATATGGTACTGTTTTGAGATTTTACTGAATTCTTTAACAGGAAACTTAAAAAGGAGATGATTCAGTGCATAATTATTCTGGCTTAGTGTGGTTGTCATTGTGTGTAATACTTGGCAAACCCATAGCTAAACCTCTACGTAAACAAAGCTTGCCATGTGTGGGAAATATAACAATACCCAAGTAGTTTTAAGTGCCTTTCTAGGTCTTCTTTTCACTCTCACGGTACATTATCATCATGTTGGTCTCCATACAAGCCAAAGACCTGGGGAAATGTTGCAATAGTTAGCAAGCATTCAGTAAATGCATGTTTCACCAAATTTCTGAAGGTAGCGGTCAATATTATGCACTGATTTTCACACGAGCACACTGCATCACACTGTTTTACTGCATCAATGGTACTCCTGTAAGAAAGTCTCCACTTAAAGGTATTGTATTTTATGTGTATCTGTTTTATTTATATCTTAATTCAGAATGGTCGCATTTGCATGAGTGTGTGTTGATAACTTTGCTCAGTGGTTTTTATAACTCCGATTCAGGTTCTTGGATGTTTGTGTGAATTTTTTTTTTATTTCTGCTTTTTTATTCTGTTTGGTGGTGAGTTGATTGGTGGGCAAATGTGTGTGATTGGCATTAAAATAATAGGCGCCTATAGATGATATTCAGTTTCTTTTACAAATAATTTTTGAAAGCAATAAGCATTGTGTTTAAGTGAAGCCATCCATATTATTACAACAGTGGTGAAAATATGATATTTGTTGTTAGTTATGTGAACTGGGTGGATGAGTTTTACTTATTACTCACTGACCAGTGATTACCGGACTTAAACATCTGTCAATATTTAAGTAACTTCAGCCAAGATTAACGCTACTGTAGCTGCTGTGTATAGTTTTACAGTAAATCTTCTATTAACAACATGTCAGCCTCAACATCTCATGTTGTTAGAAACAGAATAACACACAGGCTTGAGTTCATTTGATTTGAATCAAGAGCTGTAAGAGAGTGGAGGTGTGAGCACCTCACAGCTGTTATCTGGCGTCACACAGGGCGCTTAGTTTGGGCCTGTGCAGTTTTGTTCACATTGTACATGCTGTTTTTAGAATGTGTTTTAGCTTTATTTATTTTTTTTTATTCAGACCTCAAACACTGATACAGTTCCATTTTGTGAATTAAATTATATACCATAAATATGTTATGAATTTCTTTATGTATAGAAAGATTATGACAATGTTAGAAAATTGTATTGTGATTATACTAACTATATAGATATTCATATTCTAATAAATTAGAGTCTGGATAAGTTTGATCAGATTCTTTTCTTCTTTTCCATCTCGCTGTTCAGTAACCTTTTGCAGCATCTGAAGATTGTATTTTATCATATTACCATTTACCGTATTTTGAGAGGCTGTGTGGATAATGTTAGCAAGCTTAGCCAAAAACTCTGGTGTCTAAACACACTGAGCACCAGCCTTTTCTGCTTGCTTCATAGCGAAAATTAACTTTCATCATAAAACTACACCAGTCAGTGCAGATAATTATTCATATATTGTACGACTAGTGTGGAATCACTGTTAAAACCAATGTAACAGTGAGCATTTTAGCTCGAGAGCTTAAAAAAAACCTAAATTAGCGCTGCTTAGTTAACAGGCAACCAGATTCTGTTTTCATAATATCTTCAAATGAATGTCTTTTTTTCACTAAGGTAGTCTTTTGATGCGATAACTATAGGCTTGACCCCATATATTGTCAGTTTCAGGGCATCATATCCACCATCTGTCCAAATGCGCAAAGACGCTCTTTCATGTCTTGAAAGCTAGATATAACAGCGGGTGAGAAGAACATTACTTTTGAAGAGCACCATCTAAATAGAAGTAGATGGAGCGTATTCAGAGACTGCAGACAAATTGCTTCCCTTTGTCTGTTAAGTGATGTAATGGGCCATAAAATGTGTAATGTGATGACACAGAGGCCCACAGTCAGACATGACAAGCTTGATCCCGGTGACCTGTTCAACACAGTCAGGACTTTTATTCAGCAAATACCTCCAATATAAGATAAGATAAAATTACATTTTCCCAAGAGAAATCAGCTGTTTAATATTCACCTGAACAAGCTGGCTAGCATTTGAAGTGACGATAAAAATATAGGTAATGAAATGCAGTGGCGATCCTAGACTAAAGGGCCCCTGACAAATAAGTAGACTTAAGGCTTACTTTAGATATGCTTTAACAAATTGACATAAATTGAACAATTTCTGCCTTGAACACCATGATATTCACTTTAAACAAAAAGACGAAACCTTTTTTTTTTTTTTTAAATTTCAGCAAATTTTGCATTAAATATGTGACTCTGCAGCTTTAAAGTCAGACTGCCTCAATGGTTCAACTGCTGTTGATTCTCACAGTACAATGTGTCTCCAGCCAAATGGTCATTGTTCTGAACTTTTCTTAAGTCTCAGTGAGGCGTGTGTAATGTGTGCATTATCCGTGAACATGTCCTAATCTATGTGTGCTGTCTAAAATGGTTGCATGTTTTAAAAATACACTGAACACACACCCATACGCACACACATTTTACTGCCCTCAGCAACTCCAACCGGCTTGGCCAAGACATTAATTTGTTTCAAGTCCCAACAAGGCCATCACATACGAATTCAGTGATGAGAAACAAGATTGTTTTTGTTATGCAACATTTTTTTAGAGTTAGCCACAAGAAAAAAAATCACTTGTTGTCTGAGGCAGTTTAATAAACCATTCTGCTTAAATGCTAATATCTAAATCACTGCAGTTTGTCTTTATATTAACATATAACATATCAGTGATATTAAATATACCTCCTTTTTTTTCAAGGACCCCTCACATCATGATCTGACAACACTTTTAGGCGCCCAAAAAAAATCAGCGTCAAATAATACAAAACATAGATGTTGTCAATTATATGTTGTTTCGAATGCTTGATCTTAATCAAGGTGCTTTACAATATCTCTAAAGATTTAAAATTCTATACAGATAAATAAATAAATAAAGAGACACATGATATATGGTCTTGGTATAATTTCAGCCTTCATTGTTTTAAGAACTAATATTCAAGCTTGTTTTTGTAATAAAATATATTAACACAAACACATCAGTATGTGTAAAATGAGCCTGGGGTGAAATTTAATTAGCGAGTTTGGGCTTTGGGATAGTAAAATTTAAGGAGCCCTGTCTAGATAATAGCAGTCTGCAGCGGCCCGGGTTAAATGTGCTCTTAATCCATAGAAATGGTTGGTCAACTGGACTAATTAAATAAGTGACCACCTGCTATTTTTATAGTCGATGACATCTGGCTGAACAAAAGAAATAATTAGCCACATGCTTGATAAACATAAACTATGCTTGGAGCAGTTAGCTCTCAGATACAAGGCTGTTTACCTGTCTAGGATTGGAGTTAGTGGCTTGGCGTGTTCCGCTGCCATTTTGCCAAGCCGAGACGAGGATTAAGTCTCGGAGATGGGAGATAGATTTAATGATCGGATCACATATTATGTGCAGCATGATTTTAGATTTCTACCCATATGGGTCTTATATCCTACTCGATATTATTTTGTGATTAGGTTCATCCTCAACATCAATTATGCTTTGCTTAGAAGACTTTTTGTGATCTAGTGCTTCAGTAAAGATCCCACATGTTTGACTATTAACAATTTGTTAGTTGTTACTTGGTTTCTGTATCCATAAAATGGTGCATAGATTAATCCAATCACTTTTTTACATATTGAAAATTGGAACTTCTCACTGACTTGACTCTCCGATTACATTGCAAGGCAGTAAAATACTCTTATTGTATTCTTTTTACACTGTTCATAAAGCCATAATTAGATTTTGCAGACTTCAGCGGGTCATGTGGGTGTGTTGCCAGTGGCAGGTGTCTGCCACGTTCCTCCATTTTCAGCTCTGCAGCTGAACTTCCTGAACATGGAGGTATTGATTGGCCTATTGATTTTCAAATAAGCTCTCATTGTAGAAAGTAGAAATCCAATTAAAAGTTGAACTTGAAACGGTTAATCCAATCAAGACAATGAAATGTATCGATTTTACCCTCAAAATCAATAAGGTGCACGCGTCTCTCTCTCTCGTGCGTAGGAGCTCGGCCCAGAACATTTTCCTTTCTCCAAAAGAATGAGAGGCACATCTTTAGGTCAGCTGAAGAATGTAACTCACATTATCCTGGATAGTTATGTTTGGAGTCAGTTTAACTCCAGACGATGAACTCGTCTTAGACTTATTTGGGATTCAACAGTGGTACTGCTGCATACAAAGTTCTGTCAGCACCAATCACAGACTTTGAGAATATGAAAATACAATGTATTTAACCATGTTTTACAGCTGCAAGTCATCATTTCATTTAAAAACTGTGTTTATGAGCAATTGTCATTACATTAGAAAAAGGTCATTAGATATCATGATGATAAAACAATATAAAGTATGTTTTCAGAGCTGTTGGAGGGAACTCATGATACACAAACAGAACATTATGGTTAAAGTGGCTTTTTAAATAAGCCACACGCGCATATTAATCCCATTACTTTTGAAATGCTAAATAATATGTTAATTCAGGAATGAAATGTAACAACATACGCTGTAACCATTTAGATTAAACAAACTTTGCCTGGGGGTTCCTCAGTACACCAAAATTAAATGATTTGCTCTTGCCTTTCTTTAGTATTTATTCCAATTGTTATATATACTGCTTATTGTATTTGTAAGTGCTTTTGCATATTATTTTATTTCTTAATATTAATATTGAGTAATATAGATGTGTTTCTTTTTTACATAATAGGATTGTTTTTATGTAAATTATTATTATTATTATTATTGTTATTTATTATTATTACTACTACTATTGTTACTATTTAATTTATTTTCAGGAGCCAGAGGTGGAGGAATGGGCTTGGGGGCTGGTGGGTGGGATGGGTGAGGTGAATTCTGGTGTTCATAACATTTAGGCCTAGTTTCCTTTGTCATAGATAATTTTACAAAGCAATCTGTCAAAAACAAAAAAAGAATAAAGTGTTCTACAGCCACACAAGATGCAAATAATAATATAGACTTCCTTCAGATTTCTCCGTCATGAGCTGACATTTGCCTTCCATGATGACTGCTGAGTGTGTCATTGTTCTCTGTGTTTAAGAACCGATTAAACTGGCCAGCTCATAATTAGGCTTCTAATTAGTGCTTTATTAAAGTCAGGTGTGCTGAAAAGGTCAGCTGTGAGCACACTTAAAAGCAGTAATACAGTGCAATAAGCCGTAAGGCAAACATACAGCATGTTGTCTATGCTGCAGGTGCCTAATTAGAGTATTTAAGACCTACTTCATTTCTATGGACTGTCAATTGTATTTTGTGAGATTTAAGTGCTAAAATATAGCGTTAAAAGGACAGTTCGACCCCGAATCAAAAATACATATTTTTCTTCTAATCTGTAGTGCTTTTTATCCGTCTACTTTGTTTTAGTGTGAGCTTTCAAGTTTTGGAGATATCTGCTTTCTCTCCAATAAAATAATTCACCAAAAATAGAAATAAATAAAAACTCACCAGCAATGTCTCTTTCCAAAAACCAAGCCCTGGTATCTCAACATAATCCACAGACCTTGTTGTGAGCAGTTTCATGTAGGAATTACATTCTTTTTTACCGAACTACACCCACCAGCTATCACCGCGCGGGAGGACGCATTCATCTACCCATGGACAAGGTTCCCAACAGCTAATGAAAACATTAATGGCGTCTTCCTCAGCTAGGTGAGTAACAGATACACACTTCTCTTTGCGCGGTGAAACAGTGATACAAAATAGTTCGGTAGAGAAAAAATAGTTCCTACATGCAACTGCTCACAACAAGGTATGCGAATTATCTTGAATGACCAGCTCATGATTTCTAGAGAGACATTACTGTTGAGTTTTTAAAAATGTATTTTTTGGCGCTTTGAGCATCACAAGTCGAGCGCCATCTAGTTCCGACAGGCATCTTTATGGCCAATATCTCTAGCACTTGGTGGCTCACACCAAAAAATGCAGACTGATAAAAAGCACTACAGGTAAGAAGACAAATATGTCACTTCAAAAAACCAAAACTACAATATGAGTGAAATTCTTCATTTCCATTAGCATTAGCCCTGCTGTTTTCCCCTCCTGTCATCTATTTGTTGTAACTTATGCTAAACAACTGTTGCTAAGTCCACCCACCTTCCCTGTGGGGAAATCCAGCTGCCACTGAGCGGCCTCAGTGAGGAGGATTGGAATGTGGCAGGAGAGAAAAGGTCTTTTCATCTGGCATTCGGATAACATTTACATGGACGCGCCAAATGTCTTAATTCATGGATCAAAATACAGTTGACTCCACTAAGCCCTTGAATGCAACAGGTCTCTTTGAAACTACTTGATCTCCATCACTGCTTTATGGGTCATAGACCATCTTTGAATGACAACAATCATTTTCAGTGACCCCACAACAAGGCATTTTTACATGTGAGATGTCTCACTGTTTTTAATGACCTTTAGCTCAGTGCCACACAGTGATATCAAGCTGCACTGGCTCTTTAGTGGAGCACTGGTGGAGGGGGGAGAATGGGAGGAGGCTGCTGTAGGAGGGGGATGGTGAGGGTTGCAGGGTCACGGCTCTTGTAATTACCACAGTCAGGTTCAAGTCACTGGTCAAGTTGTTGCTGTTTTTTTTCTTCCCCCATGATGCATCATTGTCAGGGACCGGCCTACATGTGGCCCAGCATGCTTCCACTGATGCCCCTTTGATTAGGTGTCTTATCTTCCACCGGGCTGCGTTCGATGACAGCCGGGAGCACAGTGATGGCTGGGAAACTCACAGAGAGGTCCATTAAATGGCAGCTTTGTTATGACATGTCAGCAAGGACGTGGTGGATGGTAAGTGGAGCTCTTTTTTTCCTGGCTTCCTCCTCTTAAATCAACTTTAAGAAGGCTGTTATTTCATGTTTGGCAAAATATGTAATATCAGTGTTAAGATTCCAACTGCAACACACAAATATCATATTCTGCTGATAACCCTCTTGAAATTTAATTTACCTTACCATCATTTTGTATTGCTTTTGTTCGTATCTGTGCATGGGTCAAGATTGACTACATTTGCAGAAGTGAGGGATATTGTGGGGGATGCTAATAAATATAAAAGGTTTTGACTGCAGCACTTTACTTTTATTGCCACATTCTCTAATTAGTTTATTACATGCTAAGTGCCACCAAAATGCTAGATGTTTTTTCAGTTAAGAAAATAATAATAAATGTTTTCAAGTGCATCCCTCATCCCTGGCACAAACATTCATTTCTGAATCACTCTAATCAAAACTTTTTTAAATTGTATTTTATTTATTAATTATTTATTTAAATTCTATGAAAGCATATTGCTGCCATGCCAGAAAAAATGGCCAGTGTCAGGTAATGATATTAAAAGTTTCTTGTTATCGATAGATGTTTTTTTTTCATGTTTTAACAAGATATTTCCATGTATTCACAAGATTTTTTATGTCATTTCATCATATGACTCATCGCAGATATTATTTATGTTGTTATAACATGGAATTTCCCATGTTAAAACTTAGTAATTTATTGTTATAACAAGCAGAGTTTCTTGTAGTGTTTAAATATCTTGTTATAACATAAAAATATCTTATTAAAACGTGAAATACATTTCTTTCTTTCTTCTATTCTTTTTCAAGTACACCCTGTAAGTAAAAACAACACAGGATCCAATGGCAATTTTAATTCTATTTTCACTCTCCTCTTTTACCTTACTGGACAAGATATGTGAATGATCTCCAGTCATTCCACATTTTCTGATACTGAACCTTTTGAATATATTGAAACTATCAGTGTAGGGCTGAAAAGTCTCATTTTTATCTTCTAATCAAATCCACTCCCTGTTAATGCCTCTGCTCATCATATATCCTCCCAATATCTACCCTCAATAGTTCTGTCTCACATGGAAGGTATTTTCTGCCATGTCAGCGGTTAACAATCTATAGATGTGGGAGATGGTTTTTTTTTAATTAGCATTTGAAACTTTGATCTCTGAACAAATCCAGTTACACTGCAAGGAGTCGAGGCAGAATCAAACCGAGCTTTCTTGCCGAGATGAATAACTAAAGGAACTATGAAGCCTCCCTTCAGTGTAAGAGCGTTCCTCAAGTGCACCTCTCTGTGCACCCTCTGCAGTGTTAATTTGATAGTGTTGGACAAAGAGCCCTTTCTCCAGCCCGCGCCTTTCCCATGCTGAAGAGGCAACGCAGGCTGACATTTCTCTCTGAATATTTATTTACTTGTGTGACTACAGGCGAGCTTTTATTGTGCTCCGTCACCAGGGTTTAAGTTGAGGTTTGTTTGTCTGTCTCAGAGAATTGACCCTTTCTGCTCAGGCCATGCTGCTGGCGTTAACTCTATTGCTCTTGCTACTGCAATATGTTTATACTTTATTGCTTTAACATGTGCTGTTTTAAAGGAAGACCTAAAATAAACTGAATTAACTTCAACTCTTATATCTGCAAGTTTCAATTAAGAAAGAGCCATAGTGCTTTTAAAAACTCTGCAGGGATTTTAACAGCAATTTCAGCGAGCAAGAACAGAAAATGGTGTTAAGTACGTCAGGGCCAGAAATTAATTAAAAGTTCATATTGAAAATAAAAATAGTGGAGGATTTAGCAGAGACCAGCTGACCTGCTGTCTTGTCATGACAAGTTACCTCAAGCTGTTATGAAAGGCCCACAGGAAATTGTGCAGTTGGTTGCTCTTAACAGTCTAATGGACAACCACATTCATGTCATTCATCTTACTGTAAGAAGATCACTCAAGTAATAGAGGTAGTAGCAGCAGCCTTGTAGTATGACTTTGTATATGGTAATCTTTACATTACAGCTATGTGGTTACCATAACCATTTTTTGGAGAATTCAAAATCAGGTTTTGTATTTTCTGAACAATCTTTACTTTGGGTTGTTGTTTGGGTAGTTAAATGTCCCGCATATTGATATTATCATACAATGATAGTATGATAAAGAGCTCTAGATTATAAGCAGATGACAGGCGGTTTACAACACTGGTACACTGGCACCACACATTGTAAAAATGACACTTGTATTGTGCATACTTAGTGCCAGACTAGTATATATATATATATATATATATATATATATATATATATATATATATATATATATATAAATATAATAAATATGTAAGGAAAAAATAAAATATAGTATATAGTATGTAAATTTACAGATTTCATCTTCCTCTTTTTTGTCTGTACGTCCTCCTGGATGACTTTTGCCTTTTCATTTTGTTTTACTTACTCATACGCCACCTACTCATACGCCACCCCACCCCCCCCCCGCACACAGACACACACACACACACACACACACACACACACAAACACGCACACACGCACACACACTGCACTCATACCTATAAATGCTCGAGCATGTTCTGACTGTGATGCTCACTCACCGATGACCTCATTATTTCCAGGTCTAGAGGTGGTACCCCTGCTACAGACTGACTGTTAGATGTTATGAACCACTTTTCCCATTATTAATTTTCATATATTATTGTATATGTTTACGTATATATTATTAAATATTGGAATTTTCAAAAATGGCCAGGAAATAACTAGCATGTAATAAAAGTACTCTTTTTCTATATGGAGCAATATGCCATTTTTGTATCACAAAAAATGTTTGGAGCTGAATGTGTCCTTTTATTTTAGTGGTGCCTAATAGCACTGCGGCTGTGCCAATGTTCTGTAAATAGAGAAATAGAAAAACTACACTTTGTAACTCTCCTGTGTTTGTGCACGACTTCTAAATTGTTGAATTACATCAAAACATACCTAGCTTTTATTTTACAGCTAAGAGATGTACAAGGCCTAAGTTTTGATTCTCCACTGGGTCCCATATATGTAACTTGCAGTTATATTTATAGCCACGTGGGGGCGGTAGGTCCACATTCAGAGGGTTGCATCTGTGAAGGCTCGTGCCATGTGCACCAGTAACCTGGCATGATATAATGCTGGGTAAATGGAGGCAGAGAGAGTAAGCAGTCAGGGTATGTGATAATGATCTACTCTTTCATAGCAGCTCATCCATTAACAAATTAAAAGTTAAATGCACTAAATTTAAAAGTAAAACACCCTTGGAGAAGTACTAAATAATGTGAACTGGGTGTATAGTGATGTGTTCCCAAATGTACTGTGTATGTGCTTGAAATTTTGTGTGCTTCCATTTAGTATGCTCTAAAGGAGTGTTTTTGAAAGACATAATAGTCAGAAGGACAAAATCTGTTCTGCCTTAACCCAGCAAATAGCTTTGCTTCAAGACTGCCACAGTATAAATAAAGTAAATTGATTCACCAACAATATCTTATCTAAGTTAGCCTTGAAACAATCATTGATCAGCAATTTATAGCCACTTCCTCTACAAAGGAATGCTCTTAGTTTAATTATTTTTGGAGGTGAATCACAACTGATGAGCAAGTGTATGTGATGTAGATACTGATCAGCACTGACATTTTTAGATGGTGTGAATTCTGTGTTAATGACATGATAACAGGGATCAGAAAGCAGTAAAATCCTTTGTAGGACAACCCATACGTCATTTAATCCTGTTTCCCACTCTGATCATGTTGGTATACTGTTATGGGCACCCAGTGAAGGTTACACATTTTAGTCAGTCAAATGCACTGGCAATGTTGTGCCATTACCACTCAACTATTGTATGTACACTATAAGTGTCACTATTAACACTGCTGCTATCACTGCTATTAGCCTACTATTACACATCTGTTATTCTTATTAATTAATGAGCACTATAACAGCACTGATGCGTTTGATTACTGTTACATTAAAATTATATTTGTATATGTGTGCCCGTATTAATGATTTCAGTGCTATTTTGTTGTAAATATTTTATTAAGAAATAATACCATTTTATTATAGATAAGAGTGAGTGTAAAATTAACACAATAAAAGGATAATATAAGGTTTGTGGTATTAAAAAAAAATCACAGTAATTACCTAAAAGTGCCTTTTTTTTTACTAGCATATAAAAGCCTGAACATGTCTTGCAGCTATGACTCGTAAAATGTATTTTGGTATTGCTAGGCGTGTTATAACTGCTAATAATAATAATAATAATTGCCGTTATAATAATACTCATCATCACAGTAATCATAATCTAATTTCCCTAATTTCCATTACTGCATTACTGCATGTTGTAGAGCAGTAATTACTGCAGTATTGTGATTTCCACCATCAGTCACTGACCACATCGCTATTCAGGCCGACTGCCCAGCGGCGGCTCTGTCAAGCCCCAAACAGCACGTCAGAGGAGCGGAAGTGAGGGGCCCAGGGTACAGAGTCCCGGGGCCACTGCTTCTGGCCAATGAGAGGCGAGAATGCAAACACTCATACAAATCTGAGCTGTGTCAAGGTACAGAGAAACCGCGAGATGATGGCAGGGAAATGTGGAGTTTTTGCTTTCAAAATAAGATGTACCATTTGTCTCGTTTGTGGTTAAAAAATATTTAGATTCTATTATAACAGAGGGTTATTACACCTTTTATTTACAGTAATAACAATATTAACAGACTTACAGCTTCTATAACCTACACATAAAAACAAGAAAAACATCTAAGCCAACTACACAATGACCTGAAACAGGGCCGTATCCATGACGTCAACACTGGGGGAAACCAAGTATGCTGTTGGGTCTGACATTAATACTAAACCCCCAGTAATAATAATGGCAACTTTTAAAGTTTATTTATGATCAATTTCTGCTAATAGTTATTTTGACAATGTGCCTGTTGTAGCATAGCTTTTTTTTCTTATTTATTTCGATTTTTTTCATCAATTATTGGGACATTATTGAATTATTATTATTATCACTAGTAGTAGTAGAAGTAAAAGTAGTAGTAGCACTAGTAGAAACTTAATTTCAGACATACAAGAGAGCCAGTAGCAAAAAAGAAAAAGGACATTCAGGACAAAAAAAAAAGAAGGATAAAAACCATCTCAATTTATCATTCACCAACATTCTGATTAGTGACTAGAATTTAACAGTAATTTAAAAAAAAAAAAGTCTCAAAAATTGTAACTGATGACAATTAAATTTATTTTGACATTTAATTATTGTAACTAGTTATATGTTACTCTCCAATACTGTTAATTAAATTAATGGTGGCTGCATTCCATTTAGGGGATGCCCTGGTGTGTACTGGCTCACTGGAACAGCTTACTGGGACACTTAATGGAACTGAGCCATTGTTAATTTTATCAGTTTCACCTGTGCGTTTCCTTATATGACAAAATGTCTGCTGTGTAAAAAGTTAATTACCATGTTAACTGGCACTGTAGTCGTGTTTCATATGAATATGCGTTTAAACTAGAGAATAAATTCTTGTTTCTGAATTAGGGTTTTATTTAGAAAAGTCGTACCGGAAACTGTTTTGATAAAATCACATCCGGCTTGACAGTTACTGCTGAGAGCCGGAGGGCGGCAGTCAGGCAGACAGTGAAAGTGAAGGCGGAGACCAGCCCAGTGCCGAAAACTCAGCCTCTTCTGGATCACGTTCAACTTCACTGAACAACCCCAAAAACCGATCCAAAAAAGTAAAGCTTGAAGAGGAAGGAAGACAAGAAAAAAAGAGAAAAAAAACGCGAGGTGCTCCCAACTTCTGTTCACCGCTATCTGCAAAGAATTGTCTTCCGGTGTTGACTTTTTTTTTTTTACGAGCACTGCAAGAGAAAACCCTCCAAAGCACAAAGTTGAACGTGAGAAATGTGAAGCTACCGGCTTGTGTGTTTCAACCAGGCTCCAGGATTCTCTATTAATCCATGCAGTACAGTGCAATGGTACGTGAACATGGATTATTATTGCTTTCAAATGTTGTGATGATACCATTTGTGATTTTTTTTTTTTGGTGATACTGTCCTGTCCTCGCGACCGTAGAGAAATGTGGAGATAACTTAACACGGACCACAACACTGGCACGGCCGGGCCAAAAATTGTACTAAACTTGGCACAGTTTCTCCGGGCAGCCTATGTTAACATCCCATTCCCCTTAATTTGGCGAGTGAACTCTATGTGGACTGGTGACAGCTCTGTAGGACACACAAACACACACACTGCAGCAACAAAGTAACAATGTTTAACTTCTAGTGGTTTCAGCATTAACGCTGCACTGTTACGATACACATTTAGCTTAGTGACAGCTGCTAATAAAAACCTTTTCAGGTGCTCAGATAGACTTTTTCGGCTCACATATGGTCAATATTAAAATGTATTTATAATATTTAAAAGAAAAAAATCCCCTCCATAAGCTAATTGGGTGTCAAAGTTTAAGCTAGGCGTCATTTTTACGTGTCGTAGAGCTTTACAGGCTAATTCTGCTGTAAACAATACAGTGTATAAATTAATATGTTTGAATTTGTAGTCTTTAAACGAATGTTTGCGTTTTAAAAAGCGCATTAAAAAAACAAAAGTGCCCTATCTTTAATATCAGATACTATTTATCTTGTCATGATTTATTTCAAGGGGTTTTCCAGATCATTTTAAGGCGAACAAGCTGTCGGTTTCCTTGGTATAATGTGGAAAAACAAACAAACAAAAAAGTTAGTTTTTACTGTTACGCACACACACTGCGTTAAATTATCTAAAGTGGAGAGGGAGTAATGCTGTTGACACGGAGCTCGGGGGTAAAGGGTGCTAAAGCTGCGGAGGGAAATGTCCCTTTTCCGTTTCTATGTGACCAAGGCTGTGGTCCAAAGTCCCCGAAGCACATAAAAATCCTCTGCTGAAGTGAGGGGGTAAATGCTGTGTTTTCAGATAGCCTAGGAGGAGAAGAAGGTGCTGGATGGTGGATAGAGGTTGTGTGTTTGGAGGAGGAGGAGGAGTGTGACTGTGTAATTACGTGGGTGAAAAAAAAAGAAAAAAGTTGGGTCTGATTTGCTGGAATCGCGCAGGACCGAAGGTGCACCGGTCGATTTCATATCAAGTTTGGTTAAAGCAGGGGTGAACATCACACACTCGGCGCCCTCTGAAGCTTCCCACAATGCTTTTATGAACGAGATATCACAGCAACCGAGACGCGCACAGAGCCCGTGTAGTAGAGAGGAGTACGCAGCAGCAGCAGCCCCCGTTTGCACCGGCTCTACGAGTACAATCCGCTCACCGTGCATGTCAACTTTAACAAAAAAATCTGCATTCAATCTACCATTTTCTCTGCGGAGACGACAATCTTTGGATCGCAAAAAATTAATGGATGTTCTTGGATAATTTCGCATTGTTTTACGCGGAGAGCTGCTCCACAGTCTTGCATGGTGCACATCGGTCCAGGAATGGCGCGATAAAGTGATCAGAGGAATCAGTCCAAGTACATTCACTTTTTCTGTAGCCGTCTCGTCATGTATTCTCCAATTTGTCTTACTCAGGTATTTGTGTCTTTTTTTATATATACATTTAATTGCTGTGATTTGCATATTTGTTACAAAACTGTTAGTGGCCGGGGAATTGAAAGTTCTGTGCATGCGCCAGGAAATACTTTTATAATTCATGACAACAGTGAAGTTTTGCCTTGTGTGTAAAAATATTGCGTTATGACAAACCAACATCTCCGTTATTTATCAAAAATGCACGTGTTTGTGCCAAAATTGTGATGATTTTTACATCACAGATCTTAAATTCCAGCGAATTTCTATCGAAAAATCATCCAGTAGTCCTGCATGCTCTTAAAAAGTCATCGAAGTGCCACTCTTTATGCGCTCTTTGTGTGCGTAAAGTTGTGCGTAAAGATGATTTTTACGATAGCATTCCAAGACTGTCATTTTTAATAGTCCTGTATAATTGCTGCAGGTATGCTCATTTTCTCTCAGGGTTAATTAGGTTATTTGCGTCCTCCTATAACCCCACACACACACCTACCTCCCAGCCTTGCCTGAGCTGTGTTTGTATATTTTTTTTGCACGTGTATATTTTTATTTAGAGTAAAACCCCTATACTTTGGGGAAGTGAAGTTGGAAGAAGATAAAGCCACTTTCACTGCAGGAAGATCAAACACATGATAAGGGTTGATTCAGCGGTTGGACAGAGTAGCTGACTGTTTTGGCTGACTCAGTTTTACTGTTTATATTTTACTTGGCATAAGTAAGTGATTGACTGAGATGTGGTTTAGTTTGTACTTAAGAGGATTGTGCTTTTATGGCCCCAGCTGAAGTGCACTGCATAGGCCCTGGCCAAGTCATTTATCTTTACAGCATTTGGCTTTAGCCTGGTTAAAAAAAAAAAAAATTAACGGAATATTTAAAGTGTTTTTGAGCAGGAAACCAGAAGCGAAAAGGATTTCAGAAACAGTTGCTGCCGAGCACATTTACTAGCATTTACTGCTTGCTTTTGTCAGTTTAATTGGCAACATTATAGTGAAGGGATGACATTTAAAGGAGTTCTCAATTTATTTTAGTTATTTTTTACCTCTCTAAAAGAGACATAGATGTAGTATCCACAGTAAATATAATACATTTCAAAACAATCTGTGAAGAATTAAAAGTTTATTCACACCTTATAATAAATGATTATAATTTGACATTACTGTACTGGAGCAGAGTTTTATTGGCCCGAAAGTGCAGACCAGAAATGTGGCTTCTCAGAGGGAGCACCAGCGGCAGAGCGCAGATAGGGAGTGGATTTCTGTGGTTTCCTATAGCCTTGTCTGCCTGGCTGCCTACAAAAAGAACAATATGCGGTTTAACTCTTCAAACGCCTGCTCAAAAGGGGCCGCTTATACTTATTGAATTTGACATTTTAATGACCTAAAACACAGATAAGTTAATACTTCCACTTGTCACTCGCAGCTGCTGTAATTTCTGAGGACTCCTAAATCATCCGCACTGTCCTGTACATTCCTTCACCTACAGAAAATAAGCATTAAGAGATTTTTGTAATTTGTTTTAGACTTACTGGAGTGTGTAAGCCAGTAGGCCAGTGAACTGCTATAGAAATGTAAGATTTTTTTTAGTTGTAAGGATTAAGAGAAATTCAAATGACAGAAAGTTTTCTTTTTTGACAATTTTTTGCTGCAGGTTTACAGTTTAGAATTGAATTAAGTGTTGTTTAAATTGCACTAAAACTTAATGCAGAATACACAGAAAACTTGGATTGAATAATAAAAAAAAAAGAGTAAAACTTGTGTTGAAAATGTTTCCGCTAAAATTAATTTGAGACTCTGATCATGAATTAGAAAACTAACGTTCAACAGAACATTTTTCTTTTTAATTTAAAAAAAAAAAAAAAAGAGAGATGGAAAATTTTAAGGGTAGGCCACGATATTAATATCACTGACTCAGGTTTTTGGAATGAAGCTGAGGAAGTGTCATTCCCCGTGTTAACCTCAACCCTTTTGCATGAACTTTTAATTAAGTCCTAATTCAACCTTTGTAAATACCTTTCACACATTCGCCTCGTTTGATACGTCGCCTTTCTCCCCTGCTTGTGTTTTTAATGCATTTCCTGCAGAACGTTTAAACTGAACGGCTGTGTGTAATGTATGTGCCAGGAGAAGATGAATCTCTTTCTTATTTTGTGATTGCTCCCTACTTGTCCCTCCAGCTTATCCTCCATCCTTCGTGAACACAGTATAAGTTCATGTTGGAATGCGGATAGTTTGATAAGAGAAATACAACTGTGAGGGGCGCATGCTCCCTGTAGCAGCAGCAGCAGCAGCACAGGAGTCCCACTCAGAGCATGCTCGGGAAATGAGAGCGGAGAGTGCATTCAGTCACCGGGCT
The DNA here is from genome assembly GCF_008729295.1 of Plectropomus leopardus. Classification (NCBI taxonomy): domain Eukaryota; kingdom Metazoa; phylum Chordata; class Actinopteri; order Perciformes; family Serranidae; genus Plectropomus; species Plectropomus leopardus. The sequence goes on along the minus strand of NC_056485.1, from coordinate 9,033,184 downwards.
TGGTGCTATTGTAGTGCTGGCAGTTGATATAAACAGTGGAATGTCCTTGTCATACCTGCTGTACGCCTAGATCCATCTAGCATGGTAAAACCAGTGTTGCTGTGTGAAGAGAAACTTCTCTTCTTTAAGCTGTTGAAGCTGCCAATAAGATGTTATGTGACTGATTATGAGGAATTGTTTGTTTGTGGTCTGACTTCCCTTCTGCCTCAGATTAGTAGCTGACTAAACCCATATTTCTTCTCTTGTTTTTAATGACATGAGTTTCTGATTACATATTTCTTCTCCTCTCTCCTCACTTGTGTCCCTTGGATGCTCCAGGATGAATTTCATCCCTTCATCGAGGCACTTCTTCCTCACGTCCGTGCCATCGCCTACACATGGTTCAACCTCCAGGCCAGAAAACGCAAGTACTTCAAGAAGCACGAGAAGCGGATGTCCAAGGACGAGGAGCGCGCGGTGAAGGACGAGCTTCTGAGCGAGAAGCCCGAGGTGAAGCAGAAATGGGCATCCAGGCTGCTGGCCAAGCTGCGTAAGGACATTCGGCAGGAGTACCGAGAGGACTTTGTCCTCAGCGTGACGGGCAAGAAGCACCCGTGCTGCGTGCTATCCAACCCGGACCAGAAGGGCAAGATCCGCCGGATCGACTGTTTGCGGCAGGCTGACAAAGTTTGGCGTCTGGACCTGGTGATGGTCATCCTCTTCAAAGGCATCCCTCTGGAAAGTACAGACGGGGAACGCCTCGTCAAGTCTCCACATTGCACCAACCCAGCACTTTGTGTCCAGCCACACCACATAACAGTATCGGTCAAGGAGCTGGACTTGTTTCTAGCATACTATGTCCAGGACCAAGGTAGGTTCAAGCTCATACTGTGTGTGTTTGTTTGACTGCGTGTGTGTGAGCCAACGCGCATGTGTGAATGATGGCTTGGCAAGGTTAAGGGTCACATGTGTTACTTTTTGGCAGTCTCGCTAAGACTGGCTGAAATCACCACGACATTCGCCAGACAAATAAATAGCAGAAACTTGATAGTACAGTGCATAAGGCGTATTGTACATTTTTATACGGCTCAAGTATGAGTCATTACTAAACAAAAAGATCTGTAATCAATATTAAATGTGGAACATGTTTTAAATGTGTCTTTGCTCTGCTGCACTCCAGCAGCAGCTCCTACTCATGTTCAGTAATTATTTAGTTTCTATCATTTGGATGAGGTGTATTAACTCGTACACACACAGGCTTGTACAACTGCACACACACTGTGCACTTATTGTGTTTGTCTGGATATTAAGTAATGACAAATGTGAAAAGTTGTAGCGTACACTGGTTAGATTAAAATGAACCCACTAGTACATTTTCCAGTACTGAGTAGCAGTAACATAGGACTCTTATAAAGTGTGTATTAACAGCATATTTTTTAAAAACTGTGGTTGTCCTTACTAGATAAAAAACAATGCCATCGTCCCCATAGTTCTCATTATATAACATGGCATTATGTCATTTTAAAAGCTGTTCTGCTTTCCATAAAAATAACATCGGAACAAATTGGCTTTAATTTCAAATTTCCACCAAAAAAGGTAATAATCATATTAATAAACGTATTGCTGATATTACTGTTAGTCAATTTATGGCTAAGAATTAAAGATATGAATAAACCTTAGTAAGCCTTTTTAATATCTGCAATACATGTCAGTATATTTAAGATATTGTGTCTGTTTTAAATCATGCGTGTGAACGCGTTTACGCTGAAATCTTTCTTTTCGTAATTCCTGAAAAGCCCCCCTTTTTTTTCTTTTTTTTTTTTACATGAAAGCCTTTTGCGGACACAGCGATGTGCTCGATGTGAACACTGAATCGTGCAATTGTTTTCATCACAGTGTGAAGTAAGAGGATGAAAAAAAAGAGAGAAATTGTTGCCAGGTACTGGAATAGGTTTTAACACGCACATTTCTTTCAATGGATGTGTGAAAAACATTTTATTTTTCAGAATTTAATTGTGTTGATTCTTTTTTCCACATTGACACACAACCAAAAAAAAAAAAAAAGCCACACACTTAGAAAATACTGGCATTTACTAAAACAATGTGTCTCTAGAATTTCTTTTTTTAACCTCCAAACTAAATAGAAAGTAACAAATTGTGAAATTTGACACATTTGAATCTGATATTCCACCTGACGTTTCGGGAGAAGGGGAGCAGTATTTAAGGACACACAGTGCACAAGTTCAGCAGAAAATATTGCTAAGATGGATTTTCTAATTAATCCTCTTATTCATCCTTATTTGGATGCCACATCCATACATTGTTTTGTTGTTGCAGAATTTAAAACTCTTCCAAAATGAATGCAAAATAAGGTTTTTACAGTATATACTTACATTTCAGTCATTAATTCCCTTCACAGTGAACCTCCTCCTTTTATCTGATGACCCCACAGGAATCTCCCCCTATAAAATTCCCTGTTGAAATTCCCTTATATTAAATCCAACGCAGCACCATCGAATATCCACCAATACTTTGCTGCCGAGGGAGAAACGGTGGTATAGCTAGCTCATTATCATCAAACCCTGAGCGCCATTTTGTGTTTGATAAGTGCCAGGGAAAGCAGAAGGCACAGCACACAGACAATAATGGTTGCCACTGGCACCGGGGTTGGCATCAGACCCTCTTTTGTGTCTTTTGTAGGATGCCACCGCTTCTCTAGTTTGCATCTGCTGCATTTTTAACTGTTCAGGACCAAGTTGAGAACGGCTCTTTCGTGCTGTTTTCATATATTTAAATGATAAGTTGGTGCCTGTATTTTACATTATAAACAGTATTCCTCCAGCTTTTATTTCAGAGAGATGTGTCCACTTTGGAGGGAAGGCAAATTATTGGCAGGGAGATTCATTTGAGTGTTTGAAATAAATGGAGAACATTATGTTCTGTTTTCGCCGGAGAATAAATTGATTCAGCATCGCATAGCGGACCACAGCGATTATTTACCGTTGTCCTCAAAATTTCCGAGAGTTTAAACTTTGGCAGTTACAAAAAAGCATTCTTTTACCGGGATCACAAAGACTGACATGCTTTTTTTTTTCGGTTTTTGCAAGCGAAAGTGTCTTTTTTTCCTTTTCTTCAAGTTACCAAGCAGTGCCCATCTCCAGACAATGCAGCCATATTGTGGTAGCGTGTGGTGCGGCGCCATTTTGTTTTGCACTGTGCCAGGGAGGCAGGCAAATCACCAGTAATGGTTGTTAGAGGTTTGGAGGTTGGCATCAAACCCTCTTTGTCTGCTTGCAGCATGCCTTTGATTCGTTGGTTGGCATCCGCAATGCAGTGGGCATGTTGGAAAGTTTTTTGACAGTGGCAGAATGGAAGCCGCTCGCCTTTGTTCTGCTGCAACTGCACGAAACAAACAAACATACAATCAAACACAAAGAAACTAGCAAACGGCTGTGTCTGAAACAGAATCTGGTATTTGTGCAAAGCGCTAGAAAAAAAAACGGGTCCGGACTGTGCTTTTAATATTGTTCTCTCTGTCCTGCTACCTGGCAGCGGCTCGCTTCTGCTGTGTTGTGTGATTGGATAACAAAAAAAAAAAAAAAATATGTTGCTGCCGTTATTTCCACAACAGCATTTTTTTTTTTCATATTTTTTTATTTGTGGCAAAAATCAATAAGCTCAGAGTGTATTTGTTTTTGATTCTGGTGGGTTGCTGCCTGAGAAAGGTCGGCGGGTTGGCAGCGAGTGTGCTGGTTGAATTTAGAGAGGGCACTCAGCCCCCTTGTTCTGGGGCACAGACGCGTTTAGCCAGGCAGGGCTGTAGCACCCATGTGCATGCCCAGATGAATGCCCGCTGGGAAGTAGGCTGGGGGGCTGGGAGTGGGGGTTGTGGCATCCATTGTGCCAACTGGCAGGCCGCGTTCAATACAGGGCCCTGGCTTCTCACACACACACACACACACACACACGGCTGTTGTACTCGCTGTTTTATCGTTATCTGATAAAGCAAGAAGTACAATTCTTTTTTCTTTTTTTTTTTTTGTCTTTGAATCATCGCCTCTCCCCACCTGGATCCATATTTTGCATATCCAGTTTGACAGCTTGATGGAATAGTTGTAACAAGGCATGCAGATAATGGTCATGTTAGGACACGTTATGATACTGCGGGCCTCGTTTGTATTTGGCTTTGTTAAGCTGCGCATCACTATTTCCTTTAACAAATACAGGAATGTTTTGGCACTGAAAGCTTTTGGCTTTGCATTTTTAAATGTCTTACTCTTAGTACACATATCTGCAATTAATAAAATGTGGAAATAAGAAAAATTTTTAAAATATGTGATGAAGATAAACAAGCAAACTAATTTAAGAATGTGGAGAAATCTTGGATTTTTTTAATGAAAAGGACATCTACATTAATTATTAATAATTCAGCAATTGATATTTCAGTGGAATTAAGTAGCAATGGTATATTTTGAGCATTGTGAAAATGTCATTGGTTCCTAACAAGTGACAGAAGACAACTGCTGAGGTAGTCCAAAAGGAAACTAAAGAAGTCAAGGTCAAGCAGTTTTCCCATTACTCTGGTGCTGAAAGTTAACACGGCCATAAAACATCATTACCTTGACTCCCCCACCAAGATGCGTAACTTTTTTTTTCACACGCTCATGATAGTTTGTGGAAATGGATGGATTACCCCTGAATACACGCTGCCATGTTAATGGAGACCTTGTTTTACGAGCGGCAGACTTAACCTCTGCCCCCAGGGTCGTGACCTTTTCAAAGAGATGTGGCAGGGTGTCCTCTGAAGTTTAATTGAGCAAAACAGATCAGTGAAAACGTCGTGGGCCCAGGGCACGTGGAGGAGGAAGACTTTTTGCCTAAGGGGGGGTGGTGGGGGGGGGGGGGGGTCGGGGGAGGAGGCGAGGGGAAGCTGCTCCTAAGCCCCCCTTGTTGACCTCCTCAATCGGGGTCAAACCGCGGCGGTCGCAAGATCACCGGTGGCCTCTTGGCAACTGTTTGTCTCCACTCCCCCACTACTGCTTCTGGTCTGGCTGGTGGTCCCTTGGTTCACTGGCCTAAGTGAGGGGGAGTAGGTACCACTGACTCCCCACACCTCCTCACCCCCTCTCTCCAATCCCTCAGGCTGGGTACTCTGGCTGGTCCCCATCTCCAAGACTGCTCATCCCGCTGCGTGGGGTAGCTACTTGCATCTTGTTTTCCGCCCGGCTGCCTCGGAGGCTTTGGTCAGGCGGCCAGTGCGGAGGCCTGACCTTCTGGGTCACAGTGGAGGTCTGTGACTAAGCACAACATCCATCCCTCCCTCCCCTCATCCCCTTATCCTCCTCTGCCATCAGGAATCACCCCTGCGGCACACTGCCCAGCCAAATGACTCTCTCACTCCTTCTCTCTCCCCGTCTCTTTTCTTTTCTCACTCCCTGGCTCTCCCTCAAGCCCGAGACTCCGACCATGACAGCTGTCCCAAGCCCAGGCTCTTGGCCAGAGAGAGGGTGGCTGGGTTCCTGCCAGAAGTGTGAAACAAAAGTTGTTGTAAGCAGACAGCGTTAAGGACACTACTGTTTGTCTGCTTTTTTTGGGGGGGGGGGTTAAGTCAAGTGCTTCAGCTGCATTTAATTTTAAATTTTCCTGATGAAATGCAACTGGAAAAAGTCTCGGGATTTGTTCTTCTGGAAGTTGAGCGGAATTTTATTCTGGGACATGAATTTTAACAACGAACATTCGGAACAAAATCAGCAAGACCGTAAAAATACAACTCCTGGGAAAAACCTTAACCGATGACTCCTGAGCCATATAGAAAAACTCTTCAGATTGAACTGCACAACCCTGTGCTGAGCTTCCATTCTGGCTTCCTTATTAGTATGCAATAGAGCCTGCGGTGTCTGGCTACCTCTCTGTCAGAGCCATAACCTATCGAACACATTCTCTCAATCTAATCCACTTAGAACTCCCTCCCAGCTTCACCGCTTGCCTTATTGATTTCCGCTTCCCACTAAATGTCCTCCCGATCCTTTTTCTCTTAACCCGGGAGCTATTTATGTTTTGCAGTCTTTCTTTCTTTCTTGCTTCTTTCTTCCTTCCTTTCTTGCTTTCCCTCTTAGCTCACTTTCTTTCTCTCTTAATGGCTCCGCTCCCTCTCCCAGATCTTTGGTGGTTTGTGATCCCCATCTGACTTTCCTCTGCCTCCTCTCCCCTCCTGCTCTTTCTCAAACACGAACCTGGGTGCAGTGCAGCCAGGTTGCCTGGCTCAGTATGAAGCTTGTGTTATTAGCAGCGGGGTTTTGCTCGAGCAAATACCTCAAGGCTTAAACAGGCCGTGTTACCTCCTTGGCCCTCTTTTGTGTGCCATGTGTACATAAATCTCCATGGAAACAAGGCAACTTGGAGCAGAGGCCACTGAGAAATGTGGATGCCTTTTTTCTCAACTAAATTTACAACTCCCCTCCTTTGCTGCGCTACAGTGTGTTTAATTTGCTTGTGTCACAGTTTGCGCTGTTGCATCGGTCAAAAAAAATGGGACAAGGCCTTTTCTTTGGTGCTCTAAGGCACGGACATTGTGCTGAAAAGGCTTTTCTTGTGTATTTCAGCAGGAGACTTGATTTTGCGTTTGAGGCTACACTTGGTTAAGGAGTGCAGTTTGTGTCATTAGTCTATGGTTAAGATCTCAGCTTCACCACACTTTCCCAGGCTTTCGGGGAGGACCCCAAATGCATTTCAAATCCCCCCGAGGCCACTTGACTGGAGGACCGGCACCTCCCACTCCTCTCGGATAGATTCCCCACCCCCACCCTGTCTGCCGGTCCTCCCAAATGAAGACAAATGGGTACATTCACCCCCTATCCCAGGCACTACACTGTACCTCACTGTCCTGCTGTACAAAGCAGGCCCTCCCTGTTGCCTGAGTTTCTCCATCCAACAGCTCTTCTCTTTGCCATTGCACAAGCAAAAACTTACTGTTGTTCCATCTGCCTGCCAGAGTGGACATGTTAGACAGCAGAGTCTGTAAAGCCGTACAAGAAGGTTCAGAAAGGAGAATTTGTGTGAAGATATTCTTTGACCTCCTGTGTTTTCAAGTCAACCAGGAGAAAAGCACCCTCAAGTACCAGACTGAGACTTTCATGCAAAAGCCAGACCCAGGAAGGAGCCTTGTGAACAACCAATGAAGGGAAGAAAAAAAAGGAAGGGGTAGAAGGTGGGGTGTGATGGGGAACTTTGGGCAGGGACAGACAATCAGAGTGGTTGCCCAGGAGACACTAACTTCTCTGTGCAACACCCCCCACCCTGCTTTGCCCCATCAAAGTCCTTTCAGTCCAGACAGGGCCGATCAGCGGCCCAGAGTGATGGTTGTCTCTTCTTTTGTCTGGCGGTACAGTACGGCCCATCACTGTGACGGCTCGACAAGACCTGAGCGGGACAGAAAAAGAAAGGCCCGCCATCGCCAGTGCTGGGCAAAATGTACTTTTGGGTGGGCGTGTTGCTGTTTGGGGTGGTGGGGCGAATCCCCCAGAGGATTTCTTTCTAATGTCAGTGCAGCGGGTCAAAGAGGGGATATGGTGTCTGGGGCTTGGGAATGGCCTGCTTGGGACGGATTCATCAGCGTCCCATTGAGTTGTCAAAGCAAGCCAAAGGAGCTTCCACTCCTCCTTCACATATGTCAGGTTCACTTCTCAAAAAAGCTCCCAAATTTAGAAACCAACTCTCAATCACCAGAAGTGCCATATAGTCAGAGTAATAAACAATACAACCCTCAACATGGTTGTTTGTTTTTATCGACCCATACAGTAAGAAAAGATTTGAAGCAGCGGAGAGAAGTAAGGAGAGTCGGAAAATAAGTCATTTACATTTTTAGCACTTACATAAACATGCAGCCTTTTATGACAGGCAGCTTGTTTGAGCAGTGGGGCTGTATGTGATTAAAGTGAGCCATATAGAGGGACTGACAGGAGGAGAGGAAATATGGACACGTTGTTGGTTGGAACAACATGAAAATCTCATATCTCAGGATCACCAAACCAGCAGGTGTTACTGATTTTCTACAGAGGTACTTCCTCCATTGTGACAGACAGATCTGGTTTACACAGTGCCTCTTTACATCAAGTCATTAAAACAACAAACAGTGAATAAAAGATGGGGAAAAAAGCACATTTCCCACATATTTCTTTAGAGACTTCCGCATGAATATGTGAGCAACTTATGGTGCGTTCCCATTGCACTGGGAAGTCGGAAATTCTGAGTTCCCAGATGGAAATTTCAACAGTAACACCCCCAAGTGAAGTCCAGTTTCTGACTCGGAAAATTGGAGGAACCTCACGATCCCCGTACTCATAATCCAAGGTAGTGAAAGCTGTAGTTATGTACTGTTTATTAGACCTTCTGTCTTACTTGTGTCTTATTCAATCAGTCGTACACACAGCAGGGTGCAAATTTTATCTGCAGACGCCGTCCTGTGGTGTTTTTATCCGTAAAATACTGCGTTATTATCAACTGATACTGCTAACAATTTCTAACCTGGTATTGCTGCTGGTAATAGAGTGCTGCAGGGATGATGATTTTTGGTAGGCCAACACAGAAATTAACATGGTTCTCTTAACATGAAGCAAATTAAAGTTTTTCATCTGATTTTGGATTATTGCAGAAAAAAAAATCTAGCAAAAAAAGTCTTTTACTCACATGTTTTACTCAGCAACATAATCTAAACAAAAGAATGCTGTTTTTTTTTTAAATGATTTTTGAAGTGTAAATGCAATCACCAGAAGTAAAAAGCTTACATTAGGCTGTAAAAAAAGGTTGCATGACTTCAACATCACCTACATAATAAGGCTGTAAAGCTGAGTTCGCCATGATGACGCGTTGTAGTTTCATTTAGCCACTTGTTAAGAGACGTAAACGCTTTAAAATGCATGAGTGGGGTAATTACTGAAATATTTCATGTCTTGGAACAAAATGTGAAAGTCTCTGAATCTTGTGTTAACCACAAACTATAATCATCTAATCAAAAATCCATTCAAAAAAACCTTTTGACTTTGAGATCAGGGAATTGTGAGTGCTAAAAAGCCAACTCATTTTTGGGTTTTAGGACTCAATCCTACACTTCTCTATTAGTCGTCTGACTAGTTATACTGGAAAGCTGTCAACTTGGGTGTGACATCATCACCAGTTTCGACTTTAGACATAAATGAAATGCAGCAAAAAAATCAGAATCTACTATAAGTTATCATCAGTATTGTGTTTTGCGGTGACTTTTTCAAAATTTCATCAGGTATGAATTTGATCATTTCTAAACCAGTTGGAAACACTGAGTCTAAGGCTTTAGAAATAATGAAATTGCCACTGTGTAACTACCAGTCAAGTCAATTTTATTTATAAAGCCCATTATCACAAATCACAGTTTGCCTCAGAGGGCTTTACAGCAGACGACTAGTGTCGGGAACAAGCTAGTCCAGTGCTGTCTGGATCCTGTGATTAAAGCCTGCTGCAGCACTAACAAGATGGTTAATGAAGCCCGTTATTTTTACTGGAGAACAACAGGGCTTGTTACCATGGTGCCCTCTAAAAGCCTATATGATCTGGCTCCAAAATTGGCCCCGCTTACTCCGTTTGCACCAAGCCCCAGCTGGTAGTTTCTACTCTGACTTTCTAGAAAACCTTTCCAAAAATGTTACATGCAGACATAAACACGCACACATGTTCACACTCGTGCACCCTTCCACATGCAGAAAAATCATGAACAGATTATTGCTCACCTGCACTTGAGCTCAAAAGACTGCGTTTAGATTCGACGGACCGCAACTCCTCAATAACAACAGTGCTCTAGCAGAGAAAATTGAAAGTGAGAGTGCTTTAAAAGCTTGTTCCGGATTTACCAAGTCAAGATTGTAATTAGGCCTCCAACATGTGCGCAGACCTACAACCCACAATTACACTGTGGATTCTTACCAAAAAATAACTCTACTCCACCATCCCTCTCTTAAACCTCATGGTGTAGCCTGCATTAGCAAGGAAATTTGGCTAACAAGAGGTCATCGGGCTGTAACGGTCACTAGCCCTCTTGTTATCTGTTTCCTGTCTAATAAAACACAGACCTGTCTAATTGGAGGGCCATGATGTCATCGCTGATTGTTTTCACAGAATTGTTTGCAACCTGTGGTCTGGGATTCCTTGTGGCTTAACATAGCTTTTTGAGCAGTTATGATAATGACCCTAGTTGACCTACAGATGGCTAAATGAGTAATGCTTAAACTCATCAACTCTTATGGGATCCCAGCTGAGTCTGCTCGGTGTTTCCCAGGAACATCTTCATCTGCTTATGCAGGTCTGCTTCGCAAACTATTAGACGCTCACCAGACATTTTTTCTCCCCTTTTTCTGTAAAACCTCTGGCTGTAACTTGGGTTGCCATGTGTGTCTTGTTAAGGGCAGTTATGACAAATGGCAGCAGCTGTACAAACTAATCTCTCTGTAGCTTTCACACATGGCGCCCAATTAACAATGGACCACTGTGGGGCCCTAATCCACGGTGCAGCCATCCTCTGGTCCCGCTCGCCGAGCCAACTGCCCCAGGAGACTCTTCTCCTCTGCACTCCTGTTAGCCAGCCTGTAACTCCATTCAGATGGGAGCCGGTGAACAACCGCAAGGCATGCTTGGGTTGGAGACACGGTAGCCATCTTGTTTGTTTCCATGTTGGGAATGCATGGTTCACGACACTAAAGAGGCTGGGTTTTATTTGACACTTTGGTGTTCTCTGGGATTGGGTTGCAGCCTCGAGAGGGTTTTGGACTCAGATGCTCACATGCACGTAAGAACTCACGTGTATTAAAACACATGCACGCAGCTGCAGTTAGATTTAGTGAAGTGGTTGCTGAATGAGTGGGTGGGAGTAATGTGTGTGTGTGTATGTATGATATAGCTTTCCTGTCGGTGGCATATTTCCAGTAGTTGTATGATGATAAACTGCTGTTTCTTTGGGCCCCAGATAGCTGAATGCACTGTGTAATGCACTTAAGTGTGGGGGGAGAGTGCTTTACACAGTGCATTCACTACCTCCGCAGTCTTATAGGATAATATACTATGAAGGCAGAGGGGATGTTCACCCACACTTACTTAATGGTTCTTTTTAACGTTGGATTCCTCCCAACAATGCTTCTCACAAATATCCATCCACTTTCCCAGAAAAACTTTCAATGTGTGAAGTCTGTCTCCTCATCCAAGAGCATGTCAGCAGTGCTTTACATGGCCTCACTAAAGCATCTTCATTTCAGTTTTGGATTACAAAAAATAATTCCAAAACTGAAATACAGTCATTTTCAGGACAAAGTCACTTGGATGCAAACCAGTGCGAGGTTGTTGTTTCCCCTTTTCCTCCCTTGAATGCAAAACAAAGCCGCAAACGGGAGTTTGAGACTCAAAAGGAGGGTGTTGAAGGGTCGACGGCCATCAGGAAAACGATGCAGGCCCCTGCCAAATCTATGACATGAATGAAACAAATGGATGAAGGAAAATGAAAATGGTCGGGGTGTGATCTCTGGCAGCCAGCGCGAAACCAGTGCCAACTGTTATGAATGGGAAACCGCTGCTGAGCTAATGAAAAAAAAAAGAAGAAGAAAGAACTCACTTTTTTCATCCGCCATCCAAGAATAATTAACCGCGCGCAGGCCTTCTGGTGAGGGTGGAGAAAGCCACAAGACACTTGACTAACATCTCACCGCAGACGAGGACAGTGAAAAACAGAGAGGGAGGAAATGGGAGAAAAAAGGGAGTTTTGTTGGGAGGCAAAGTAAAGTTCTTTGTTACTGTTAGTTGTGAAAAGAGGGCAGGTGAAACCAAAAGTGGAGTACAAACTGAAAACTGACAAGAGGTGCTTCTTAAAATGTTTTATTAAAGAAAGGGAGCAAAAATACACATACTTTAATTCCTTGATGGTAGATCACATGTAACATAAAACCTTTTAATTAACTCCATTATACAGAAATGCACATAATTTTTGCTAGCTGGCCCTACCATATCTTTGTTAAAGTAACTTATATATACTCACACACACTCACACACTTTGAACTCTTAACTTAATCCCTGCTCGGGCCGTTTGGTGTGGGGGCTTAAGGAATCTACAGGGATCATGTACTGTACTGTAGCGCTGATGCGATTAGCTGATGGATCCTTCAGTTGATCAACAGAAAGTTCATTCTAACCTCGATAGTCGAATAGAGCTTTTCAAATATGAGGATTTGCTTATTATTTTGCTTTCTTTATCAATTTAATATATTGGGTTATGGCTTAGGAAAATTTGCTTATGTAGAAAATATTTTCAAATGAATACCTAAATATCAATATTTTATAGTTGACCATCAGTGCTTTCACAAAATATTCACACAGTGAGATTTTTATATAGTAGTTAGCATTAGGGTAGTTTAGTTTTAGGTTTTTGGTTAATCTTAGGTGCTTTGTAGGTTGTACATGATCCTGAATAATACATGTACTTTCTTCTTTCTTCTTATTTTCTTTTTTCTTTTAAATCTAGACACGTTAGTAATTATATTTAAAAACTATTAGCTTCATGTCTGGGCCCCAATAGTGACGCTTTAGATAGCTTATCAGGATGTCACTTTACACATCATCATTAAATCTTATTAATTGTACTTGTATCTTTTAACAGTTTTTTTATGAATAAAAACTGAAGTGAATATATAAAAACTCACCATTAATATGAATGTAATGACTTCTAGTAAGTTCAAAAGAATTACAGTGCTTTACTGTAATTTAAACAGACTTATAACACTTATTATATTATGATATCCAAATCTAAGATGATATCTAGACTCATATCAAGATATTAATATAATATTGATTATATTGCTGAGCCCTTTTTTTTAGACTGAAACCAGCTGGTCAGACAAAATGAGCTTTAAAAAAAAGATTATTATTATTTCCTTTAAAAACAAGATATTTTCATCCTCTTTGGCTCTGGGAATTCATGACACTTTGTCGTCTACAAAGAATAAGTTAAAAATAATCAGTCCAAAATGAAAATAATAATTTGTTCCAGCCCTGCTGTAATGTAATGTTCTGTACTGTGTGTATCTCTTACAGCCTACTCTGTGAGATGACATGATGGAAAGAGCAGGATGGGGGCCAGATGTACGTTTATATATAGGACCTGACAAGGGTACAGAGCAGGACACCAGGCAGAGGCGTTGCATATCACATGCACCCTATCACGTACACCACATGTACTGTATGTAAAACGAAGAACAACTGTTAATGATGCATGACGGCCTGCTTCATGATACCACAGGGTTTTAATGCTGAAAGAAGGGTGAAAAGGCTAATTACTGGAGTTCGAGGGTATAATTAAATAAGACGGAGAATTAAGTCTAAATTGTTAGTATTGTAAGTTTTTTTTTCAGTGAATGCAGGGTTAAACTTAGGGTTAGCTGTGTTGCTTTTTGTCACTGAGGGGCCCGCAGACTTTATTTTAATCCATTATCAACTTGCCCTGTAGCCAAGAACAACAACAATGTTTTTGTTTTACCGTTAAACCTTTTTTTTTTTTTTTTTAAATCGGCATCTTGTATGCCACGAACATCACCCAGGGCTGACAAAGCGCGCACTGTTTGGAGGCAAAACGCTCAAAACAAAAAGTGGTTTCCCCATTATGGCAATCAAAGCAACGTTATCAGCGATCAACATATTCTCACCCAGAGACAGAGAGGAGAAGAATGCCCCATTGACTGATACTGCCTGCTAGGCTGGTTGCGCTGATCTCCTGAAGAAAAGACCAGTGTCGCTGGTGGACCCCTCCACTCCCCCCCCCAACTGCCTCCCCACTCTTTGCCTTCTTCCCTCTATATATGTCTCAATACTTGGGGGATCTTAGAAGGAGGGGGAGCTAGAGAGGGCTGCATGTGTGTGTGTGTGTGTGTGTGTGTGTGTGTGTATTGTCGAGGTGCTGCCGGGCGACTCTATCCCATGCTGGTGGTGTGGGGGGGGAGGAGTGGAGGGGCTGAAAAGACGGAGCCGTCACCTGCCAGACTGCTGGAATGTTAATGCCGTGGCTCTGATAATTGGATTTTGTACACACCGTCTGTGAGGAACGTCCAGCAACTTTCCCCCTCTTATTGTTCGACCCAGCCCCGGACCTTCAATAGGGCTCGGCTATGTTTATACAAGCACTCACGTCTCAATAAAGACTGTTTACAATGTGTGTGTGTGAGTGTGTGTGGTGTCGGACTCCTGAATCACAATTGTGTGTGACAGGGAGACCGAAATGAAAGCAAGAAGAGTGTCAGATTATCAAGATTTGGCAAATATTGAAGATATTAAGAGATTTGTCAGGTCTTAGAATAGGATTTTCCCAGATTTTAGGAGCGTTGCGGTAAGATTTTGTACATAGTTGGATTAAAGTTTCACAATGGGACATTCAAAACCTCACAGATGAGTGTTTTTTTGCCAACTTTCCAGCCCACCACACTAGCACCAAGCCTACATGATCTGAACTCCATGCGGAGTCAAAGGTAGGCACACCCACTCTGAGGTCAAAGGTGAAGAGGAAGCGCTCCCTATTGGTGGGATATGTCCGAGGCGTACATGATCTGGGATCATTAGGGAAGTTATGGCTCTTGTTTGTGTCGGGGGGGAGCCTGGACTCGGGCCGGGAGCTGTGACGCACTGGTTTCCCTCTCCCTGGCCTCCCATGCTATTTCCACCCAGGCTGCAGCGGCTTGAGCTGGTTAAATGTCTCGGCTGAACTGACCTAAATTCCTCATATTCACCTCAGAAGACCTTTGCCTTTGCTAAGCAACTGTTTTTTTTCCATCCTTAAAGGCCCCCTATACAATGAGCATACGATTTGTTTGTGTATAAAAGTTCCTTCCTGTACATAAGGAAGCTACGTTTGAAAAAAGTCGTCCTATTCCCAGCTGTAATACCTCTGAGCAGAACCGCCAGAAACAATGACAGAGGTTTTTGTCTTGGCAACAGAGACTTGTTGTGGTTAGATAAACAGCCTCTAATTGCATTTAATCTGTGTTAAAGTAAGGTATTTGGAACAATTACTTTGGTATGTTTACCAAACAGCTGGTGTGTGGATCTTTTTTTTCTCTCTACCTCTTTCTAAGATGTAATGGATTTGGTTCACCTCGTTGGTTAGTGGGAAAATAAGATAGGCGCTACATTAACTTATGCATGGGTTTGTATTCAGGCTTCAACTGTCGCAGAAATAACAGCGTAAAAATCTATTAAGTTTGGGTAAGATTTCATTAAATTTAAATGGCTTTGGTTAAGGTGCCAGATTTCCATTTTGTATCACTACATCTTTTAGAAACAAACACAATCTAAAAGCATAGGTCATTACCTCCAATATAATATTAATTAACAGCATTATTCTTACATAGCAGCATGTTCAATTAAACTGCAATCATCTGCATTTTACTGAGAATACCAAAAATGTGCAAAGAAGCAGAATTAAGAGTATGCTAATTTGCTTCTTTTTTGTGATGCTAAAAACAATCTTTTAAAAAAAAAACCTCTTATGCATCAGTAAAAAATCTACAGTTTAATTATGAAATGTGTTCCTAAGCTGAAGATTAACAGAAAGCATGACTCCGTTACAGGCAGGAGCTCTGCATATTTATCCACTGTCTTGCTCTTTTCCCTTTAACCTGGCAGTAGTGCTCTGTTGCATAAACAATGGTCTGGGCAGCCACCTTTGGGCTATTGTAGCCTTCCACGTGGGTTGAACTCTGGCCAAGTGGATGTTGTTGCAGGAGACGGCCCCGCAGCCAAACACACGAGCCAACCAGAGGCCTCCGTTCCAGGAGGCGAGCACTCACTGGACGTTACCCGAGGATAGTAGTGTTTGACAGCTCTTGGATCGCGTAAAGGAACTTTGAAATTCAAACAGAGACGGGCAATTTGGCGGCGGCCTACAAAATGACGCGTTCCGTGCAAATGTCACAACTAAAACGAAACTCAAGCCCCACTTTGGACGAGGGGATAAAGCGCTTGTGTATGTGTGTGTGTCTGTGTGATTTGACATGCTGCATGTGTTTAGTATTCATAATGAGGTGTTGCAAAATGCATGCTCTCTGCATATCTTGCTCGACTCACCCGCCACCTGTATAAACAACAGTGCTATTGCGAAACGGTTCCAGGGAAAGGCTCTTCCCGGGCTTGTTGTCAGAATGAGGTCAGCGAACACTACTCTTTTCTCTCTCATTTTCCCTCCTCTTTGCCTCTAATGCCTCTAGTTGTACTTTGTCCTTCTAGAGTGCATGAAGAATAAGGCCACTAGATCATCTTTACAGCATACAGAGCATGAGTGTTGGGTGGAGAGATTTAATTATTTCTATTAAGCAACAACTTGATATTTTTCTTATTACCCAAAGGGGTGTTATTGTTCTCCAAAAATCACTAATTTTATTTTGCAACATGTTTTGAATCCACAAGAATTACCTGGTGCATCTCAAGTAGTGACAGGCAGAAGGTGCTTGAGCAATAATGCAACTATTTAATCAATCAGCCAATGACTTTGGGGAATCCTGAAGCACTGTTGGATGCTCTTGTATATTTTCTTTGGTAACGGGGACGGGAGGCTGTTATATCTGAATTCTCGCAGCATGACATCATTTGACCCCCCCTCTCCGATCATTTTACCCCATCACAGCACAAAAGGGCCCTTGGAGACGTAAGAGGAGTGCACATGTATCATATGCTTGAAGTTGAGGAAGCACCTAATCGCGCCGCCCCGCCAAAATGCCATGCTCCCAGAGGCACCGCTGGTGGACCGCGTCGTGTCTGGAACACTGTAACAGGATCTCCAGAGAGGAGCACAAAATGGGCGCTTTGTGTCCAAGATTTGTCCAGACAAACTCAGATAAGGAAACCCAACAAGGGCGAGGCGAAGGAGCTGCCTCTGTGACTAGAGCAAATAACCTTTAATCTAGGTCATAAAGCCAGATAGGGGCAGCAGCGGTAGCTTGAGTACCAGCAATGGCATTTGTGGTGACGCAAGTGATAAAGGAAAGGTTTATGTGGTCACTCTTACTGAAAACATTCAGTTTTTACTGTAAATGCTATATTTGGAGACTGTTACATCTCTTTCTTTCTGGACGCAATTTGAATGAGCGAACCTAAGATTATCTCCGTTTTTCCCAAAGAGGATGTCCTGACCTGCTCCGTGCGTTAACAAACTGGCTCTTTGCACACCTCTAATGTATTTTCTGCCATTGTTCAGGGGCTTGATAGGCTCCCTGAATGTTGTTGTTGCTCCTAGGGCTGGGTAACTTTTTAAAAAGAATACCAGTACCAGCACCAGTACCCGTAAGTGATACGGATATCAATAGAGTACTTGATACCTGTAATGTGAGTGGTATGTAGTAAAGCCATGCTCTCAAATGGTTTGGTGGTGTCTTATCCTTACTCCTTACTTGACTGAGCTCTGCGCCAGGGACAGTTGGTTAGAGTTTTTTCAAAAACACACAGTGACAGGGCTAACTGTTAGAATCACACAGCTAATGTTATCAAACAGTTATTAGCAGGTTTAATGACATAGTCGAGCTGTTTCGGTGATGATTTCAGTATGTTGGAATCATTTACTGGCTCAGTGTCAAATGTTAGCACTAATGCTCTGTTAGGCCGTGCTTGGGCAGACTCGCTGGCTCCGGACATGGCAGCAACAGAAAGTTTACTGATCTGGCAGGGAGTCAGGATCATCTGGGATCAGACTCCTGGCACAAAAAGGATTGAATCATCAGGTATTGACTGAATATCTTTTGATACTGCCTGTTATTGGGTTATTTCCGTCAAAACCATAAAGATTGAGTACTAACACTCAGCCCGAGTTGCTCCTAGTATATCTTGACTATCTTTCACACTCCATGCGCCAAAGTGTTAATGGAAGTCTATCTTCCTAACCTGTCAAAATATCAGATCAAATTCAAGTACAACACTTGTGCAACTGGGGGCATTTTTGAAGATAACATAAGATTTTGTACAGCACCTCCTACATATTTTATTTCGAAATGCCCTGAACAAATGAACAAGCACTTTTTGGTTGATTCCACACTCTGCTGCAATACTCTGATTGCAGCAGTGGCCTGACTGAGCCCAATTCTCATGGCAGTCATAACAAGACCCATACACGCCCCGCCATAACTGTGACTGTCCCCTGGGGCTGTGTCTGTCTCCCTCTGCCTACATCTCCCGCATGTCCCTAAAAAGATAGGGGGGGGGGGCAGGACCGGATCACTACACGGACCATATGTGTCGGCAGACCACAAAATACTGAAGCCATTACTTGGCCCACTCTAGTGAAATTGAAAGCAGGAGCCAGTAACAGCAGCAGCAATAGCTAGTTTTGGCTGAGTGTATGGGGGCAGTGTAAGGAAAGCCCGGTCAGATGGTAGTGCTCATGCTGACTTGTTGACGGCAGCAGGCTGCAGACGGCTGATGTCTTGTTGTCATAGCGCCAGCTCCTCCCTCTTATGACCTCCCAGTGATGATGTTTATATGCTTCTTTCTGTTTCAAGTTTGTCTGCATGTGTATGTGGTTACTGAATCCCTCATATGGCTTAATAGACCCCTGCTAGACCCTCTTTTGATTTCTGCAATATTTTGATATTAATACAATTATATTTTTTGAAGAAAAAACATCTAATTTGGGGTATTTTCTTCTTCTAAACGGATTTTCTGCTAAAGCTCGATCTGACTGTTCCCGGCCAATATTTTCCCTCCAGTCAGTCCAACTACAAATGGAAGCTTACCAGATGTAAGATTGCATTACATGTGCTGAAAACTTGTATTTAGGCAACACTGTCTCATGTTCATATTATATTAATGATGAAACATTCATCCAACCACGGTGTCATTGTAAGCTGCAACACTACTCTTGCCCTTGGCATTTTTAAAAAGGCACAGTAAGAACAGTATCCCCTTGGCGTTAGTTAGCTGTCCCCGGTATCCAGCTTTCCTTAAATCTTCATGCTGCTGTATGCCTTGCAGGAACCGCATGCATCTAATGCATTAGTTCAGGGTATTGTGTTACATGCAGCACACATCATGCATTGTGATTGTCGGTAATTTATGTGCAAGACGCAATGATTTGCGCGCCAACTTTACTTCTTTTTTTTTAATAATTCATCATGTGAAAGATACTGTATTTGGCAGCTGGTTGATTTTATTAGTTATTTATTTTGAGTTCATGCTTGTTGGAAGTTTATGCTCGTACTGTGCCTTAACAGGCTTTTGTTTGCGGTCTTTGTATGCTCATATGTGTTTGTCTTCTAATTCCTTTCAGCTGAGTTATCCAAAGGGGGCTCACTCACTCAACTGTGTGGTGCCACCGGTTTTAGATATCATGTCAAGGCACTCTGCTGTAAAAGGGAACATTTACTTGTAAAAATACACCCTTCACTTCCCCATTGATGCCTTCAAGGTGGGATCCCATTCTGTTTGCATTTGGCGTTTTGTAATCTATTTCTTTCTTTATTTGGTCGGACGGCGGGTGTTGGAAGGATAAGGGCTCATGGAGAAGACTTATCTTCAAGCGCACGTCTGTCATCTGCCGCTGCAGACAGAGTGCTCTTTCATTCGCTCCAGTGAAAGAGGGTTCACAGAGATTTAAGGGCCAGCATTGTTTGTGCTCTGCGATGCTTAATCACTTTTGATTGGGCACCATATTAAAACTTGGGCTCTAGACGGGAGAGAGGCTCTTCGTCTAAAAAACGAGTACCCGGCGTCCTCCACAAAAAAGGAGCGGTGCTGCCTCACGGGGTGGATGATAGGGACAAAGACACGCTGACAGAGTTAAGCCAAGAGGAGGAGATGAGGACAGATGAGAGTGAAGGTCTTCAGCAGAGTGAAAGTTAACACTGAAGTTTCTAACAATGCCACTTGCATTAAACTTGAACTAACTTGAACATCAAACTTAAACCAGATTTTGTCCCATCTGTGGATTCTCTCACAGTTTTTTTCTCCCTGTGTACCATAAAAACCAACATATAGGCTTAGAGGTTCTGCAGCTTTTCCTCCAATGTCTTATCTTTCCTCGAGCTCAAGGAGTAAGATGGCGGCTTATTCCTAAAGCACTTCACTTTCCCACACGCCCCCCACCCCCTGCACTCCATTTCACTGCAGCACTGATTACACATAGTGTTTACATATTCCATAGAGCACTGTGACAGAGATAAACCTCTCCCGATGCTTATCCCCTGGCCACAATGTGGAAACCACTAAGATATAATGTAAACCAAACGTCGCAGCTGCCCTTTCATGTCTCAAGTGCCAGTTTTGTGTGCTGAGTGAGAATTTTGAGAGCTTGGCTTTAAGTAGCATTGGTTAAATTGAAGTTAAAACCATCCTGCTTTTTCTTTTCTTTCTTCTTTTAATGACAAGCTCCTTTCATAAGTGTATTTTCAGTCTTTTCACGTGGTGGCACAGAAATACTAATGTGGAGGTACTTTTCAGAAATACACTTTTTTTTTGCTCTTTAACCAGCTCTTCTCTCTTCGTAATTGATTGTGGAAAGTTTGAGCAGCTCGCTCTGGTGAAGAGGAGTATTTGACACACATAGCTTTGAGTTTTGGGGAATGAATATTTGTGGCGAGGGATAGGCGTTTGATACGAAATGTGATTAATGATCCACACATCAGCGAAAGAGGGGAGCGTTCCCCCATAAAGTGGGTTGTGGGATTATACAGAGGGCTGCACTCGGAGGACTTCTTGGCATTAATTGGCCCGTCTCTCCTGTGGCTCCCAAGTATTGCTGTCACTCTCCTCGGCACACTGCGGTTTGTGCATGTTATCACTCTTGAGGTCCTCTGCAGTAAATGTGTCACAGAGAAATTGCACTGGCCTAAAAATACCCCTCTCGCATGTGCATTTCCCATCGTCTCACATTTGGGTTGCTTAGACCCCGGCGCTGTTTAAGTCCTCCCACAGCCAGGGATGAAACTCATCTGCTGAAATCATCAAGAAATGTTTTGAGGGTCGTTACCATCTTCCTCGCTGACATAAACGCACCCAGTGGCCTTTACAGTTGGAGTGTACTCTATAGGTTCCTCCACGCTCCTCGCATGGCACCTGCACCACACCCTTGTTTTATGAAGTGCTGATGAGAGCGAATGCCTGCCGCAGGGCTACCACTCAGTACACATAACCTGCTACCAGGACACACAATACACACACAGACACACACACACGTACCCTTACAGTTGAGTTTACAGAACAGAGTGTACCACAGTTGCCAAGGTTAACTGAGGGAAATGAGGTTATGATCTTCATTAGTGTGAAGTGCTCTGTCGAGTCGAGCCGGTTTGTATTGTAGCTCAGATCCTCTTCGCTGGAACCAGTCCACAGTCAAATAACTTTACAATAAGTCATACATAAGGCTGTGTGCTTTCACTTCAGTCATTTATTATTAGTTACTGTAACTATGCTGATGTCTTTACAGCTTTGACGGACTTGTTTTCTCTCTGCTCTACACGGGCACCAAGTTGCCTCCATAAATCTAAAACTAATCCACCAAGTGCGAGCTCATCCCTCTTAATTTGTTTGCCCGCTTTACGTCCATGAAGATGTTCTCCAGTGACATCTAAGCCATCACGTTGACAACCCCAAGTGGCTCCTAATACTGCGACTGATTCTCTTCTATAGCTGCTTTGATGCTCCTTTTATTATGTTCCACGGGGCTATTTTTTTTCTTCTCCTCCTCCTCTTGTTTACGAAAGAGGCCCGATAAGGCCTTCCACACGCAAAGCTTGAACTTGCAGTCTGCTGCTTGGCCACTTGGGCAAAGCTGAGGCCTACTTTAATCAAGACATGAGAATGACCCACTTCATCTTATGTTAATTTGTTTTTTGGGGAAATTGGCTGGGATTGACTGTGAAGAAATGTTTTTAGTTCCCTTTCATAAGCTTATATCAAAGTGATATCTGTGCATTGAAGTAGGCTATGTGGACATAATTCCTCTGTGGCTTTTTTTAAATTTTTTTTTTTTTTTTTTGTACAAACCCTGTTTCCCATACTCTATGTGATAGCATTGAATCTCTTTGCTCGGGCTCTGTTTGTATGAAAGCGGGCCCTAATCTGTTGTAAAGCAGAGAAGTGGCCCTTTTTACGAGGTGCTAATGGCCTGCTAATTCTTGGGGAAAGCCAAAGTGACCAATTCCCTCAGCTGAGTGTTTACTACCTCCTGCCCTTTGACCCTTTTCTGTCAGGGTGAAGTCAAATGCAAGTTGTTCCGGCACAAGCGCCATGCTTACATTCTTTCCTGACATGTTGATTTCACAGTTCTAAATGCTGTACACCATCCCGTATGTAATTACTGTGCATCTCAGTGATTTACAGTTGCAGAATGATCTTATCCATATCATAAAGGGGGTGCACACGTTATAATAAGGCCTGTAAACTTATGAAATTGAGCCATGAAGTTTAACTTTAGCGAGATATGTCAGAGATATTTTACTTTTTGAGGTATTGTGTAGCTTTGTGTGTCGACGTATCATATCAGAGGCTTTGCATATCCAACCTATCCATATCATTCAATTAGCTAATAGCCTGTCCTCCCTTTTGCTTCAGATGTATTTACTAGGCCTTGTTGTCTTTATGGTTTCCTCTGGCGAAACGTGCGTAAATAGCGGCGGATAAAACGAGAGGTGATTTAGTGGCCTCGTCACAATGCGCCCTGCTCCGGCAGGCCGCTTCCTACCTTTGTGTGGTCGAGGGCTGGGGGGTGCGGCAGCGGATACACGGCCTGGGTCCCGGCAGGCTCCGAGGAGGGAAGGAAACCTGGTGTCAAAGGCGATCGCTCGCTGCTTCTGTTATCTGAGCAACTCACAGTGAGACTCAGTGACAGTCAGGGACTAAATGTGCGGTTGGTGATACTATTAACAAGACACATAAAAGTCACAAGTTTTTAATGATTACACATGTTTTAGCATTAGTGGGAAACACATAATAAATAGTTTCTCAAAGTGAAAGCAGCAAAAAGTGAGTGGAAACCTTGTTGCGTGTGTAGTGCTGCTGCATGGTTTCTTTCTCCTGCTCCTCTCCGCACAGGCCTCTCCTGTAACCTTGAGAGAAGCCCGCGCAGGCCCCAAGTTCAACGAGTGCATGAGGCATATTTTCGCTGAGCGTGCTTGGACCGCCCCACTAAACCCCTCGACCCCCCACCCCCCTCCCCCCTCACCATACATACAGCTTTTTTTTCCTCCCCTCCTCCTAAAGAGGACTCCCTGTAGGCCTCGCCTTTCACAGCGCCTGCAAAGGAAATACATTATGTGTAAAAAGAATTCCATATGGTGTCATACGATCTGTGTAATTCTCTCTCAATTGATAAAAAAAAGTCACCTTGTATGCACAATTCTGTCCTTTGTGAAAAGCACTGTAGCCTCTGTGCTGTATGTACTACTTTGTAACATTTGGTCAACTTTTTCCAAACAGGTTCATAGAATTATGAAACATTATACCACGAGTGATATTTAAGGGGTTCCACATCAGTGCTTACACTTGACATTAATGTCTTAACTGACTGAAAACAAGCAGTTTAACCAACAAAAGTTGGATTATCACTTCCTTCTTCCTTGATAAATACCTGGAAGTCACTTGTAGGCAGTTGTTTGGAGGTGTGGCTGACATCAGCTGTTGTAGCTTACAGCGAGGCCTCCTGCCTTGGCTGAGGGGGAGAGTCTGTGGCAGTCCTACGGGTAGGCTGTTCCAGGTAAGCCCTGCCAAGTTCAAGTGGCTTGGACCGAGCCCCGCACCGCAAATGGGAAGTGCTTCTGCAGGGCTGCCAACCTTGCGAGAGCTGCGATTGCAACAAGCCTTGTTGTGCCGTCAGTGTCGGCTAAGAGATAGAGGGGTTTTTTTTCACATGCACATTCAAGCAGGCCCTCAGGAAAAGAAAAAAAAAACCTGGGCAAGGAGAGATGTATATGTGCAACTGCTTGCCAGGAGGGGGATTATAGAGTCTGCTCCAGTGGTGGCCCTTTGATATTCCTTCCAGTTCCCATGATGCAACACTGTAGCTACTACTGAGTACAACTATAATGTTTAAAAAAAAAATAAGGTATTGCATTTGTGTAAGTTCTTTCTTTTTGCAGGAACTGTAGATTTGGCCTCTGTAAGTACACTAGTTACTAACTTACAGTATGTGTATGTTACAGTAGTGTAACTTACAGTGGCTAATTTGTTGTCACAAATAGGAGTGCAGAAAAGTTCATCGAGTGCAATGAATGAGCAATTTAACAGACTGGATAGACCATGAAAAAAGACCTCGGGGCATTGCGTATGACAACAGCATAATATTTCAGTTAACATTTGACTTCCTGGGAGGCACCACTAAGAGTTTAAGGGAGGTAAAATGGAAAATGTGTGTGTGTATGTGTGCGTGCGTGCGTGCGTGCGTGCGTGCCTGCGCTCTGTATATTTTTGTGCCGCCAGCAGCTTGAGTCAGTGTCGGTGGGGGTTGTGATGAACGATGGAATCAAGTCACAGTCAAATGCAAACAGAGGCCACTTTTTTTAAAAAAAAAAAAAAGCTTGTTGCTCAAAGCTCTAAGACAAACCTGACAGAAACATTAACCAAATCAGGGCAGAACAGGAGCTACCTCTCTCCTCATCTTAATGCAGCATTTACCCCAACCCTGTTTGCCCTCCCACCCACCCACACACCCCTCATCTCAGTGAATGAACTTTTGGCATCTCAGATAAAGTGAAAACAACATGCTTGGGCGAGTGGAAAGCAAGGACTGTGGGAGCTGGCTGTGAGGCGGGTGTAAAGGCCCCTGCAGTGTGGCCCTGAGTGGACAAATCCTAGCAGGCTGGAGGAAGTGGAGGAAGGAGTGCTGGGATGGTTATTGGTGGGAGGCGTGCGGGCCGGGGCGGGTTACAGGGGGAAAGCGGCAAAAGGGGAATTCCCTTTCCTGAATTGAAAAGTGATGGAAAAAGTGACTGCTAGATCTCGTTCATGCCGCTCCATGTCAAAACAGCCGAGCACTGCCGTCATCTGTGCAAATATTTCAAGAGATTATGGTTCTGGAGCCTCGTGGGAAAGGCTGAAGCAGCGCAGCGAGGACAGCCCGACTTAAGCTCGCTTTAACGGAAAGCCTCCCCTTCTTAACTTTATCAGAGCATGAATTTAAGCGCAAAACCACAATATTCAAGGTGCCTGCAAATAAACAGAAACCTGTCAGGTGAGGCCTGATGACATGTGTCTTTGTTCTGCGTATCATCCTCGCATTTTGGCAACAACCCAGAAATAATTTGAAAACAAAGGCCCTTTACATACTCATCCTAAATAGCGAGGGAGGACCAGGCTTGCCATGCCCGAGGACACAGCATGCATGCACTCCTGCTATGCACTTTTGTTTCATACAGTGTGTTCAATGTGAGCGCAGTTTGCTGTGTAAATCTGATTTGTAATATCTCAATACTGGCACTTCATAATGATATACGCCTCAAAAACCCTGAGAAGCCACTGATGTAATGTGTTCTAACCATGTGACCAAACACTGCGGCCGCCTCTCTGGATGCCATGCTTTGCTGTAACATTGTTTATGACTCTCAAACAACAGAATCTGAAATTAATTTAGCGCCTCTCCTCTTCCCACTGTAAACTGGTGCTGTGCAGCCAAACCACATGTTGTTATTGCTGCAGTGGCAGAGGGGGCTGCCCCAGCAGGCCTTAGTAGCACAGAACAGATTTGCTCTCTGTTTTTTTGCCAGGAATGTGGAATAGAGTTCTCTCTCTCTTTCTGGCTGTGAATACTCGCTTAGCATGCACTTAAGTATGATTTATAAATCATACGCTTGTGGTGTGGCAAAGGGAATACTCTGTTAAACCTGAGAGATTAGATTTGCATTTTGATCTCCTGTAAGACGGAGATGTTTTGTCATGATTATATGGTGCTTTGTTGTGGTAAGTGACGGGCTGTTGACTGCATTGAGTCTCTGGGTGTTTGTGTTTGAATTGTGCATCTGGGACCGACAACCACAAAGAGCAAAGATGGTTTGCACCTTAACTGCTGTTAGCTAGATATCTCCAGACAGTTGGAGGGTCCATGAGGAGCGGAGGAGCTCCACTGTCTCTGGATGGCTGCCAACGCTCTGACCTTGTGGCGGGCACAGCCGCTGTCACTCCCTCTTGAGTTATGTGAGAACCTGTTTTATGATGCAGTTTTTTTAAACCACTGCTCGGCATCTGACTATGGCTCACCAAATGAGCACTTACCTGGTGCTGCGATTCCACGAGAACCACCAACACTTCGCTTTATAAGAGTAGCGGTTTCTGTGAAATTACTCCCATAATTTCCCTTTTACCCTAAAAACTTCGCTCCCTGGTCTTGTGCCAGTGGAGACACCCGAACCCCACTCCCTCAACAAACCCTCTTGCCCCCCAGCCTCAATCTCCACAGATGCTTTGATTCGGGCCAGCTCTGACTGGGGGCCTCCGTCTCCAGGCTCATTAACAGGAAAGGAGGGGTTTTACTGGCCATGCGGCAGGCAGCCGGCATTTAAACCACCGACAAGCTCCTCTGTTGGCCTGCTGCATCTGAACAACGCACACACTAAAGAGTTAAAACCTCTTTCCATCATTACTGCACTACTGGGAGTAGGAAGTTCAGAGAGGTGTGGGCATTATTAGAGCTTAAGCTCTTGAAGATTAGTCTACACCTTGCCAGAAGGTACCGTCCTTATCCATGTGGTACACAAACGCTGTCTGACATGTTTCAGAGAAAACTGTCAAGCGAGAACTGAAAAATACAACACTGATACTCCTTTTCCACCAATTATGAGTTCCTCTCCTTTTCTCCACCATTCGCAGCTTCCCACCAAAAATACATTGGTTTGGAACCAAAAAAGTTGGTTCCCAGCTGGACCCCAAAACCAGCAGATGTTGGTCCATGCTTGTTTTTTGGATAGAAATTAATATCTTTAATAACAGAACAAAAATTTGCAGGTAATCAATCTGCCATCTTGCTTCTATTGTTAACCCTTTTTGTGCAATGCCCTCTTTTGATGACACAGGCCTGTACCTGGCTTATGCCAGTTAAATCAGATTTGGCAGATTTTGACAACTTTTTTTTCTCCATATAAAGTTTTAAAGTTTGAATGGGACTTAGCAGGACATTCAGTCAGCATTCCCATAATATAGTAAACAAGCCAACAGCACTAATGGTGGATTGGCATTTTTTTGCTGACATTAAATATCAAACAAAAGCAAGAGACTGTGTCATATGAAGTTGATGTGACCTGTAAATTCACCAGAGGAGAGAAAATAAGGTTATCTTGGAGCCTCACTGTGCAGAGCTGTCCTCCTCTGTGTTGCTGCCTGTGTCTACACAGCAGCCTGTACCAAAGAGTAGTGTTGTAGTCAAGAGCACTCACTCCGCAAGGAGATGAGGAAATAAGCAAGAGGGGGCAGGTGAGAGGAGTGAGGTGGAGGTGTGGCCAGAGAGAGATTACAGGAGAATTAGTTATATGACAGGAAAACCCTGAACAGATAAGAGCATGACTAGTTGTTGGTGGGATTCGTGACAATATTTAATCCACATATAGGATTGGGTACAAAAACTTTTTTGGTAACAGGGCCAATACAAAACTTGAGGTAGTTTTTGATACTTGACAAGTTTCAGTACTCTGCTACAGACAGATTTTGGTCAAACAGGGTTTAGTTTTAATAAGCGGCCCTATCTCCATGATGCGTGCCTGATCAATAGATCAGGAGAAATGATGATACAGCAGCACAGTAGCCCGGATAGTAAAGAAGAAAGCTACAAGACTGCGTTCATTTGCACCTGCCGTTTCATTCCCTACTGGAGTTGTAATGGCAAAAATAAACTGGCTCGACATCTGTTGGCAATGTCAGTAGTCTGTTTTTATGCTTGTAATGACACATTAAACTCTGTGGTTGATCCCCCCCCCCCTCTTCTCCCCCCTATGTCCCGTTCCAGGGGAGCAGTGCCAGCAAAATCGTCTGAATGAGTGCACGCTTTGTTTTCTTTGTCTGTTTTGGGCCAAGATCTGGTCTTAGATGTGGTGGCATTCTATGATCGGATAATTCCTTCCACGTCCCCAGTTTAAGGTGTGTGCGCACGCTCGTGTGTTTGTGTGCGCTTCACCGCTGCTCGCTTGGCAGAGCCCAGGGAGTGCAAACAGTGGCAATGGGTGGCAGGGATCCTCGGTGGCCTCTCGCCCAGCTGGAGGAGAGCCATTTGCCCTGTGAGGGAGCACCCAGTCGCCCTGGCTCGGCCTGCTGCTCTCGCCAGTGGGAACTCCTCTTGGCTGAGGCCTGACGCCGTCGTAAGCGCTGACAATCAGTGACACATCACTGGCTGAGGCCTCGCAGACACACAACATTACACAGGCTTGAGTCAAGAGTGACTTTGAATCAATCCAAAGAAAAGGCAAGATATTTTTATCTGGAGTTATCAGATTTTTTAAAAAAAATCTTTTTTTAAAACTTCTGCTTGTTCTTTTCCTTATTTTATATCCACAGCACGTTGAATTATTTTCACATAAAAGTGGTTTCACAGATTTTCAAACTGATTTTAATCGGAATTCATAGTCAAATACAAAACATTTAGCGTGCATGCTTTCTTAAGGGGCAAGGCTGTCAGGGTATAAGTGTGGCTGGTGTGAGATAAAAATGTAGGTACCATTGCAGTTCCTAGCTGCGCTCTCTTATCAGTGCAGACCAGAGCGCCATCAAATACTTTAATAAAACAACACGTTGTGAACTAGTTCATACTCCGCCAGCTGCTAGTCAGAAATCAGGGAGAGCATTTTAGATGTTTTTCAGAAAGGTACGTTTGAAAACTAAACAATGCACTATTTATTAACTCTGTGTGTGTGTGTGTGTGTGTGTGTGTGTGTGTGTGTGTGTGTGAAAGAGAAAGAAGTTGAAAGGAAGTTGGCGGCTAAAACCAGTTAAGCCTCGCTAGTATCACAACCAGGCTGTCCCTGAACTATGATCTGTGGGCCAACTTGTCTCTCTTGGGAGAGTGGGGAATTTCCCAGACCCCTAAACACCCCCACCATCTCTCATTCCCTCTATCTGCCCCCCCCCCCCCCCCCCCGCCTTCCCTCCAGACCAGTCGAGACGTGCAGGTTTGAACCCTCTCTCTGTGTTTCTGGCCTCCCATGCCCATTGCCACTCAAGCAGCAGGGGTCCAGTGCATTTGTCTCATAATTATCCGACTGGATGGGGGGGTTCTGAAGATGAAAGAGGCGAATCACAGAGCTCCTCTGTCAAAGGTCTGTCTGCCTGACTGGGGGGTTTTGGATCTATCTCCGTTGTCCTCTCTCTCTCTTGCGGCATCCACCACCCGCCCCGCCACCTCTACTCCACACACACACAGGCTTACTTTTCCTCAAGAGCAGAGCATAATCGCCGACGGTGAACGCTCGTGCAAAGACCCCCCCCCCCCCTCTACCAGCCACCCCGCTGATTCATTCACAACTACAAAACTGCAGAAATACCCCCCATCCTCACATCCTGAAAGACTTCAGACTCTCTTCTTTTTTTTTTCTCCCCCCACACATGCTCCGCCCACCAACCCATCGGCTAGCCGCCCACCTCACCCGCTCACCCCCACCTCTCCCTCCCTCATCCGCCTCCTCTTTTCTCCTCTCCACCCTCCCCACCACCACCTTTCTCCTTCTTCTCCTCTTAACTACTGGCTAGGAGTTAATGGACTGTTTTGGCTAGTCTCCAGACGGTGAGTGTCACCTCATTAGCCTATAGCGGCTCGCTCCCAGACTGCTCCTTGTGTGTGTGTGTTTGTGTGTGTGTAGGAGGAGGACTACAACGACGGAATGTCATTGGTCTGTCCCCCCCCCAACCCTCCCAGCCCTTACCCTCTCCCTCTCCCCTTCCCACCACTACAATGAATGAGAAAACACGCATGCATAATTAAATCTATAGTCTCGTCCTCACTCCACCCTCCCTTCCCTCCTTCCTCCACAACCGTGCATTAAAAAAAAAAAGCACTCCTGCTTGGAAGTTTGCCACCGTGGAAAAAAAAGCAGTGTCTTCGAACCAGAGAGATGTGGCCAACCTTCCACCCTCGTATGGACCTATTCTTTCTTCCCCCAGCCCATCGAATGGCAGGGTGGCAACAGCGGGCGAATGTAAATGCCACCCGGTCCTGCCAGTCAATTACGCCCCAACAAAGCTAATTGTTTGTTTGGTGCATACCAAAAAGATGCCGAGGTTGGCCATTGATGGGCCCATTGTTTCAACGCAGATGCAAAGTTCTTTTTTCTCACAGGCTAGACTTGACGCTGATTAAACGTGTGAATGATGAGACCACACTTTCGGAAAATCAAGTGTGAACTCAGTGTAAACTCTTTTAAAGCTACAGCTGAGAATTATTTTCACTATCAGTGATTCTATTGATCTTTTTTTCAATTAATCAATTACTCGTATAGTCTATAAAATGTCATAAAAAAAAGTCAAAAACGATCATCACAATCTCCTGAGAGGCCAAATTGAAGCCTTTAAATAGCTTGTTACAACTTTTTAAATCCAAAGATATTCAATTGCAGTGAGAAAAATTGCTAAAAGTTGCAAATCCTCACATTTGAGAAGGCGAAAGAAGCAAACATTTGGAGATTTTGCATAATAAATGACCTCCATGATTCAAAAGACGATTAAAATTGTCATTAAATGACTTCCCGTCAATCCACTAATTGATTAATTGACTAATTGCTTCAGCACATATGGATATATCTGCAACACTTACTGCAATGGATGGTGCCAGGTGCCGCAAAGGAGATAAATAGTTAGGAAAGCATGCTGAGAGGAAGGTGACAGAAATAGAAAGATTAAAAGGATACAGAATGAGGAAAAGAAAAAAAAGTTATAAAAAGCCAAAAGGAAAGGCCATATTGTGAGAAAAAGGACAAACAGGGAGAGAGTGGGAGGAGGTGGAAACATTAAGTGGGGCGCAGTGTGCTGACTGGAGGCCAGCCTGCTCATTTTTCATGGGACAGATGAGCCACTGTGTCGCGTTGTGTCGTGTAGTTTGTCTGCAGCCCGGCCGCTGACTGCATCGCACATGTACAGCACAGATCAGCTCGCGGCAGGATGCTGGGTGTGTGCCCCTGTTTGTGCATGCATGTATATCAGAGTTAAATATGTGTGTGCACATGTAATCCATAGAGCAAGCATTTGCTTTTGATTTAGTGTTTGTACGCACAGTATATGCATGCGTGTAGAGGTGGGTAAACTTTATTTCACAAATTAAAAGGTGGGGAAGTTGAATTTAGATGGGTTAACCCTCATCTGCATCCTTGGTTTTGCAGGCTGTGTATCCCATTGTGCTTGCCAGGTTCTTCCTTCTCCTCTCCCGGGCCGGTGTGGCTAATGATCCGTCAGGCCATTCAGTCCCTTGTTCAAGGCCCACTCGCCACTGAATGCGCTCCCTCCCCGTCCACACTGTTTGGTGACCTCAATGAGGAGCCTGTTGTCCTCCCGGCTCGGTTAAAATGCTCTCCTCTTTTCACTGCCGTGAGAGTTTACTGAGGAGAAGGCACAGAGGCTCTACGGAGAGAAAGAGGGCCCGCTCTTCACCGGCATTAGTATGCACCGATTAGAAACAAACACACACTGATGATCTGCGCGCACGGACACGCTGAGGTGGCGACGCTCACATCGAGAGATACAAGTGAGCTGGGTCACACACAGTCAACCACACACACATACACTGTATGGCTTCTCATTGTTCTTGTCTGGGCTGGGATCCCACTTGATTCCATAAGTCTCAAAACCCTGACAGTCCTACTGTGTGTGTGTGTGTGTGTGTGTGTGTGTGTGTGTGTGTGTGTGTGTCCCCTCCTGCTCTATTGAACAAGTCTGTGGTGTCTGGCTTGGAGAAAAGAAGGCAAAATGGCATTGTTCTCACAGACGTTTCAACTTTGCCCCTCTCACTTTCTATCTGCCTTTCTCTCGCTTTCGTCTCAGAGAGAGAGAGAGAGAGTGTGTGTGTGTGTGTGTGTGTGTGTGTGTGTGTGTGTGTGTGTGTGTGTAACTCATCCTACTGTACCTGCATTCCCCGTCAGTGGCAGTCATTTGATAGGGTAGCTATCCAGATTACCAGGTGCTCCTTTAAGCCAATAAGAAATACTTGCCTTGTTCCAATTATGAGATAATCATTACAGTGTCACACAGTGTATGGGCACCAATGGGGGAACATAGTCATAGTTTGTCAAAGGAAATACAATACTATACATTACTGTATGTGCAGAGGTATCACTGATAATGAGTCCAACGATAATGCATGGAAAAAGCCGATTTCAAGACTCAAAAAGTGTTGAAGTGCACCCAGCCTTACCAAATACAGATGAAGTAGTTAAGCCAGAAACTTGCTTCGCATTTAATATTTTTTTGTTTTACAGCTTAGTAGAAGCTCATCTTCCTTGTGAGACACTGCCACCCCAAGATGGCGTCCCATTTGGCTGCAGCGTTTGTCCCTCGGCGTCAATATCACTTTCCTTTCGGCCAGGTCAGGTGCCAGCCCTTTGCAGAACGCCATGCATGAGTCCGGATGGGGAAAGGGGGGGGGGGTGAGAGGCCAGAATTTGGGGGGGGTGTGGGTGTTTGTGGGGGGGGGGTCAGCGGCGCGCGCGAGGGGGGGGGCATCGCCAGTTGGCAGGCTGGCACACAATGGCTGGCACGATAAGATCCTCCCTCTTCTGCGGGCAGATTTCCTCGCCCATATCTTTTGTTTGGCTTGTTTGGGTTGCGGCTCATCCCGATAAAGGCCACTTTGTTTAGACAACAAAGCGTGAGGGAGGGAGAGAAGAGAGAGATAGAGAGACAAAGAGATAGAGAGAGAGAGAGGGCATTAAAAAAAAGGCGGCAAAGGGGGGAGAGCGCCAAACACAGATGGAGACATTAAAAGAAAGAAGTGTTAAAAAAGCAGGAGGAAAAAAAAAGAAGAAATTTGAAGAGAGATATAGTACGCACTTATCACCGGATAAGACGATATCGTCGCTGATACACACTGAATAGTAGATATACACAGAGGCGGGTATGAAAAGATACAAAAGAGGAGGGATACTGTTGCAGGCGCAGGGACAGCGATAGACTGATAGCGAAGGGAAGAAAGAAAGAGATTTAGAGAAGAGAGCAGGTTCTGCCGGCTGTTGGAAGCCAGCCCGAGTAGTGTGAGGTCATCGACAAAGCTGTGAATGATAGAAACCAGGAGCAGAGGAGGACACGGGACAAAGTGCACACACATACATACACGCATTCCATACCAGCACATGTACAGTCATTTACGCACACTGTCAAGACTTGCATGACCCCGCGCTCCACACACGTATTTCGTCTGTGCATTTCCAAGGAAGGACAAGCTCCTGCGGCAGGAAGGGGAAAGAGAAAGCAGGAGGACACTGAGCAGAAAGTCTGCTTGGCCACATCAAATATTTACTCAGGAGCAGCTGTATTGTCGAAACATTACGCATCGGAGCTGCTCCGTAATTAGGTCGATATTTTCTGCCCCTCTCCCTCTCTCTGTTTCCCTACTTCTCCGGGAGTCCACCCCTCTCCACCTCTCCTCCACACACACACCACCACCCCCGTCCCCTCCCCTCGCCTCCCCGGGCTGCTGAAATGCGTCTTGGCTCAGGACCCATGCCTCTGGCAGCCAGAGTGCTATACATGTGCACAGAACCCCGCTCGGCATAAAATGGCTGCCAGACAGGCTTCTCCTCCTGAAATGTCGACAGCGGTATGCATCTGCAGGGTGTGCGTGTCACGCGTGCGCACTGGTTTTTTGTGGAGGGTATCCGTACGTGTCTGCAAGTGTTTGCGGGCTAGGAGCGTGCACCGCCACTGTCAAAAAAAAAAAAGTTTCCCCAAACTATGTGGCTAATTTAATCCACACCGTGTGTGTATGTGCATGTGTGTTCCGCAATTTAGTGGGAACAGAATGGGTATAATGCCAAAAATGAGAGGGTGGGTTAGGAGAGAGTGTGTGCGAGTGTTTTAGTGATTATAAAATCCAGGCGAGTAACACACTTGGGCGTGGAGAAACCTCACAAGCACTGAGAAACTTTCTTGTAGAGCCAGATTTCTGTTGCCATTACCCCTAATTGCCCTAATCGTTACAGCGGTATGATAAGTATCCCACCGGACAAGAAGGTGTAAGAACTCGTGGACACATCCAAAATACCCACAAGCCCTCTGCTACTTTTTCCTCCTTGCTTTTTTTTTTTGCTGAGTAACAGCAGATAATCTGATTCATACGTGGTACTGTTTTTTTCACTTCCTTCATGAACCAGTTTGTTTATTTAAACAAGTGGCAGGGATGGAGGGTGCCAAGAAATGTTGTTTTTGGAAAAAGGCCGTGTGTACGTGCGTGTTTATGTGTGTGTGTGTGTGAGAGAGAGAGAGAGAGAGAGAGAGAGGGCGTGTGTGTAGTGTCTGGCCCTGTGATCGAGGCCTGCCAAGCTCCCAGGGCAAAGCCCAGCCTCCTCGACCGCAACTGTTTATTTACAGGTTACACTAGTGTTTATTTGAAGACTATTGGATTGGCTGGGCTTCTGCACAGGACACCTTTTAGATACAGATATCAGACCCCAGGCTCTAAATATTTCACTTCTTTACTTTATTTCATACACATACTGAACTGCTTTTTTTTTTTTTTAATGAATTCATGGGCAATTTATCTGCCCTGAGATCTGGAATTAATCATCTTCGACCTGTCTGTGATCTAAAATGAAAGATTTAATTTAAATACCTGTTGAGTGATAAAAGTGATTAGATGTTCAATAAAGTGCTCAGTCAATCTAATCAGCGCACTTGCGGCCTGACAAATGTGCAAGCACCGTTCTAAACATTGTAATCACCCTGAAAGAAGATAAAGGAGCGTGAAGCTGCCCTTCTCGGGTCAAAGGTAAAATGTAATGCAATAGGGGAGGTGTTTCCAGCTCCGGTGCAGGCCTGGCAGATGCGCCATATGCTTGCATCCCACCTTGAGTCATCCAGGTGGTCTCTCCTGGTGCTACAGTGGGGCCTCATGCTGGAAGATGCTGCCTGGGATCTCTAATTGCCACCACCATCTGCTCTTTTTGTCATGGTTGCCTGTTCAGCCTTCGAAGAAGCGGAGAAAGAAAAAAACTAAAACACAAAACTCTGATCCGATGTAAACGAACCTCGCTCACCTCCACCTCCGTGCTCCTTCTCTCCCCTCAGCACCTTTTTCAGTGTTTACCTCCTCTCCGCTCTCTGATGCTCTTTTCTCTCCCCTGGCCCGTTTCTTTCCCTCTCAGCAGTTCTCAGGGCGCGAGCATAGACTTGGCAGTCGTAACTAGACTGATGGATGACTCCGAAAGTGGCATGGGGGGGTGGGAGAAGACAGGGAGACAAGGCCACTGAGCTCCCTGCAATCACTTTATGGACATGTGCTGTGCCAAATCCACACAAACCTCCGCTCGCCCACAAAAGCTGCTTTACACACTGTGTGTGTGTGTGTGTGCGTGTGTGTGTGTGTGTAGAGGGCAACTTAAGGGACTCACTGCTTATTGGTGCAAAGCAAAGGAGACTTTGCTGAGGCCACACAATGACTTGAACGTGTTGTTCAAGAGTGTACAGCTTGCATTATAATATAGATTTTACATAATAACTGAAACTTTGTCTTTAACTTTGGATAACTGATTATTGACAAAGGGATTTACAAGAGACAAATGCTATTCGTTTTGTTGTTCCAGCCTCTGAAATTTGAAGATTTGCTGATTTTCTTTAGTTTTGCATAATTTTTTGGACTGTTGCTCAAACAAACAAGCAGTTTAACAATGTAACCTTGCGCTCTGGGAAAGTTTGATGGGCATTTTTTAAATACTTTCCTCAGTTTTTGTGGACTCAGAAACAATCAGCAATGAAAATAACCATTAGTTGCAGCCCTTAATGCTTTAAATACTAATCTACGTGTGCACATGAGATATTTAACAGAGACCTTTTAAAAAATGTACAGCTACATGATGAGAAGGCATAAGTCACGCTTGTGTTTTTACATGTTCAGGAAGCAGAGCAGAGATGTATCATGAGACCATAACTTGTACGTTGCTTGTACGTTTTTAGGGCCAAGCGTACTGAAAAGAGGGGATTTTTTTTCCTTCTTAACGTATGGTCCTGTTCCCTCCCTACTTTGTCATTGTTGAGCTTCGGCCAAGAACATTCTGTTTTTGCAGCGCTGTTTAATAGTCAAATTTAGGAGAGGGGGAACAAGAGAGAGAGAGAGAGAGAGTAAGACACAGAGAGAGAACAAGTAAGGGATAAATCTTTCAACTTTTTTTTCCTTCTCTCTCTTCCACCCCCGTCTCTTTTCCTTCTCTCCGTTGCCTCTCTGTAACGCAGCTCATGAGAGCTGCGGCAGGAAAAGGGGTGTTGTTGCAAGGCGAGGGTATCTGAGTTCACTGTCTCTGGCTTCTCGTCTCAGCTCTCTCGCGTTAGAGACGTAGATGATAATCTCGCTGCTGGTTCTCATTGGGCCTTCGCCGTCCCAGGGCATGTGTGGGATTGGGCCGGTTTGGATCATTAGACGCTTTCGTTCACCATTTGGCACGGCAGCTCTTCAGGCCTTTGCTGTTGAGTCTGTCTCCAACATGCAACACACTATATACACAGCATGAAATCAAAGCAGAGGTGGACAAAATACTCAACTCTGTTACTTTAATCAAAGTAAAGATACTGCTGGTTAAATATTACTCCAATACAAGTAAAAGTTGCTAAGTTTACTTGAGTTAAAGTACTGGAGTGCTTGTTTTTAAAAATACTTAAGTATTCAAAGTACACATCTATCTCAACACACATGTTATATATTTTCACAACTCATTTACAGAGTCTAGTGACTAAAACAACCCACTGAATGCCCTGACTTGCCTGTAGAACCTGTAAAATGAAAAGCATGTAAAATATCCTGCAAAGCCAATAGAGATGGCCATAGAATCACACTTTGACACAAAAACCACCACTGTCATTTTTATTTTCTTATAAATAAATAAACGACCCATAGAAAAAAAAATCTGAAAAACTGTATGAATTCATAACCAAAATGCCTTTCTTTGATTACCTCAGCTCTCTACCCGTCTCTACTGATGAGCTGCCCAATCGGAATAGGGCATGCCTGAGGTAGAGGTACGGGAACACTATTTCGACAAACAACCGTCGTGGAACTGCAGGACCACTGTCAGTGGTGGAGGAAGTATTCAGTTTCTGTCCTTAAGTAAAATACTAATACCACACTATGAACATACTGCATAAAAAATCTTACTTTAGTGAAAGTAAGTAAGTACAATCAGGAAAATGCACTTAAATGTATAAAAATAAAAGTGTCCCTAAAATCTAAATAAATAAATAAAATTCAAAACTACAAATAATTTTATTATAATGAATAATAAATAATGATTAAAAAAAATAATTACTCTTGTACCAAATTCAGAAAAAACAAAAACACACAACAAAACAAACAAAAAAAAATCATCAGCTGACTTCAAAACAAAATGTAACAAGTAACGGGAGCTTTCATAGAAATGTGGTGGAGTCAAAAGTACAATATAAATAAGTTTAAAAAAAAAAAAAAGAATACTCAAATAAAGTACAGATACTGAAAAAAAACTATACTTCAGTACAGTGCTTAAGTAAATGTACTTCATCATTGTCCACAACTGAATCTAACATTAATTTACACAGTTTTCACAACTTTTACTGTTACGTGATATATAAGAAAAAAGGCCCACATGCCTGTCAGTGATCATCCAGAGCAGGAACTGCCGAGGAATGATAGATTTCCCTCCCATCGAGACTTCGAGGTAGAAGACGTCAGCCCGGGCCGTCTCATACCAAAGCCTGCGCACCATAGCCAGTGGAAAGAATTCCACTCATGTTTCCTTGTAATTCCCGCCCCTCCTGTTCTCTCTCCACGTTTTGTTCTGTGCTCGTACCTTGCACAGCAGGACCGAACACATTTTGCTACCCCCCACTCTAACACTCCCTCAGCCCCTTTGAAAAATTACCCAGAGGTCTGCCGTTAAAAACTTTTAGGCTATCCAGTGTCAGACAGAGAGCTTTTTTTCAACCGTTTGCCTTCCCATTAATGATAATGCTGTTCAAACAAAACTGTCGTGTTTAATGTACAGTGGGTATGTGCTCCTTGACTGGTAGATAAGGAAAAACATTAAGGCAGGCACTAAGGAAGTCTGAGCCCTGAAATACACTTTGTCATGTTGAGTGTTTTGACAGAAGTTATTTCTTCCTTTGTGTTAGGTCAAAGGTGAGAGAGAAACTGGAAATTATGGTGCCAAAAAATCTAATCAGAGTTCTGATTTACTTACTTTTTTATTTTAAGTTAGAGGATACAATGTTTTCACTCAGACTCCAGGTTATCTTTGCTGGAAATAATCAATGCTGAGAAGAAAACCGTGTTTCAGTAAGATGGCATGTTGTTGTCCTCCCGCTAAACTAAGCCCCCCCTCCTCTTATCTCTCTGTGTGTTTGCAGACTCGCAGCAGTCAGGAAGTCCCAGTAACAATGAGCCAGGCAAGAACCCTCTTCCAGGTATGTACAGTACCAGTCATCCTCCCTCCTCCCTCCTGTCATCGCTCTATTGTTCCTCCGCAGCTCGCCCTCTGTACAGCGGCCTATGTACACCATAACTTACCTAGTTTATTTAAATAGTGTTGATCTGCTGTGAACTCAGTGACTTGCAGTCGAAATAGCAAAGCCTTTACTGTCAAAAAAACAAAAACTACTGTACCGCCTCAGGTGCATACTGTCCTTCGTCCCATGTGATCCAATGGCAACTCTATAGAAACGGCAACTCTTGAAACAACAAAAACATGAGATTTGTAGTATTTATTGTAATAAATTGGACTATATAAATGGACAAACCAAACTGACACATTTGTTTTTAAATAATAATTTAGGACTTAAAGTATTTTTTTGACTTCTATATGACATCTCTAGTTTTAATGGGTAACTTGGGCATTTTGTAAACCTGGTACCAATTTCCCCTATGTTTTTGGTAAAAGGCTGCAGTGTAACTGCTTGGTGCATTCGTGCACTGTCAGTTTGCATCCACTATAAGCGCTTGTTTTTTGCCACTGAAAGGCTCACATTGTTATTATAAGTGTATGACAACATAACAAGAAGGACCCTATGGAGAACTTTTTTGTGTTCAGATTCTTTTTGTTAAACCAGAAACAGCCCCAAAATTTCTAGAGCCAATAACACCAGACACCATTTAAATAAATAGTAATCCATAAATCGTAAAACACACTTTATTCAGAGTTGACAGAAGCAAAATAAAACTCACAAAAAACATCTTGGTTCATCTTATAACTGCTCCAGCAATCACCAACTCTGGTTGGTTAAAATAAACCCTTAATTTACCCAGTTAGGTGTGAAATAATGCTGGCTCTAGTCACGCTAAAATGACTGGTTAATTAAATAGGGTCTGGTGAGTTTGATGACAGCAGTTTCAAGGCTTAAAGAGGATCCTACTCTTTAACACAGGCCCTTTCTTTAAGTCATTTTGTTAGACATTTCTAATAACCTGATTCTGTCAGTGGCAAAAATAAGCTTTTTTAGTTGATGTAAATTGATGGTAAACACATGGCATTTGTGGTTGCATTGCAGCCTTTTTTCACTGCTGCCAGCTGCAGCGCTCTCTCTAAATACTGGACCAGTTTCAAAAACTGTTGTTCCTGTTAGTCGCTTCGACACAAAAAATGGGAAAGTAGAGTCCAGGTTAAAAAAAAAAAAAAACAGCACCGTTTATCTTTGGATGTAGTGCGGAGGAATGAAATTAGATGAGATCATTTGTATCGTCATCATCCTAAAAAAAGACACTGAAAATCTGGATTGAAAACGTTGCAGCAGATTGCACCTTTGGCTGGTAGCTGAGTGTGTCATGGTGAGCCAGCTGTAGAGAATATTCCTGACAGCGCTGTTGTTCCCCTGGACTGACCTGCGCTGTGTCGTCATGATATTGGAATGAAAATAGTTCGAGAAGTATAATTAGTTTTCTACCTCAAGAGCAGGTTCTACCGACGCAGGTGCCAAGGAAAACATGCTAGTGAGCCAATGACTCAGGCCTTGGAGGCCCTCGGCAGTGGCACAGTTCCCCGCAAAAGCCGTTGGCTCACTTGAGGCATGAGGCTTTGTAGGTGCCAATCGAGCCGCCCGCCTATCTTTCTGGCGCGGCCTCGAGTGCCCTTGGCAGCGCATCAAAGCCGAGCCGGAGTCATTTGGGTGTCAATAACTTGTCTGGCTGTTTTATTTGACTTACAGCCTCTGATGAGTGTTGCTGAGTCCTCGGCAGGTCATGCAGAACACAACAAATGCCTTAACACTGCAAAAAATATAAATCATAATTAGCATTTGCTCAGTATAAAAATAGTGTTCTGAAAGCTGCGTCAGACAGTTTATGTACGCTGGAAAAAGCAAATAACCCTTAATAAAAATACTGCAGTGAATGACTCTTTAAAGTGGATATCTCTTGCTGTGATAATGTATATTAGCGTAACAGTGTCAATATTGACAGCTATGAAGATCTGCTTGTGTATTTGATCATATGGGCAGCGCCTGTAGCTCAGTGCGGGCCCTGTTTGTTGTACTCGCAGCAGCAGGAGTTCTCCCTCCTCCTCACACACCTGTCCTGTCACTCTACTGCACTGCACACAGTGGTTTTCTGCAGTTACTTTAAATGCTATAACTGGAAAAAAACACCAAAACAGAAGGGTTTTTTTTCATAATACACTCATTTTTACATCAACAACCACAGCTAAAATCTCATTAAAAATAGGATAAAATAAGGACAACCTACAGAGAGAATTAGCATGAAAAATACTGGATGAACAGAGATTGTTGTTCTCAGGAGTAGACACTGAAAAGTTCTCTTTTGTTTTTACAGTTTTTAAGTGATATTATGCGGTGAATGTACCTGTGTATTTGTCTGTGATTGATTGATGACCTCCTCCTGTTTTTGCATAATCTTGCATTTTTTTCTAAATATAAAACATTTTTTAAAAAATGATTAAAAATATTAAAGAGAAAACTGATTGAGCACCTATAAACAAGACTTATTTCAGACTGAATAAATATATTACCTGTTTCAGTTGTTTACTACTGAAGATAATGCTTTATTGACAACAAACAAAAAGAAAAGAAAATGTCTGTCAAGCTTCGTCCAAAATAATACGGAGTGGATGAGATTTGGGAGACATACTGAACGCAATGTTACTGTTCACACTCAAATAAATATGTAGCATGGAGGGAGAATCACCAACTCTGAAAGTATAAAAGCATTTGATAAATGAAAACCGTGACAGCAATAATGATTTCATGATTTTCTGTATTTCTACAGTCTACTTGGAAGACAGTTTCATCAAATCAGGAGTCTTCAGTGTTACAGAACTGGTGCGAGTGTCCAGAAGTAAGTACATAACGTGATTTGTTTGCTCACACACACACACACACACACACACACACACACACACACACACACACACACACACACACACACACTGGTGTTTTCAGGTATTCTTTGACTTATCACTGATTTGCCCTCTGCTCAAGCTGGGCGGCGCTACACTGGGATTCACATGAGGACACCAAAGTCTACAAGAATGTTAGTGGTGTAAATTTTCCTGCCCTACTAGGAGCAACCTTGTAAATATGAGATTCAGTGATATATCAAACAATCAGAGTTTATACGCGCCCACGCAGTCCTGAGAAGCGGCCTAAAAGTGTGTCCTGTTTTGCTCAGAAGAGACTCTTTGATTTGTAAGAGATTCTGTAACTCTGAGTTTTTCTTCCAATCCCAGCCTTTGTATATTTACTGAAATCTACCATACAACTGTGGTGTAGTAAATCCAGTTTTGCCAGTCTGCTTTTGCAATAAGAGAACACTTGAATGTGCAGCCATTTGTACGAGCCTGTGTGCATCTGTATAGACATGTCTGCCCTCCATGAAGCCGTTGACGGTTGTTCAGTCCTCTCTACTCTGATAACTGAGGGCGCCCCGAGGCACCGTTTTCCTGTACTTGAGCTCTGGAACATGCCTGTGGCACACAAAGACTCCAGTCACCCCCAATAACCTGTGTTTAAAAGAGGCATACCTGTGTTGCGCTGTCTGTGTGTTATAGTACGCGCCAGTCAATTCCGGTCCTGTGGTTTGACTTAGAGTGTTGTGTAATTCCTGTTCAGTGCAGTCAGAAACACTGAAGTGCAGTTAAAGTCAATGACAGCCAAAACTGCAGGGGAGGGGGTTAAACTAAGTCAATCTGTAAAAAAAAGGCAACTATTTTAATAACTGATTAACAAATTAAGCCAGACTGTAGGTGTCATTTCATTTTTGCATTTTTTAAATGCACCAATTTGTCACAATTCTGCATCAATTTATGGTGTAAATGTGTTAATTTTGTCAAAACAAAAGTATGCTATTTTAATGTTATAATAGAGGGGGTAAATTCACATGTTCCAAAATTCAGAGTGGGACTTGTCCTTGTCCTCTGTGTCCTCCCACCCCCTGACATCTACACATATGAAAACAGGCAATCTGAAAATGTCAAATTGGTTTGAAAAAATCTGGATAATTTTTAACACATTTCCAACATTTCATACAAGGAGCAATTAGTCTTGAAAATAATCAGCAGAGTAATTGATGATGAAAATAATTGTTAGTTGTGACCCTAAACTAATGACCACTTTAAGTGTCCCAGAGACGAGTAGAAATGTCCACCACTCTATGAATTCCTACGCTATCTTACAGTCGTACACCCTTTAACTTGCAACTAGAAAATAAAGAATTTTCACATTTGAAATTCTCAAATTATCAAAAAACTTTATCACATTTTATCCTTTTACATATGAATGGATTGATAACTAATAGCTTTTAAAGCTGACCTTGGTTTCAGTTTACCTGCCGTATCAAAGTGTCTCCGATGTAGGAGCTCAAACCAGGTTGTCTTGACTGTCTCCTACATCATGCTCTGAAAGACAGAACCTATCCGTTCCAATGCTCAGAGACTGAATCTCCTTTGAAAAGGCTGTGTTTTTGTTTAGTGTTTAATTTGCCCCCTGACCAGATGGCCGCTGCTCCAGCGTGTTTGCTCTCATGTGACCGAGCCCGGTTTCACTAAAGCCCGACTGAAGTCGAGCTGGAATTTTAAAAAGGTCGACGGACACACAGGAATTGTCACTCACTCAGCCGGTCACTCCCTGGGAAGATATCTAAGCAGCCGCTCGTCCGTCATCGCGCTTCTCTCCCAACTCTCCAGGCTGTTGAGACATTCTTTGAAGTCCATCAAAGGGAGCTGCGGAGTTCAAGGCTGACTTGCAATCCAGCATTTCGACGAGGACACTCATTAATGCAACAGGAGCCTCGGCTGCAAGATATTTTGTCAACAGAAAATGTGGGCATGCACAGGCAAATGAATGAATGTGGATTCATGAAGACCGTACATTTTTCCTCTTATATAGTAAAATGAGGTAATCTGCTGGAGGAAGCACTGTGTGGCAATGGTTTACAGCATCATTGTTTCATTTTCTGTTTTTTTTTTTTTTTCCTTTAGCTTAAAAGTCAAAGCTCAAATTATTAAATGAGATGACAGGCAGGGCAGCCAAGTGGCAGAGCAAATATTAAGCTGAGCCAAGACGACAGAAAGAGAAACCAGCACAGACAGAGATGGTTGGGGGTATCCTCAGCCATGAATGAAAAAAAAAAAAAATCAAAACAATGGTCTTGTATTCAGCGTCCTCGAGCCGGATGCATTCCTCCACAGACAGCTCGGTATGGGTAGCAGCGGGTAGGGGCCTTTGCCAGGGCTACAGTGGGCTGCCAGGGCGGAGGCTGGCGGAGGGATCGTGCCAGTGGTGAACCTCAGACCACAACAGACGGCGCCACACACTCCATCCTCTCATCGACTCCAAACCAACCAACCGCTCGAGCTGCAGGCTGCCTCGCGGGCCACACACTAAAGAGAGAGAGAGAGACATAGAGAGAGAGTGAGGATGGGTGGTGA
The DNA here is from genome assembly GCF_008729295.1 of Plectropomus leopardus. Taxonomy (NCBI): domain Eukaryota; kingdom Metazoa; phylum Chordata; class Actinopteri; order Perciformes; family Serranidae; genus Plectropomus; species Plectropomus leopardus. Next base: position 8,989,169 of record NC_056485.1, on the reverse strand, counting down.
ACTCCTTTTGTTCTGTAAACACTGGCCCGGCCTCCCTTGAAACAATATCCCTCACCTTGACCACAGTGAGAAAAACAACACCTACTACCCACTGTAAATCACTATGCGGTAAAACTGCTGAGTATTATACTGCAGCATGGAGAAGAGAAAAAATGTTGATGATTGTGAATTTGGTTTCAAGTTCACTGAGATTGCCTTGAACTTTTGATGCATCACAAATTATTTTATGAACAAACAGCCTGCTTTTGGTGCTTTTAGCTATAAAATACACTGTTGTCTTACTGCTGTGTATTTACATATTTAGTGTGTCTTTTTCGTGCCACATATAAATAAGATTGACTTAATTATAATAATAAAATAGAGGTTCATCCATACTCAGAAAACGCAGCTACAGTAAACTTTCTTGTGTTCAGCCACTTTGGAAAGCAGCGCCTTGTTAATCACACTGCTCAGCAGAAATGCCTGTGATGGTCAGACAGTTAACCTGTGAATAGGGAGCGCTTAATTTGATACACAGGGCCTCTAAACACAAAGCGTCAATAACAGTCAGTCAGGCTATTGTGCAATTAATTGTGCATCTCTAGATGCGAGGATAGGGAGAGACGTGGCGCTCAATCGCACAGCACTGCTGACATTGAACTCTTTGCAGTGATTACAGCATAACTGTCTCTCTTTTGTTTTCTCCGTGTCCTCTACAGTGCCCATCACCCACGGTGCTGCGGTAAACTTCTCCATGGTCGACATGCCCAGCCAACCCTACTATCATGACCTGAACTCCAGCGTGGGGCTGCACCGCTCCCTGTCCTCCCCTCCCGGCAGGTGAGTGCAAGTTACAGTGACAAAGTTGGGCAGAGAATTTCATAGAAGCGACACTGTATGTTGTTATTAATACTGAAATAACATGTTATACGTCAGTACGAAAAAAAAGTGAAAATGAAGGGAGCTTTCAACCTTCAGACAGATCCAGGCTAGCTGTTTCCCCTTGACTTCCAGTCTTTATGCTAATCTACGCAAACCATCGCCAGGCACTACCCTTATATTGAGCATACACATATAAGAGTGGCAACTATCTTCTTGTTCAAGTCATGGCAACAAGGTTAAAATATGCATTTCCAAAACATGTTAAACAGGAGAGTTGACTCCAAAATCTCAAACACATATTTTTCTTCATACCTGTAGAGCCATTTATCAATCTAGATCAATCTACCAGTCAAGCTGCCTGTAGAGCTGTTTATCAGTCTAGATTGTTTTGGTGTGAGTTGCTAAGTGTTGACTCTCGGCCAGTGGTGCTGATAGTGCCAATTTTTTACTTTTTTTAAATTCAACAGCAATGTCTCTTTATTCTTTTTGTAACTTTTTTTTATTGGCTCATATGAACGCACAAAAACAAAATGCACAACCAAATGAACATGACTTTTCAATAATTTAAAAGGGAAAATAAGTAAATAAATAAGTTAGTAAATAAGAAAATAAATGAAATAAAAAGATGAACAAAAACTAAAATAGAATGAACAAATAAATGGGTGGGAAAAAGGGGGAGGGTGATTTAATAAATAAAAGCAGTAAAATAGAATGGGGTAGAAAATATGGTTAGCTAGCAGTCGATGCACACTTCCCTGTGCTTGATAATACAGCAAACGGATATAGTTTGAAAATAGTTCCACCATGAAACTGCTCATAACAAGGTCTGTGGATTATCTTTAGTAATGGGTCATGGTTTCTGGAAAAACATTTTGAGTTTTTCATATGTGTTTTTTGGCGCTTTGAGCACCACAAGCTGAGTGCCGTCTAGTTCCGTTATATGGGAGAGAAGACAGACATCTCCAATACCGATATTTCCAACACTCTCACACCAAAACAATCTAGTTTGATCACCAGCACTACAGGTAAGAAGTAAAATATGTCTTCTGGATTTTGGGAAGAACTAGCCCTTTAACTAAACCTTCACATAATGCATAAAATCTGCACCAAATATGCACACCAACTGGCCCAAATCAGTGCAGAATTCATTTCGCACTCGTTAAAGTCATGGTATAAAAAAATCACTGCCTGTGTTAAACCATAAGCTTCTCCATGTGTTACAGCAAAAGGCCCAAAACCGTCAACATGGAGGAGAACATGGACACCAGCCCGACAGGACCTGACTTCTACTCGTCACCCAGCTCACCTGCCAGCAGTCGGGCAAACTGGCACGATAGAGACGGAGGTGATTTTCCTGTTTGCATTTAACCACCTTTATTTACCTGTAGAAGGTTTGTCAGCCTTGAATACACTTTGTCAGTATCACCCTCCATCGCATTCACAGTCACACAAACACCCCGAGTCAGGGGAACAGCCCTTGTGCGATCACATTCTCGCGCAGCTCAGCGCTGCACGGCGGCACGTTGACAGAATTTAATGAGGGACGGGAGAGCGTTACTCATTTCACCCTCATCGCATGCAAATAGACGTGATCAAAGCGAACACCTCACGTTGTTTTTTAACAGCAGCTGAACTCTCTTTAACTCTCAGCCTTGTCAGAAGCTACTGTACATCAATGCCGCCACCCGTTTCATTGCGGATGAACTGCATCTGGTTTCTCTGCACACGAACCTGTTCAACTCTCTTAAAATACATACCATGACAGAGATAGCCCCTGGCATCGTCAGCCATATAAATGTTTCAACCCATTTGAACCGCTGTCTGAATGTAAATCTGTATTCCCTCACACCTGTCGCTTACACAAAGGAAACATTGGATCCCACAAAACAGAGAGTCCGTTATGAGAACAAAGTGTTCCAGCTGAAATTCCTGACTCGGTGTCTAACAAAAAACAGCACTCTATTTTCACCACAGTTAAACTTTAAGATTTCAATTTTACTTTCATACGAGTGCAAGTTGTGTGTGTTCAGATATTGGGTGTATCTTTTTTTCTTCATACACAGATAGCTGAAACACCTTTTAGAGAGATATCCCTATTTATAAACCTCATGTAGAGCTGTTGGAGCTGCGGGGCAAACGTGTCAGATGACTTTTAATCAGGAAATCAGGCTATACGTCTTGGCTGAACTTTAGAGAAATTCCCCCATCAGTTGAGTTTCAATGATCACCTTTAAGGCACAGGACTAGTAAGAAGGGAATTAGGAAATAAAGCTCATCTAATGAGCTCATACATAGGGCTTACTGGATCTGGAAAAAAGAAGGGATGCGTGTATTGGAGGAAGAAGCTGTCTTGCACACTTTTTTTAAGCGCGAGGGAGAAAGTGAGATCCTCACGGGACAGCTCGCATGTCTCATTGTCTCCTGGTGCAGAGCAGAGCCCATCACCCTTTTAATTAAGGCCTCACTGTCCCGTGTTTCCGGATCATTCTCACTCTCTGCTGACTTCTTTCCACACTCTGCTGCCCGCGCTGCCCCTGGATTTTACCAGCAGAGGTGGGAGGAAACGTTTTGTCAGACAAAATGATTAAAAGAAAATGTCCCACCTTTTTCCTCAGTAAGACATAGTGTGGTTTAAGCCAGTGGTCCCCAACCCTTTTCCTTAAAGAACCCCTTTTCTATCATTTAATTAACTGACTGCCCCTAAATGACATATTTTATGGATATTTTAGATTTTATTAAAATGCTTAACAACAACAGTACAGAACAACTGATAAACTGTCTAATAAAGGCAAATAGTGAATGCAATAATTGCAGGAAGTTTGTGTAAAATGAGCACTTTGGATGAATTTTCTGCAGATTATTCCCTGTGAATACTGCATCAGAGATGAACTTTCTAGATATTTATAGGCACTTTTTTATGATTCTCTGTTTTTATTTATTTATGTTTTATTTTTAACAATCAAGCATACTTAATAGGCTTGACAGGAAGGCAATCCAGGCACTCCATAAGTGTGAGAAACGTGAAAATACAAGGAGGAATTACATTAAAAAGCCTTTATTATAGTGGCTAAATCATTAAAAAAGCCAACATGTCTCGTCCAGTACCAGTCTTCGTCAGGGTTTTAAATACATATGCATTATAGATACAGCACCACCTATATAGCAGCAGGAACTAATAGGAAGTCATCACGTAAACCAGATGATGAAATTACTTAATAGCTTCTTTTTTGACAAATTAATTAATTTCCTCTCCTTGAAACTTGGCTGGTGTTCTACTAGCTCTTTTTAAAAAAAAAAAAGAGATTGCATGAATTGTTGACATAGGCCTACTCTATGTTTAAAAAATGTTTTTTTTACACCCCTTAAAATCAAGAAGGCCTTACGACCCCCCTTGAGCCTTTAGCAACCCCAAGTGGGGGTCGGGACCCCCAGGTTGGGAACCAGTGGTTTAAATTTTTGTTTTAACTTTGTGCACCTTCTTGTTTTTGTTTTTCTATCCAGTCCTCTTTTCAAATTTCAATATAATAAGTAGGGAGGCAGAGAGAGGAAAACACCAGATGACACACGAGAGACACACCACTGGTGGGATTCCACCACAGCCCAATGTGGGTACTCGAAAATGCAGCCTGTCCCTTTGCACAAGGCCTGGGAGCATTGCTCTGCGTAAACTTAGACGCTTTGGGGCGAGGAGAAAGGGAAAGCAGTGGGTAGGAAACTCTCCAAAGACAGCCATTATTCTGTCAGGAGAGAATAAATGCGAAGTGGGGCGATATTAAACCCATATGAGGCCTCCCAAGTGCCAAGCGGTCAATTCTCGCACATGGTTGTCGTTCGACAAAAACCTCCCCATGTAGAGGGAGAAATTGTTTCTGTCTTGTATTTTTCTCTGCGAAAGTACTGCTCAAATTAAGATTTTTTGGTTTCTTTTTTGGTGGGATTTTTTAATATGAAGGTACACGCTTAGTCTGGTCTAAATGGAAAAAATAAGCACTTTGGACTTTTTATTTAAACATTTGTATTTAGTGTTTAATTTCTGGTAATTAATTGTCCAGTTTAATTTCCCAAGGCAGTCCAGTTGATTCTCTGGAGTATTTCATTAGCAGAAGAGGAAAAACGGAATACCTTTATCACAGAAAATATTTCCTATTTCGACGTGAAAACATGAAGCAGTGATATCAATCTTCTCCAAGGTATTTCTCCCTCTGACATAAAAATGAAAGCACTTAAGCCTGTATCCTCTTGCAACCTCAGAGTGGGAAATCCCCGTGAATTCCAGCCACCTTTGTCGCTCTCTTTCTCTGGAGATGAGTGATTCTTCCCGTCACTCGGGTGGATCCTTCCCTGTTGTGGGAGGGAAAGGGCAGTTAATACTATGGAAATGCATCAACAACAGCTTATTTTGAGGGGGAAAGAGATAGATGATTTGAAAGTTATACACCCCAAGAATCTGAGACAGACCAGAAAAGCACTTGATGAATGTTCATAGAAGAAGCACGAGCAGACGTAGGCCATTGCCTCTCGCATCTATTTGTTATCACGTTCCCTTCAGACACTGTGTCTCACCATGGAAAATTGAAAACCGCACAGCCGTGACAGCAGAACATTGCTCATGAAAGTGTAGAGCGGCAATAATGAGCAACTTGTAAGAGTTTGTGCACATACTTTTTGAGTTTATAGAACTGCGCAAATTTTCTAAACAAATTTCATGTCCTCTGCCGAGCCTTCAGGATTATTCATGGGGAATTACAGTAGCTTGTCAGACACCGTGTAAGGCCGAGGCGAGCAGATGTTACAGTGTAATGTTCTATTTAAGATTACGTGAGGGTCTTGAAATTCTTAAATCCCATTTGAGCGACCGGCTGCTTTACAACTGTGCATCAGATCACTGGATTTAATTGTCTGCTCAGCTCAGACATGACAAAAGCTGAATTTTCACAGGACTCACATTTCTTGGGAATGTCCAGTGATTTGCAATGATTCCAGCGATTAGGAGTGATTTTGACCTTTTGTGTGTCTGTAATTTGCTGGATACATTTTCCCTTGTTTTCTGCATTTGCTTAAGACAGCGTGCTCTTGCTAATACTAATCCCACACAGATCGAATTCTGTCTAATTTCAACGGTAATTCATTTTTGGCCCTTAATTCATTCCATTTGTGAGAAATGGAAGCATTAGTGGAAGCTGGAGGGAAATGTTTTGATTTATTTTCAGCAACACACCTCAAGTTGACGCTATTAAAAAAAAAGTTGCTGTTTGTTTTTGTGCACCAGTGAAATCATTTTACTTTTTTGTCTGTAAAGAAAATATTCAATACAACAAAGAAGTTTGGACAAATTCCTCATGTTTCTGCCTTGTAATCCAGCAGTGGCACCCCCAAAATTTTTTCACATGGGTGGCCAGATGGGACCACTGAAAAACTTTGGGTGGCACACCAAAACCACAAGACGTAACTGAATTTCAGGAATTGGCTTATGCTATTGAACTATAGGCTTCTTAAAATGTCAATATGGAAAGTTTAGGAATTGCATAATGATATACTTTCGCTGCTATTTTACAGTTAATATTCCTAATTATCTGATATACATAGAATAATACTGGTACAGTTAACATTTTGAGTTCCAGGACAATCGTGTTTTATATCTGTATATATGTGTTAGATGTGTACTTTAAATAGGCCGGTTGTCCTTTGCCTTGAGTAAAACAAATATACAGCTTTAATTTGAAGGAGTACATTGACTGTAAGAAACAAAACATTTACTTGAAGGTAGATGTCCCCCTCAAACTTCAAGTTTAGGGGAGACATAAAACCCATTTTTATTCAGATGTGTCATGTCAGTTGTTCCCTTAACAGAATTTCGCCAACAGAATTTTGGATTGTTATTTATCCCCCTTCCTAAACCGACATATCCTAGTAGAATGGTTCCTATGATATCCTATGAAAATTCACCCACAACAGTTTGCATGATATCCTATGAATTCTCGCCCCATGTATGATGTTAGGTTCTTAGTCTTAAGTTACATAATTAACATAAAGTCGTAGAGGTGAGGTTCAGGCAAGTAAATTTACTGTCAGGTTAAGGAATGAAAACACGGTGAGGACACACCTGAAAATGACTCAGAGTTTGCTCAAAATTTACATGGTTCTGAAAGTCTCAGGCCAAACCCATCCACCACCCCAACCTGCTTCCTTACAAGACCTCTCAGGAACACCTCCTTGTTTATTCCAGTCAACACATTAGTCATGTGATCACAGCTTTCCAAAATACGTGGGTTATGCAAAAATGAATGGCTCATGATTAAGTATGATATGTATGAATTAGGATGCATTACTTTTGGTAGGAAAACATACCAACACTTTATGAGAACAGCCTGCCTGAACAGGTATGTCAACATGGTTTGTACTATTGGATGCCTTGTGTTATTGAGTTTCACAAGACACCACTATCCTAAAAAATGAGCATGCTCCAGCCTTTTAAAGATAGTTATATTGGCCTCCAATTATTTTCACCAGGGGGGCCAGCAATTGTATCTGGTGGGCCAAGGCCCCCCCGGCTCCCGCTCTGCTCCGCCACTGTAGTCCTGTACAAATATGCCCAAAGAGATTATCAAAGACTTTAACAACTTTCAAGAGTTTGAATAATTAATGAGGCATCTACAAATGTGACCTTGAGCTTGCATTCATGTGTTTGTGTGCCTGTGTGTGTTTTCCCCACTAGCAGACATGTCCTCTCCCACCATGAAGAAGCCAGAGAAGCCGCTGTTCAGCCCCACCTCCCCGCAGGACTCCTCACCTAGACTCAGCACTTTCCCTCAGCCTCATCACCCAGGCCTAACAGGTGTAGGACACAGTGGTGAGTCACCGGTGACTTTAACTACCGGCTCTCTTTTAAATCTGAAGCTCTCATCGACTTTTCCCCCTCATAAATGCAGTTGAAAAATCCATGTCAATACTTAATTTACCCTCTCAGATCAATGATGATCGCTTTATCTTAACTGCCTCACAAACACTCAATCTTTATCTTCCTTTCCACTCTTCTGTCTGTCTCTCTTGCAGTTATATCGACGAGGAGCCCCCCTCCACACTCACCCCTGCAGTTCTCGGCCTCAGCTATCTTGCCCCCGGCGCCATCGCCCTACTTCTCGCACACCACCATCCGCTACCCGCCCCACCTCAACCCAGCTGATCCCCTCAAGAGCTACGTGCCGTCATACGACCCGTCCAGCCCTCAGAGCAGCCAGGTCAGTCTCTTTTTTTCCCTTTTTGTCTTTGAAGAAGCCAGTTTGCAGGCCAGAAGTCAGACGCTGGTTTGGCAAGAGATACATGGCCTCAAGTAGTTCTTTTGTTATCTTGTTCGGCTCTGTTCCCATCTGACCTAAGAGAAATTACAGCATGCATTTGTCATTATTTCATTAATGCCTCATTGGTGCATTTGCAAGTCGAGAAACATCTTTCTTTTGTCTGAAACCTGCTCCTGGTCATTCATTATGTCATTAGAATGACATGTTTATAAAACAGCTTTTTCTCAGTGCAAATAGATAATATCATTTTAAGCACATAAGCTGACCACAGTTTGATAGTATTTGTCCTGGAGCCCTTAACGGACACATGTCTATTTATTTAGCACTGGGCTGTGTATGTGGGGGAAATAACATTGGTGAGAAACCTATAATTACAGTCGCCGTTGTTAAGAGTTAACTAATTAGCATAATTTATGGCAAATTAAATTATGGTTAAATTAAACAACTTTCCATTTTGCAAACAACCCCAGACTGAACTTTGCCGACCACTTCATGTGACAGAGAAGCATTTATTTTCTGTTTGATATAATGCTCATGGCAACTGTTTCAGTACATTATATTTGTGGTTGTGCTTAAAAAAAAAACAACTTGATGTCTCCATAAAAAAGTCAACCAACACTATTACGATTGCAGTCACACGTGACGCACAAAACTGTATCAAGACATTGCAGTAAATCAAATAGCTTAGGGCTTTTATACATTCTTGGTACACACTGCGGCCAGTGTGTTGGAGAGAGAGCAGGCGTCTCTATAGATGAGAGAGCTGTGTGATATTTATGTGAGTTTTATATCCCCGCTGTTCTCACTGTAAACAAAGGCCTCGTAGACGGCTCCATCTCCAGAGCAGGGAGCGGGTTAGAGGGATGGAGGGGGGTGGAGGGGGGCTGTTACTCTAGAGAAAAACCGCGGGGAATGATAAAGGTTGTAAATATTTGCCGTTGCCGGGGCCCGGCTCTTGTGCAGAATTAACTGGCCCTCTGCTGGGGTGCTGGAGAAAGGAGAGAGGAGGGGGTGGTGGCGAGCTAGTGAGGTGGGGTCCGGTAGGGAAGAGAGAAGACCAGTTGGGTGGAGGGAGGGAGGGGAGGCTCAGCAAATAACACAGCGCTTATAATCCCATGGACGAGTGCCAGAATGTTTTTATGCTTGCTTTAACGCAGATTATATTACACTCTAATTAAACATTCTATTCACATCGTAGGGAACCCTGTGGACACAATTCTTTTCCAAAAAGGCCTGTTTGAGTTTTGAACTTGGGGCGGCCCCGAAATGAACGCCCCAGACAGTCTCCAGCCGTCTGAAAGAGTAGCTCCCACTAGCTCCCTTTATTTCTTTCTCTATATATATAGTCTCTCTGCCTCGCTCTCTGTACTCACGCACATTCACACCATTGTAGCAGGTCACTCCGCAGCTCTCTCTTTTCATGCCCGAGTCCTCCTAAATTCCATTTATGAGCGCCATTAAAATCTTTGTTTAAAATCATGTAGGAAATCCATCGTCAGTGACTGAGGATCTATTGTTGCTCGTGCCCCCCAGGGTTTTAGTAATAACTGTGACAGCACAGCAACTGAAAGTACTAAAATCTTTTCTTCAGACAGAGCATTAAGTGTAAGAGTGAGCGCTCCGGTCACCTTTTGTTGTTGATTTTAAGTCTGCGAGCGCGATCATAGCAGTGAGGAGGAGTTAAACCTTCCCCTACAAGCGAGGATAGGACATTGAGTTTGTTTAGTGCTAACCATTGTGGAAAAGTGTAGTTTGTTACATGCTTGTATTGTTTTATTGAGATCTGCCCAACTGCACATTTACAAGCGAACAAGAGCTTGTAAACAGAAGTGACTGGACACCGTTTGCCTGTCTTCATGCAAAGTTTTAGATCTTGCTGGCAGACAAAACAAATACAATTCTTGCTTTTGGAGTACATTAAGCAAAGCAGGTGCTTTTTTCCTTCATGTTACCTCTTTAGTTTATCTCTTTTCAAACATAAGTTAAGGACAGATATTTCTTTTTGTCAATTTATGACTATCAAAATGTAAATTTTCACAACTGTTGGCATTGTGTCAAACACACCGAAATGAAAGCTGATAAACTCCAGAGATGAAAAAATCTCTCCATTAATGTTTGGCATGAACATACCTTAAATTTGGGCAAAATAAATAAAGCTCAGAAATAAATATGCTTGTGCTGAATCGTGTTTTGTTGTTGTCTGTGCCCCACCTGCAGCCTAACAGCAGTGGCCAGGTGGTAGGAAAGGTCCCAGGCCACTTCACCCCAGTTCTGGCTCCCTCCCCACACCACGGCGCTGTGCGACCCGTCTCACTCTCCATGCCAGACACCAAGCCCATCACCACATCCACAGAAGGTGAGTCCAGAACAGCCAACACAAATAACCACTACCCATCACGCAATGCAGCAGGGTGATTTGTAATCAAATTTTCAGCTGGTGTTGCGTTGCCTTTTAATTATATATAACTAAAATTAAAAAAATGATATGTTAAAACATCTTTTAAAATTATGAAAAACAAACAAAAATTTGTGAAAAAATATCCAATGCTTGAGCATAAATTGTCTAAATGATTAGAAGTGAGCCCAAAGTTGAACCTTGTGGGACTCCGCACATTCTTTTCATCATTGGTTGTTTGTAACATTGACAAATGACTGACGGTAAATAACTGTGTTCCAAGTGCAACAGCCATTTGTAAGTTCATCAAATCCTAATTATAATGCAAGCATGTATTTGTGTTTCTGTGATGGCATGTTACCCAGGCTATTCAGCCCCTGGCACCCCGACGGCTAACCGTTTTGTAGGCCTGAGCCCAAGAGATCCCGCCTTCCTCCACCAGCAACAGGTGAGATCCCCTCTTTCCCTCCAGCACTCAGCTCACCTGCTCCTCTTTTCCTTTCATTTTCTGTCCCCCATCTCCCCCCCTCACATCAGATGTGAAATCCCTGCCCTCTGCAAAAGCCTGTCGCACTCTGAATTTGATTTGCTGGGAGCATTAAACTGTCTTGTTAGATCAGAACATTTCTAGATCAGATCAGAGTACTCGTAGGCTGAGGTCAAGCATAGCATTTACTATTGGCATAACAGATAAGCAACATACCAAGTTTTTTGGATTGAACCTTAAAAAAGTTGTAGTAGGAGGTTAAAGTGATAATCACATCTCCTATGCTTTAGATACGATGCTGTCCTTTTTTGTTTTGCTGCTGTTAGTTTTAGTATTATTAACACCTCTGATGTTTTATTTTGAGGGACACTCAAAAGATTCTTAAATAACCCACAATTTAATATCCTCAGTAGCTCTATTGGCTGAATTTGGCTGAATTTGAGATTATAACCATTTTATATTGTTTTTTGTAAATACACTTTGTAAGTACAGTAGACTTACCTCATGCCAATAAGTTGAGTGTGTGTTAGAGTTTTAATCCTACAGTCTAGAATAAAAATGGGGATCTAGTTTTTCTTAAGAAATGTCCGGAAATTCACTGTCATTGTGTAGCCACCACTCAGAAGATGGATGGGACATGTGGGTGTCTTTGAGAGTGTAATGTGCTCTGCTCTATTTCCTTCACACATTACATTAGAAACACACACACACACGTACACACACATACCACATGTAATCAGTACACTCATTTATGTTACACAAGCTGAATATTTAGCGTTGGCGTCACGCGGTTGCCCCAGCAGCGCTCCTAGGGCAGATGTGGTCACCCGGTGTGTGTTTGTGTGTGTGTGTTTGTGTGCGTCTGTGAGGTTAGGAGTGTTGCGGTGTTGTCGGACGGGAGAGAGTGCTCTCCCCCACCCCGTCTTATTGAAAGCGCTGGTCTCAGGCCAAGGCTTTTCCAACCACAACTAATTGAATGCATCTGCACGCGGCTACATAATGATCGCTGGGTTTCTCCTCAGCTCGCTTTTTTTTATGTTTAGTAAAAATGACAAAGCTGGCCTCTGTTTCCTCTTTCTGTCTTTCTTTTTTCTCTCTCTGCCTTTCTTGCTCGCTATTTTTTCCCTAAAATCAGAGTAGGCAAAAAAAAAAATAATCGCTGAATGTTTGTCAGCAGTCATGGGATGCTTTTATTCCACTCAGGAGGAGGAGAGGGAGGATTCACTTGGCTGATGTCGCGCAGTTTGTCTTCCACATTTTTTCTTGTAGCCCTGCTACTTCTTTCAGGGAGGCACAAAGTGACTACACAAGACAGCAGCAGTCTGAGCGGAGCTGTGTGAGCTGCTGAATTGCATCCAAAGCTTTGCCCCCAGAGGCTATAAGGCCTTTTTTTGTTTTAGATTTGTAAATCAGCCAGATGTATAAATATCCTCCTAAGGAATACAGTATGATAATCTAATAAAAGAATATTGTTGTTTTTATTTGAGAATTTGTAATTATCCAAAATTGAATTATCCTAAAACAAACTTGTGTGCACTGACAAGACAAAATAAAAGTACATAAGGCCTTGTTAAGACATCAGCTCAGATATTTTTAGATATACTCAGTTTGGAAAGAGTGAATTTGAGATTCAGACAGTTACAACTTTCTGGAAGGTTCTTCCACCGTATATCCAGATGAATAAATGCTCTCATCAGCTTAAGCAGCTCTAAACACTCTCCTCATTGATTCATCATGCTTCTCCTTGTCACACTTGTTTTTGTTTTCTGTGGTATGATTTAACGGCCTGGGATCTGGCCTTTGCCGAGCGGGCCGACACTGAGCCAAGCCCCTCAGGACTGAGCACTTTCACCAAAATACTCTGTCATTGTCCTCATCTGGTGATGGGGATGTTTATTGTGTGGGATCTGTGAGGCTTACCGACACTTTGGAGTTGTTTAGCTGCAGCCGTTTCTCGCCAGGATTGGTAGGAAAGGAAAACACGTCACACGAATATGGCTGGAGAGTTAAAACATGGTCTGTCTGTTTGGTGGATAGAAGCGTGACTTGCACTGAATCCTCCTCTGCTGCTGTCAGAGCTACTTTTGATTTCTTTAAAAAGAGAGGAAAAGCATAAGCACATATAAGGTAGGGGTGGGAATCACCATAGGCCCTACGATACAATGTATCACGATCCATAAGTCACAATATTATTGCAATTTAAAATGTGCTAAGAATTGCAATAAAATATATTGCGATATATTACCTTTTTTAAACTGTTATTATTTTTGTTATTATGTAATTATGTCCAGAGAAAGGAAAACACAGCAATTGTAATATCTAATACATTTTTTAGTCTGTCCGTCCCACTTCAATCATTTTTATTCCAGCAATAGTGAGCTGAAAAAAAATGATTTTATTATTCTAGAAGGCTGCAAAAAGTTGTTGTACTGCTTTTGTAACATTAAAAATGTAGAAATTTTTAAAAACCATTACTTGGTTCCGCGTAACAATATGATATTTCTACACAAAAAATATTGCAATACTATGCTGTATCATTTTTTCCCCTCACCCCTTATATAAACATTATTCCTTGTCCTTTTCATCTAATAACTCAGTGGTAAAACTGAAATGTACTTTTCAGAGTAGTGCCTATTTTAAAATGTGGCTCTACTAAAATAGAAGTCCCTGGAAACACAAACACACACACACACACATACACAGTCGACTTCAAAAATGAAAAAAAAAAACAAAACAAAACAACACCACCACACACTCCCACACCTGCTCTACGATTCCCAGGCAGCGAATGTGTGAAAACCCTCCATTCATCTCTCGCCTTGGTTAACCCCTCGAGGGAATGCCACCATCTAGCATTCCTCAGGGAAAGATCCGTGATCAGATGTCATTTGGTATTATCTAAGGAAGGATCCTAATCCACAATCTGCCCGCATCTGTTTGCTAACGTTCCCGGCTCCGTCCTCCCCTTTTTTCCCCGTGTGCCCATGCCACTCTGATGTGCCGGTGCCAGCGGACAGATGGCGAGCCCCTCGAGGAGCGGTGGCACCGAGCGTCTGGCCCAGCCCGCACATTCTCCCCAAGCTTTTGTCAGGGCTGGAGAGTGCGGGAGCGGCGTGGGGGTTTAGTCTCCCAACCTTCCTTGAATACAAACACTAGATGGGAAAAGATGCATTGTTTCCTATTCACTTTTATTCAGCTGCGATTGATCAAGTAAAAGTAATGCAGTTCTTAAAAAAGTCTCAGCCCCCCTTAATTATTTTAGCAATGTTATAATGAACATATATATTTATTTCTTAGTAGTCTCTTTACTAAAATAGGGACATACAGGAAATATATTTCAGAATAAAACCACTTCAACAGGCTAAAGTTGCAAGTATTTTGTGTCACCTCCATTTCCACTTAGCATTTCTTGAACTCATTTGGGCAGAAAATATGAGATTTACAATACTAATCTTTTGGTGTGTTTACAAGTGGTCGACAGATTATTGGCTTGGATGATTATTGGGGCCGATATTTGGCATTTTGCTGACTGCCTGTGTCAGCATTTTATTTTAATGATTGCAAATAAAAATAATTAATTAAAAAGTGCAAAGAATTGTTCAGCATGGGAGGAACTTTTACTTTGTGAAACCTCAGGGAGCAGTTTTTATTCATCAATTTTTTTCACTTGACATTATAAAAAAAAGGCGCTGGGAACTTGCTATATATGTTTTAATGTAACATTTAATTCTAAATTTCAACAGAAATATTTTCATTTTTATTGTAAATGCTTATTGGTTCCAAATATGGTTTACTGGTCTCATTAAGTATTAATAATCATTATTGGTATATGTATATCCTCATCACAATTTTGCTAAAACAACTAATCTGTGGTGGACTAATGCTTTTTCACAGCGCTGTAGATTAAACTGTAACATAATGCAGTGTTATTACATCATGAAAAGGCTTTTGAGATTTACGCCTAAAATTCTGTTTCCTGACACTATTTTGCATTTGCTCCATAAAAGAAATCAAGGCATAAAACAAAAACAGCTCACTGTATTTAAGTACAGCTTAAGTAGGAAACCATCAGCGTCCTGATGGCTTCATCCAGGTGCTCAGAGGAGAAAGAACGCATTTCTTGACCGCTGCAAATGGCTTTGAATATTCAGCGTATATCTGATTAAATCCCTCTTAAGAGCCTCTGCGAAAAACGTCTGCCACTGCACGCAGAGTGCTAACAGTGCAGTTTTATCCCGATGCATTACTAAATGAATGTGTTGACCACAGGGCAAGGTTAGGTTGGTATTGGCAGAGATAGCTCTCAGCTGGATTGCCGACACGTGCGCTCGCATAATGCATGCAAAGGAGACACAGTTTGTGTGTGGCTTTTTTGTTGCAGTAATTTGTAATCTGTATGTAAGGTTGGCATGTCTTAAGAGGGGAGGAGAAAGAGGGGGTTTAGTGTGTGCATGTGCGTGTATGCGTGTGTGAGCGTGCTGTTTAACTTCATTGTAATTTTGACCCCTAATCAATAAAAACAGTTAGCTAATGAAAAAAAAGTCTGCATGCTTTGAGGGCATGCCTTCCTGAATCTGAAAGCGTACTCACAGGGAAGCAACGATTATCGACAGGGTGCATGCATCCAGTGGATTGCATGGCTTCATTGGCTAACCACCTTAAAAAAAGCAGATGAAGTACAAATATGATGCCACTCACATGTGACTAACTAACTCAGTTTTTTTACTTGCAGGTTAGCTCTCACCACTAACTGTGATTGCATGCTTTTTCTTTCTGTCTGTCTGTTTTATTCATAGCTTTGATTTGACTGTTATTCCTCCCCCAGCAGATATTAAACTCCATTCATTATTCTTTTATTTTTGCATTGTCAGTAACAGCTAGGACTCATATCGGAGTCATTTTGTACCCCTGCTGCTCCTGCCCTAGGCTCCTTCTGCATGCATTTTGTTGTATACAGTGTTGAGTTGTAGTTGTAATCTGAAGTGGAAGTTGTCTTGGCCCAGTGATCTGACTGCTAGGTTTCAATTGACAGCTGAGGAAGTGTGACTGGAGCGTGACTCAAAACGGCAGGCATTATGGCCCCAGTGCCACTGACGACACTTTGGGGATTACTTGGCAAAGGTAACCTTTTCATTCTTTCATGCCGTCTCTCTCTGTCTCTCTCGCACAACACAAACACACGCACACACACTTGCATTAATGACATCATACAATACAGGATATTCTTGATTTTCTTACATTTTAGGAGTTCACAAGTCACATATAAATTCATAAATCTTATTGATCTGATTGTTTATATATTCTGCCACAGAGGTTAACCTTTCTGGTCCCTCATCTGTTTTTTCACTCCACCTTTTTTCCACCTTTCCCAGTAATTTAGTGTTTACTTTGTTAGGTTTTTTATTTTTTTAATTTTTTGTTCTAAGCGTTTGATTTGTTTAAGCTATATTTTAGGGTCAGTTTCTCTAAGTCCAACAGTTTTCCTCAGAATAGAGCTTTTGTGAAAATTTGCACAACTTTATTTATTTCAAATTTGATCCAGGGTTTCGAAACATAGCTTTTCCCTCAGATTCGCACCCAATAAAAACAAAACATTTCACAACGCAAACCTCGATGAAGCTAATTAGAACGAATGGAAGTCAAACCATGTAGAATAAAAAAAGTCATTTCAGGTCAGCTTTTTCCAGCCACGTGAGGATGTTTTACTTTCCACATTTTAACAAGCTTAGCTTTGTTTGACTTTATTAGGGTCAGTTTCTCTGCTCTCGTTAACTTTAAGTTACAGAAAGCCCCCCCCCCCCCCCCGCCCCTTCGCCCTTCCTCTACATCTCCCCCCTTTGCCTCCATACTGTATCTCTCCCTCTCGGGGGGGAAAAACCTGAACCATTTCACCATGGCAGAGCGAGCACGCTGAGCTAAGCCTTTTCCTGTTACGTCTGCCTTTTCCCCTTTTCCATGCAAGTGTAGATCATCTGTGTGTGAGCGTGTATGTGTGTGTGTGTAGCTCATTTTGTGCCCGCTGAAGTTTTGCAAACACACATGCACACAGCCCCTTCAATAGGCCTCCTAATAGGCCAGTGGAGGTAGCCGAGAAAAATGTCCCCCGCAGCAACTCGGGGTCTCTTATTTTACTCACACACCGACTAACTCCTCCTCTTTTCTCCATGTGAGTGTACAGTAATGAGCACAGATAAAATAGATCCCAACTGAATTTAGTTAATTTTATTACAAAGATGAGGATGGTAATTCCATTCTACGTTTTTTTTTTCCCCTCCTCTTTGATGGATTATTCACGTAAAAGCGTTCAACATATAGATGGAATCAGTCGGATTTCTCTTTTATCTCGCTTGCCCTTTAAACGGAGCGCTCCGCAATGCCTCTTCAGTACTAGCCCCCAAATTAAAACGCTGCCAGACTCGCATGTTGCCATTGTGCAGGAAATGGGTCAGCAATCCATTAAGATGCCATTAGATAATCTAATTTAGGGAGCTAATCCTTAAACGAAGCACGCTGTATGCCCGGGCTGTGCTTGCAGGGAGTAGAATTAGTGAGGTTTGGGAGCTTGGACAGGGCAAGGGGAGGCCATCTTGAAGGTTATCTAAGGAAATGCGGCAGTGAAGGTCAGTTTTTTTTTTTTTTTTTTGGACAGAATTGCTCCGAAACAAAAAGCAACAACTTGTACGGAGATAAAAGTATCATTTTAAGGCAAATTTTGGCATTTCAAAGGGTCTAGACTGCAGCGAAAGGGTAGTGCTTGACAAATTGGAACAACACCACCCAGAATTCCTATAATGTGGCACCAAAAAACACATTTTCAACTCGACCTGTATGTGATGCATCATAACAAATTATTTTAAAAGTACAAGAAGCAAAAATATCAACCATTAATGAGTGACTTTTTTGGGACAGAGCCTTCACTTTCTGCTTTTTTAAGACAGTTTTTACTCAAATCTCAATCAGCAGTGATGGGAGGACTTCAGCCCCCCCACTTTGTGATTTATCCTGATAGCAGAGGAGTTCTTTACATAAAATCCTGCCCAGCGCAGCTTTAGGTTATGGGATGCAGATACAGACTGACAGGCATCGATTTTAACAAGATTAAAAACCGATCTGCGGGTTTAGTGCGCACAAAGGCCCCGCGAGTCCGCTTTTGTAGCTGTGTGGTCGTCCCTAATGTAAGCCATTACCTGAGAGGAGTCTCATAAGGAAAGAGAAAACAGAGAGATGGAAGGAGGAAGAAAGACAGAAAGAAAGAAACGGGCGGGGGGGAGAGAAAGCTGCGGTCCTTGGCCACTCTGTGCGCTCTTTGTTCAGCAAGGTAGGAAAAACTTAATCCCCCCTTTCCTGTCCGATGATTTTTGGCAGGGTGAAAGAGAGAAGGAGGGAGGGAAGAAAGCAGGAGAGAGAGGATAGCATGAGGACGGGCCGGACAGGCAGAAAAAAAACTGCTAGAGAGGATTAGCCTTGAGGGTTTTTTTTAACTCTTTGCACACTCAAACACATCACAAACACAATCTAAAAACTTCGTTTTTATTTTCAATATTTCTTCTCTTTCTTCTTTCCTTAACAAGGAGACGGACCCATTTATACCATGAGTGAGATAAATTTACACCTCCATTGTTTTCAGTAAAAGAGTGGTGACTGTTGATTCGTGCACAATGCAGACTGGCTGATCAGTGGCTCGTGAACGCAGACGCAAAGAATCTTGTCTTCTGCAAACCAGCATCTTCACACTTTCGCCTTGTCTTTTTTTTGTTTCTCCTTGCCATACGTCGTCTCTCGTCTCTGTGAACATTGTGAACATCTTTCTCTCAGCCTCAGTTATCCTCCTTTCCCACTCTTCTTCATCTGTCTTGACAGGTTTTACTCACTACCGTGGCGCACTTTAGCACGACGTGAAAAGTTACTTATTGGTGAATCGGGGAGAAAATGTGCGACACAGGTATTCTCAGACTTAGTGAGGGCGATGTGAGAGGTGGGAGGGTGTTAGATGAGTGCACACTAGGGGCCTGTGGGATAGAAGGGGACGGGAGGGTGTGTGTGTGTGAAGGGGGGGCTAATTATCTGACATCTACGTAGCGCAGCACCCCACGGGAACAACATGCTGTTTGTTCCCGCTCGCGTTTTCAGTTAGCACCGTTGCTCCCCAGGAACAATCACTGTGTTGTTTTGCCATTAGCGTGAGATGAATAGGGATGGGACAGCTTTGTGTAGGGACCCCCCCCACCCCCAGCCACCCACCACCACCATCACCATCACCACTTTTTACCCACACCCCCCCCCCCCCCCCCTCCTCTCTCTCCACCTCCACCACCAATCACACTCTCCCCCTTTTCTATACTGCTGTGAATGCAGAGAAGAAGCCTGCGTCACGGCCCTCTCACATGATGTCCTTCACTGGGAAACAAGTGGAATCACCTCGGCTTAGATTAATGAGCTGGTGCTGCCATATGTCGTTTTGTTTACCCCTCTCCGTCTGAACAAAACAGAAAATAAGACCATGAACCTTGATGACTGTCAGCAGAGCAGTGATGCTGGTTGTTAGCGAAGCAGTGTTCAGGATAATTGAAAGAAAGAATCTGATTTTGACAGCATGCTGCACAAACAAGTTAATGGCTTGTGACTAATCCCTCCCTCTCTCTGTCTGTCTTTTTTTTCTCCTGTCTCCACAGTCCTGGTACCTGGGCGAGCTTAGTTCCATTCCAAGTGTCGAACGGGACTCCGATTCTGCCAACAAATGTCCACCAGAACTACAGCATAAACATCATTGGTGAGCCCCTGGTCCCCGCTGAGACAGGGAACTGAACACACCAGAGGCAGGATGACCCCCAGGGTGGATGCGTGGGTGGGGGTGTTGGTGGTGCACAGCCAGCACTACAGGTGTCCGCAGCCATGGATGAAACCAGCAAAGCAGCACGAGCTGCACAATCGTCCCCCCAACTCCCAATCTCGCCCCCTTCACCACCCCCCAGCTCCCCTCCCTCCCCATGAAGGACACTGGCCGTGAAGTGAAGACGACGGTTCGGAGGAAAGAAAAAAGAAAACGCTTCAGGCCTGCTGTCTCCTCGCCCCGCCCAGCCCCACACATCCACCAGCCACCAGTCAGTTGTTGCGTTTGCAGAACTTTTCAATCCATTCAAATACTGTGATGTATAGATGCCTTAATGTTTTATTGCATGACACTCTAGTCTCTTAGCGGCAATTCCTACTATTTTTCCATGTTGGGGGAAGATGTAAATTCTTGATTTACACACACAAGTGAAGAGGTCTGCGCACCGACAACCTCTGCCTGGTGGATGGCTCAGAGACTCTAAGCTCTCCGATCAGACCTCTTGAAAAGAGGCTTTTCCCCACGTCAAACGACTCACTGTGTACACCATAGGAACAAAAAAAAAATTGTGAATTCAGAGTGTTTCTTCTTCCGTTTGATTTCAGTTTACTGTGATACGACTCTTTGTTCAGAAAATGTGTTGACTTTGTTTATTCTTTTACTGCTACTTACTTCAAGAATTAATACTTACGGTAAGAGTTGAGAACTCTTGATGCGGTTTTCAAAAAACACTAAATGTTTGGCTTGAGATTGGACCCCTCATTAAAGAATTTGCAACTCCTTTACAAAAGGATTTTTTTAAAAAAAAGGAAAAAGACGGAGAATAAGAAAATCTCGATAGAGGCAAGTGCAATTGAAGTTTTTGAAGGGAAGCTATCAGTCTGTCAGCCCTAAGACTCTAAAGGAAGGGGGATAAATATTAAATGGTTTTATGGGTAAAATGTTTAAGAAAACATTTGAATTTGATTTCAGTCACATATCCGTCTTCTCACATGAGAAAAAAACATCAAGCGTGAAAGGCAGTTGAAGGCAAGCACTGAGCTACCTGTGCAGCGCTGAGCAAAACCAGCACTTCTTTTGAGCCCTTCCCATCATTATGGGGAGTTTCTTTTTTATTTATTTTGGGGGAAAAAAAAAATAACCGAACACAAATAAAGAAATGCGACACACATAGTGTGTAAAAATGGCATTTCTTTTTTTTTTTTTTTTTTAATGTTCAAGAAAAGATCAAAAGCATATGCATTTGGCCATCAGCTTCTAAAGCTTATGTTTACAAAAAACTATATATGGAATGCAAAGTGTTAATCCATGGAAATGTACAATTCATGCAAATGTACAGTTGGCTTATGTGTAAAGCTACAGTTTGTGCAAGGTTAACTCTATAGTGGAAGAGGTTGAAAACTGAAATGACGAATCCAGGTGGTGGCAAATCCCTGAAATCTAGAATTGTGCACGGCATGTTCACAGCCATTGCCTCTCCAGTCCAGACGTATTTATACAAGGAAAATCTCTCCAGTACTCTTAATTTGCACGATGACATATAGTCCACATTACGTGCCTTGCCTTTGAATATAGAGACATCACTACACTTGTTTTTGCTGCATTTATCATTATAGAAAAAAATTAACATTTTTATGATAAGAATTGTTTTGTACTCTGAATGAAATTGTTGATTTTTAACTTCATGTACTACTCTATCTCACAGTTACATTGCATATCAAGGCTGTGTATAGTTGCCGTTTTAAAGTTTGTAATCAACCAGCATTTTTTTTTCAGTATTTTGGTGGTTTTTCTAATAACCTATCATCTTTTTGTTTTCCTTATTCTTCAATGCTCATTTTGTTCATCTTCCAATTACTATTGTGGAGGGTGGAATTCAGAATTATGAAAATTATGCAATACCAAGTTTTGCCTATGTAGGTAGTGCTTATAGATGCGTCAATTATTAGAGGCTAGTTTGGAGAATAGACAATATTGTAATGCATTTATTTTGTTGATATCGTTGTTTGTCGTTGTTGTTGTTGATGATGTTGTTGTTGTTGTGGGTGTTTTCCTTTTTTATTGACCAAAGTGGGGACTGCTTTCTATGCAGTGTATGACAAGGTCTTTTTTTTTCTTTCTTTAGCATATAGGCCTACCGAATGACGGTGAGACGTGTTCCAGTGTATTTTGAATTTGGGAGTTTTAGGGGGAGGGGTGGTATTTTTCTAGAAGTACTTATAAGGAAAAAAAATGCACCCTTGGTCTTTCTACGGCTGCAAAGTCACTGATTGGTCTACTGTGACTCTTACTTTCAACTTTCCACCTGGGGTGCTAGCATGTGACCTTGAAGGAGCTCATTTTTCACAGGAGAGACGGCTTGACTTGAGTATGACAATCATTTAAAGAAATCATTTTTGCGTTCCGTCATAGATCCCTTAAAGCTGCAACCGACGACGGATACCGTTGCACGCTCGTATAGAACACTACGCCGTACTATTGTAGACGTCACCGAATGCAATTCCCAAGTAGATGCCTTAAACACATCAGTGAAGTGGCCTGTGACCTGCGCAACAATCACACACCGACTAATGCTCGTGAGACCTGTCCAAATCAGTTCCAGACAGGCTCAAGCAAGCCTTTAGAAAGTATTTTATAAGTAGTAGATTTGTATAAATGTATATATGATATGCACATATGTCAATTCCCGAGATCCCCAGCAGAGAGCCCAGTAGAGTATGTTAAATATTGGAAGCATGGTGTTTTCTAACTTCGTGGCCCAGTAGAAGCTTAAATAGAATCCACTAGAAGAAAAATATAGCACTTAACTAGCACATAGGCAATCGTCTTCTCCCCCGTACAGTGTTTTGAACCTAGTCTTAAAATAAATCTCTCAGGCGTAATACAGGGCATTATTTATATCAATCATTATCTTACCATTTTTGATGTAAATTCTTACAGAGAGCAGCTGCTCTGACACCTTTTTTGCACTCTTTCCCTACAATCGTGAAAGAAATGTTCCCCTCACAGAGAGGCGGTATTACCAGGAGCTCTCTGCCTGTAGTAAGGAGAGGGCCAAGGAGCAGAAAACGTTTTTAAAACAATCCTCAAGTCAAGCTCAATCTCTCCATCTTCACCCAGATTTCTTATGCAGAAAAATTTCAACAAAAAGTCACCCCGTTCTATGTGCACTGTTCTGTCTTTTTTGTTGTTGTTTTATTCTTTTTTTTTCTTTTAATAGAAAAACTATAAGTGCTTTGCAGCCTTTGGCCATTGGAGACCCCACTGACGTGCATTGTCCCCAAGTGTGTTTGTAAGTGGGCGTGTGTTTGCCTGTGTGCGTGTGATAAAAAATGTGTCAGGGTCACTGTGCTGTTGGTGTTTATTTGAATAGGAGACTGTACATAAAGGTAAATATCCTGATTGCGTCGATAGCAGTAGTCTGTGGGGTTGAACTCTGCTTTGGCAGCTTGAGTGTTCGTGTGCATGCGCGCGTGTATGTGTGACTTTGTGAGCTGGATGTGTGATCGAGTGCCTCTGACACTACACAATGAGAGAAGATGAGGGTCTTTCTATTGAAAAAAAAAAGCCTGCCGTAGGACAGGAGTTTGTACACTGTAAACTTTCTCGAGAGTTTTCCTCTTAAAGCCCTTATTTGTAAATCTTCAAATCTGGGGAAAAATGAGTCAATTCCATTTTAGGAAAAAAAAAATTTGGCTATTTGTTTTGGAGGCTGGATTTGAGTTAGAACTCTCCAGGTTTCCCCAATTAATAAAGTGTTTTCATCAGTTGTATTCCTGTATGTGGAGTCAAAAAAATATTCTATAAAGATCCATAAATATTAAAAAAAAAAAACACAACAACAATGAAGGCTTTTTTATTCTTATTATTATTATTTCTGATCTTGGTTAGTGCATAGATATTTCCATTTGGGAAACACTTCATGAATATTTGAATTGTTGTTCTTTCATTAGTGTGGCCATAGCGAGTGTGATGTGATTTATCTCTTTTTTTTTTTTTTGCAAATGGGTGTGAATTCTTGTCCAACAAGATCTTGGTGTGAGTGTGTTTCTTGTAGCAGCTGGGAGGTGACTTCACTTAACCAGTAGAAAAAAGGCCCCAGATTGCACCTGACCTTAAGCGAGAAGCAGGGTAAAATCTGCAGCGTTGAGCTGTTGACTTCAACCGTATGCAGACGACGCTCTTATATATCTCTTTAAAGATCAGTAACAACATCCAGGCATCACTCATTTTGCACATTCCACATGCTGTCTATGCCTGATGTGATGTAGGAAAGGCTTCATTCACACTACAAGCAAACATTACATTAACTGCAGGTGCTTCAGAATTGGGTACTGTACCTTCCAGCTGATCAGAGCTCGTGTATTTGGGCATGTATTTCTATCGCTACGCAGGGTGTGAATGTAGCCTGTTGAAAAGCTCTTGAAACTATAAAATTTTAATCAGTGTTCCACCCATCAGAGAGAGCCGTATTCAAGGCAGATTTTGACACTCACGACAACCTTATTTTAGAAAGTATTATGTCATTGATCGCTGCGATCATCATGAAACAGGACAACTTTATGCAAGGAGGACCTGTGGCACTCATGCAATATGCGTGATTTTTCCTTTTAACTGAATGTCGCGCACTCTGCAGGGACTGAGAGGGCGAATACATGCAGACTTAGAGGGAAAAAAACTTCATTTTCATCCTACATGAGCAATACACACCTTCCATACGTTGGCTAGCTGCTAGTCACTTGGCATCAGGTTGTAATAAAACATGAAAAACCAGCATTTTTACAGGATGTAACATTCACCAAAAGAAGACAAAAAGATAGCAATGCAGTGCCTGTTCAAGCTGTCCAAGTGTCTATTGTATATAATTGTAAAATGTGATAGACTTACTTTCATATGTGACAAGAAAAACACCATATCACAGAACAGAATGTGGCAAACTCATCTAGAAATATGCTCTTTACGACTTCTTTTTTGACTGTTTTCTTTCTTTCTTGCGATTTATTAATTATGTCAGCACACAATGCCCACATCAAGGTTGTTGAAAATTTGAGAGGAAATGTTCATTCTTGTTTTTGCTTCTTTTCTTTTTTTTGGGAGGGGAGTGGGGCGGAGGGGTCAGTGCTACATTAAGAGCAGCCAAACGATGGAATAATGTCTTTTCTTAAGATTAGTCACCAGTTTTCTCTGCAGGGCTGATTTATTTTTGGGTCTTGTGGCACTTTTACTTCCCTCTGCGCACACATTTCTACTTCATGAATCATGGTGGAATTATATATATATAATGAACAACAACAACAACACCAACAAAACAATATGTAAACAGTCTCCAGTAGTGATCGTAGTTACACTGCAAGTGTGTGCAAAGGTCTATGTATGTATCTGAATGTACGTTTTAGAGGACTTTTTGGAAACCTTTTTTGTTTTTTATCTTTTCATTGACAGTTTAGGAGCCACAGGTGTCCATTGTGAACTGTATAGCGAAGGCCTTGATATCCCTTCTTTTATTGATTTTAGAAACGCCGAGCATTAGGCGATGCCTTCAAGCTGGTTACATTTGGTGCAGGGGCTAAAATTGCCACAAGATTAAAATCAGTGTAAATAAAGGCTCAACTTTTTGTGATTGTTACTGTTATATCCAGCCTATACTGCTAGCAGCTGTTTTTACTGCAGTCAATTACTGGAAGTGGATATATTTCCTATGCAAAACTGTTTAAACAATAAAATGAGCTATGCTACAAAAAGGACTTTTATGTCATGCCTCATTCTTGTGTTTGTTTTATTATATTTGATTTTGAATGATTGCAATTTGAGACCTAAATATAAAAGTTCCTGTTTGAGGTCTAAAATCAGATTGAGTTTGTGTCTGATGAACAGGTAAACTGACACATTTCTGCGCTCAAGCCAGTTGGCTGGAAATTGTGGGGAAATACAAAAACCATTGAATTGTATTCTGTAATTTTGGGACTTTGCAAAACATTATAAGGATGGAGAGAGGGTCAAGAAAGGGGAGCATTAAATTGTTTTTTTTAGATTTTGCTTTGGCAGTTTATGCTTTATTTGATAGAGACAAGGCGAAGAGAGGGGATGACATGCAGCCAAGGGCCTCGGGCTGAACTTGAACTCCTGCTGTTGTGGCAAGGACTCGGCCATAATGGTACGCACTTTACACAGTGAGCTACCAGGGCGCCCAGCCTCAGGATGGGTTATTTATTTTTTTCTTTTTCCGCATCCCAGAATCATTCTTCTCTTGTGAGATTTATCAGGGAGTAAAAAAGTTTCATAACAAACATGGCTTTGGTTTGGATATTTAACGTTGCACTCTTTGGAAGCTGTGTGGAAGAGATGTTTTCGGCAGGCTCGGCCATGGGACTTTGACTTTCTGTTATTGATTTGACTAAACTGGGCATCGTCTGATCTAATTTGTATTTATTTTTAGTACGTGGAATTCATGGTTGGGGGGAATAACTGTAGTTCTCAAGTCCATCTGAAGCCACAGAGCTGTCAATAAAAGTTTACTCAGCTGCTCTTTCTTCAAAATAGTCTGGCTACGAATATTCACAGTACTGTTATGTTTCCCATATGTATTATTTTTAGAAGTTTTGTCTAAATTAAGAAAAGAGTTTACAGGAATTCTATTAATTCAAGGGATGGTCTTGTTTTTTTTAGTTTTTAGAGGCAGCCCATTTATTTTTGCACAGTGCTTGAAACAGATGGGTGGAATGACTATCTGTAGTCTAGTGGAAGATAACAGTTCAGGATCACCTGAATCTCTGAAACCAGACTGCATAACAAGGTTAGTGCAGGGGTGGAATAAGGACAGTGCCAAATCAGAGGAAAGACGACTATTTGACTTTAAGTATTAAACTAATTGGATTTCGTTGATTCTCAGAAGTGTGCCTGTGACAGTTTTCCCTGAAAGCAAACATTGGTTTTCATGTCCTGGAGCGATCCCATGACCCCACATACCCATGCTCCACAGTGGTATTACTCCAGCTAATCTACTGTAATACCCCAATCCCCGAGGAATGGGAGACAGACTACAGTGTTTGGACCACAGTAGTCTACTGGGACCTCGGAGGGTCACACAAGGTAACATCCATCTGGGTCACTGTGTCAAGTACATGAAGCTCTGATCTAGTAAGCCTTTCTAATGGGATTGAGGACATTGAAGGAGGCAAAAGTCGGGCTAAAGCGCCAATTAAGTCTCATTATGGGCCTGTGTGATGGGCTCAGGGCTCAGCTGGACACTTGATGACAACAACGGGCACCATCAGCGGTGCCCACAAGACCAGGCACCCTGTCCGCTGCAGGGGCGCCCTCCTAATGGCCATTGGAGGCACTGCATGCTGCACATCAAGCACAGAAAAGCCCACCTGGCCTCGGGCACAAACCAGAGTTCATTTGGCTATCATTAAAGAGGACCAACAATGTGGCACGCTGATATAAAATTACCCGATCTATAATGGTAATCATCATGCCATTTATCAAAATTGGCCAGTTGAGTCAACATCTGGCTTCAATAGGGGGCTCTAGTCGGTGAGGGTCTTGGCAGCGTCTTGTACCCTACATATTTTCCACTCTCTTTTATCAAGGCCTGCTGTCAGTGATTTGACGAAGCTAAATAGATGATGATTTGGCCCTATTATGTTTCGCAGGGCTCAAGCAAAGGGGATTTGTTGATTGCCTTTGTGTTTGTCCAGTTTTTTTCCCCCTTCTTTACCCTCATAGATCCAGGAGAGGTAACGGCGCCTTGCGGTTCTCCAACGTGCGTCTGACTGTGTACCAAAGAGAGGATGGAGAGGGGGGGGAAGCACAGCGAGTACTCTCACACAGCCCTGTTAGTGCGGAGGCTGGACTGGGCTGTTGGACACGAGCCAATGCCAGCACAAAGAACTCTGTCACATCCCCAAGTTTTATGGGAGGAATATAATATTCATCTTGTGTGCTGTTGGAATAAGGTAATGAATTAATCGGATCCTTTCGTCTTTTGGCATCAAAGTATGAGTGTAATGCACTTTATCTAGCAGGAAGTCATTAAGGCAGAGTTTGTGCGGATTTTTCATTGGTTTATGACTAAGGGAGAATTTATATTCTTAGTGTTTGGTGTGGAAGTTGTTGAGCTCATGATTTCAATACAAAAGGGAATCAAAATAACTTCTTTGAAATAGATTTATTTCTCTCTTTTAAAAATATTTCCACAAGGGTAGAGTCAGTAACCAGGGCTCAATTTAAAGGAGTAGTCAAACTTTTCTGAAGATAAACCAAAAATTAATATTTTTTTTTTTTTTTAAAGACAAGTTGTGTTTCATTTTGTTGTTGTTCTTAAAAATATTTTTGGAGCTTTTGGCTCTATTTGACAGGACAGCTCAAAGCTTGAAAGTGGGATATAGAGGGGATGACAGGCAGCAAAGGGTCAGGAGTCCTTGTACAGGGGGGCAACCGCTCCACCAGGCAAACCACAGAGCCAAGCAATCGGGCTGTTTCCCCCAAAATAAGCCAAAATAAGCTAAGCTAAATGCATGAAGTATATAGTATATTTTCTATGATTTTAGGTACCTATAGGTTTGCTCTATCAGCATTTCATTGTACTTGTACAGTGACAATACAGATATGTATGTATGGTATAGCCTTATTCTGTAACTTTTAAGTGCATTCTTGCACAACGTTCAAAAAGTTGAGTGTGGAACGTCACCTTGTTGCCTACATAGCATGTGGGGGAGGATCACAAACACATCTCAAATTTTTGAAATTTTTATAGTACTTTCATTTTTCAATAACACAAATAATTTCAATAATGAAATAACACAAAAATTATTGCTTTATCACTGGGCATTGATGTCACATGTGTTGTGGTATAAGCTGCATGATCTAGAGGCATTACATTTGGTGTTTATATTGTTGTCTTGGCTGTGGAAAATTTTAGTATTATTGGGCATAAACAGAATGATTTATCTGGTGTAATGTAAATTAGAGGGGATTTTATATGTTCGACATGTGCTTTATATGTGTTTGTTGGAATTAAATGGTTATTTTTGTTAAAATTTAGGGTACAGTGTTGTTTCGTGCTAGTATCAGTAGTATCAGCAAACCGCCAGCAGATATCAGTAGCGCTCCCGAGTAGAGAGTGGAAATCTCGCGAGAAGAAGTTAGACAGCGACAATCCCGGGAAGGCAGAAGATGCTATCTGGAGAATATCAATCTTAAAGCAATAATTTTTTTCACTTTGCAGGTAAGCTGGCAATACTATTTTAGTATTCGGAGTTAAGGCAGTACTGTCAAGGTACTCTGGTGACAGCGTGTTAAGTTTTGCAAGTGTGTATAAGTGTTTCACCGTATTAACCGTGTTAGCTAGCAGGTTAACATTAGCAGCTAATGTACTGTTAAGGCTGCCTTATTAGTGTAGTAGGAGTTAACTTGACAATGAGCCCTCGTGAGGGAGCCCATAGTGCTCAAATTGATATTGTGTATAATCTGTTGCGACTGTTTATGATGATTTATTCACTGAAATTGTGTTGTAGTAAGCTAGGAATGAATGAGACAAATTACACAAGAGTTTTAAAAATTATAAAATAGAGGGCTAGCTTAGTTGGTGGAGCGCGCGCCCCATGTTCGGGGGCTGCGTGTCCTCGTCGCAGTGGCCTTTTGCTGCATGTCGTCCCCACTCTCTGGTCCCTACACTCTGTCATCTCTGCAGCCTTCCTGTTAAAAGCACCAAAAAATATCTTTAAAAAAGAGAGAAAATAAATAGAAATGGTGTAATATTTACTCTTGTGCATTAAAGGCATTTTGTTATGGTTTATGGACAAAAAGTGAGACAGTGAGAACCTCTGTGTAAGAAAGGAAGCAAAAAAAACCTGTTAATTAACTTAAGCAATAATTTTGTGGTTTGCAGAGAATCTTCATGTCATTTTTAGCACTGGATTGAGCCTGTGTGACAGCATTATATTTGTAAATATTCACAAAATGTGGCAGCTGTCATTAGGGCTCCCACAGTCATGGAAAACCTGGAAAAGTCATGGGATCTCAGTTTCAATTTCCATGCCTGGAAAAGTCATGGAATTAGTAAAAACCACTAAAGGTGTCGGAAAAGTAATGAAATTTAGTTCTGTGTAATGAAATTGTTGCAGTAATCCATTGTGGATAACCTTCCATGTAATGTAACATAAATGCATATTTATTTTGTGAAACTGTCAGTGTTTTACCATTTTTTACATGTCTTCATTTCCCCATGTTCATTCTCTCTGTGCATGTATGCCAGCTAGCTGAAATTATGAAAAGAGTTTGAATCTGAATGTTTGATTAATGCCAGGCGAGTAGGGCAAGAAAAACTTTTCTTTTTTATTATGGGTCCATAAAAGTCATGAAAAAGTTTTGAAATTTTGTCCATAAAAATGTGTGGGAACCCTGTGTCATTTACTCGGTAGATCAGCCGGTGATAGCCTGCCAGTATTAGCCATGGACATTCATAGGTATAGAAATGTGCCATGAAACCATGTTCATTTTTAATGAAATAAATAAATAATACAGAAGAAGTCACTGAGCAGCAGAAGAAGAAAAACTAAAAAATCTTGTGGGCGTTATTACCAGTAAGTGCTGACTTGCCATATTTGATTTGAGACCTTGTCAAAATTTGCGCACTTTGCAAGTTCGTACAGAGTGTACAGTGGACACAGTGTACTACATGTAATTGTGCTAACAGAAGTATCCGAAATGAGACTGCACTAGCTGCAGCCTCATATTTCACATACAAATGAAAGTGGTGCTGATCTTCTGATCTAACTCTCTGAAAAACAAGTGAATAAGAATTATGACAGTTGAGTATGCTTCACTAAAATATACTTGGAGATATCCAAAGGGCAAGAAATTTCCCGAGAGCCCACCTCTTTCGATGAAGAACTCCAGCTTTCGTGAAGGAACTCTCAAGATCTCAGACAACAGCCT
The DNA here is from genome assembly GCF_008729295.1 of Plectropomus leopardus. NCBI lineage: Eukaryota > Metazoa > Chordata > Actinopteri > Perciformes > Serranidae > Plectropomus > Plectropomus leopardus. Next base: position 8,958,357 of record NC_056485.1, on the reverse strand, counting down.
GAGTCTGTTTGCAAAAATGTAGTTGAAGAGAGCTTTGGGAATAAAAGAGGGCTGTCTGAAAATGCGCTAGTCCTAAATAGTACTCTTGGCTCTGTGTATTCCCACACAAATTTGCATAAATTTCATAGTCTAAGTCATGGACTGCGGCTAGAGCGTGTTATTAGTCTATCTTTACGTGGTAGTACAGGGCGATCACACTGAGGGTTGTTGTTATCTCATTGAAAGCACCCTGGTATTACACCCAGCGGATTGAGAGTGGGTCTTAAGATCGTGGGATTTGTTCACATAGTAAAGCATGTCTGTTTGGATGCGCAGAAAAGAAACAGGTGTTCAGTGTGTGTGTGTGTGTGTGTGTGTGTGTGTGTGTGTGTGTTTGTGTGTGTGTGTGTGTGTGAGAGAGAGAGAGGGAGAGAGGAAGCGAACTCATGTGTGCGTCTTTGTGTGATGTTTGTTCGTACATGGGATGAGAACACGCTGTTCATGTGTGTATCTGTGTGTACATGTGTGTGTGACTTGACAGAGGGGTGGGGGGTGCTTTATTGAAAAGTACTCCTCTCCTCCCCTGTTCAACATGCTGGATTAGCACCAGCAGTTTCCCATGGAGCCGTCCCTCCCAGCCCCCTGGCCATTTGCATAAGGCGCAGACAGGCGGAGATGTGACAAACAAACCTGGCACACACAGCGCCGGCTGCCTCCTTTACATGAACTCTTTGCCTCTTCCTCGCTACGACAAGAAAGAGACACAAGATAGCGCTCAAGCAAACCCACCTGCGTACACTCGGCACCATAAATGACCTGCTTCCTGAGTCCAAACTCTATAGTGTAAATAAAATTAAAGGCAGCGCCACACTGGGGCTTGAGGCCTGTATTCTTGCTGGTGATCATAGTGATTCACAAGTAAAGAAAAGCAAAGGGCTGAAGGAGGTGAGAAGGGCTTTTCATTGCTCTGTCATTTGGACAAAACTCCCCTGAATCAAAGTATCCTCCCCCTCATTTTTCTCTTCCTCCAAGATGGTAATGTTCACCTTAAAACATCTTTACTGTACTGTAGCTACATAACACAGCTCTCTGCACTGCTGTCCGGCCGCCAAGTTCCTATCAAGCCCCTGATTTATGGTGCTTGATGCATTCCTTGGCCCTGGCGAGGAGGCAGTTTAGCTGAAATATGAGAAGAGATGCAGAGAACACACTCAGAGTGTGTTTTAGTTTAGCTTGCCTGTGCACTGCAAAGCTGCTGCAGCCTGAAAATTTTTGCAAAACCTGAGAGACAACTTGAGAGATTTTTTTTCTTTATCTTTAGATGGCAAAATATGTCAGCAATGTGCCATAGTCTGTGCGCCTCATCAGCATGTCCTGTTGGGTGATAACAAAAAGAAGAACTGTAACCCAGCTGTCATGAAACCCACAAAACCCCTTTTGTTGGTTGTGACATGCAGCTTTCAGCCTCCTAAATTACATTGGGATTAAAAATGTTAACTACAACTCTTGCCTTTTCCTGTCCACTTACATGTAGAAAATTACATGCAGGTGTATGGAGGGAAAAAAGATCAACAACTTTACAGTAGTATTTGGCTGTAAATGGCTTTCTTGCTTGGCGCGGTAAAGACCTGTAATCAATCAAAAAGGCTTTAAGTAGCTGTTTGTCTTCATTTGGGTCTTAATGTAAAATTGCTGATAAACTGAAATCTGATAAGCAGAAACAGACATTTCTGAAAAAGGAAAAGTCAGTATGCGAAGCGTTCGCTGAGCGCCTGCGCTGCTTTGTCTGCTCCCAAGTTACAACAGTGTGATTACATGCTTTATTAAGTGCTGAAGTGCTCTCCCTGAGTAAAAGCAGATGTCACCACAAGGTCTGTCACTGAGTCTGGATCGAGGTGCCTGTGGTCAGTGTCTCAGCCCGCTTGCAGCTCCCTGTGGTTTCCCATCAATTCAGCACACAAAATCATCACCAAACAGAGTGGGTGAAAACCAATTTTTTTAAAAATCACTGCATGTTTCTATTATACTGAACATATACAATATCAGTATACAGTATGCTCAAAAGTAAAAAACAGACAGATGTTTTCTACTGCACAATAATGTGGCCTGGCATAAAGTGAGTTAATCTGCTGGAAAAGGGAAAAGGGACCAATGCAAATATGCAGAGAGCTGCACCAGAGATCAGTTTATTTTTTGTTGTTTTCAAAGTTAAGTGTCATTGGGAATAAGGTAACCAACCATAATGGTTTTTTAATGTACTAATGTGAACTTGAGCAACACACTGCATCCCTACCAGCTCCAGGGCTGCTGGTCTAGATTTGACCTTTGACCTCTGTATTAAGGAGAGCAAATGAGTGGTCTCCATATTATGCCACACACTCATAACTCTGTTGGATTTAGTTTACCTTATTAAAAAAACCCACGCATGTCATAAGGAAAAGAAACTACATTAAAATTGAGATTCAATGAATTAATGTGAGATGTTTGCCTTTTAAATAGTTTCTTTCTGGTTTGTGCTTGCTTGATAATGTGGATATGTGTCTTTCTTAAGACTGACCTGAGGTTGATTGCCTTAATGTCTAACACCTGTCCTCGTTAGTGTAAATGCCGGTCACATGACTGTTGTTCTTCCCCTGAAGACGGCTGTGTGCTGAAATGTTGATGTTTTTCTTTTTTTCAAGGGCCGCCTGCGAGATAGTACAGTACCTCACAAGAATAGGTGAGTGTTTCCCCTCAGTTTTTGTTACATCGCGTAACACTGTATTATATTAGCATATTTCATATTAAAATCACCAGTTTGTCACCACTTTTAAGGTGAAAGGAGATGTCTCATTGATCAGCAGAGACATAGAGCGGGGCAGGACAGGGTCTGTATGCCAGGGCACAATGCAGTTTAAATATGAATATTACATCTGTCACAAGTGTTGTGATTTGTTTTTGTCTTACTTGGCATTATTTAAAGATATTAACGGTCAACTATTAATTGATCATAGAATATTTTTTACCATTTACAAAGGCTGGTCTATATTTCAATTTTGCTACTATTTGTTTTACTGCCCTGCATATCAGGGAGTCTCCCCTCATGTCGGCCCAAAGAGGTTACCAGTGGTTACAGCCAATGAGCAGTGCTGCTGTTTAGCTCCCACAGCCCAAATGGTTTGCATTGTTAGCCAAGCAGTGGACACTGGCGGGAGAGCAGGGGGGCGTTTTGTTTCTGCATGTTAACACAGAATAACACTGCATGTTAAACTTAAAAGCAAGAAATTTACTAACCCACAAAAAAAATTCATGAGCTCCAAATGGATAACACTTTGAAATGTGGTGCTAAAGCTCAGTGAGTCGTTGGAGGGCTGAAGTAAAAGTAAAGACCTTTTGTATTTCACAATATTTTGCTTTTTTTTTCTATAAAAAAACTCCCAAAAATCATTACTTACCAATTAACTTCTTTTACCCTTTTATGTAATAAAGGATTGACTATTTGAAAAGCAACTTCTGCACCCAAGGCATTTACCCCTGAGAAACTAATGTGGGTATAGAAACAGTATACAGCATCATGTCTGAGAAATAAATCTGGGAAATTTGATATCAGAATGATTAAGTTTTATGCCTGAACCCAACTGGGCCCAACCAAACCCGTTAGGTACAGGCTTTGTTGAGCTGTATTATCCAATTCCTCTGTTCTTTTTTTTTTTTGCTTTTGTTGTTTTTTGCATACCTTATAGTCGACCCATCTTGACTCCCGCCTCTCATTATTGAGGAGAAATGTTAAATCTCTATTTGATATATTTAGTATATGACTTTTTGGGCTGTGGTGAAGACTCAGTATTAGAGGGTGCATGCTGTAGATCTTTCTCAAATATCTCTTATCTCACTAAAAAGACTTTGTAATGAATGTTTTAATATTAATTTTTGCTTCGTGGAAATTCAGGCTTTAATTGGGCTTGGGTGGGCACGGGGTCGTGCTCTGACAGAAACTATGCAGGGTTGTGTAAGGTCAGGCATAATTTTTTTGGGCCTGATCATAGCTCCAGTAAGAATATTTCAAATCTAATATAACAACACTATTTAAAGTCTTAAATTATGTGTTATTCTGCTTTAATCTGACTCTTACCATGTGTGCTCCCTGTGTTTCCCAACACTGGGAGGGAACAATGTTTAGGGTTTACCTACCATAGTATTAATTAATCATTGCACATCTGCAAGTGTGTATGCCCATTTTGGTGCCTGTTATGTTTGTTGACTCATATGTGTGTGTGTGTGTGTGTGTTTGTGTTTGTGTATGTGTGTTACAATGGTACTATGGCACTTTGGCACCTGCGCTACATTATAAACCTAAAGGCTTGGATAATAAGCTGCAGGTGCACTCCTGGCAAACAGAGGAGATGCTGGGGGGTGGCAGTGCTGGAGTGTTTTTTTTTGGGTGTGTGTCTGTGTGTGTGTGTGTTGAGGGGGGGTCACCTGCTGTTGCCGGCTGGCTCTCTACATTAACAAGTATATGACATCACTCTGGCGCCTATACCTTGCTCTAAACAGCACGATGACCTGACTTTTTTAACTGCGGAAACGACACAACTTCCAGGAAATTGGCTTCAAAGCGCGAGAAACCAACTCTTTTGTCCATCATTTCCTCCAGTCTGTCACACTGTCAATAATTATTGATGTTAATTACTGTGATGATTAGGGTAATTTCTTCATAGCTGTGTTGGCAGGTACGCAAAGTAAAGATGGGCTGATGGAACAGACCACAGAAGGGGCTTCTCTCATTGACAGCATAGAGTCGAAGTGACAACCAATAAGGAGGCAATCTACTTCATGAAAATCTAATTATATGATGAATGGTGCGATGTATGGACTCTGGCACAGTAATATTGCACTCCCACCTGTGAAAATACTAGCTGGAATAATTGTTTATGTTGGGAGGAAGCTACTTCATTTATATAATGCAAGCAGGTTTGCGTTAGTAAAGTATGGCATCCATAAACCTCATGTAACCCTGCAGGTACTGCTGCATATTCATTATGCATTGTACAAATATATGGTTCCTGCACCGTCTTTCATTCAATATTTAAAATGTGACAAAAGATGTTTTCCAGTCTCTTAGCTTATAAAGAATAGTGCCATGCTTGAAAATAACATCCACAAAATCTTTTTCCAGCTTTTTTTCCTGTAGAAGATTGATGAGTAAAATTCACATCATTATAGCTTTCGAATCCCTCACCTGCTTAACATTTACTGTACTTTATGCTGAAGCCCTCTCTGTTAATGGCTTCCAGACTTCATCTTGGCTGAAGCACATCAGTGTGATTGAGCGAGAATTCTGCTCTGAAGCTGCAAACTGTAACCGACTTCTACTAAGAAATGTTAGTATGTTTTATGCTGGACTCATACAATAAGAGTTTTTGCTTTAACCCCTTGAAACCTGAGCAAATAGGCTTGATTTCTTTAAAAAACATGGAAAAAAAGCAACAAGCAACTCAAGAAGTAATCACACAGAAATTAGCGAGAAAAGTAGGAGATAAAACCACAAGGAAAAATAAAGGAAAATTAAGAACAACAGGGAAATTACCTGAAAAAACATGTATAATATACAGGCAAGGGACAATCAATGAAAATTAGCTCCCTAGCTAACTCATTTGTTTATATATAAATAAATGTACACTGTCACTTTTTTGCCCCTTTTTAAATAAATAAATTACAATTACGATTATGCTAAATAATTGTAAATAGCCCTGTTTGATTATGTTAATATGAAATGCAGTTCTCAAGAAAAAAATCCCTTGCTCAAAAAAAAAAAAAAAATCTAAATCTGCAAACCTCTTGCAATATGTGGGACATTTCTTGCGAAGTTGCTCATTGTCTCTTTTTCCCATGTTTTTGAGAGAAATCAAACCTATATGCTGAGGGTTCAAAGGTTCAAATAGAAGGCATCTGAATATAGCGCAAGAAAAATGGTGTCAATCCAGGTTTCAAAGGTTTAAACTTTTCTTAAAGGGATAGTTCATTTTTTTTAAGTGGGGTTGGATGGAGCACTTATCCACAGAAATTATAATACATATAGTGAATATCAGTCGGCATGCCCCCAGTTTGTAGAAGCAGGCTGGAGTCCAACATGGAAGCTAAGTGATGTGGCTCAGCAGCAAAATGTATTTTAGCCACCTATATTTTCACAGCTTTACCTTTCCGTCAGACCACCCATTCCTACGGTAAAGACGTCAATGGCCTCAGTTCCAGACTCCATTGACAAAAACAATGATTTTAGCACCCTGAACATGGGACATGCTGCTCTACTGCTGCCTCTATCAGATAGTTTGTGTTATTCTGTGACTCTGGTGAATCCCAACTAACCCTTTTAAACATCAAAGACACACACTAGTGCAGTCAAAATCACTCTCAGAGGCAGCAGTAGACCAGCAGCTCCTGTGTTCAGCAGTGTTATATCACTGTTTTTCTAAATGGAGTGTGGCTTTGAAGAGCGTGATATAATGTTCCCGTTTATATCCTGTTTATAGCACCACAGAGTCCCGTTTATAGCACTGTTGTACAATGTTCCTGTTGGAAATCACTGCCTGACCTCAAGGTGAAGAAGTGAAAATATTCTAAATATAGCATACACTTAACCCTTTGAAACCTGAGCAGATTGGGTTGACTTGTTTCAAAAAACACGGGAAGAAGGCAAGAAGAACTGACCCAAAAATTTGCAAGAAATTAGGAAAAAGTACATGTAAATCACCTGGAAATTAGTTAAAAAACTTAAAACTTAAAATAATTTGTAACATACTTTTAAATATGTTATTGTGATAACTGTAAATATAGTTTTCTGTTGTATCTTTTTAATTTTTTCCCTAGACATTTTCCCTAGCTTTTCAAAATAATTTTCTAAATCTTCCAATTTCTTGCAGTTCCTGAAACATTAATTACCAAGTTGCTCATCGCCTATTGTCCTACGTTTTTGAAGTATTTCACACCAATTTGCTCACTTTCAAAAGTTTAAATACATGTGAAAGGTATCTGAAAGCAGCACAGGTAATGTGGCGTCACTGTCGGTGGTGTGGTTTTGCTGGCCCCTCCACATCAGTACATTGCTTAGCCTCCATGTCAGCTCCAGCCTTCAAACTGGGCGTGTTCAGGCTCACATCTACTATGTAATACACGGTCTATGAATAAGTACCCCATACAACCTCACTGACAAAACAACTTTACTACCCCTTTTAGCTTTTACTTTGGGGATTAAGGTTGAATCTTCCAGGATTTCAAGGATACACAGGGTCCCCTCACAGTTCTCTGCATTGCATTTTGGTTTTAACTGTAAGCATCTTAATGTTAACAAAGACCAGCAGCACCTGAAACAGGCTGTCTGGTTGTGAAGCATATCAAAATGACACATTTTAAATCCTCGGTTTAGAAGTAAGGTAGCGAGGCAGCATACAACATATGGCACCCTGTGTTCAAACCTGGCAACAGGCAGCGGACTAACAATGAAGATTTCCTCTAAATGAAACAAAAAACCCTTCAAAAAAGGACCATCATTAAAAGGGCTGCAAGTGTAACCTTCACTTTCATGTGCCCATGGGAGTGAGCGCGACAAGAGAGGGAGACTTTTTGATTCTTTCGGCTGCATTTAGAGAGAGACTGAACATGCAACTGAGCTCTCGGATCTTCTCATCCACACTTTCCCATATGGCATACGGATCTGGGTGTAGATGGAAGGATAAGACGAAAAAAAGAAGAAAAAGAAAAAAAGAGTCCCATATGTGTGTCTGTTTCTCTTCATTAGCTCCCAGCCAAACAGAAGTACCTCCTCAGCAGCTTGATTGAAATTAATGTTGTTAAAAATGTCAAGATGGATGCAGTTCATTTACACAAGGACTTGACATCACAAACATAAATGTTCTCAGAGATTTTGACATTGCCTCCAAACAAAAAAAGCTTACATTTATAAAATGCATACAGTGTTTAAGTTGTGTTAAAAACATTCACCTTGATGTCTCTTCCGTAGAACACCGCTGTTGGTAAATGAAAGAGGGAAGAAGTGTTAAGACCAGTCAAACAGCATGCCTTCCATTCATACTGCAGGTGAGTGACATGCAGAGATAACCTGACATGACCCTGACATGATTTTTACTGCAATATACAGCTTATTGCAGACTATTCCTGGAATTTATATACTTTTTGAGCAGAAAGGATTGCAGCCACAAAGGATGGTGCTGATAACAGCATGATTTGCGCATCACTTACATCCACTCTCTGCAAGATATTTACTAATGTTACAGCACAAACATGGCCATAAAGTTTTGCAGCTGAGTGCAATTTGCCCTTTTTTTTGGCGTCTGATTGCAATTATCCATGTGGCAAAGTATAAATGCTCCCTTTGTACCATGAACACAGTAGGTAGAACAATGGCAGATGGAAAAAGTGAACTGATGAGGTGCAGAGGCCTTACTCAAAACTTTGGGCAAGGAATTAAAATATGACAGAGAGAAACTGTATTTGGTTTAGTACTGAGTGTGACACCTTTTATAAGTGTGCTTCAGTTACCACCAAGTCTGAAGACATTAATAATTTCACTGTAACTGCTTGTGGCTTGCACAGATATATATATATTTTTGCAATAGAAAGGGGTTGATTCCATGCTACATGTATGCATATTCAGTCCCTTCTCATTTGCACTAGCGTGTGATATATATATGCCAAAGGTGCCCTGTAGTGTCTCTATCGGACACAATGGGTTTTTAACTCACTCAAAAGTACACATCCAGTACCTGACATTAAGAGGAAGTAACGTAGTATTAAAAAGACTTTGAAAGTCCATGAAGGATGGACAACAAAATGGGACTTTCATCCCATGAACTATGTGTCTTGTGTGAAATGTAGTTATAACTTACCAATATGCAATTACATAGTCGTCACACACTGATATTACTCACTTGATTTACATAAACGTAACTATTGGAACTCAAATTATGATCTTTTTTTAAACTTAACTGTGTAATTTGTTGCCTAAACCTAACCTCTTGCAACAAATGTTTCAAGTGTGCATCACATAAATTTGCTGAAGTTGTTATCAGATGCACAGAGAAAGTATTTGATGACCTTGGAATAAAAATGAGATACATATTGACATATAACATAAATTAAATGTGTGAAAATAGCACAGGAACACCATTAGGGGTGAATTTCACCCTTTGCAGATACTCTGAGAGTTACATTTCTTTTTGTCTTTTTAATGCAGGATTACTAGTTGTAAAAGCTGTGCATTACGTCTGTGAATTGCCCTTCAGTTTTTTTATTATGCAACTTTAAACCAGCCTTAATAGATTTTTTGGCCACTTGAGGACAGTACTATTTATGAAGTCGATATGGCTGAACTGTTAGCAAACAGTTGCCTTTTTATACATTAAGCAGAGCAGCATTGGTATTAATTTGGAGTCATGTTTGTGTCCACCTGATGACTTTGAGCACAATATCGACTCTCCTTTTAGCTCTCTTTTGGTCTCTATCAACTCCTGAGGGAACTTTCTGGGTGATCATTTTCTGTGGGTTCTTGACTGCAAATGACACTTTATGCATTACGCATAATCCTGTGATTTATTATTTATATGCAAATATTGATTAGAGCAGCTTTAAAGCACATAGAATTTTAAAAATAACTACACCATATGAAATTCCCTAGATTTTAAGGAATAAACACCTCGCTGCGGTCGGTCCAGTAAAAGCCCAAAAACTTTAGGATTCCAAGCCAACTACTTAGGTTCAATCCATTAATGCCACAGCTCCGTTCCCACCGCAGTGACCCCTCCCTCTGCTAGCTACCAAGTCTAGACAAAGTACCCATTGTGTCGTTGCCCTCATTCTTCCTGCAACACCACGAACACCCTTTTAAGAATTTCCCTATCCCCGCCCCTGTGAACCTAAATTTAGTCATATAGAACCACATCTAAATTTGAAAATATAGATTTTTGATTCATTATACATAATGACTTGCCAAAACACCACTTATCTGAGTAATAAATTGGGTCTGACCTCATTATCTGGATTAAGCACTTAAAAGTTACCTGGGGTGTTAATGCACTGTGTTTTCCAATCAGCGTGTCCAGTCCTGTGACTTCTTTCTCCTTGTAGTTGATGAGACTTCTGGAAGCCTTTTTTCCATTTCTGTCCAGTTTTGTTGGTCTTTTTACCTTCTCACCTCAGGTTTAAGGTGAAACTTGTGTTAGATTTGGTTGCTGTCTGTCATCAAGTGGGCATCTTTTTTCTGATGATTCACTGAATTAGACCCCTCTCAAGGGGCTCAACAGGAAATTCCAGCATCCTAAACCCATCCACTTCTGACAACCTGCAATATTTCTTGCCACACGGACACCATCAATTTGCACATGGCCTCCCTTTGACACCTTTTGCCCACGTCCCTAGCGGGATGGGGATAAATCCACAGTTACCTTGAAGAAGGTGTTGACACTGGGCCTGGCACCAATGAATTGCACCGTTGCCTCAATTAGCTGCTCGGTATCTTGTGTCAGAGCCATGAGGACAAGGCGGCGATGTGATACCCTGCGCTAGAGGCTCTGTCGCTTACCTGGTGGCCCCATAGTGTGTCTTAGCATATCATATGCCAGCGCATGCTAACGCATACACGCTCAAGGCTCTTTTTACATGGATTCGGCAGAAACACAGCCACGGGGGCCTCCAGGTCCATGACTCCTCCTTGGGCCAGGAATGTACCTCTCTAACCAGGGCCAGGCCTGACGGGGAATAAGTAACAACTGATCTGATGTAAGATATTCTCTGGAAACCGGTAGTTGCCAGCAGGATTAAGGTTAAGGAGCATTCCGGTGCTAGATCAGCGCTTAGGGGCATCTTGTAGCTCGGAGGAAGTAGTGCCGGCAGAAGGGGGCGAGTGTACCTCCCTGCTACCCCCTAGCCACCCTCCTCCAACTGCCATCTGATGTGAGGTAACATGTGAGGGCGAGCTTCCATCTGTCCACGGTATACGCTAGCAGAAGGTGCAGCTAATGAGGCTTGATTTGCTGCTGCACCTGCCTCCAATCTGGGGGGTGATGGTAGTGGTGGTGGTGGTGGTGGTTGTGTGTGAGGTTTTGTGTGTGTGTGTGTGTTTGTGTACTGGGGATGCTCTATCTCACCAGGCTCTCCTCCTCCTCATCCACCCGCCCCCTCTCCCCCTCAAGGTGTAATCATTGGTTAGCTTGTATGGGAGCGCCTGCAGGTTGATGGACCCTGGGAATTCATTAGGAAGTAGGTGAGGACTTGGGTTGAAAGGGCCTTTTGACCTGCCTCCAAACACCCTCACATTACGAAGCAGAGGACGATTCAAAGGGAGAAAGGAGTCAGCCAACTTGTCGATGCGTCTTCACTCCTAGCACCATAGGGTGTTTAAAAAGGAAACATTTTGATGCTCATATTGCTTCAGCAGCTTCTTTTTTGACTTTTGCAACAATTCCTTAAGAAATTTAGCACATTCAGAATCAGTTGTTGCATCAGGATCTGTGACTAGTTAAAGTTTATGAAATGCAACCAAAACAAGATAATTCTTAGTGGAAGATTAGGTTGTTTTCCTCCAGATGGTGTGAGGGGGAGGTGTTATGTCCACATGTTAAATGCAGCATGTTTATCCTCCTCCTCTGTTCCCTGTCACAGATACCATTTGACACAAGAGCTCTTCAGGGGCCAGTTATTCCAGGCCATTGAATCCAGATCAAAACCAGCCCTCTGTTTTTTTGTGACTCAGTGTTCAGCTCCCCTTTTTTCTTCACAATCAGTAGCTTCTGGAACCGAGAGGCAAAATCCTCACCGCAGCGCTGCATTATAAGCCACAAATATGAACAGCTCTGTGGACATTGTGTGTGTTTCAGGTCCTGTATTTTGTCAGTCTTTCTTGTAAAATGTTGCATTTGGAGAAAACCATGTGGTTTTATGAAAGAATTTTGGAGGAAAAAAAGTACACTCTTTGGCTTATAAATCCCTACATTGATAATTTTATTTAAAAGGTAATTTTGGTATTTTTTTAAGCCTGCACCCTACTTTCCTATGTTTTTGTGTCAAAGTGACTTATGGGAACAGTTTTTTAAACTGGTTCAGTATTGAGCGGGAGAGATAAAGCCAGCAGTCTAAAACAGGCTAATGTTAATTGGCATTTGTGCACTGCCTATGTATGCCCATTAAAAAGTGCTTGTTTTTGCCACTGACAGGCTCAAATTATTATTTTAAGCATCAGACAACATTATGGAAAATAACCCTACAGAGATAGACCTTTTGTTTGTCCAGGGGCAGCCCCGAAAATGCCATCGCCAAACCCACCAGACTGCATTCAAATAAACAGTCCTTTTATCATTCTAAAACACACTTCATTCAAAGTTGACAGAAACTAAATAAAGCTTTGAAAAACAGTCTTGGTTTGTGTTTCAACTGCGCCAACAATCACCAACTCTAGTTTAATTGAAATAAACCCTTATTTCACCCAGTCAGATGTGAAAACATGCATGCTCTATCCATGCCAAATTCACTGAAATAACTTGTGAAAGTCCTCTGAACACAGCACAAGAAAATTGATTTGTGTTTTAAAGGGTTAATTAAATGGAGTCTGATGGGTTCTGCAATGGCAATTTCAGGACTGTCTCTGGGGAAACAAAAAGGATCTCACTCTTGAACAAAAAGGTTTAACTCATGTAGGGATCTATTTTATCATGTGATCAGACACTTGCCACCTGTCAGTGGCGAAAACAAGCACTTTTAGTGGATGTAAACTGATAGTGCACAAATATCCTAAATATTAACATTGCAACCTGTTTCTCCGTCATGCGCTCATTCTATACTGGACCAGTTTCAAAAATGTATGTCTCTATTAGTCACTTAGATGAAAAAAACATGGGAAAATAGGATCCAGGTTGGAAAAAACGCAGAAATTCAAAAGTATGAAAAGCACAGTGCACATTGTATATCAGAAAAATTCTTAGACAGCATAGATTATAATATGAGATTATTAGTATGGATTTTATTGTTAGAGAAGACAGAAAAGACAAAGGATTGTTATTGTTATAATCACAAGGCAGCACTTCTAACTAGCAGTGAACCCGTCGTTGGGAAACCTTTGCAAGCTGCGTGAATAATCTACAGGGTGATGTCATCGCCGACAAAAGCTGTGTGCCACTCTAGATTATTTTCAAATTAGCTGCTCCATTCAGAAAACACTCCTATATGTAGAGGCCCAAATTAGAGCTTGCATGTTAATGACTGACCTGGGCAGACTGGTAAACATATTCACATTTGATTTAGAGAATATAGCTCAAACTGAGCTGGATGCCTTTCGGTTGACACTTAAGAAATAGCATTTTGAGTTTTATCAGGTCTCACATCAGCACGCAACAGAGTCACTGAACATACTGTATGCTTGACCATGTTATTCATCAGCATCTGGAAGGAAAACCATATTGTTGATTTGCATTCCAGCCACCCTGCTTTATGCTACAGCTCATGATTTCATGAATACTTTATGGCTCAAGTTTGTCCAAATGGCTCACATTTCAAATTAGTTGAACTTACTACAGCATCTAACCTAAGAGTGAAATGATGCTGTGGCTCCTTACAGATGCTCCCTGAGTTGCATTTTATTCTCACCCTTTATGCAAAAAAAGAAGACATCAAATCTGAGTGCTGCTGTAATTCAGAGCTTCGTCACCAATTGAATCAAGCGCTGAGAGATAAATCCAAGGCCTGTGTTGAAATTACGAGGCAGCTCCATGGGAAAAGAGTTTATGCTGCGAATCTGAGAATGCTGATCATCCCATCGGACTCATTTGTTTACTTTTAAATTCCCCCTTTTGTGTGGTTTGGAATTGGAGCAATGTTTGTGCTTGCTTTGGCCAAGGGGGGAATCACTTGAGATGTGATTAAGAAAATGGATACTGCCCTCTTCTGGTGGAAACAATGATCACTTCTCTATGAATCTGTGGCAGTTACACAATTATAGCAGTAATCGAAGCAATGCAGAAACACAAGAGTATAAAGATGATGAGGATGACTTTTAACAATTATTATTTCTGCTTTTTAAAAAAAAAAAAAAAAATCAGATTTAAGCCGAAAAAAGACCTCTTCTAACCTCATATCTATGATGTTTTATCCCAAATTTATAGTTTTGATTGCATATATCTGTGTTTGTGAGTATGCGTGTGCAGGTATGACGACTGACACCACTTTATAGCATGTGAGATAGGGGAAATAATTCAACTCTACATCTGAAATAAATGCAACATTAACAGTTGTTAGACAATTTACCAGGCAGGCCGCCTTGTTCTAACCAGGTAATTGGCCGGGGCTTTTAACGACCACTGCAATTCATTCATTAAAGCGATGTATAAATCCCATATGTTTCCTGCGCCTCTCTCTTGTGGTTAATGGTGCTCCATCCTCATAGCTGACGTGGGTCAGATCTTCAGGCAGGTGGCTGGGAGATGGAGGCAGATGGGACCGAGCACATCACCACTGAATCTGTGAAGTTCTCTCTTCAGTTTCAAGCTGCACCGATGGACCCTTGAATTATTACCGGGGCCCCCCATTCATAATTAGCTCGGGCCTGGTGGGGACCAAAGCTCCACTAATGATGCCTTTGTTGACGCTGATCCACGCTGCACAATCAACAAGAGGGGACGTATGACTGGGAGAAGCGGTCCCACATTGAGCGATAACGTGCCTTTAGGGCAGCCTCTCTAAAACAATCACGCACGCTCGCAGCTCTCCCCTCGTTAAAGATGAGTGTTCACATGGGGCGTGAGACTGAGTGTGTGTTTGCATGTGTGTGTGGGAGAAAGAGAAGCTTGTAGGTCTTCAGATATGCCAGTTCCCACAGGCAATATACAGCTATTTGATTTCATAAGCCCTCCAACAGCAGTCATAAAAGATGTCTCTATCCGTCCAACAATATTCAGTCCGGGTTGACTCACATTTAATTTTTTTAATGTATGCACTTAATTTTTTAACATGGCCTATCCTTGTTCCTCCAATATAGATCATTTTTTATAACTTGATTTCATACCAATGTAGATACAGGTTTTAATAAGTATTTTTTTTATGAATCAAATGTCTCTCAGTTTGTCATAAAATATATGACTATCCATTAACCTTTTTACCTTACTATTTTACATTATTTGGTTGACAGTATGTATTAACATTAAACATTAGGTTTGATTTCGGACCTTGATGTTACAGCCTCAGGGTAGTTTAAGGCTGAGTTAGTAAAGAATTGTGTTTACTTGAAATAATTTTGATGAAGCTCAGATCACTTCTCTGTAGTTAGTGTTGTCCTTAGATTTTCATTTAGAGAAATAAAAAAATAAAGAGAAAAAAGAAGTTTACAAGAAAAAAATGCAGGAACGACTCAGCTGCCACTTCCTTTGGCCAGAGGACATGACTCTGTGGCCCCTACCTGGATGATTTGAATCTTCATAGAACAAGTCACTTTTAAACTTAGGTGTAAAAAGTATTTCAGTCTTTTCCTATATACAAAAGTATCAATATCGCAGTGTAAAAACTGTTTCTTACAACTAAAAGCCCTGCATTAATAATATTACTTAAAGGATAACTTTAAATAGAATTAATAAGTTTCAGAAATTGTTGTCTATATGAGTCACTTAAACACAAAAACATGGAAATGAGTGATAGCTGTGCAGGTGGCAGCAATCAAACAGGCTACAATGTAATGTGTGAAGTAGTGAGAAGTATTTTATATATCGCTGGATTTAAAAAATAAATATGTACAATCTCTAATATTTATGATACTATCATATGATCTACATGTCAAATGCCAAATGTCACAGGTTTCCCATTAAAATGTAGCCGAGTATATGTATAAAGTAACATAAAATGGATAATACATGTAGTCATGAGGTTATTCTACTCCCACACAGTGTTTGCAATAATGTATGAGAAAAAGTGATGATGAACACTAGTAGAGTTGAATGAGCTGATACTTTAACATAATTGCAAGTCTTTGATTTCATAACACTAAACAGAAATCACAATTTTTCCTCAACTGAACAAAAAAATCAGTCCTTCTGCCAGCTCACCTTCACCTGCTCATTTCACCTATTTAGTTCAAAATGCCAAGCACATACCCTCCTACATACAAGTACAGATGAGAGGAAAGGTCACATGCACATAGGAGTGAAATAATTTTTTACTTTCTTCTTCTTAGTCACAACTCATCTTCTACTGAAATAAGTTGAAGAAAAGAAAAAAAAGGAAAGAAACGGGACAGGAAATGAATCACACAAGTATATCCACATTAACATTCCACTTATTTTACATATGAGACAATTCCTTGAGTTTCCTTGAGAGGAAGCACTTGAGCCTCAATTTAGCTTCCTCCGCTAAAGGAGACTGAATTTTTTGGCAGCTCCTGTCATCTTCTCTGCCACTGAGAAACCTGGCAACATAGTGGCACCAGCATCTGTTAGGAGCTAGAGGAGGGAGAGTATTTATTCTGCACTTTTGGAATAAACCTACAAAATATTGGTCAAATATGCAGCTTCTAAATATGCAACTTCTGATGTACTTTTGAGATGACAGCAAAGATAATTGTTAGGTACCACAATGAAGGACCACGGTGAGGTTAGTGTGCGTGCATTAAATGCAGCAGAGGAAGCGTACATCTATCCAAGAGTGGGTGGATCCCAAAGTCCAGAAACTTGGCCCTTTTTCAAATGAAAGTGTATTTGTGCATTTATTAGTGCGCATTGACAGCCTGTGTTAAACGATTGCTCTCCACCCACTGGTTAAGTCCAGCTTTGAAGATACACGTGAAAGGATTACCAATAGTGTGTCTTTATATGCCAGCGCAGAGTAGAGGAAAACACTGCAATACACTCTCACTGATTGCACTTTTATTCTTTCTCCGAGTCAAACCTGAGTGATGTTGGCTTTTACAAGGAATTTAAAGAAAATTAGTTTTAGGTATGTAGACAGAGTACATCTAGCCAAAATCAGTTAAGTTGAATTTCTTAATTTTATGTGAACATCTAGAGGCTTTTTTTTTTCAATACACAGTTTATTTTGTTTAAGACATAGTTTGACATTATGAGAAATAAGATTATTGGCTTTCTTGCTGAGATTTAGAAAAGAAGATCAATACCACTTTCATATAAGCAAACAATGTGTCTACAGGTATCACACACTTAAATTTAATGCTTTATACATTTTCAAGAGAATTTCTAACCAAATTTGAGACAGGTTTGTCAAATAAACCATCTTTTTTTTTTTTTTTAAATTTAAGCAAGTCATATATATGCAGCTCCATGCAGAGGTAGGGTTTTTGTAGAAATATGGTTATTAGAGTGGGTTAGGTTAAACTACATTTTGCCAACAGGTAAGAGCAAGTATAAAGTGAAAAAAGTACTATGTTTAGTGGTCGGTTTAAAGATTTGTAACATTAAAACACAATCAAAGATGGATAAATTAAATTACATGTTTGTGGCAATTAAGAACTCACAAATTCAAATTTAAGGCTATTTAAGAATTTTTAAGACCTAATATTTATATAATTAAATTTAAGACATTTTAAGGACCTGCAGACACCCTGATAAACTAATATTTGGCTGTAGCCTTGTATTAGGTGTACAAACATAAGAGTCTTGTTAATAGGTAACATTTGTTTTTCAAGGGAAAATCAAAAGTCAAACAATGTCTTGATGTAGTGTTAAAGTTTTTGAAAAGTGGAAATGTCTTGGAGCACATGATATTTGAAGGATTTAGGTGGAATTATAAGCAGAAATGAAACATGGTCTTCATGTCTTCATTTGTATAATCACCTGAAACTAATAATTGTTGTGTTTTTGTTACTATTTATATGTACACACAGAGAGGGACCTCTTCCACAGGGTCTGCGATGCTGTTTCTATAGTAGCCCAGAACTATGGATGTATGAAGAGGTCTGGATACAGCGTTGAAGACTGGACCGCGTTTATTCCTATGTAAGTTGCTCAGTGGTCCATGAAGCCAAAAACATTCACATGCCATGTATAAAATGACCCCGATGACTGGCATTGCTTGCTCATCATTTGCCCCCCCCCCCAGTGCACTAGTGACTTCTACTAGCTGAGATGGCCACTGTGGGTTCAGCACGCCGCTAACCTGAATGGGGATAAAATGATTTAATCATGCAACTCTTCTACTCTTTCAAATGTGATGGGACCGAATGGATCAAATTCTGATAGTGAAAGGAGTCATTTTGCCAGGGTTGTGACATTCAAAAAATGTATTTACTGATTTACAGGTGTCTCTTTCCCAATGTAAGTTGGTGGGAAAAGGTATTTTTAGGCCAAATGGCATCACATGACTGACTCTAAAGTTGTAACTCTTGTGTTTGGCCGCTACAACAATTGACTTCAAAGACCTGCCTGAGGGCATGCCCAGACAGACAAATCAAACAATGGCTCTAGATAGGACTATTCGTGTTTTCACGTTGGCCACTGTAATTTTTCAGGCTTGGCACACTGAAGAAGTTTGAGTTGTTTGCTGTCTGCAACCTCACTGCTAGAATCCACTAAATCCTACAAACTAGACCTTTAATGGATGCATCAAATTATGCTGATAGAATATTAAGAGTTTTTCATTTGCAGTACTCACCAGGGTCCACTCTATTTTAAATTATAAGTCCTGAAATGTTAGATTTTTTTTTTTTTACTATTTTCTTCACTTAAGCCTTCTTTTCTGATAACTTTGTCATATGTTTGTTTTTATTAATAGTCTTGCATGTTTTCCAGGATCTAATAATTCAGCCTCTGGCACACAACTCTTAGGAAACATGATTGTTAAGATGTTACAGTTGTGTGAACTCTGTGAATTAACGTCTGAGCAGCGCGACTCACTGATTACATTGAAACTAAGACGAAGGCAGTCTGCTGTGGAGAAGCCCTTTGGTTTTTGGCATGCTGGAAAGACTGTTTGCAGCCAGTTGTTCTAAACACCGTTGTCTCACAGATCTGAGGAAAGAGCATTCAGTGATGCAATGAACTGATGAAAAGAGGACGAGATCATAGCTCTTGCACAGTTGTAAAGTACAATGAGTGAAAGCTTAAACACAACAGCATTGACTCCTCAGAGAAAAGTGGACTGTTTTAGATTTGTGTTATCACAAGATTTCTTCAACTTTTGCTAAATCACATATGTTTCCGTTTATCACATGGCTCAGTTAAACACCTCGTGGCACTATTTTAGAAAGTGCTTGCAATCAGACCAGAAGCTAACAGTTTCCAGATAAAATCCCACTTTTCCCTTACTCAGTACTTTCAGTACCTTGCTGACCTTCCTGTCAGTAAAACATATAACACACATTTACCTGGTCAACAGTGCAAGGCCTCTTTAAAAAAAATCTCAAAATCCATAATGTGAAATATGATTTCCTCTTGTTTCCGGACATACTTTCGGGACAAATGCGGGGCAGACAGCCACTACTGTAACTAGTAGATTAGACTTCTCCACTTCTTCCTGTTTCATTCCATCCAGGTGCATACTGGGAACGCTGCCATGTATATCCCTCGGTGCACAACAGTACAGCGCAGCTGTGGAAGCCACCTAAATTTGATTCCTCTCGTTGTAGCCTAGCAACGGTGGGTATTAGCGCACACAAGCTGGATGGGTGCAGTTCTGGTGCCAGAGGCAGGATGGGCGCCTGGTTGCAGCTCATTGGCAGATGACATTGAGTGAAAGCTGGCATTCTGAGATTAGGGGATCAGATGCTCACAGTGCTCTACGCAGGAAGTAGTATGAAATGTAAAATCAATGCCGGGGGGGGCTTGACAGGTTCTTTACACTTGGAGTACAGATGTACACAGATACACCATACATAATGTTGTTATACACCACATAAGCCCACATTACATCCGCTCTGTTTTGTTGGGATACTGTAATTAGCTTTATGTAGCAATCTCGTATGAAACTGCAATATTTGCTAATGTAAAACAAACCGAAAGACCATTTTGAAAATCTGTTATCAGATCTTGGCTCCCGCTGCAGATAAGAAAAGTGGCCCAGGATTTGAGCAGATGCACTGGCGTCTTTCCAGCAACCACAAATTCCTAATGTCACCTTTGCTATTGATTTACTTTTAATAAATAAGCTACTGTTTGGACTTGTTGTGTTAGGAACTTAGCACAGGGGGCGTCCTGGCAGCTCGTGGTCTAAAATGTCTGTGTTCCATGTAAACAAGAAGTCCTGGTTCGAAATCACCCCAGCACTTTTGTCACATGCCTATTTTTTGTCTCTGCTGCAAAAAATAACTTCAGGACAATACACCTCTTGTGGATTTAAAACACAAGCCGGTAGCGTTTCCACTGGCTTGAGGCCGCAGAGTGGGGGAGGCAACTCTCCCCCGAAAGCGTTGGCAGCTACGCTAGCTTCTGTTTGCTAGAATACCAGATGCCTCACGCCACATGCTTCAACCACTTTGATTTCATCTCTGTGCAGTTGTTGATCAGATCTGTCTCTGTTTGACGCAACCTGCCTCCCGTCTCCCTCATAACTTTCATCTTTTCCAAGCCGGGCAGGCAGGCGGCCGCGGCTGTCTTGAGATGTCACCCGGTGACGTGCAGTGTCCATCTGGTATACGTTGTAATGGGCTTGGATGAATGAATGGCCAGCCACTCCACTGCTCCCTTTATGATTCTCAGCAGTGGTGCTGTCCAACTTTGATTCCCCAGTTATTAGGGAATCGAATTCCCCACTGAGGCGACGCCCGGAGGAGAGGAAGAGAAAGAGACACACAAAAAGAGTGTGAAATCTGTGGCAGTGCTACAGAACATACTGTACAGCCCACCACTGCTCTCTTCCTGGAGCCTCTGCTTTCTTTGTGTTTATTCGTAAACAGTCAGCGCTCTAAAACTGGAAGGTTGGGAGAGATTTGTAGCAGCAGACAATTTTTAATCTCAAGGTGATGATTTCCATGAATCTTTATGAACGTTTTTGGCTCAGGGGTGAAATTTTAGACTTGTTAAATTGCAGCAGATCAGAAAAAAGCAGTCTGAAGGTCATGTAACACACTAAGCGCCCTACGTCAGACAGACTAAAACCCTCTGGGGATTTTCCTTCATCTTAAAAACTATCGACCGTTTCCCTCTGAATTTAAAGGGCTCCTACTGGATCCCATCACAAGGGGATTAAAGAGGAAAAGGGCAACTGGGATCACTTGGAGAGCAGACCCCTTCCACTTGAGCCAACACTCAAGCAGGGATGAAGTGGAGGCGCAGAGACGACCCAGAGGGAGAGAGCGCAGAGGGAAGGGAGAGACGGGGAGGTGGCATAGTTTGGATTCCCAATATGTGTCCGGGGACTCCGAAGTGAGGCCAGATGGCACAGGCCTGCCGGTCTTTGGGAATCACAGCATACGGCGGCGGGACGCATGGCAGAAGGTAGCGGGAAACAGTGCCGGGGTCAGCTCTTGATGTTGGACGCTCCCCGGAGCGGTTCCTTCCATCCCTTTGAACAAGAGAGCATCTCCACACAACTGTGCCGCTTCTCTGCTTAATGCGGCAGTTGACTTCAAACGCCGCGCTATTCCCTCCTGCCCAAAGCCTCCTGAGTTCTAAACATATGTTGTCAGACCTGATGAAAACACTGTGCCAATAACATGCCACTGAGCGCCACACACGGACATATGTGTTCTGTTTTCGCCGCAACTTTCATCTCGTACAATTTCATTTGACTCACTTGTGAAACTGACATGTGGGAGCCACGTACGTCACGAAGCGGTGGCAACACTTCTCGAACGCCTGTCATGCCAGTGTGCTTTGCTATAGAGTGAAGCACGATATGATGGCAGCCAATTATATCAGTCAGCTTCCTGAGACAGATGTCCAATATAACCTGGTTAGCGCTAATAGGCAGATTTTTAAACAAGAGTAATTATTCATCGCTCATAGACCAGTAAAAGAGACGGATGCTAATATCTGATGCTGAATGTGTATGACAGGTGTTACCACCAATTTACCTCAGTCTCCTGTGGCAGCGCCCACTATGAAAACATCTTAAAACACGTCTGCATCCGCATTGTAGTGATCTCACACATTTTTAACACATACTCTTTGACTTTAGGAAACAAGCTCTTGTGCATGTGCATACTGATTATCTTCCTCTATTTCTGTCTGAATAACAGTTTTTTGGAAGCCAAAAGTGGTGTTATGCTTGTTGTTGCATCTCCATATCCGTGTATAGACTAAGATCCCCTCGTTATTCTCATTAATGGTCCATCTGTCATCTTGGCAGAAGCCCACTGGTATAGAGTTAGCTATGATTAACATTTAATCTATATGATTTTCTAATGAAAGCAGGGTGCCACACTCAGTAATGATTGATTTGTTCGCTTTTTTAATAATGGCTCTGGTTGTTCAGGGAGATGTTTAACTGTGTGCTGATTATGATGCAATTGTTTTCTGAATTTCACTTAGTGCTACTTCCTAATATGAATTTTGCAACTTTTGTTGAAGGTTGCACTTATTATTGTGGTTTTACACACTGTGGGGAGGATGAAAACACTGTCGCTCAACTGGAAGTGATTATTGAAGTTTGGCTTTTGATAATCTTTTAATTTCTCAATGTTACATGCGAAACGATTATCATATCATGTAATTTGCTTTTATCTGTATGTATTTGTGGCGTTCCTTTAGGCTGTCCAATCACTCAAAGCTTGTTTGGATGAATATTTTGTATGTACACTGTAGTAGACTGGTAAACTGTGTTGTCACCCAATCAAGCTAGTTAGTTCAAATGACCCAGTAATTCTTGTTTAACCTTTGTAATTAGGAAGGCTGTGATCAAGTGACCAATGTGCTGATGTAAGTAAAGAAGAAAGTAGTTACCAGTCAAAGTCCATAAGGATGCAGACTGGGGGGATGGGGTGGGTGTATGGGTCAGACAAACCAAGGACTTTCCCCTAGGAGACCGCTGTTAGGTACCATGTGGAACTGTTTTGTTGGACCAACAGTTCAAAACCCAAAGAAATTACATTTAAAAACAGTATCAAGCAGAAATATTTACATTTTAGAAGGTGAAGCTCATAAATGTTTGTTCTGGCAGTGCATCTTAGACCAAACAGTGACCAAGTAAAGTGCTAAAGAAAATCAGCGGGATGCTAAGAAAAAGAATAATTAATGATGAAAACATACTGGTTGCCCTTCCAAAGGTGTGTAAGTCAGCCACAAACTGAAAAACATATTGTTTATTTATTTATTTATTTTTACTAACACAGGTGTTTACTACCTTAAACTCACTCTTCTAACTCCTACTCAAAAATTAACAGAAAAATCTTTTGTATCAATACCAAAAAAATAAAATACCTCCACTCCTCACACAATGTGGATGCCTCAGGACTCCACCTTGCGTTGCAGTTGTCTGTATGAGCAATGTAGATCTGTAACCTTCCATAGGCTCACCGAGACATCTGCCATACATGGCAACATGAATAGAGCTGTTGGCTTGAGTTCAAGCTTTCGAGAGCGCCTTTTGTGTGCGAACGGCCTATTGTGGAGGGATAGGAGGATGGTGTTTACGGTTGCTGCTACCTCCGTGGCCCCCACAAGGAGGATAATGAGATACAGTTGTTATCAGTGACAGCCGAGGGCCACTAGGAGTTGTTGTTGGGCTGGTGTCGCCGTCCTGATCCTCCCCGGGTGAGAGAGAAGATGGGAATGACACTAATGTCGAATTGCTCCTTAGCAGAAACCACACATCTTACCTGTGTTATATATAAAAATGTTTCTGAGCTGCGACTGCAATTATCAGCCGGTCCAGCTGGTCTGGAGAGAGGTGAGAAACCTCCTGGGACTCTCCTTTATGTTGGTTGTTTAACCTGTAGTGTAAGCACTGTTGAAAAAAGTCCAAGTACTTCACAAGTCACTTCACAAGTAATTAGCTACATTACTTTAGGCCAGTTTGGTCAAAGATGCCTTTAAATAACCTTATATATGCAGATATTTTGTGTTTAACACATGTAGAAGTACAAAGTACATGACATGGTTTAACAAAAATCCAACTTGCAGTTTCATGTCGCTGATCGTCAACAGTTAAAATCAACTAAGGCACAAAACCAGTTGATTGAAGGTTAAGTGTAGGTTAAGCTATTGGAGCAAGCTAGCAGCTAACTCAATAGTTTCCTTACTAAAATGACGTCTTTCAAAGTGCATTTCTATGGTGGCCCAAAAGGATAAACGTGCTACAATGAACCAAAACATTTTGAGGAGAAACATGCTTCAGCTTCAGACACAATGCAGGCAACACATACAGAAAACAAATATGGAAATGTGCTGCAAAGTGAAAAAAAAGTATTGTAAAAAGTATTTTGTCTGGTCTCTCTTTGGTCAAAAAAAATTGGGCTGTTCCACTTATTGCCTTCCTAGAGGCCTGGGGAACTTCCATTGTGTTGACTGAATATGAACCTCTTTTTTATTGCATTTTCTTTTGGGAATTGTGTGTTTTTGATAATGTATTATTTGTCAGCTATTTGCTGTTAATGTATTTGTTTTCACTTTCTGCAGCATGTTTTTTCATTAGCAGCAACTTTCGTTGTTGTGTTTATTTTTGGATTTTCCAATGTAATTTTGAATTGGCATGATTTCTGACACTGCAGCACATTTCTCTTAAATGTTTTGGGCTGTTGTAGCTTGTTTGCCCCTCTTGGTTATCGTACATTTCTCCTCTTTTAGGCTACCTTGGACTTCCAGCCTCTGTGCCAAGCCAGCGTGTCCCACAACAGCCTTTCCTCTGAAAACAGAAGTTCATATCAACGCTCCAAACAAGCCAACCTCCAAAATGTATTGAAACGTCACTAAGGTAAACAACTTAATTACTGAATTCTAAATTAAAATACCATTCGCTACTCGTTGCTGAAAAGCACATTCACATTACTGGAGCATGATAAGTTGTTACTGCCCAATACTGAGAAATTTTGATGCAAAATATACCTTTGTTTGATCTTTGACATTTCTGTTACCCAACCAACCACCCCCTACACACAGATGCCATTCATTCTTATCTCAGAGGTCAGACCAAACATAAAAGCAAATCAGTGGTGGCACACTTTACCCAATATCCATGCTGGATGTGGCACAACATCTTAATTGATTTGTTCCGAAACCAGATGAAGTGACTCACTAGAAATCTGCGCTATATGCCCCTAGATAAGTGCAAAGAAACACGATTTCTGCTTTGAAGAGTATCCAGCAATTATGTGTGGTATTTGCGGACAAACGCCATTGTTCATGGAATTTAGGGTCGAGGCTGAGGCCCTTACAGATGATTTATGTATTCAGCTGGGGATGGGGGTGGATAAAATGGGCAAATTTCATCTGGCTGTAGAAAGCTGCAGCCCAGCGGGCCTAGAGAAGGCTTAAACATAAGCAGGACGGGTGCCAGGTCCTCTCCTCGGCCATTGTGCCTTAATTAACCTACATAGGAGCTGACTGCTTAAATGTGCAGTGATAGATAAGGCCCCTTGGATGATTGATTTATTTACTGCACATGCTAGTGATTTCCATAACATTACTACCCCAATTACTAGCCATATGAGGCACAAAAGTCATTAACAGCTGCCCTCAATGTATGTATGGGCATGAATGTACCAACATACAGTAAAACACTGATTGCAGTCGATATTAGCCACCGCAAACATGATGGCTTCATGAGGTGGAATAGGCAGACAAATCTCTCCGCATCAAGATCAGCCAAGGTCAGTGATGTTTCAGCAAAGGACGGTGAGGAATTACACTAAACGATTAGGAGATGGTGGTTTCGACGACTCTTGGAGACATTGTTTTACAAAAGCGCACTGGGCCCGGCTTTGTCAAGTGAAGTCTGGCATGGGCCCAGGAGCAGTCTGAGGCTGTGATTGCAGCAGAACGTCTCCATCAGAGAGCACTAGAAGGTAACGGTGGGATTAAAATGGGCACTGCTGGCACATACAGGCGGGCAGAGTGTTTCTTTTTTTTTTTTTTTTTTTTTTTTTGCTAGGCCATTGTTCCATATGTGCTCCACCTGCGCCTCTCAGAGCCTCGCGCCAAACACACGGCCGGCAGGCTCTACCATCCTTGCTGATTGGAAGTTGCCATGGTGATGCTGGAAGCCGGCGCTGAAAATGGGGTGGGGGGGGCGCGCTGTAAATCTCAACATGGTATTTTTTTAATTTAGGAAATTGGCAAAGGAAGTGTAGTAAATGAATCGTCGTTAATAATAATTCACATATGGGACAAAACACAATTAGGCTGTTTTTGGCTACAGGCAAAGAGCAGGCAGCTCCCTCGAAAATGTGATCTCATCTCATCAAAGGCACTTCAGCTCTCCCAGTAGTCCTGAGCGAGGACATAGTACGTCTCGATCTGATAATGATGTTTATGGAAATAATATCAGTGATGATTATCATTGGACACACAGAGCAGCGAGATGGAGACATCAATCATGTAATGATGACCCATAAATTGATTCCTTATCAGCGCGTGCAAATGGATGCTAGAAGAGATTCAGTGCATTGGCTTATTAGACAACTCACAGAAAACTCATATTTATTTTTCCCCTCTGGGAAGCTCTCCCACTACCCAACACTGTTTTGTTTCATAAGTTATTTTTTCATAAAGTGTTTGGAGTGCAGAGGAGAGGCGAGCTGCAAAGCTCACCCGTAGCTTTTAATAACACGATGGCCACCATCCAGCTTCAGACGAGTGCTGGGATTGGCTGATCCCTTCACACCCTGGCACCTGGAGCAGCCAGAAGTGTGTGTGTGTATGTATATGTGTGTGGGTGAGGGAGAGAGGGAGAGGGCAAGAGAGGCTGTTATTGGTGGCTGCACTATTGGAGGCGTGACATGTCGAGAATCAAAGGCCCTCACCTGCAACCAAGTGAGAAGAAAAATCATTAAAATGGTTTCAGGCCAAAAGCCTTTGCATAAAATCCAGAAACTTTTAGTTTAACAAAAACATTTTCTCCTGGTGTTAAATTCAAAGTTCAAAGTACATTCAAGGAAATTCTTGGCTTGGGTTTTTGGTATTTGCAGCAGGTGTGTGAGGAAATATGTGAGGAGGAAAAAAATCTTGCCGTTTAAAATGTGCAGAATTCATATGAGACACACAAAGCTGCATTGATGCTCACCCCTCGCCATGGTGACCCACGTATTTGCCTGTGATTAGCAGCCCCTGCTGAAAACGGCTGTGCAAATATGATATGTACATTTGCATGTTTGTTGTCATTCATTTGACCATTAATCCATAATCCAAATTAAACTGGTGGTAAACAGCATTGTGTGGATGTGTGTTTGATTGTTCAGCTGTGGTTTGTAGGATCATCCAGTAGGTTGATTCGCACAAAAAGGTGCTCTGATGAAGCTGCATCGATAAGGGTGAATTCAAGAAATTTTGCTGTTTCTTGGCACATAGAAATGAACTATTCCGATCTCTAGATGAAGTTGGTGCTGTCTGTGGGGCTCTTGCACTGGCTTATCCAGTGCGGATGTGACCTTTCTGAGTCATTGAAAATGCAGAGTAGCAACACACAAACTAACCTGCAGAGGAATTAGCCGCTGCTCCTTTCGTCTCCTGCAAACCCAACAGCTTGAACACGCCTGGGCGCTGCCTCACAAAGGCGCGCTACAGAGGAGGCCTATTAATCTTCCCAAAGCCTCAAAAAGGAGAGGAGCCAGCATGGGCCCCTGAGTCTGGTGCCTGGGGTCCGCAGACAGGGGCCCTTGGCAGGCTCTGCGGGGTCACTCTTGGCCCCCGATCAAATAGGTGGGGGCGGGACAAGGGCACAGGACGGCATACCTGTGCCCTTTAGCAGATGCCAGGCTGAGGCGTGCTCCGGGGAGAGGTGAGAGGATCAGTCCTGGTGCTGCTGGCCTTCACCAACATCAATCAGGATGGAGCTGCTGTTTCTCCATCATTAAAGAGGAGATAGATGGAAGGTAATCTGAAAGCAGCGCAGCTTTTCTCTCTGGTGTTCAAGGCCTGATGTGGTACTCGAGTCAATAAGCACTCGAGTGAATACGCAACACCTGTGGCGCCACTTTTGCCTTGACGGCTGTCTTTGTTGTTCAAATTATCATGTACAGACATATTTTCTCTACCAGTTTGATCTCTTGATAAATGAAGTGACAGTACCTGACAGCACTACACATACACTGTTGGTGTTTGCTTATGTTACTAAATGAGTAAATACTGAATAAACACGACCCAATACAAGAATGCATTACATTTCAGACACAAAATGCGTTAAAATCACGTGCTGGAAACTTGACACTATGCCAGTGCAACGTCTGTGACAAATATTGCAGTTTTGTTGTGAAACAGTTGCAGTTTAGTTGGCGTTTAAGGAAAGAAAAACACTTGATTAAGTTTAGGAAAAGATAAGAGTATGGACAGGAGAGACATTTACCTTTTTGCGGCACAAAGGTTAGACAGAACTTATCCAAACAAACACATCAATAAGCCACACTGCCACAGCATGTTCCTTTATTATAATGAACATATTATAATGAATTTATTTTTTGATCCAACACACAGCAGTCTGCTGCAGTAAACACTCACAAGAACACCACATGTGTATCAATCTGCAGCTGAAAATAGTCCCTCTCCTAACTGAGTCAAGTTTGCTAAAAACTACAATGCCCAGCTGTTTTAGGAGATTACTGAGCCTTTTTAAAAATAAAATACAGTATACATTTATGAGCCTTTAAAAAAACATAATACATATTTTGTAGGAATCAGTAGGTCAGAGTAAGGGACCAAAGAAATATTTAGAATTTCAGGTCTTTTCATGGGTTTTGTTGAAGTAAGAATAGTGTAGAAAAATACCAACCTTATTCTTAAGTTATATAAGATTTTACAGCCTTTTATGAAATCCTTAATTCATAATATTATCACTAACAGGAGCAGGTGGATTTTGACTATCACTAGACTGTATAAATACAATGAGTTTGTCCAACAGCAGTCAACAATAAATGATACTGTCTGTTTCCAACACCGACACACAACATAATGTCCTCAACATGTCCAATCTCTAGCAGAGGAACATTTTTATGCTCTGCGAAAAGTACAGCAACGCCATCTGGACGCTACTCATACGGAATGCACAGAACCTCAAAATTATTGGAGGCTCCAGGAAAGCAGAGGCTTAATTCTAATACTGCTAAATCATTTATTTCATTTATGCAATGATATTAATACGTATGCATTCTTCAAAATGTCTACTTAAAAAAATGCAATTCATCACATAATAGGCTTTTTGTTTAATAATGAGCAACATAATACTTATGTGATTATTTCCTTAGCACTGACAGGCTTTCTTATGAGCTGTCTTCGAGTAACACCAGTTTCCTACCAGTCCCAAGGGTGCGGTTTTGAATCCAACACTGACCTTTAACCTTTCTGTAGGAGGCGACGGGAAACCAGAGTTTCACCTCGCAGATCAAAAAAGACTCATAGTTAATATTATCTACATCCGTTAACCATTTCAAAGCAAAGTGTGTGAAACGGAGTCACTGTTTGAAAATATAGGCAAGGTGCTGCCCTCCTTGAGAGGGATCTCCAAACTCTCTGCATAAATCAGAATTAAAAGACAAGAGAAGACTGCAACATGGTGCTCTCAAGTCATTTATCAACAAAAAAAACCCTTTACATAAAGGATGTGAACAGTTTCGTTCGTTCGGGGGCCAGATTTCGAGTTTTGCTTCTATATTTCTTGTCAATTAAGTTTTTCAGGTGTTGTATTTAAAGTTTGTTTCCTGACATTGTTATTCAAAATCCAAAACAATAACCATGTTTCCTCAACTGTTAATGCTCAAACAGGAAACATTTCATTTGACTCGATTACCTTCACACCGTTCAGAAAGCAAAAACCATAAAATTATCCTGTTATCTTGTTAAAGCTTCAGCATCCTTCTGCTGGCTCCATCGCCTCTTAAACAAACAGACCTTGCTTGGGCTTTTCAGTGTGTGTAAGGACTTGTCAGAATAGATGTACCCTGCTGTGGCTGCTGCTCTTTTCACCCCACAGCCTGCGAGGACCGAACAGAGCTCTACTGTGCCTCGGCGGACATTGAAATTCCCCCGACGTTTGTACAGTGAATTCCATTTCCTTGCCTTTTGATTCATACTTTTTTTTCTCCCTCCTCTTCTCCTTTTTTTGCTGTGAAGTACCTTTTTGTCCCCTGTTTGAACTTTGGTGAAGAATTACTCTGCAAATGGAGGTTGGGGTCAGACAAAATGGGTGAAGTGAATGACTTGAGAAGGGGGAAAACTATGAAGAATAATGGTATGCAATGACTAAGGAAAGGCATTAAATCAAGTCTCTACAAACGAGGGCTACTCTTGTCAAGGTTGCTACGGGGAGTGGGCTGTTTATGTAAGTGCAAATGGGAATTCACACTTCTTAAAGTGGTTTGAAAAATTATTTGAATGTGCAACAATGAATGATAAGTCTTGAAATTTGTTTTTAATTGACATTTAATGGAATCTCAGAAACCATAGTTTGCTAAAACACTATTTTTTCTTCTTGCACTCTTGCATTAGCTTTAATCACTGCTTGCAAGACTGTTGGTCGACACATAATCATCTAATTAGTGGCTAAAAAGGAAGTGAAGGTCAATATGCAGCACTAGACCGGACACTACTTTCCTGCACCCTACAGTCCAGCCGCTCAATGTCTCTATAGCCAATCGAAGGTGTCCACATTGACCAGTGGGGTCAGCTCAGAACAGCTTGTTCTCGTCGCAGTGAGCCTCATCTATACTGTATGCGGGGTGTGGATTAGGGGATGAAAGAATGCCACTGACTGTGAAATTGCCTGATTTTTATCGGGGATGTTGGGGAGCAGCTGTGCACAATCCTCTGCCCTAATCCTGGGGTCGGAGAGAGGACCGAGCAAAGGAGGGGAGGTGTGTACGTGTGTTTGTGCCTCCCTGTGTGTGTTGCGCGCATGCCAAAGTGTATAATGGACTAGTTCTGAATGGTTGTGTTTATGCATGCTCCTTCAGTGGACTAGTTATCCCTGATAAGTTATCCCAGTGTTTGTACTCTCATGAGTGTTTATGCAGCAGTGTGGAACCGGCGGCGGTGCCGGGATGCAGGGAGGATTCAGCAGATGAGTGAGGCGACAGCTTGGCTTTTCATGTTTCAATTGGTAGAGGCCATCGCCAGTTAAGAACTGTGTCATAACAATATTATTGATGCGTTGACTGTATAATCCTGTCTCTCCACTGTCTGACCAAGCCTGCTGCTGGAATAGAGAGCAAGAGGAAATCCAACTGGGAAGTTTTGGGAAAGATTTGTTACCACATTTTCAATTCATGCTGCATGCCTATAATAGTGAATACATTAAACTATCTTCCATTCACTACACAACCTTAAGGGGAACCTTAAAGCTGCACTTGTCCATCTTTTTCATTAACAGTGGGTCACATGACTATGTATAATGTGAAAGGGGTTGTTATAGTGACAATTATTACCCAACTCTGCAGTTATGCTCAGATCTATGGAACATTTTAGCGTCTTTCAGCCAAGTTTTTTGTTTTAGCGGCCTTGAACTCAATTTAACGTTGTTGACAGACATTGCAGCCAGCAATTTTCATCAAAAAAAGCTCTAATAAACACACTTTAGACTAACTGTCCTGCACCAAACAGCAGACAGACGGTTAGTAACCAGCTAATGAACATAGTTAAGTATTTAGCAAGGGACAGATTATCAAACAATAGGTCACTGGATGCAGATATGTAAAAGGCCCCCGTACCTCTACTACATAGGAGCAAGACACACACACACATCGTTGTGTAGCCTCTTTTTGTGTCATTGTTTTGCATTTCTTTGTAATCCTAATGCATCTTTTTGTGGTTTTGTGTCTCTTTTTTGTTCGTTTTGTGTCTCTTTTTGGACGTTTGGCCCCTTTTTATAGTTATTTAGAATCTCTGCAATTCCTTGGCATCTCTCTGTGGTAATTTTGAATCTCTACCTGGTCACTTTCCTGTTAGTTTGAGTGTCATTTTACAGGTGAGGGCCAGGGGTCCTTTCTCTTGCACTTGGGGCCCCTCGGCCCGTGCCCAGTCGGCCCGTTCAATAATTCCTTCATACATTCAGCTGCTAGAAAGCCAAATATTATAATGCATATGAATATTGCTGGTAAAAAGAAACACTCAAAAATAAAATAAAGATGCTTATATAGCATTGTGATCTCTGCATATGTAAATGGCCAACTCCTCACTAACATGTTTGGGTTATAGAAGGTGATATAATGTGTCAATATTTTGTATATGGTTTGTTCTGCTGCCTCCTAGTGGCCAAAAAGTCAATAAACACTGCTTCAAAGAATGTGTTTGAAGCAAGGTTAGATTCAATAGCTGATTTATTCAACATTAAATTGAGTCATCCACACAGATTCATATACTGCAGACAGTAGAAAGTATTAACATGTTTTACTTAAGATAAAGTTGCAATATCGCATATACTTTTAAAAGTAAAATCCAGCATTCAAATAAAATAAAATAAAATAAACCTTTTTCATAACCTATTTCCATGACACTATGATTTATTAGTTGTAAAATGCTATAACGTATCGATGTGGACTCACAAAATAAGAAATAAAACAGATTGCTATAATCTAAAAGTGTACTTTAACATTGTATTTGAGTTAATGCACTTTTTTTTTACCTGTCACTGCTGAATAGAGGCATTAAAAACTAATTTGCAGGATACAAGCAGTCAGTTTGGTCAACCAAATAATATCATAATTAGAGTTTGGATGTGAATATGCAGTAGTGGTTTTTGGAAAACAGTGAATCTTTGATCCCTTGTCTTTGATGTAGCGCTGCCCACATACTGAAGCATGTTCGGTGTGGGCGACACATGCCACTGAAGCTCTCTATCTACTTGTCTCTCTGCGACTGGGGAATCGTTCCTTGTGGCAGCGCTGAGATGTTTGTATACACGATGATTCTGGGCCTATCTCGGTGGCCATGCCCGATGCACGGACTGAAATATACTCAGCAGGTGACAGGCAAACATATGCCTCAAATGCCATGGGGTCCTGAAGCCGGATCATCTCCAAAGGCTAACTGGCAGGTCTAAGTAGGGACGGCATTAATACATATTATTCACAAAGAGCATGATTGAACAGAAAAATGTGCCCGGCGTGTACCCAGCTGCTTTGTTGGCACACAGCTCAGCCTCTGCCTGGGTTTCAAGACTGAGCTTGGATTTAGCCATGCATTCACTGAATTCCCCATGCAGCTCTTATTCATTCATTCAGGCACAGGCTGGGCTGTACCAACAAACTGGTATCTGTGTGTGTGTGTGTGTGTGTGTGTGTGTATGTTTATGTGTGTGAGACACACTATTTGTGCCAATTCCTGAATAGTTTTGTAAATCACAGCAAATTCACATTTTTGACAAGTATACCCGGGAAATGTTTATTATTCAGAAATCCAATGGATGTGATTTGAAAGGCCTCTTTAAGCCTTATTTAATAGGTTATTGTAAAGCTGTTTGTCACACACAGATGGCTGAACCGTGGAAGCTGAACAGAACTAGTTTCCCAAGAAAATTAAGCCTTTGACCTTTAATTTTACACTTTTTCACTTGTTGTGACAGCACCCCTCTGTGGACATTTCTATTCATCCCAGTGAGCTGAATTATATTATTTTTACAGTTTTCACTTTATTTCAATAGTTTGTAATTTGTAGATTCATTTTGACACTTCTTGACTAATGCAGTACAAGATTAAACACACGTTCCCTGTTTGCAACACAGACACAGTTGGAAGCACTGCATTCATGTTCTCACCTGCTGTATATGAGTATTTTTGACATTCCATTTAAATTCTCTGACATGTATGGATACTTTCTTTTTTTTTACCATAGCTTCCAGCCATCAGGAGGTCAGCAGGTGCTTCTGGGCTTGCCAGATGTCTTTGGTTGCTTCCAGCGCTGCAGCTTCACACGGTGAGTGTGATGGATATATTTAGAGATACAGCACCCTCTAGAGGCAAAGATATAAAGGGCCAATGCTTGCTGGGATATTGATTTAACTCCCCCCTTTATTAAACATGCAATTTTCACCTTTTTAGATACATTTTCAATCAAAATTTTTATTTTGTGATAGTAGCATGAACACATTTTTTAAATAATAATTTACTAAGGAAACTCTTAGCATGGAAAACTTTAATATGAAAAAAATAAGATAAAATGATACTGAAGATGTACATCCACAAGTAAAATTACGCGTACATTATGATTGCGATATCTCTTTACTTAAACCAGAACTTACTTCATTAAAAAGAGCACTAAAAGCTAAATAAGCAACTGGAAATACATTTTTAAAATCAGTCATTCCACTTCTTATAATTTTGGTTTACAAAATATTGTGAATAACACAATTAAAATCATGGGCATAGGTTTTATTTCAACATTGGGGATAGTTATTGTGCATCAAACACTTAATTTCTTGCATTCTGAAAAATTTTAATGCACCAATTTCTGCATCAATTTGTGCTGTAAATGTCTTTAATTTTGTCACAATAAAAGTCCTCTGCTACTGTGCAGATCCATCCTGCCGAAATCTACACCCATCATTAACATAACAGATTATGTATTAATACAGAATAAACCTCATATAATTGGTGGAAGAATAGAGTTTCCATTGTGAGATGGAGCCTGTAAATATGAAAAATTGATTAAATTAAGTACATCTACAAAAAATAAATACATTTCAGTATAAATTATTTAAAGAAAACTTGTGAATTGTTTTCAATCTTACCTTCATCGTTTGTTACCTTTTGAGAAGAAACTTAACTGCAAAACATTTCAGAGAGATATTGTTACTGGTTTGTTTGGCCTGTTTGATTGTTTGCTGTAACTCTGTCTCTGTATGTCTGTTTCAACTTGATAGTAATATACAGTATCATGTAAACTTCACATTAATACATTCATGTCAACTTCTGCCAAGCTTTACTTTGGCAAGTAACTCACATGCTGTCCTTTGAGTGGCTTGCTGTAAAAATCCACTGCTTGGCTTCCTCTTCGACTTTCACTCACTGTAACACCTGGAGGGAAATCATCCAATATGCACAGCCGAACAGAGAATTGTTCAGTAAAAGAAAATAAAAGACTCCTGTTTAGTGCAAGTGAAACTCACTCGATCAAAACGTAACACAGGGGATTTGATTAAATAACACTTCCCCGAGGATTAATTCCCCACCACTGCAACTGGGACTGAAGAAACTACAAAGGCATGCAAACACAGGTTTTCTCTAAGTGCACAGAGATAAGTTTTTAAAGACTCACTTGGCGTGTGATGAACGATGTTGATTTTATCTGGGGGGCAGAGAAGAGTTTCTAAGCCATTTACAGTATGCAGTTTAATACAGTTGTTAGTAAGGTGGCTACTTGTTCCAACTTTAACTGCACTGCACGTTATTTATTTTCATGTTGGAGTTCCAGGAAAGCTGAGCTCTGTGGAGCGTCGCTGTGATGACAGCAAAGTTTAACCCTCATATCCAGGATGGAGGAATATTTACCATAGACACTGTCATCATCCACTCTGTTGTTGACAATAGTGGCTCTCAGCTGACTCGACTTCGCCTGCACAGACAAAGATCACTTCTTTGATATAAGACCGATGCACACAAAACATTTATCCACAAATAATTAGATTTCTGTAAAGTACCTGTTTTGTGTTTCAAGCAGAGACAGGAAATAGATTGAAGTTTTGATAATATAGTAAAAACCTCCTGAGGGTCTGGATCGTAAGTTATCAGAGAAAACACATGCAGGCGTTAGACTAACGGCCTGTCTCTGACACACCAAACAGCACTGGAAAAACATTGAATTGTAATGTGAAACTGCTTTTTTGGCATTTTTACTGGTTTAAATCACCCAGTCTGTTTGTTTTGGAGAGGAGTAGACATCTATCAATAATCCGGCTCCCAGCATAAACTTAAGTTATCAGACAGAGAAGGTGAGCACTCATTAGCAGGCGATGGGCTCGCAGCCATTCTGCGATGAACCAAACAGCGGCAGAGAAACACTGATCTGTAATATGAAGAGACCTCTTTGGATATTTTGCCTCCTGTTAAAAACCTCCTGAACAATAAACACTGAAGGAATCCTAACCAGAAGTTTATGCTTGGCACATGACAGAAACTTCAGCAGGTTGTAATGCTTGATCCTCAATACTAAATGACACGAAATCAAACGAATTCTACTGCTCCTTTAAGGATTTTAATGTAAGTGTTTTATTTCTAAACATGTCCAACTGGTAGGAGGCCCGAGGGCAGAACCAGAACACACTGGAGGGATTATATATAGCCTGCTGCCCCTTTGACCCTGCCTCGGGTAAGCGGATGAATATGGATGTGTGGATTTTTATTTGTAATGATGAGGGTTAGTATAAACATAAACATAACATAAACAAACATATAAGACTTCTTCTACACAAGGATTCACAACCTCAGTCATGATACGTTTGATAAGCCTTGTGCCGCTGAAAATTTTGACTTGTTATGGGAGAAAAACCCAGGTGGTACTAAAAACGCGTAGAAGTCAGTCATCATTCATTCGCTTTCATTATTTTTTCTGCAATTTGGCATATTTATCAGTTTGAAAAACAACTGTAGTTCCCTCCCCATCCAGCAGATGTCCTCACTTCCTTCCCTCCATCCCTGAACCACCTTATTGTCACATGACTGCACACCTGTCCCTCATTCCCCTAATTAGCTACTTGATACATGCACTGTCCTGCCTTCACTTTGGGCTTGTCTTTAGACCAGTGGCCAAGAAAACCATTAAATCTTATCTCCTCTTTCCCTGTCTCTAATTTCACACCCAGTTTTATCTACAAAGCATGTTCAAAAATACATATGTCAATTTCAGTGTTAATGTATTTTTCTTCCAACACCCTTTTTCAAAATCTTAAAGACATTTCTCCCTGCCTTTTCTCACTTGTCCAATTGCTTTTACTGTAAAACAGAAGTTTGAAACAGTACCACCCACACCTGCAATCACATTTTTCCTTCTTGTATTGTGAAAATAATGTGTGCAAGACAAACAGTGGCCCTTTTAATAATAGCCATTTTCTTTACAAGATGGTTTCTTGTGCAGTCCTGCTCTACTGTAAGTGTATTGTTCTGCAGCTTGGCATAGCCTGAGCAACAGATGGTTCTAGTTTTATTAGGGTTTGCTCCTGCATGCTTGTTGAAGTCCAGTATGAGTACGATCACAGTGTGTGATAGTCCTACCTGCTGGACGGGATCCATGCCCTTCTGATCCCGCTGCAAGTCGCTGAAGCGCTCCAGGGCTCCGTCCACAGTGAGTGAACCGGCCTTCACCCTCTGCTGGAGCTCGATGAGCTGCTGAAGCCCGTTTATCTGGTTTGGCACAAAGGTGTCATAGGTGGAAGAGATGCTGTCTTCTCGCCCGCGTGCTGCAACGAACAACAACTCAATAAAAATATCTGTAAGAAAATATAAGAAAATCTGACCAAATATGTGGAAAAAACAAATGAATCAGCACATGTATGTGGACGTTATTTCAAACGTAACATCATAAATCAGACTGTTCATTTCTGTGACAGGAGTAAG
This sequence comes from Plectropomus leopardus, assembly GCF_008729295.1. Classification (NCBI taxonomy): domain Eukaryota; kingdom Metazoa; phylum Chordata; class Actinopteri; order Perciformes; family Serranidae; genus Plectropomus; species Plectropomus leopardus. Next base: position 8,920,778 of record NC_056485.1, on the reverse strand, counting down.
GCAAGACAGGATTTAAAGCCACTCCAGATGGCATTCATAGAGGGGATTGGTTGGTAATTTGATTTTGCTCAGCACATCTGCAATGTCAGTGAGTCATGTGGATGGTAAGTAATTTTCTGGGTGACTGTGATGATCTATGGACCTGTCACTCAGTGTCACCAACAGTACAGCAAAACAGAAAAATGGCTTTGTATCTCTGTGGGTGCTCAATAGCAGCAGCAGCTCTTTCACACTTTGATTTTCTTCTCATCATCTTGGCACCCAAATGTGTTGAAATGTGTTACCTTCTCTTTTTATTGCTTTTTTTTTTTTACCGTTTGTGTGCCCATTACTGCTACAGTGACTTCTTTCCCCATGGTGATCACTACCGTTTCAATTCATTTAACAAAGCACCACAAATTATCTAATGAATATCAACATTAACTGACACCACCCAACAGTTAATCAGTCATAAGAGAAAAGTCAGCAAAAAATTATTGGCACAGTAAAAATCCTGCTGTTGGTAAAAAGATCTCAAAGTCATAATACAAATTCTGTCCAGGAAGAGGAAATAAAGGCACATTTTTGGAGACAGTGCAAGCAGAAATAAATGGCATATACCTACTCTAACTGAAGGGGCCAGACTGTACCTCACATTATGTTATTTTTGTCCAAAATTGATGGCCGCAACAGTCTTTGTGAATGAATAATGAAGCCAGACCCCCCAACTTGAGCAGAGAGTGATGATTAATGCTTTGCTGTAATTTTACACAGATGGAAACACTCAAGTCCAAGAACATAGGGCGATTCTAGTTGTAAAGACAAACACCATATTGTCCAAAACATTCTCACTACCAACTTGTCAAATAATGATTCTTGGTCAGTAGCCCTCAAAATATGATGCACTAGGTGCCTGTCCTGTGTCAGTTTTGGATGTTATAGCCATTGTCTCTTTTCAAGGTAAATGTTTTTGCAGGAAATGTTAAGTTTCTGCTTGTCAAATTCATACAGTTCAGTTTCAGCAGCAAAAGTACATGTTTAAAAAAAAACAATCATCATCATTTGGCTTAAAATAAGTTTGTTACTGACATAATATAACGTCACATGACCATCATGCATGGATGTTTACATAGCAGGGGAGTTTTGACAAAAGAAAAATGTAGGGTCTCTTTATTGCCTTCGTTGCAGAGTAGCTGGAGAGTGACAGGAAAGGGTGAAGAAAGAGAAGAGATTACACACAGCAAAAGGTCACAGGCTGAAATCTAACCCAGGGCGCTGCTGAGGATTCAGCCGACATGGGACTCACGCACTACCAGGTGAGCTAATCTTCCAGATTGCATTTTTTTTAAAGATAATTTTTTGGCTTTTTGCCTTCAATTGACAGGACAGTTACAGCGTGAAAGAGACTAAAAGTCAAGCTGTGTCGGCCTCTGCTGCTTTGACACTGATCATTTATGTAATCTGAATCTTGATTAAACAGATGGAGTGACGTGTTAAGTTTGCAATAAATTGAGTCCCACTGCACGTGACACTGACCTTGTTTATTGGTAGTCGATATGAATGAATACAGATCAGCCTCACTGTGTGTTGTCTTCTTCTTCTGGAACACTGTAAACACAGAACAGCTTATGATAATATATATTTTAACATTTACTTAGTCAGCTTTATCTTAAATTTCTACTTTTTTTCTTTCAAGCTTTTTTAGAGTGACCACGCTCTCAATGAAAACATCAAGCCAGAGTTGATGCTACAGATTTCTACTCAAGGTAAGTGCTCCTGCATTTTCACAATTCTTCCACAAGATGGTGCCATCAACCTAAATTTATAAACATCATATTGACTATAGAAAGCTAAACATGCATAGCCAACAGGAAAAAAAAACCCCATCATATTCATGTTCCAGAAAACTATAATTGAATCTAAATATCTGTGAAATAGAAGGTATCCTGGTTTGTTTCTCTGGAGCTTCAACCCGTGTTTCTCTCAGAGAAAGACATTTACATGCTGAGCTCTGGATTGAATTAAACGGCATGAATGATGCTTTTGGTTTGGTAGTGAGCACTCAGAATGAAAGGCTACACTGTTTAGCTGTCAGAGGCGGTGGAGCTGCGGCTGTGTGACCAACGCTGGATTGAAATTCAGCATCCACACCCTGCAAGATAATCCCACCTCTGACTACTTCCTCCATGACAGCGTCTCTCTTTTCCACTTCATGTTCAAACACAGCGTGCTCATAACACAAGCCCGGCTTTATGACTTAATTCAGAACGAAATTGTCAGTGGAGAGGGGTAGATCCACATGACTGCAGCTTTGCTTTTCGACATTACTCTCTATGTAGTTTACATAGTAATTCTATTCACATTTCAGCATTTCAGTCTCATTGAGCTCGTGATGCCGCCGCTAACAAAAGAAAAACTCCTCATTATTTCCACTTGTGCAGTGGACTCCAATAGCTGGCTCCTCGCCTAATCCTCCACCAAGCCTCATCTCTCCTCTCACATCTCTCACTGCAGCAGTGGGAGTGAGGAGCAAAATGTGATCCTTGTGTGGTTTTGAAGCTCCACTGTCTCAATAGATGGAAACCTCAAAATCCCTCTCCTTTCTCTCGTGCGCTCTGGGGACAAGGACGATGGAAAACATGTGTAATGACTTATTCTGGCTGACTTGGCCTTGGTCTGGCCAAGATTGGTTGCAGATGGCAGCCCGGTAGTTCCCTCTCTGTAACTGAGGGGATGGTTGGGATGCAGAGAGTTCAGTGGTGCACTCAATTTTTTCTTTGCTTTGTGGGTCCCATCGGGCGGAGAGTTAGCTTACTGGATACGAGGAAGCTCAATAAAAAGCTGCATAATGGAGATAGAGCGCCTGTTGCACACTCAAAATCATTTCTGTGTATTTTGAAGTGTTGGTTAGAGGGTTTAATATTATCTGTGGGAATAACAATTAATAGCGGGTGCATTTGTGCATGTTTGCATTTGCAAGTTGAAAAAGAAAGCTGTTTTTAATGATTTATAAGCCTTAATAATACCAGTCACTTTTAGATGTTTCATCTTCATGAAATATTCATGCTGCTGAAAATGAACAGTTAGGGACTGTGGGCTCTGGATGCAGGCAAATGGGGCTTTCTCCTTCCTCGCTTTTGTTTGTTTTCGCAGCGGAGGGAGCGACCCTGTTCTTGTGGTTTGTGGGATCAAAACAAACTGCATCGCACTCTATTCAGTTGTACTCCTCCGACAATGCCGAGGCACATTCCAGGCACTTCCTCCCTCCCACATGATCTCTCAAACTCCCCTTTGCATACTGTGCATAACTCTGTTGTTTTTGCTCCAAATCAGCTCAATCATGTCTGTGATTTGGAAAAAAAGGATGCAACAAATGAGACATTTTAAGTTACCTTGCGTAATGTAGGGGGTTCTGGACTCCTTCACATGGGTACTCTCAGGCCGGGGTGTGGGTGCTGGTGGGCGATTGGCAATAACTGCGTTTGTTGACTTCAGGATGGTGTCATATTCGTCACTCACCCCCAGTGGTGCGTAGATGTCCTCATCCTCCCTCTTTTCATCCTCTCCTCGTTGCTCTTTCAGCACATTTTTGGCGGAAGCAGTCCCTAATGCACAAAGTGTTTACTGCACTATTGCTTGCACTTGAGTGTCATCATGAGGTTACTGCGATCTAACAGCAATCGGAAGCAACGCTACACACGCTGTGCTCATCAGCTAGGGGAAAATATTCAGTGGTCGGAAATGAACAGCAACTCAGCATAATGATGTGCTGGGGTGGGGGATAGAAAAAAAAACTCTAAACAAAACAAAACAATTCCATTACAGGCGTCCTTTTGTCCTCCTTCCACCTCCCATCGGTCGTTCACTCACCTGCAGTGCACATCATTTCGTACACACTGGCATCACCATTGTCTTCGTCTGAGTTGAACATATTCTGCAACAAGAGAGCATGAAGAGAAGGTGTTTTATGCCTCATGCAAATCAGAAAGAAGCGGCTCAATAAGGGTAATTTAGAATTCAAGGAAAGAAATGTCTAATCTGTTATGTTTAAACCTTTGCTATGAAAAAGTGGATTTTTTTTCTCAAAGTTTGATGCAATGAAGGCTAATTTTTGTAAGAATCTATCCTTGGCCGGCTAACTGCATCCTTCCTGTCAGCTCATTTTCTCACCTGTTTCCTCCATCCAAGGCACAAAAATGAAACCTAAAAAGGGAAGATGAAGCTCTGTCACACTATAGGCTCCAATCTGCCTCCATTCTGTGCTTTAATATTCAGTGTTTTTCATGTCTAATGTGACAAATGTCCACATTATTGATTGCGCTTTCTCGCCGCATGTTTTAGGACTTCACTTGTGAAAAAGCAATTTCAGGGCTGTAGCGGGAGGTGTGCTGCTGTAACCGTGCCTGCTGCTGGCTAACAGAAAGCAGTTTTCCCTCCTGACGGCAACGCTGCTGCAGAGTCGGCCTATTTGCTAATAGCACGTTGAGGGACAGACAGGGGTATGATCAGGGTAATTATGAAATCAGACAATCTTCCCCTTTCAGTCTAAACATATCATTTAGTGAGCAATTCAAGACCCTTGGCTTGATGTTTAGACTGCATCCGCAATTAGATGGAGATACGGATATTAATTTACCGCCATATTTCAACTTCTGATAGAGATGGGAAGAACTGAGGAGTCACATCATTAATTCTGAGATAACTTGCAGTGAAAAGCTGCTTTCTTAGAGTGTTTATTTTGACATAAAAACACAAAAGGAAGAAGCAAATTAAGCTGTTTGTTGACAAGATTTTTCTTTTCAGATTTGACCTAACCACTATACATTTTAAATCAAAGAAATTGTATTCACCATGCACTAAAAGAGCTGCTGAGCTGCATTGTACATTGTTCTTCTTATGGCAACAGAAGACTCTTTCATAATACATATTATCATGCATGTCTGACATATTTTGAAATAAATAACAAATACTCCCAGTCAGTTATATAAATCTTTGCAGAACATATGAGCCACAGCTCACTTTGATCAAGATATCCTCAGTGTAACCCGCCATGCTCTGTGTGCAGTTTCCAAGCAACACAGCCACTCATGACTCAATTACAATATTACACTGTTCCTAGTACTGCAAATTACTTATTGGTTGCCATGAATGCATTACTCAACAGTGGTGGTTCATAACAGGCCCAACAGGTAGAAAGGACGGGTTAATTACCACCGCAGCGTGAACATTGAATTATAATAGTTGGATGCTGTGCTTAAGCACAGTGTGGTATTTTCAGAGGTAATTTCTGGACATGGGAGGGGGAATTTATTTACTAACCGCCAATGCTAAATCATTTTTACAGATGTCTGAAACTGCAGGAGCCCCGGGCATTCCAGACACATTCAGTTTCACGGCTGCAAGCCAAGCAGCAGCGCTTCAGACAAAAAACAGCAGGCATGATTTTGTTAGAGGGAGAGCAAATCTCAAGTGAATCTGGGAGAAGATAAGGAGTGTAAATCTGTTTGCAGCGGCTGAAATGGTCAATTCATGGGCAGGGCTGTTCCTACGCTCTCATCACCAGCACGCTGGCTGTCTTTTGACATAGTGCTTTCAGGATAAGAGTGTTCAATGCATGGCAGATTGCAGAGTGTAAACACTGAACCTATCACTTAAGTGCTGTGCAGACGAAATTTGTCCATCCAATTTCTGTGCCATAGAAGTGGTCAGCTCAGGGGGCAAAGAAACACTTCTGTAAAACTAGAATTACTCTGTAAAGTCTCATCTTTATAGTTTTCTTTTAAACCAAATATGAAGGCTATCACAGTAATAAAATTACATTGATTTGCACTGGAATTTTTTCTACTTTGAATATAAATTAGATGCCAGAGTGCATAGAAAAAGCATGTGATTAGCTTGCTTATTTAAAGAAAACAAAGGAGCCAGTAGTGGATTTCCAGTGCCAGTATGCTGACAATTGTAATGCTAACATGCTGATGTTTAGCAGATATAATGGCACCAATGCAGACTAAACATTTTGCATGTTAGCATGCTCACATCTGCTAATTTATGTATTTATTTTTTTAAATGACAAAGGCACAGACGCTTCCCGTCACCTCAGTGATGACATATTTTACTGTATAAGCAAAAATGTTGCTCAGCTGGCATCATGGGTGGATCATGAGATAATGGGCCCCTGGGCACAGACATGCAGAAGGCCCCACCACCTCTCCTATATAAGAGAGGTGGTGTTATGCATCTCCTTGTGCTTTTGTGTCTGCTTTTATGTCTCTTTGAGGTCAGTTTGTATCATTTTTGATCAGTTTGTGTCTCTTTGTGGTTGTTATGCATGTTTCTTTTTATTTTCTTTTATTTTGTGGATCTTTGCAGTCCTTTTGCATCTCTTTGTTATAATTTTGAGTCTACTTGGTGGTTACATGTTAATTTGAGTGACATTTTGCCGGTAACAGCCAGGGGGGACTTATAGTAATAATGATAATAATAAGACTTGAAACTTTAGTAATCTCCATGGATGGTACTAGATGAGAAATGTTGGGATCACTGAAGTCAGTCATTTTTTAGTGAACATGAATACAACATTTTAATTGCAATCCATCCAATAGTTGCTGAGATATTTCAGTCTGAAACTGAAACGTGTTTGGATAAATGTAGCACTTTTCATCACTCTTTGCAAAACAAACGCATATGTGTCCTTTTCAGCATGAGGATGACCGTATCATTCAAATGATAAACAAATCACCGGACTTCGCCGGTAATGATTTGTACAGTTGTACTGAGCAAACATAACATGCAAAATACGGTCACTGGAATCAACAAATCCCTGATTAGAGTGTCACCTAATTTGTCTCTCCTGCATTTGGATAGCACTGCACTGTACACAAACACAGCATGCAGCTTATAAATAGCTCTTTGTAGTCATTGGAGGACCATACAGTTGCGAGCTAATTTGTATTTATTGAGCCCGGCTCTACATCTGAGAGCACACAGTGGAATCTTGGTTTGGGAGAGCAGAGTCCATCTTAATGCCAAGTGACACTCGGCCAAATTTGTGACCCGGCATTAAAATATTAAACAAAGACAATGTGTGTTTGTGTTAGTAATTACTATGAGCAGGCACAATATTGCCATCTGAGGACATAAACATCTTAGCGGAGCATTTTCTATATTTGTATTCTCGTTATACTCTCCCTGAATAATTCAGCTTTCCCCTCTGGAGCAGTTCACAGCTAATTAACAAAGAAGTGTGGTGCCAGGGCAGACTAGTGGATCTGACGCAGGCCCTGTGAGTGATTCAGCCTGTGTATGAAGCAGGGGACTGATCCATCTAGGATTTATTGACAGAGCGCTGCTACACTGACGCCCAAATCACTGATGCATCATAGGTTGATTAATTGGAGGTAGGGGAAACACTGCAGATGAGTTAATGAAACTGCTGTGCAAAAAAAATAAATAAATAAAGAGCAAGCACAAAACCCCACCCCACACTTCCTCTCTTATACTTCCTCTAGTGCACCACACGAGCATAGTACACATTTCAGCTGTTAAGATGAATTTTAATTACCCTCCAAGAAAACTACAAATGTCAGTTGCTTGAATCTGCCTGTTATGTTACATCTACAGGCCTGTCCCTGTGGGGGGACCTCTGTTTGACTCTACCGCTCCCCTGTCAGCTCAGCCGACTCGCTGCAGACTCACAGCAAGCACTTCGACTCACTAGAGCAATCTGATCAAACCTTGCTCCATCTGCAGTCACTCTCAATTAGCAGTGTTGCTAGGGGGATAAATACATTTGCAACAGCTGTTGGAGTGTCTAAATTTCCCTCGAGGGGGAATTCTCCATAGGTCGATCTGAGCCATCAGAGAAAGTTAAAAGTTGTCAGTATTATAAGGGGAAAGTGGGGAGATAAGAGCAGAGATTTTCATATGAATGAATGAGCATTGTGCTGCTGTCTATTGCAAATTGGCACATTGGGGATTCGACTGCCGATACAAGCTTTAAAAGATTACCCCAATACAATGGAGGTGACTGGAATTTTGTTTGTGCTCAGAGCTTTGAAAGATTACATTACAAAAATCTGACAGCAATTTTTTTTCTTAGAATCATTATCCAGTGTAAAGTAAGTAATACTTGAGTGCAATTTCTAGGTACTTGTACCTGAATATTTGAAGTGAATTACAGTTCAGAGGTACTTTTAAGCCCACAATCTTTTCATGATATATATAATTACCAGTTACATTGCAGAATCAAATTTTACGTACAAAACATATGATTAACTTTTAAATATGACTCAGTTCTATCAATGAAGAGATTAACTCCACATTTCAAGAGTGGAAACAGGGAGTCAGCTAGCCTTGCTTTGTCCAAAGATGATAAAATCTACCAGCAGCACTTTTAAAGCTTACTAAATAACATGTTATATTTTGTTTGTTTTATATGTACAGAAACCAGCGTTTAAAAACAAAAATTCGACGTGTTAAGTGCCGAATCAGTAATTTCATGGAGTTTCTCCTGATTGAATGACAACCTCACAGTGATGACGAAATGCTATGAAGTGAAGAAATAGTCTGGCACGTAACCTCCCGTAAGATGTTATTTTTATCATCTCCGACAACGTGTTGACAGCTGGTATTGTTTTCAATCTGTGAATCACTGCGTATATGTCATCATAGCAAGATGTGGCCCTGGAGACACCTACTGTAGCAGCAACTACCATAGAAGCCATTTTGACTATTTTGGCAGGTGTTTTTATGTATGTCTGTGGACAGTCTTTTTTTTAACTGTGCAAGATGCAGTCATGAAACTTTACTTGTGTGTAGTTGAGATCAAAATGAAGGCAGAACTTGAAGATGGGTGTGGGCCAGAAAACTGGGGGTAGAAAGTAGTGCCACTCTACACCCCTGGCCCACAGATGTTGTATGTGGCAGATCACTGAATAGCAGCTAGTGTAATCCTTTCTCAAGATGGTCTCTGTTTACACTCTGTTTTCATACAAATTAAACAAGACATAAGACAAGCTGCAGTCACGAAACTTTACAGATGTGTAGACAAGACAAAAGAAAGGGCAAATGTGAAGATGGGTTTAGTCTGAGCAAGGGGGCCTGAAGTAAAGGGGCATGTAGGGAAGGGGCCATTGCCCCCCATTTTTTTTTAAGTCATGGATTGCTGTATTGCAGCTGGAGGGATCCCGTTAGAAAATGATCTTGAGTAACACTTTGTTTAAACGAGATGTACTTTTTATTTTAAGAGTGAGCTTTAGAGGCTTGTTAGTAGGTGAATTTTTATTATGAGCTGCAACAAAGTTGCCACAGCTGGTATTGTTTTTACCTCATCAGTCTGTATTTGTATGTCATAATGTTCGGCACTTATTGTAACGGCAACTACCACAGAAGCCATTGTGAATATTTTAGGTGTTTGTACATCTGCCTGCTTGCCTTTTTATCCATGGACAGATTTCGTAAAAACAATGGCGTCGCAACCATGCAAGATACAAATGAGATACATGACGAAACTCCACAGGTGTGTAGTTGAGATTACAGTGTGAGTGTGGTTTGCACAAGGGCACTTGAAGCAGGGCTGCAGGAAAGGGAACGGTCCTTTGCTCCTCTGACTTATACCCCTGTCCCACATTTCATTTTAAGTTGCAGATCGCTGTATCGCTGCTAGAGTGATCCCATGGCAAGGTGGTCTCTAGTATTTCTCTATATATCTTTAGAATTTTTTTCACTTTAGACTAAGCCAGATTAGCTGCATTAGCTCCCAGAATATTCAAATACATACAGGCAGGATCTGAGGGACTGTAACCAATGTTTTTTTTCCATAAAAAAGGATCCTGCTTGAGGGGAAATGTTCATTTGCTTCTCTTGCACTGTGTGCATCTGTAATATTCAGTTAAGTATTTGCAGGACACATCAGAAATGGTGTGGTGTTTTCAGCCTGCCTTCTTGGCTTCACCACTGGGTGCATCATGTGTTTCTTTTAATGATAATGTCCTCACTGCCTAATGAAATTTGCATTGGAAAAAACATCATGTTCCCAGTGTCCTCCAGATTTATCAAATAAAGAGATGTGCATGCATGCAAGGGATCTATTAAATTTGGATTGCAGGAAAATGTGCTGCTCTTGTGTTTCTGTGTACGCAGTAAAATGAGAGGTTGAGTAATAAGAGGCTCTTTATATTAAGATGGGCAAAATGGCAGCCATTATGCAAGAAAATCTCGACATTAGTGGCTGCATTAATTGTCTGAATGTATGCAGACGACCTATGTTCTGAGCCACTGTGCATGCATGAACAAACACAGCCTCTCTAGTCTTTGTGGGGGTGTACATATTCAGGATGAGAGGAGAGGGGGTTCACCATTAATCCGCTAACTGTGCCGTGAGCTGGATGCAAAGACACTAGTTAGGAGGGAGTGAGGTTGGCCCTGACATACAGGTCACTCTTCCCGCTCTCCACCTTTCCATCCTCTCCATTCTGTTCATTATTGATAAAGCATCACTCTCTCATTCTCCTAACGCTTTATTGGTGTTAGTAAGAGCGTTCCTGAGTGTTGCACTGCATCCGCTGGCTGTCAGAAGGTGCATAGCGTTATTTTCCTCGGCTGTCAGCAGGTAACTGAAAACTATGGAATTCCGTTGAGTAGAAATCGCATCCAGCCAGCTCTGGATAGACAAATAATGTCATCGGGAGGCTTTAATGAGCTCACAAATCAGTGGACATGAGACGCTGTCATCAGATATCGGTATTTTGAGAAATGTCTTCATTGTATGGAGGGTCAATAAAGCTAATATGATATTTTATAGCATGTTGCAAGGACGAATAACGACTGGAGCAAAATGAACATTACCAACAGATGAAAAAAACACTCTTTGAGAACTGCAAATATGGAAGTAGTTACCAGTGCTTCCTTCAATAAGACATGAAGCTCAGTATGGCTGTGACTCTTGGCAATCTCAGCAGGAGTCTGTCCGTGGCGATTGGCCGTGCGCAGTGCTCGTTCAGTACCTGGACATTGCAAGAGCAGGCTGGAGAGGTTCTTGAGTCCATACTGGGCAGCAAAGTGGAGGAGTGATGGGGCATCTGCATGGTGGAGCTCTGATGTGGATTTTTGATTAGGCAGAGGGAAATAATTTTTTAAAATCGACAGCAGTAACAACTCCAGATAGGCCTAAATATGAGCAGTTGCACACACACTATCCCCCCAGCAAAGATTTCCTCACTTATATTACTTCCTTTACAGGTGATGAATTGAAGTTGGCCTGATGTGAGCAATCAAACACAATAAGGAGTTGAAGAAAGACAGCTCGGAGGCACTTATTGACCTGTTTGTCATGGAAACATTTCCCTGTGCCCTTTATAGCAGAGTTAAGGATCAATCTCAGGAGCTGATGAAGCCATCAATCTGCCACATAATGAGCCAAGAAATAATGGAGGGCTTTCTTTTCATAGTGGATACTGTGCATCATGCAACAGGAATGCATTCCACCTGTGAGACTTATGTTGAGTCCACATTGTTGCATAAACATGTGCTCAGGGGCATGGGCGGATTGCAAGACAAATGGGCCCCAGGGCACAAGATGTACAAAAGTCCCCCACAAACTCTGGTACATGGGAGCAAAACACAGACTTTAGGGTGGTTTTGCCTCTTTTTTGTTCGTTTTGCATCTCTTTGTAGTTGTTATGCATCTTTTTTGTGGTTTTGTGTCTCTTGGTGTACATTTGGTATCACTTTGAGGTCATAGTTATTTTAAGACTGCAGTTCCTCTGCATCTCTTTGTGTGCCTTCTGAGTCTTTTGTGGTATTTTGAATCTCCTCCTGGTCAATACATGCTAATTTTGAGTGATATTTTGCTGATGAAGGCCAAGGGGGGCTTTTGGGCCCCTAGGCCTGTGCCTGTTTGGCTTGTTCAGTAGTCCATCCATGCTCAGAGGGAAAGGAGTGAATCATGGATATTCTGCTGCACTTACATAAATGCTGCTGATGTCTTGTATGGCATAATTTCAATTAATTATCACTTTTTACAACATGGGTCACAGCGCGCTTTCCTAGCAGCAGTAGAATCTGTGTATTTTTTAAGGGGAAGCAGACAAAGAAGGGTTGGACCACAGAGTGCAAGCTGACCGAGCGACAGCTGTGGGATCAGTGCCAGTGTTGTGCCAAAGACAGTTTCTCCCCACCTGAACCTGAACGAAACCCTTAGCCCTAACCCTAACCACCAAGGGGGATACTACGCATTAACAGGAGGAAAAACACTATTTAACAGGAAACACATTTAAATACAACACGGAACAGCAAGGCCACAGGTTGGCCCACATTCCTTACCTTTAGCGTAGCAGCTGAATGCTCACTCAGTAATATATGTACGGGCAGCTAAGAACTGGAAGCCCAAGATGAGTGTTTGCCCTAAGTAACAGTATCAAGTGCCCAGGGTTGTGTTTGCTGTCACACATATAACATTGGTATATTATGTGTAGATCTGCAGTAACTGTGTGGAAAAGTGTTTTCCACACAATATGAAAGTATGTAACCACTGTGTTTGGGGATATCCAGTCATACTGAAATAAAAAATTTACCAGAACTCCTGTCAAAAACATATAATTTGTGATGAAATATACTGGTGGCAAATCATTTGAGATCTTTTCATATGTATCCCTTAAATTTTAATTTAAATTTAGAGACTGTTGGACCACATTGTTTTTTTTTTTTCATTTTGATTACTCAGCAGATTAAAATTTTAAAATTTTTAAGGTTATTTTTTTGGCATTTTAGCCTTCATCAGACAGGACAGATCAGTAGCGTGAAAGGGGGAGAGAGAGTGGGGAGGACATGCAGCAAAGGGCCCCGAGCGGGAGCTGAAGCCGAGGCTGCCGCGGCAAGGACACCGCCCCTATCCATGTGGCGCCTGCTTCATCCACTCAGCCACCGACACCCCACTCAGCAGATTTTTAATGAAAAGTTGTGAGTAAGCTATCCCAAAAATACTGTACCTCTTTCAGGTGTGTTTTCACACTGCAGTCCCCAAAATCCTCCGGTGGGCATACGCTCCAACAACATGGAGGACAACTTCTGATCTAGCTTCTCCACAGAAGGCTCCTGTAGAGCCTGAAATTCAAAGAGAACACAGTTCACAAGCACGTTTTGAAAAAAATGTGAAGGCAAGGCAGGTCAGCACAAGCTAAATTAAAGTTGAATTTGATGTGGAATCAAAGACATATAAGAACAGTGGATTTTACAGTGAATACAGTCTGCAGAGGAATAATAAAGAAACAATTTTACTATAACCACAGGCATCAGAGTCTCCGTCGTGCCAGTCCAGACTTTTACTTTGAAATTCTCTTGGCAAATTCCTCTTTTGGCATTGCTTAAGTTTGCCTCTTCAGCAAAAGAGACCTAATCAAATTAAGTGTTCATGGCAGAAAGAAGGCTGAAACCTGCCGTGTCTTCATTTCCAGAGAGGAGACGGTAAACAGTGGCGCACATAAACATCACAAGAAATATGCTGATTCTAATGGCTTCAAGTGGATCGATTATAAGCAGGATTTTGGAGTGGCGATTGACTAATTTCTAGTTACATAAAGATGAGTCACTAAGAAACATAACACATTCAAGTGCCTCCGACGAATTGCCTTTATTGAGGAGGAATGAAAACGGCTTTCAAATGTGTTTCCTACATTACTAAATCAATGATTGATGGAGTTATTTGAATATATTTGCAAGTGTTAGACGTTTAAAGTTTGATGTGTGCTCACTGCTTGCTCTACAGATTAATACTATGATGTTACATTTACATTATTTTTACCAAAAGTAACATTAGATAAGGAAGTTTAGAGACTTTATTACAGTGTTGCTTCTCCATATAGACTACATGTTCATACACAAAATAAAATAAAATCCCTACTACGATCTACCTAATAGAGTGGCCTTTAGTTTAGTATTGTAGTAGTAGTATAGTCTAGCATTTCCATAAAGTTGTGGGGCTGACAACAAATAGTTTAAAAGAAGAATGATGGAAACCAAAGGAGCAAAGACCCAAAACAAAAGGAAAGGAGCAAAATATCCTAACTTTTTGACCATTGTATGGCTAAAGCTCAAAAACCACTAATCCTGCATTTCCATGAATTTAAAGTATTCAATTGTTTGAACCTTGCTTCTTGGTACAAACCCCTCTTGTAGCTTGCTGCTGTTAGTGTGTTAGTTTTAGTTTGTTTGTGTGGATAGGACATCTAGATAAATGCCACCATTTAAAAATATCCAAGCCAAAATAACCCTGATGACATAATCAAGGGTAGTTTTTCAGACAGCTCCTTTAGAACCACAGTAGATATTTTACAAACTGTGAAATTTCCCAGTTGATTATAAAACTCAGACAAGGTACAACAATTTAAGTAAAAAAGGCCATTAATGTCTTTACCTCACACATGAAATCCACAGGGTCCGCTGCCTTCGCTAAAAGGCCGGTTATTTCCTCCATGTTGCTGTAATACTGCATCTGTGCCTTGCTCAGTGGCACTCCATTGTGATATATGGTCACTCTTACGTTCCCTGCTGGAAAATCTGCAATATAAAACATACAAAAACTGAACACAGGCAGGGTTAAAGAAAACTTTTTAGATCATACATTCAGTATTTTATTATTTCATTCACCTGGAGCATTGACACATAGAATGCGCTCATTCCAGCAGACAGGCTTCACTCTCAGCGTCTGAGTCTCACCAGTGAACTCAACCTCGGAGTCGCTGCCGACCGACTCATTTTTTAAAAGAATGAACAATTCCATAGACGTCTGCCAAAGAGACAGTGCAGTTAACTGTAGTGCAGTCAATTTTAGGGATGCTTTATGAAAAAAAAAAAAAAATACTGACTGAGTTTCTCACCCTGCATGGAACTCTGGAAGGAACAACCACAATCGATCTGACGCTTTGGGCTCCGGTTGACTGCGTTTGTTCCACCTTTTGCTCTGATGCTGATACTTTTTGTGTCAAGGTGTTGACATTTGCTGCTGAGGCTAAGGCACCTACAAAAGATGGGACATTGAATCTCTTACTGAGTTATGCAGCAGTTATGTCTTGCAAAATGGGTTTCAGTTACCGTAAGCTTTCCAGGTGCATTTTTAGCTATACTGCTGCGTTAACTTTGCTAGCATGGCTTTAATGCCGAAAATGGCAATGGAAAACTGCAGTGTCCGCCATGAGCTGTGGCCATTTATTTTCGGGCGAAGTGCACCCAAAATAAAAGTTGGGGATGGTTTGACTTTGAAAGCAACAAATTGTGGCCAGAGCATACCCGCAGCCAATCAGTAGTAGTGTCCTGTGATTCCTGTGACATATTGACCTATATTGCAAAGAATTTCGTCCTGTCTGAAGCACATGAACATGCCTCCAAGTTGTGGAAAAATGGAATTTGTTGTGAGCCGTGCTTTCCCACTGCTTGGTGTATTTTTGGCATAAGGATGAAAATGTTGGTCAGTTGGTCCCCCACTAAAATGGCTCTTATTCTCTTCTTCTCTGAAAAAAGTTCTCATTTATTGTTTTGACTAAAATGTCTCAACAGCGGCTATAAAATTGCTATAAAATGTGGTGCACACATTCAGATTCCTCTCATCACTTGGCAATTCCTTAACTATTCATCTAGCATCATTGTTAGGTTAAAATTTCAATGGTTTCTGATTAAATAGCTGCAAAACTAATGCTATTCCCAACAGCCTCTACTTTACTTACTGTGATTAGGGACAATTAGCAAATGTTAGCATGCTAACAAAATAAAGTAGGTGTTGATTTAGCTTTTCTCGCAGTTATGAGAGAAACCAGTCTTGCAGTGCGCTTTCCTCACCTGTTTACACTGAACCTCATCAGACGCCCACATGTCTGTTGCATGTGGTAACAAACAAACAGCCGCATCCTGTATGAATAGCGGAGGTACTTCAGGGTTAAAATATAACTGTCCGTGGGATCCGAGCCTGAAGCACTTCACTGTATCAGTGCAATGAAGTGATACAAAGTGCACTTGAATTTGCATGGCTCACGGAGAGCAGTCAGTGGTGGCCAAAGAGGAAAGACTGGACTATTTGCATGAGATGTACCTCCTGCACGCACACACACCTGTTTAAATAAGAGCCCCCCTCCTCCGCTTTATGATCTTATACAAATAGCGCAATTAGGAAAAACAGGGAAGGGAGGCAGGGGGCAAATTGGCAGGACAGACAAGGATATGCTGGAGATATACACAGTTTTTTCGCCAAAGAAGTCTCTGCAGCTGGTGCTCAAAAAATATTGGATGTCAATCTTCGGCAAACACAATTCGCTGGAAAAAAAGTCAGTAAACAGGTTTCCAAGCTGCTGCTCAGGCACTCTCACAAATAATGAGCATTCTTTTCCCCTCGCATTCATGGCAGGGAAACGGCAAAGCCATGTGAAATGTTTCCTCAAGGAAGGGCTACAGAAGAGGGTGATTGTGCTCTGGGTTTGCAAGACTGGGATGCACACTGACTAAACTGCAGTCTGTTGTGCTGTCATGCATTAGAGTATATCAGAATTCATGAATAAACGTCATTATAATGAAATTTATTAGAGTTTCAGTGGATATTTAACATATAGGATTAAAATCAGGTTTGAAACTGAGTGTTTTCCGATTGGAATAACACCTCACAGATTTAAATATATTAATTATAAGCAAAAAATATCAGATATTAGAGTTGTGGGGAAACTGGGATTTCATATCTCACTGGTTTCATTAATAAGGTCAGGGACCTTCAGGGGTCTGTAAGGGCATCCTTGGAGGTCCCGGGCAAATTATACAAATAATTGAATTTCACAATTAATTATTTCTGCAGAAGCTGGTAGAAGTGGAATAATGTGAAAGAGCATTTATCAGTTTTACCCACTTTTCTGTAGGATTAGGGTTAGGCAGCCAATACCAAATCCTATCGAAGGCCGAAATCGTCTCACATGGGATTCGAGACAAAATGTTGTTAACAGGTGGCTTGTCATATTTGGTGATCCACAAAAAAAAAGAAAAAAAGAAGAACTTTTACGGAGCCAAAGCCCTACCTTTTTTCACAATATCCATCACCGTGGACAGATACTCCTGAGCATCTTGTTCACTGGAGACCTGCAGGCATTCATCACCGTTCAGGGGCACCAGCTTCAGCAGAGGGCTCAGACTCTCCACCCCACACAGCAGCACCACCACTTGAGCCGCAGGACGCAACATACGGGCCAGGAAGAAGCGCCGCTTCTGGCACAGACCCTCCAGCATGCCCTTAGAAAGAATCAGAAACTTGCAGGTATACCGGGCCAGCCTGAGGAGGTCGTCCTGCGGGCTGGACACCGCAGCGATGTCATAGCAGCAGATTCCAGCCTCTGAGATTGGACCAGTGAAGACTGAATGCAGATAGGTGGCCCATTGCTCTGCCTCTGTCTCATAGATGATCAACAGCACCTCAGCTACAAGAAAAGGACAAAATGTGGAAAAAAGTCACCATAAATTTAGTTTTTTTTCAGTATCCAACATCTGTAAATCATCATATTCCCTTACCTTAACTATGCATTTAGGCTGATTAACATATATATTCATGCAAAAGACTCAGACTTTTCTGCAACTAACTCATATAGTGGAAAATAATCTGTGTTGTCACTCCCAGTGCAACATAAAAATCCACTGCAATGAAATGGCTTAACTATCACCACAAATCTTGCTGCTAATGTTGCTTTTACATTGACATTGACATATACAAAAACAACCAAAACTTAGACATTTTACTTTTATATCAATATTGTTCCAAGATGTATTGTGCCAATATTAATCAAGATGTTGCTCTGAGCATTGCAAACAATCATAAATAAGCAAGACTCGTATATTAGAGCAATTAATCATTTTCATAACACCAGTAAAAATGTTATGAATGAATGAATAAATAATGCAAAAGGCACAGCTTACCTGTCTGGCTCATGGCGACAGTGCTGTCTGTCTGCAGGTCTTTACTTCTCAGTGACATGGAAAACAGCACGGCTATTGTCAGGAGGAGCTCAGATAAGAGGGAGTTTCCTGCTACGCCAAAATGGACAAAAAAATAGGACCAGTTTTTAAAGTGAATATAAAGTCTGGTCTCAATTTTATTGCGGTGGAAAATTCCCAAAATTGATACTGTTGTTTGGACCACACAAGCTTGTTATCTGAATTTAGTTTTGCTGTCGACATTTAACAGTTACACAAAATGGGTAGTTATAAATGTGTAATCATAAAAAATTATGTTTATTAACTGAAGAGGATGGCACAGTAAGATGAGACAGGTTGCTTTGTATGATCATTTTCAGTGTGAAAAAAAAAAACAGTTTGATGTAGAGTTTCTGATTAATTACAGTTTTTCTTTCTAACTTTATTTATTTTTATGAAATAAAAACGACTAAAGCCACAGTGGGAGTGGGCTAAATTGAAACTGTAATAGAAACAAAAAAAAAAACCCCACACATAAAATTAGAGCTTTCTATTGTATGGCAGGCCATTAAAAAGACAGAGGAGGAAGTCTGTATGTGAGCAGAACAGCAAATAATAAACACAAAGGTCGCTGTCAGGCAGACAACAGGTGATCACAGAGAGAAAAAAACTTGAGTCGCAGACTTGACCAGAGTTTAATTAAGTCTGCAGATCCATGGGTGCAGAACAGAGCAGTAGAACCTGAGGCGTGTTAAACTAATGATCTGGTGTGAATGTCTCCACTACAGGCAGAGATAAAAGGGCCGTGGGATGTTCTGGCCTATAAGCGCACACACATATACACACATATACACAGAGTCTCTCATTGAAAGAAATGTTAAACTTAGGGCTTCATTAACCGCTTCCACCTGCCAAATAACTGACTCATACCACATCAGCGTTGCACTAATAGCAATTTGCCACCATTTATTTCCTTTGAGCAGCAGTAGGGTAAGTGAAATGCACAATTATTGCTAAAATGAGCAGGTGAAAGCTTAGGTCTCCTTCAGGCAAATCACCGCTACCTGATGACTCACCAATGACAGATCATTCTGTTCCCATGCATGCAGATCCACACACTTCCACGCACTCACATCTCCTTTGTGCCTATTCTCAACAAACCACAAAGATGGGACGTTGACTCCTCTTCTGGATTTCAGTGAGTCCTCTGTAGCAGAGAGCAAAGCTATCAAAGCCAGTTACTTTTCCATAACCAGTGGCATGGAGACATATAAAATGACAGGGTGACCGTGACCTCAATAAGATAGTTTATCACAAGTGTAAACAAACAAGACTGAAGTGGCAAATCTTGTCCTGAGGGTGGCACTAGAGGAAAAGTATTTAACAATCAAAAACAGAAAAATCCCTGAAACTATCAGGATTCATCCTCAGGAAACAATGAAAGTACAGGGCAAATTCAGTGGAAATGTGGCCTTTGGTTGAGATTAAGATATATTTCTACTGTTAAAAAAATTATATGGATAATTATTTTTTGATTGTTCTTGATATACAGGAGCAGATTTTAGCTAGTCAAAAAAAATGATGAAACTGTAGTCATGATGATAAAAAGTGTGCTTTCTATCTCATGATTGTTTTTTTATTTCAAAATTGGCTTACGTACATCGTTACTCATTCCAAGAATGACCGTGACCATTGCTCTATGCTGTACAACGAATACAAATTAAAGAAAAATTTAAGCACAAAAATGTTTTTACTTACCAACTCATAATGTAAGATTTATTATCTCAGAATTTTGACTTTTCACTTGTGTGAAAATAGTGTTTTTAATAGTGTTTTTATATCACTATTTCATTATTTTGAATTTTCATCTAATAATCTTCTACTTAGCCTGTTATCTAGAAATACAGAATTTTCATAATTTGTGACTTAGCTACTATCTCATAATTTTGACTATATCTTATAAACTTTGTAAGTCAAGACTTTTTTTGCTGTTTGTTGGTTTTACAACTCACCAATGAACTGCACTTGAATATGAAGGACTGACACTGGCAAATTTACAGAAATGGTATTTCTTAATGTATTTGTATATATAAAGAAAGAAAGAATTTAAACTAAGACTTACTATGCACATTTTTAGCTTTTGTTTTATTTTTTGCTTTTCTTTTTTTCTGGTGGATATAGGCTTTCATAGTCAGGATGTATATAATGTGTATCTATATACATTTTCAATAGATATATATATATATATTTGTTAGCTAAACTTACTGTTTTATCTGTTGTAAATTGGTAAGAAAATTGATATTTTTCATGTCTGTCCATTCAAGTACTTATACATTTTTATAAGTTTTTCATACCACTTATTCTTTCTAGGCCAGATTGACACAGAAACAGCCCTTTGATTAAAGTGAATGTACTGGCATAGCGGCCTGCTGCTCTCCACCAATAGGAAGAGGCAGTGTGAGATGGGGGCGGGTCCTGTGGGTTCAGCACGTTTGACTGCACACTGCGCTCAGACAACTTGATATAGAGTAACAGTAAATCAGACAGAGCAGCTCCTACAGCACCAGCAGTGAAATTGTAACCCTGTTGCAAGTATTTTTGGCCGCTGATAGGACCGAGTGAGATCACTGCGGTCTCTTTTCTCGGATAGACTCAAGAGTTGTTCGGCAGGAGCAACGCAGGGACCGTTTTCAGTCTCATTTCTTCTATATCTAAATATTATATCACACTGGAAATGTCCGAAAACAAGCCGAATGATGAACCGAAGTTATCTACGACGGACAGGGTGGTGAAATGTAAGTGTAATTTTTCGTGCCACGCTTTGAAACGAGACGCTACCACAGCTCTGCCTCTGACCAGCAGAAGCAGACTTGGGAAGAATTCACGGTCGTAGCAGCAGCAGCAAATGTAGACGAAAATTGTTTGCTGGCTATGGAGGAAGAAGGGTGTTAGCCGAGCTATGACAGCAGCAGTAAACTAGGAAGTGAGGGTAACTCCAGTTAGTAGACTAGAGCAAAATTTTTTCTAGAAATGTGTCACATTCTGTCTGTGAGGCGTCATATATCCTGTCTGTACTTGCACTGTTTTCATTAGCAACGCCAGCAGTGTGCCAGATGCATGATCATTTGCTTCATATACACAGCTTTACAGTATGCATGCAGATATTGCACAACCATTGCATTCAACCCAAGGGCATTTTTTTCTAATTTTGCATGCATCACCAAGCATAGTTTTTTCAAGGCTCCTTTTTATCACCATTGCATAATACTGCTTGATGTCGCCTGTGTTTTGTAATCTCTCATGTGTAGGGTGTTCATCGTGTGCTTTAGTGTGCATGCCATATGGGGTGGTTCTTCCTGCCTTCTGTGTTTACAGGTTTGACATTCCACCTTTGCAGTCTGGCATAAGAATGCAATAAAGATCATAATCAAGTCGACCTACCTCTTGAACACAGAGTGGGAGCAGTGTAGCCTGCCTAGTTTCATGTATGTTGACTTAACGGCAGCACTCTGCATGAGTTGCAGTATTAAAGCCGATTTCGGTCAGAATATGAGCACTTTATGTCATTCTCAGTCATTATGTTGGGTGCCTTTTCTCAGAAGTATGATGACAGAGTGTCCTTATTTGTGCTGGGCTGGTTGTGAGCCAGCACTAGTTGCAGCCATTCTCCTCTCTAGCTCACTACATCACAACAGGCATTTGCAGCGATCACAGTGTGCACAAGCACAGGAGGGAATCACTGAGTAATTTTATTCAGGCTTAGTTGTAAAGGGTTCAAGTAGTTGAAATGATTAGATCATCGGTGACCATTAAACATGAAGATTTTGATGAGAAAGGAGCACAGCTACAGTGTTCATAAGACCATGACTGGAATCATTGAGTATATTAAAGGCTATCCTGGCTCACTATCGCAAATATAGTTCTACTTCATTGCTTTTTCTCAGGCTTAGCTTGTGTCATTTGAAATGTGAAAAAACGTTCAACAAAATGACAATTGCAACGGTAGCAAATACAGAGCCAACCTCTTGTGTTATGGCTGCGTTTTGCTCAGAAAAAAATGGGGTTCAGTGTTAAAAGAGAGTCGCAGCATGTCTTGGGTGCTTTTTGTGATGAATATTTCAAGAGATCATCCCCCTACAGTCTCCACCAACTTGAAGGGTAATGAAAAATAGATATGACAAGTATGGGTTTTGAAGAGATTTAACATTATCACTGGGAGACTTGGCCCGTCGTGTCATACAGATCTACTTTTCCCTTTGTCACGCTGTGGAGATGCCATACACAACCCTGTATTTGCAGTTCTCTGCTTATATGGTCTTAAATAGGTTAAAATTTATTGATTAGTCATTGGATAGGCTGTCAGGGAATCTGAGAGGCCCATTTCAAGGGCTCACTCTTGGATGTCGAGATCAGCAAAGTAATTTAAGTCATTATTCATTCAAGTTTGCAGAAGTCAGTGTTTTGGTAATGCATCAGTATTATGACAACACAGACGCAGGCTGTGTACAAAGCACCTCTCCAAAATAACTGCAGGCTATAGGTGTGGAGTAATTTGTTTTCAGCTGCCGAGTTTGCCCCGCTACAAGGTGTCAGTCCAACTTATCATAAGTGCTTTGCATCCACCTGTTTTCAAAATGCATTATCATAATGCTCCTGAAAGCCACTGCTGCATAGTAATTACTCATAAGAGTTTAATCGACTGAGGCAGGAGAAGTTGCGTAATTTTCAGCATATTTTCATCCCAAGCAAAAAGAAATTGAAATATATGTGCAATTTTAAGCATGTAATCATTGAGCTCCATTGATTTTATGGTAGTCAGTTGTTTTTTTATATTTTTGTTGTATAGAATTCCAGCTCATTGGTCGAGGGTTTTAGCTGCATTAATTTTTTAAAGGCTTACCTCTTAATCATTATGTTGTGACTCAAATGATAATCCTGATTATTTAGTCAGATATTGTAGTCATGATTATTTTATAACATTATCATCCAAATAACGACTAATGCTCATTATAAGTAGATTGATTTGCAGATTGAGCTTTGGTCCTTAAAATGTCAGAAAATAGTTTAAAAAAAAATGCTTAAAAAAATTTCTACAACCCAAATTTACATAGTCATATTCCTTATTTTTTTCTGGCCGACAGTTCAAAACCCAAAGATATATAGTTTAACAACATAGAAGATTAGAAAAAAACCCAACTGTAAATGCTCACATTAGACAAGCTGAAACCAGTGATTTTTTAAAATTTTAGCTTAAAAAAACAGCTTTTTTTCCAGCTCAAATTATCTGTTATTATGCATTATTTACTGAAATTGCATTTAAAACTAACACCAGTCTGCTGCTGCTACAGTCTTTTATGTAATTATTGCCAATTAACTATTTCTACTATTTAATGATGCAAACTCTTGCTCTACAATTGTTTACTGACTGATAGTTTGCTCCAGAGCTCCCCGCAGTTAGAAATAAAATAACTGAACAGTTAGAAATAAAATAACTAAACAGTTAGTAATAAGGTCGTTACAGTGCAATCATGACAACCACCATACTCAGCAGAACAAGCTCAGTAATGGTGTTTTTCCGTCACCAGCTAAGAAGCAGGGCCTCTGAGCCCCCGATGGTGGGTCCCTCTCTATGAGTGGGGATGGATAACATCTGACATTTGACTTTTGAGGAGGGGCCCCCATGCTCAGACATGCGTGGGTTGGAGAGATGGTGGTGGTGACAGCGGCGCAATGCCAGCCACTGATCCCAGCTGGATAGCCGAGTCATTTATAGAACAGAACATTAAGTAATGCCACATACTTGATCCTTGCCTTACATGTGATCACCTGCACACTGCTTCATGTTCATAATTCGACATGTGTGCTGTCATAGTGCTTCTTTCAGGCGCAAACACAGTGTAATACAGAGGTCTAAAATAACCATTTGTCAGGAATTTCCTTCAGGGTGATGTCCTTCTGAGTAATATTTCTTAGTTATCATACATAAACGTCGTCATTAGCTTTATTTGCAAGGCGATGAGATTACTATGGGAAAGTTAAGCGATTTATATCAACTGCTGTGGCTGTTTGTAATTTTATTCCAGTGTGCTCTGACTATAATTTGTAAAGTTAAAATTTCTACAGAATTAGTCTGCCATATTTTGGTGAACTCAGAAGTCCTTTGATGTTACTAACTACATCCTTAGTTTGTTTTTGCTGCATAATTTCTTATTTTGCTAGACTGTCAATTTTAATAGAGTGAATAAAGATGTATGTGTGCTGCTCTGTGGGAAGGAAACAAAGTACAGAAGATGACAAAGTGTCTGTATGCGTTTGGCTTTCCAGTATTCCTGGGTGGTTGCAGTGTAATTTGACTGGCTGCCCCAAAATATAAGCATTTATTGTGAGGAGACAAAGATACTGATCATTGCAACACATTGTTTTCACTCTATTAGGTTGTTTTCCTCTGATGGATTGAATCGATCTCCTCTGTGAGAGTTGTCTAAGAATTTGATTCATTCATGGTGGATGCTTGGCATTTCTTGACTTACTCTCTAGACAGTGTGAATGAAAAAGGGACTCACTGAGTGCAGCCTCTTATGGTTAGTGTGATTATGGCATTATGGTTAATATGGTTAATTCCAAATTTGAACATTTCCAATTATGAATTCATCTTTAGGAACAAAGTTGATTTATTTTACCAGAAAATAATGCTAGAGCTGAAATAACAGAAATGTATCCACAACTATTTTATTTCATTATCGTCCACAAATTTTCAAGCACAAATGTCAAAAATTTTCCCTAGTTTCGGCTTCTAAATTGCATTGATTTCATGCATTTCTTTGTCTCGTGGTTTAGATTGTGAGTTTAGGTAAAAGAAGCAATTTAAAAATGGCCTGTTTAGCATTAGGAAATAGTGATTGGCATTATTTGACATTTTATAAACAGAAGGACTTATTACTCAGTGTTTTGTTTTTTGTTTTTTTCCAGATGTTTTTTGGGGCTTTTCATTGCCTTTATTACAGTGTAGGTAGAGAGTGACAGGAAAGGGGGAGAGACAATGGGGATGACATGCAGAAAGGGCTGGAATTGAATCCCTGGGCTGCTGCAAAGGACTCAGCCTACCTGCTGAGCTAGAGGCCGACCCACTCATTAATTAATTAAAACAAGCACAAATTTGCAACAGCTGTGACCATGTACACGCATGCTTCTATACCCCTTTTTGCCAGTTTGCACGCACAAAATCTTGGGCAAGTCTGTGAATCTATTTGGAACTTATACACTTTTCGTGATAGGAAGATATAAAGGTAACAGTAACAGTAGATGGCATTGCCATGCAAAGTGAAAATATTTTAACTTACATAAAGTAAATAACACAATTTTTCCCCTTTAGATTGTTATCGTATACTTAAACTTTTCATATCATGCATATTGGACAACTTGTAAGCCGATACCAATAAATCTATGATGGGCCAATATTGGCCGATAAAATTGGCTGATGAATATATCGGTCTGGCCCTATTCCTGAACAATTGATGATAAAAATAATCATGAGTTGAAGCCCTCCAATATATTAATACTGCAAATAAAAAAAACCATGCTAGCACACCAGGCATAGAGATAAAAGCATGAAAACAAATATGCTGGCAGCCACCTCTTTGTTAATGAGGTAAAATGGTTAATCAGAGCTTGTGATTAGTCAAACAGTTGACCTGTGAACAGAGAGTGCTTGATCTGCTGCCCCAGAGCAGGCGTCTAAGTAGCAAAACATCAATATCATATCTAATCAAATTTAATTGTTTGCAGATGGAGAAATCATTAACACAATTATCATTAATTGTGCATCATAGTTTGCTTTCAGCTGCTCAATCGATTTTCAGTGTTTTCTTTCCAGGCTTCAGCCTTGTCATAAACAAAGGGCCCACGCGATTTAGGTTGGGTGTGTGAGACAGTTGCTCTCTGGTTGTTTTAAACTTTTCTGAGCGAGTAAAAGTTGGTTATAGTAAGTCAGTTTTGGAGCGCCCAGTAGCTCAGCTGGCGCCACCTGTACAGGGGCCGAATCCTTACTGCAGTGGCGTTGGGTTCAATTCTGGCCTTGGCCCTTTGCTGCGTGTCATCCCCTCTCTCTCCCCCTTTCACACGTCTACTGTCTTGTCCATTAAAGGCTAAAAGCCCCCAAAATAATATTTAAAAAATAAAAAAAGAGTAAGTCAGTCTTTAGGGATGCCCCCTCCCTGCTTGCTGTCATGTCTCCTTGGCATGTGAAGAAGCCTGGGTGCTGGTGGCTGGCGGGCCGGCCACCTCCTCCTCAGCATCTTTTGACAGCAGTCCACTCACACAGCTCGACCTGGAAATGTCGCCCACAGCAGAGACTGTAAGTGACAAGTCGATCTCCAAACAAGCGATCAAAGCCTGTCAAGTATCTGCTTGCTTAGTCTGCTGTGATGCAAAAGATTATTTTTGCGGTTTTCGATAACAATACATTACATCATGGTGTAGTAGGGAAAAACTGAACTACCGCTATTGGGATGTGATGCTCAGATACACAGTCTGTGGTATTCTGAACCTGCGTAAGTGCACCTTTACTGCTCATTAGATTAAAGAGGAATTAGGCTCTGTTGTGGATTTAGGGCACAGCAAAGCGGCGGATTTGGGCAGATTAAGCTCCATATAGAGGGATAAAGGCGGCTCTGCTCAGAGGTTGTAATCTGACTCCATGCATTAGCTGCTGCTCTTGCTAATTCATGTGAACAAATGGATGTTGGGTCTTGATAAAGCAATAGGGGGAGAAAAACTGTTTACCTACCTTGGCACTTTTAGATTGTTGCTAAGCCTATGAGTACAGTTCAGGGATTTGCAAGCCTTTAAACTCATACATTTGAACCAGTACATTTTTTTCTGCAGCAATTTTGTGACTTATATGTCAGGAGTTTTACTGCAGCTGTGCACTACTGTGGCTCATCATAGGTTATCTTTACATATGGCACATTTTTCTCTTCAACCACCATGGTACCATTTTGCAGAGCACCAAACAGAAAAATTCCCCTCTCGATTGCCTGCACCCACAGTGACATTCATGGGCCATAGATCATAATGTTGCAAAATCCAAATACGTCAAAATTGTATTTGGTAAAAAAAAAGCCTCGGTATAAATAAACCGACAGCATTTCCCATTACATGGCTGGTAGACACCAACATGGTGCTTTTGTCAGCTACAGTAGCTAACAAAAGCAGTTTGGAACAGGGACAGGAGTCGTGTGTCATTAGATCCCTCTCTGGGGCTGGGCACAGCACAAATCAATCAATACAGTGTCTACAACACAGTAACTACATGTTGGGCACCCAGTGTGGGGGAGGAGAGACTAACCCAGTGAACTGGGAGCAACTGGGTTGCTGGGTTTTAAAGGCCAGTAGAGTAGTAAATCTGCCTTCACCTGCAAAGAATTGGATTTCGAGGGTGTAGAGTGTAAAAATTCATGTACACATGCACATTAACTACAACATGGGTCACTTTTAGTTAATTTAGGCAGTGGATTTTCTTCAGAATTCAGATATAGAAAACCATCTGTCACAGGACTGTTGCCAAATGCTGTTTTGCAAAAAAAACTGAGAGCAAATGCTTTGTCAAGGGCTGTGAATCATTGGCTTAACAGAGACTCAATTCAATTAACAACTCAGCTGATGATGATTTGGTTCAGGAGCAATTTGTTTTGTTTACAGGATTTAATTTTGTAAATTGCAGTCTGATTTGGCGACATAGCTAAAATCAGCAACAGGCGTACAGTTAAACATTTAGAGCTGTGGTTGTTGTTTTGCAAGGTGAATTATAAAAATAAATCAGACATACATTTGAAGCAGGAGGAAAAAAAAGGTGTTTCAATTAGTTGGCAATTTTTTAACAGTTTACAGAGCACTGAGAATTTGAGCTGAGTTTTCCCTTTAAACTGTGTCAAGAGGAAAAACTCCTTTTAAACATCTAAAATCTAAAGCCTTTATTTCTTTTGTACTGTGAAATAAACAAATTAATTAATTTGGCACGTTTTGGAAAAAAAGATTTATGAAATTAGTCCACTCTGTGTCCACTTGCATTTTCATCTCAACAGCACTAATAATGTTGTAATAGTAACACGAGTAGTGGTTGTGACAGGGCCGATTTCAACTTATTAGTGCTAGTTAGGAGAGGGATTGTGTATGGGGGTGAGCAGGTTGGTGAGTGAAAGCAAGCACTTGTGGCTGGAGGCTGTGGATGAGCAAGTGGATATGAAGCATGGACTGTATACAAAGTGATGAACATGGCTACTGTGACGTCACCCATTTGTTTGTTTACTCCCGTTTTGAGGCACTGAGTTTGCCATTTTGGCCAGTGCAATTGTGTTGCTATTTTTTAATTAGAAGTGACCATATTTGGAAGAGAGAATTAAATGCCATCTTGAGTCTGATAGTTATTATTATACATCTACAGGATTGACTGGATCTTGGAGTCAGCCTCAAGTGGCCATTTGTGGAACTGCAGGTTTTGGCACTTCAGTGTTGCCTTCATTTTTCATCCCTGGAGGTTGCTGCTTGGGTTGATGGCGGATTTTAGACAGATTACCACTGCTGCAAACTCAGAGGTTTGCCAGTAGAAATACTGTGTCACCTTTACAGATAACGTTGCATAATTATTTAGTATTCTGAGAGCACTTTATTAGTTTTGTAAAATTTACAGATTAAGTTTAATTCATTTTAAGAGACAGGAAAGTGAAGGATCTCTAACTTCAGGGATCTCTTGGTTGCTCTGTTGATCTGCAGTACTTGTAAGTGAAATACAGTGATTATTAATGATTAGATGTGATGATGTGATAACACCCAGGAAGAAGAGACATTGAATGTATCCTTGCTTAAAGTCACATTGATTCATCCTTTTTTTCTTTCAGCAGATTGATGCAGTTAAGGCTGCATAATTTAAAATCAATGCATCAGAGTAATGAAGGAATCATTACAGCTTGTAGCTTTATCATAAGAAAAGAACTGCAGTTTACATTTTAAATTGCCTGAACATTTATTTAACCCTAGCCCACAGGTATGCACGCACTTAGCCACCTCAAACCTCATGCTAAATGAGAAACTATTTTAGCAACACTGAATAATGCTCTGTGCCTCAGAATAAAACAGTAATGTTTTTATCGAAGACAAGCCTCTCCAGTTTAAACATGCACAATATTTTGGCCTCAGTTTTCCTGCCGTAACCGTCTCTGTTTTAGAGGAGTAGTTTCCTTGTGGTAAAAAACATACCTGTATGCTAAATCGGAGACTTGTCTTCGTGGACTGGGACAAGCCCCTGCATGCTGTTGTGTGACAGGTGCAAACATAGACACACACTCCTGTGTTGTGCCAGGCGGTGGTTTGTATTTAAATATGGGTAAAATGAGTAAAGCCATCTGCGGGCAGCCTGTAAATGGTAGATTAGTAAGCAGAGAAAAGTCACCGCAGCGGGAGGGATGTTGTAACTCTTGTGTCGGCTCATCGACTCAGTGCATGTATAGGGGGAGGGGGGCTGACATGGGAAGGGTGTGCAATATCTCATGGTAACTGTCTAGTCGAGATTGCCTCTTCTCTGCTATCATGTAGGCATTGGTACTTGTTGACACCCACACACACACACATCGAAGCTGATGCAAATGCGACCTGTTCCTATGAAGAACTGATGAATATGCAGATTTCTTTCATTTTCAGGATGGAGAGGGAATGTGTGTGAGGGAATAAACCACAGGCAATATACAACCTGTACACTTTATCTGACATTAAAGCTGGACAGGTAAAGTCAAACCTTAGCTATGAGGGAGTTTGTTATGATGACCTTACTGTGCCTTTTCATTACCACAACCCGAGCACAGACAAGAATGCTGGATTCCAGAAAACACATTTGCTGTGAGAACCATTGCAGCGAATCTTGGGAATGACAGCCAGTTAGACCTAATTTTCTCATTTCAGCCAACACTGTCCAATCATTACCATGGATTTTTTTGTTTTTTCATGGAGTGTTTGAACAGAACAGATTTCTCACAGTTTTCTTCAGGTAGTAGTGCTTTATTTTGGCAAAAGATTTGGTTTGGCCGATCGCTGAAGCATAGGCACAGAGAACATCAGCCAACATGGCATCAGTGCTGTGAATTCAGACAATTTGCCCAGTGGTTTCTGGCCAGTAATGGGCTCTAGGCTTTCAAATGCAGTTTGACATTTTTCAGGACATTTTCAGCACTGGTGCCTTTTTACTATAAACCAGGAGACCTTTTGAAAGGAAGTATGTGTGGGACGTATAGTGAATGTCATGTGTGCCAGCTTGTAGGTTGTTTGCTGCACTATGAAAGAATGCAGCGGAGGGTTAACCCCCCCTTCCCCACTCTTTTATAGGGAGTGATCCAGGGATGATGTTTTTCTTTAGGCTGAAGTGGAAGTTAGCATCGCCCTGGTTCCCTTGTCAAAAAGTGTATTGGATTTTTCCATTGGATTTTGGACTATTGCAAAAAAATAAGCTCTGTGGGAAACAACTGTTTATAATACCTTATTGGCTTGGGTGGTATCAATGTATTATGGGGCACCAGGGTATTGAAAAATACAGACGGCATGATTTTCAACATTATCAAAAACACATTGTATGTTGTAACTTGTTGTGTGTAGTACACCGCACGCACCACCAGAGGTCCATCTCCAGTCTCTACTGGTGGAACACGCAGCTAGTGGTGGTGGTGGGGATAACCTTACAAGATTGTAAAAAACAAGCAGAGACAGTACTCATGGAAAACAGATTATTTTTACCTCCAAGGGTTTATTCAGACCAAACTGAGGTAACAGCATTGCACACAACTATTTTCCTTTACCATATAGCCCAATAAAATTTCAGTATGTTATGAAAGTATTAAAAATTAGATACCCCCCAAGTCTAATACCTACATGTTTTCTTCAGTAAGAGAATCTTCACATATGAATTTTATCAATTTTTGAGGCGTAAATGCAGTTGCCAGAGGAAGCTAACATTAGGCTACAAACACACTGCAACTTGGTCACATGACGTACCATTCCTACCATAGTGAGTCTGTAAAGCTGTGTTTAGTGAGATGACGTTGTGTAGTCTCATTTAGCCACTTGTAAGCAACCACCTTTTTTTTAAGACATATAAAAGATTCAAAATTCTCGAGTGGAATACTTACTGGAGTATTTTATGTTGTAGAACAAAACGTGAAAGTCTCTTAAGCTTGTTTTAACAACAGACCTTATGTTATACATCTAACTAATTTGCAGGTTTTAGGATGAAAGGGGGACCGTGTTATATAGGCATTTCCTTTTAATTATCAGACCAATCAATACTTTAAATCAAGTGTTATGGATATACTAAATTTAATTCTCAAGTAACAATGGACGCCAGAAAAAGAGACACCTTTTTTGGCTGTCTTTCAGTTTCTGCTTTGACCTGAAGACTATTCTCAGGTTCTGCATGGAGCCTTTTAACATTAAGGATTTTTTTTTATTTCTCAGCTCCATTAAGCAAATGAACAAAAATTAGCTCAATTGAGGAAAGCCCTAATTACAGATGGGTAAATAAGGGCAATATATGCTAAGTTTTTTTTTCCTCTTTTCATTCACTGTTGATCCTGCTGCATTAAAAAAAAAAGGACAACCCTTGGGGTACTTTTCATTTCTTTCAGGTGTTGTTAGCTAAAGTACCCAGTGTGTGGACGAGGGAGAAACTCCAGCTATACAAATACAGCTGGAGGTGAGTCGAGGCCTCAAGGTTTATTTACACTCATTCACACGCGTTAATTATAGACCACCTGGCTGAAAATTAACCCTCTTATTCCACGTGGTGGTGAAGTTGGTGTCTGCTTGTCTTAGTTGAGGACAACACATCTTTCATTGTATGTCAGCTGGTTTTATAATTGACCTGACAGGATGTTGTTTCATGAGATTTGCGATGTGTAACTAGACAAGACAGCACTCCCTGATGTTGCCTTCTCGTCTTTATATTTATTTATTTTCAGAATTTTCAAAACTTGTGACCTCATTTAGAAATTTGTACTTGCTGGTTTATGATCTATGAATTATCTTTTGTTAGTTTATTGCTGTTTTTTTGGACCGTGGCTTTTGGATCTCTAAAAATGTGTCATGAGACAACCAGGCAAACAGGGGTTAAGCTGATGATGGCAGGCCTCTCAGTCTCTCCCACCCACATGGAGAGAAGAGGGAGGAGGACCACTGCCTAGCCCACTCACTCAAAACACACTCTGCAGAGGCTGACCACAGTCAGAGTCGTGACTAATGTGTGTGTGTTGGTGTGGAGGTAGGGGGATGGACCTACTATAGAGGTGGCATGTATTTGTTACTGTCTCCTTGCTGTTAAATCGGGGCCCCCAGGGTCAGCTTGAAAAGGACCACAAGGTGACACCTTTTTGCCCTTAGCAAATTTCTCTTGGGATAGTCTGCAAGTTAAATTTATCTTGTTAGATTTAATTTACATCAGAGTTTGTCCACAGTCACAGACTATCACAACCCCATTGTAATAACTCGGCCTCCCCAGTTGCCAGGCCAAGGCGACCGCGATGATAGTGCAAACTGATATCCCATCAGTCTGAGCTCACAGTGTGCCTCTGTTAGCCAGATTGTGGAGAGGTTAGTGTGCCCCTGGGCTCTGATTGATTTTGTGCCCGTCCAAACCACACTGGGGAGCCATACATTACAATGACCAATCATTTGAGCTTTAATGCTGCCCCGATCCCCATCGGACCATTAGGAGGAAAGTGAGGGCTCGTGGACTCCTATTGTATCTTTTTGCTGTCAAGCGTGCCTGCTGCTTATGAGCGCTTGTGTTCTGCTTTATTGATTGCATGCAGAGAGATCCTGTTTCTCAGTAGACTGTGGTAGCTGTCATTGTTGTGCATGTTCATACATGCATGTTTTCATACGATGACTCTAAAGAATGTCAAAGTAGTCGGAGCCTCCCATTCCACTGATTCGATTTTTGTTTGTGTGAAACTTACTGAATCATGGGAGACATGTTGTTTCAACAAGCTAATCTCCACTCCGTGTTAACTCCTTAAGTCTAAGATGTGGGCCCATTGTTGGTAATTAATGCAGTTGTCACACCCGAGTCCTACACACACGTACTGACACACACACACGCTCGCTAGCTGTCATATTTTTTGGCAGCTTGTTTGTTGCTTTGCAATATCATGCAAGCCTTTAATAGTGGCCCAGCCCCCACAAAAAAACTGGCAAGGTTGAGGAGTGACACATACTGGTGCTCAGTTACTGCTGTGAACACAAGTACGGAGTATGTCCATGACACACAGTCTCAAGAAGACTAAAAAGTACCATGTCTCTGACAGCTTTTCTACCGAGGCCCGACAGCTACTTACAGTCTTTTTTTTCCGTCCTGTAAAAATGTGAGACATACCCTACAAGACAGATTATTTTCCTTTTTCACAGGCTCAAGTTTTTTCTGTCTCTCTGTCATGTATTCCTGCCACCTTCCGACAACATGTTTCTTGTCTTTTCCCTCTGTTTAGTTTTAGCTGCAGCTCTGCCATCCTCGCTTTGACTACAATGCTTCCTCTAGGCCGTCGTCTGCCATTCATTCAGCATTTTCTTTTCATTCCCTTTTTGCACACTCGCTTGCTCATGCTGCTGCTCAGCTGTGCCAGACCCATGTTGGAAGACCCAAACACCCATAATGCTTCAGGCCCCGTCTCCCTGTATAGAACGTAATCCGATCCCCCTGGAGGAATGTGGCAAGCCTTGGGGAAGGCCAAATCGAGGTACAAATCTGCCGGTCAGCCGGCAGATAGTATATCTCCAAGTGATTTTAAGCAAGCGCTTCGGCAGCAATTGGCACGAGTCAAATCAATTTAGCATTCCCCCTCCACCAGTCCAAATTCATGTTGTTGTTTTTTCAAACACTTCACGATAGTAACGTTGGCAGACAGTAAACTGCGTCAAACATTTGTTAGTACTGCTTGTTTTGTAGACTGCAGTAAAGAGGGCAGGGACTTCAGCCTAACAGATGGTGTATATAGTACAGAGAAATGCACTTCCACAGTATAAGGCTGCAATGCTGCATGGGATGTCTTTAGAAAGCGTATTTGCTTTTGATGAAAATAAATATAGTGTGTGCTTAAGAATCTGTCAGGATACATGGCAGCATATGCTTTGGTGTCCCTGTTTGCATTTAGTGAAGGAAATGGTTATAAATACTTGTAAGTTTAGATGAAATACAGTTCAATTCAGTTTAACTCATCCCGCTTTTTTAGTCATATCAATAACTGTAATATAATGGTTATAAATAAGAAGCACCTACTAAGGCTCAGGATAGCTCTGCAGAGGAACATCACAAGTTGGAATGTCTTTGACAGTTTACAGAAGTAAAGACAGATGTAAATGTAAAAAGAGTATATATGTACAGCGAGGGCAATGCCTTTGACCACAGCAGAGGAGAGTCTGGGAGTAGAGACTCCCTTCAGGCAGTCAAGCTGTCAGATGTCCCTTTCTGAGTCCTGAACGTACGCACTGACCCGATGCTCAAGGACACATGACCCCTGTAGCAGGCCTGTTTGGCCCAAAGGGACCAGGGTTATGACCTAGGCAGTCCACTACTGTTTGACCCACGCTACCCAGCACTGCCTCGAGTTTTACAGAGGCCCCGACCCTTACTTACACCTCTTATCTTTGACTGGATGCTGACTGCAGAGATGGCTTTCTAATGTGATGCTTTAACTGCCTTTAATCTCACGGCTGCTAGTAAAGCCTGCACAGATGGTGCCTTCAGCATAATACTCCGCTAGTGAATTTTTTTGAAAATGCTTTCTCTGCAGTATGGAGGTCAGGCTGGCAGCAGAGAAGGATGATTTACTTTACAGTCACTTTTAGCCCAGAAGGGTTGCATAATAGCAGCTACTTCAGGAGCTCCGTCACTGCTTCTCCTGATATATAGCGCTCCTCCGGGGGGGTTGGGAATGGCTAGACAAGGAGTGTGTGTGTAGTTGGAGTTATATCCCTTGCTGACTCAGAATTCCTTTGGTCTTTAGTGAAGTAATTCCTTTGTTGCCCTCCCTCCTTCTATCCCGGCCTGTGTTTTGTTTTGTTTTTTTGCTTTTCTTTCTTGGCAGTCAGGTGCCCCTGCTGGCAGGAGAACCCACCACACCCGCGCAGTCATGGCCTAGTTACAGAGATGGGCTTGAGAGGTGGGCGTAGGCAAGGGGGAAAAGGAAGCGATGGTAAAGGAAGGGGACTCTTAGGGGCCTTGTTGTCTTGGCAAGAGGTGGGAGGAGGTGACTGGCTGCGCCATCCCATTGCCTCACCACCTGTCCCTCAGAAAAACCACAGTCAGTCTGCCAGAAATGAGAACTCAACCATGGATCGCTTGGACACAAACACTTGATGCCAGAAATATGCTTTTAACAATATTAGATGTTCTATTGTACTTAAACCCTTTAGTATGTTTTCAAATTAGACATTTTGGCTTTATTCGTGTATGAGATTTTTGTTTGCCATGCCTGACCCTCCCTTGTATTTTTGACGCAGCATAGAGGAATGCCATTTCACATATGCGATGGGGCTATTCTAGTATGGTTGGGAGTGTTTGACCCAGTTCACAGATCAGTGCGATAGTAGCAGTGAGGTATTCACTTTCATGTAAAGCAGGTAACCTCCCCAACTGAGAGGAGTAAGGGAGAGAGGGGTTAATTAATGATGAGGAATGTTATCTACAGTTCAGGCACTGTTTTATTTGGGTCAGCCTCAAGTCTTGTATGCTCCGTTTACCGAGTGTGGGTGCAAATATAGACTGGCCTCATCCCCTCTGTATGCGTCTAGTAATTGCATTCTGGAAATGCCAACATCTCGGCTGCCAACGAGCCCTCCTTGGGAGGTGCGATCACGCCTGTTGAGGCATATTATCTCAGAGGCAAGCTGTGAATGAGTACAGAAAACACTGAAGTCAGTTGGAGTTTCTGCAACGTAACAACATTTCTTTATTGAATTGCATACCATATTGTATTGTGTTAGATCATTTAGTATTGAATTAGATTGTGTCAGGAGTCGTTTTGTTCTCATCTGTGTACATTTCTAATCTATGAGTTGAGATGTTACCTTAAAACATGTGTAGGGTTTCCCACATTCATTTATTTGTGGGAGCCTGCCACCATTAAAGCATGTGCTGCCACATATTAATTTCATATTTTTAGAGCTGGACTGTTTGTTAGGAGCGCTATTGAAAATAAAAAAAAATCCTTCAGTAGGGCTGCCCCTTTAAAGTTGGATTATTGAAACATCAGTCAGACATAATACATCCATGCTCAGTCAACTGAGATTGCTTCCAGTTAGGCAGTCATTTTTTGTCTGTGTAGTGTACTACTGGGGATTTTCTGGTTTACAGTTCCCCATTGTTGTTATATATTTAGACCTGTTGTTAACGGTGTTAGCCTGTTTACTATATTAAGTGAATGCTGCTGTCACACTGAACGTCCTGTGGAGTCTGTTCGAACTTTAAAACTTTGTATGGAAAACAAAATGAATCATCAAATATTTGTATTCACCAGCCAAATTTAATTAGACTGACATAATTCTGAGTCCGGTACAGCCTTATCTTTGGGTTATTCATGCACCACCCTCTCGGAGCGCAGAGCGTACTCTGGGCACAGACAGAGCAGCAGAACGCCAGACCCAGGAAAAGTGAAAATGAACCATTCATCGCGTTGGGTCTAAAAGTTTGCTTTCACTCCTCCTCGCATCCATCAATCTGATCCGATCTTACCAGGTCAACACGTCAGTTATCAGCCACATGAGTCAGAGTCCAAAAACATCAACAACAAGTTAGATTAAAAAAAGGAAGTTTGTGACAGCTACCACTACACACAGATTCTAATTCTGTGGGAAACTTTGGTGGGCCAGAATTTTACATCCCCCAGATATTCATAAAGTTAAAAGAATCAAATGTCATCGCCATCCTATATGATTTTTTTAGAATTCAGTTTTGTAGTCCATGAACAAGACATAATAAGCCTTGAAACTTGCAGTAAATGTTTTCTGCCAGCTGAAATGTCTTTTTAGTGTTATCTGCAGAGGCTTGACCTGTAGATTGAAATATTTAAAAGGGGCTGGAAACGAAAGAGCCACAATATGGCTCTTGACAGTTGACTGTAGAAGGCATCAAAATAGATAAAAACATTCAGTAGCAACACGAAAAAGCCCCCCAGGTGCAAAATGTAGAACTAATTCACTTACAGAGCCGACAGTTTTATGACCAACCAACATTTTAAAGAACTTCTGCAAAAGTTGCTGCAAAGCTGTCCAGTTTAATTGCGGTAGCATACTGCAATATATTTTTTACTCCTCTGTCATAGTATGATTATAGTATTGAGTTTCACATGTTTGACTTAGTAGTGCAGCTTTTGAAGTCAGCATTTGGTTTTGTGACAACTGCAACCCCAGCTGAACTGCACACAGCCCATCTGTACAGTGTCCAGCCACCCGTCTGCGTGTCACTACACACTCAAAGAACAAGCCACCAACAAGAACGCTTTGTAAAGTGGCTGCCCGCGCTCTGGTGGCGCTCTCCAGGGTTAGTGGGGACATATGTTCTCGATAGACCTGTGTCGTCAGTCCTTCCCAATACAAGCGCCAGTTGACAGCATGATGGAGAGGGGTGGAGGGCTCATACAAAGGTGGTTCTGTGCATGTGCAGGGCCAGGTTTTTGTCCAGACCGGAATCCAAATACGCCCTCCGATCCCTCCTTAGCTGCCTGACCTTTACTGTTTACAATGTCAAGGAAAGGTTGAAATTGTAGCCTTGAAGCCGTGCGGAAAGATGCCTTGTGACAAAGACCAGATACATCATAGCTCAGAGCTTATGGACAGCCTGACATACTTTTATTTGATTTATGAATCAAAGAGTTGTGATAAGTCGTCTCTGTTTGCTTTTTGTTTTTTTTGCTTCTTTTATCAATGACAGAGTAAATTCTTGATCCCACTTTGTGCTGTTCAACAGAACAAAGACTAAAGCCAACAGCCAATTTTTAATTTTTTTTTTATTAATACCGGCAGAAATCAGCATGTTGGCCGATTCTGACATTTCATTTTAAAGCCAATATCTGCTGATACCGATAACATGCTGATATTATCATGCATCCCTAGTTTGGTTTTGTGTAAAAGTACCAAGGTGGCATAAAGAAAGGACTTCGTAGTGGCCATATAGTGCCATCTCTGTGTAAAAACAGCTAGTGTTACCTCGGGGCCTGGATAAATCATACTAAATATGAAGATCACAGATTCACTGTTCCAAATAGTTAAATAGATTTTCCTCTGATTGTCTGCAGTATGCCATTAAGGGTGTGCAACTGCAAGAATAGATGACTTTGGTCACCCTTAAAATGCTCAATGGCAACTCAGTATAGTCTTAGAGCTGCGTGTTTTGTCACGGCCCAAAAGTGACAAGTGAAGCAATTAGCATGTTGCCTTGCTGCTGTGTTTGTCATTATAGCAGTCTTTTAGGCATCATACATAACACCAGGGAATATGCAGATAAGTGTGGCTATGAAAATGTTTTGTGCCACAGGTCCCATTTGTGGGAGTAGCTTGCATACAGCCGAGCATGCACCCATAGCACCCCGTCTTCCAGATCCTTTCAGCCTCCTCCATTGTTCCGTCTCTGCTATGCTCCAAAGCTGATTACAGCGCCTTCTCTAATGAAAGCTAATCCTGTGTCACGGCATTGTGGAGGAGGAGGAGGGGGGCAGGCCTCAGCACGGCAAAGCTAGCAGGGAATGTCTTCTTCAGGGGCTGTCAGAGTGGCTTTCAGAGGAAATGCCAGAGAGTGTTAAAGTCTGCGCAAACCTGGAAATCTGCAAAGTGTTTTACATTAAGATTGAGCTTTTTTTTGTGCTGGTCTGTCGGCCCTGAACACCTTACTCACAGCACTGCCTAAGCTCATTATGGCCTGCAATAATTCACTTAAACTATGTTCAGTCCAGCCATTCATCAAAGTTTCGTAGTAGCTGGAACTGACATGTCTAAATTACTTCAGTGATGGTACCTAGAATGTGCTTTTCTGTTACACTTTAGGTCTCTCTGACCTGTGTTGCACCTTTACCTTTGCTGAAATTGACCATCTTTCCTTCTAACGCTTTCTATGTACCTAATTACACAGAAATATGGTATAAATATAATGGCTGTAACATCAGAGTAAGCGTCACACTTGTCAGGAAAGCCTGCACAGAAAGTTACACCAATCACACTTCCTAGCTGTAGATCCCTTGCACTTTTGTTTCCATGATGTAAAGTGAATTCCCATCATTTTTTCATTCATTTGAAATAGCCATACTCTTCAAATGTCTTTGGTGAATTAGTGTAGAGCTTGTTTTAAAGTTTTGATGTACAGTATGTGGAAGCTTGTGTAGAAATTGTGGTTGTAAAGACTTTATAAAGGTAAAAACTGCATGACAGAATTAAAAGCTGGATGCGCCAAGAAGGTTTTAGAGATGCACCAATCCACCTTATTACCTCCCAAGCCAATATCTACATTTAAAGATGAATGTTGAATACATATTGAATAAATATTTATGTATGAAAAATATATGAATATGCAGAAATGGGCCGCAGTGACTTTTAAGTGAATAAAGCTTGTTTGTTAGAGAGTGTTCAGCTCTTTAGCTAGTCCTAGGGCTGTCTGATTCCTCTTGATGAAACTTTGTTTTAAAAAACAATAAAAAGGTGATTTGTTCATGTATGGCTAATATGCAGAAAGAGTCACAGACAGAAAATGGCTATATGAAAAAATTTCAAATATTCTAATAGTTTTTCTACATTTAGAGGAAGTAGAAATTCTAGCTCTTTCATTGTGTCAGTATTTAATTTAACTTTCTAGACAGTGGACTGACTTAACTGTCTGTCGTAGGGGCATGGCTCATAATTTGCTGTAGACTATAAATTGTGTGAGAATGGTAAATCTGCAGGGACATCCCATCAGTGGACTGGGAGCCAGGGAGTGGATCGTTTTTGAGAGATTGACAGGTGCACCTTCCCTGGCACAGTTATTTTTTCTGCAATATATCTTGACTCCTGATGCATTTTTATTTCGTTGACTCTCCCTGACTCATGCACTTCCCCCACTCCAGCTCCAAATCACTGTAGTCATTTGCCAGCCGTGATCCAGGTCCCTACTGGCCTCTCACTGTGTCATTGATCGGCTGTTACATTGATGGCTCGCCACACGCCCCACCAACCCAGACAGAAAGTGCAGGGACATCCCTTAGAAAATGCCCATCCACCCCCTCTACAACATCCGCCGCCTACTCCTGTCCATCCATCCTTACATACATTTATCCATCCCTTCATTCACCCACGCCAGCCCTCCCACACATCAGCCCTAACCTCACTAATTAATCAGGGACTTAGTCAGAGTGCCGTCTGAGCAGCGGTGCATTTTGATCACCTGATGCTGCTAACACTTTCTACATCTCTCATCTAAAATCTGTTGAGCCAGCAGCAGGATTAACGTTTGCTTGTCACTCACTCTCACTCTGCTGTCGCCCGGGTCTCCAAAACTCTGCTACGGGCTATTTCCTGTCAGAGCTTGATGGTCTATGATAACCCTGACAGCCATGGCAGAATGGATGCAGGTCTTGGGTGTATTGTTGGCTTGTTTAGTAAACGACCTGTCTATCTTAATAATGAGGATCCCTCAATAACTGTCATTGATGGCAACCTCTGTGGAGCCTGCCACACATGTTTTTGAAGTGAACAGCTGAAATATCACACTCTTTTCATATGTGTTCTGCTAACTTATATTTTTTTAGCAGTGGAATATGTACGATAAGGCTTCTGCAGCCTTGGATCACGTCGGTGCAGAATCTGACATGCTGCCGGCGACTCATTTTTAAGCCAATATTTTGATGGATGAAAGATTAAGACTGAGACTCTACAGTGCTGTTTCCCTGGCAACCCCTTTTACTCACTTGTATCTAATATCTCTCCTGTTTGTTGATGCGATGTAAAAGCTTATACTGCTGCAGCAGATGATGACGGTCAGCAACTCTTTAAAGTGCAGTAATAGTCCACTGGCAGCATTTAGTGAAAGTTTCGTTTATTACAGCGACAATTAGTTATGACTTTGACCACAAGCTGTTGACCGAAGTAGTAAAAATATGCATTAGTGATATTAGATATATGATTTTAAAGCTTGCAAAAAGCATGTGCAAGTAAAATGTTTCTTATTTATGAAATAGTGAGTAATGCAGGTTAAAAAGATGTTAAATATAATCAGAATAGCTTTGTTTTTGCAATCACAGTAGATATTGGGTTAAATTTTGATCATTTGCGCACATACACAGTCTAACTGGCTTCAAATTGAGAATTTGTGAACATGAATTCACAGAGCAGACATTTTTTGTTATTCTGTTATTTTTAGGCGACAATGATAACAGTGTAGTGCCCAAACCTGAAATATACCTTATATATGTATATACACATTTATGGGGTGTAAATCACAAATTTCATCATGATACAATGTTGTAAAGATTCTTTGGACCACGATACGATATTTGCTGATAACGTCTACCACAATACGAATTTCACTGGATTCAGCTCAGGCACCTGTGATTGTGATGACACAATAGAGACGTATATGCCTGGCTCTTGGCCACTAGCACTGTCTGAATGTATAGGAAAGAGGTGTGTTTGGTTGGAAAGTTCCACCATTTCAAAATAATGGTCTAATTATGGAAATTTTAAAATAAAGGCAGATCTTAAAAATGACCATATTTATCACTGTTTTTACTTTGCATCAGTGATGTTGGCTTGTTGATCATTGAATC
This sequence comes from Plectropomus leopardus, assembly GCF_008729295.1. Lineage (NCBI taxonomy): Eukaryota > Metazoa > Chordata > Actinopteri > Perciformes > Serranidae > Plectropomus > Plectropomus leopardus. The sequence goes on along the minus strand of NC_056485.1, from coordinate 8,879,049 downwards.
CAGATCTATAAATTGGAATTAAACTCTCCAACCCAGTTGGGCCATATAATTTGTAATGTTTAATTTTCAGTGCATTACACAGGGGCATTTGTGCTCCATGTCATTAAAGCTGACCAGCATAAGTACAAGGAGTGCTGAAACCCCATCCAATGTAGCTCCACAATTTTAGAGGCAGTGTGCTATTAATTTTAAGAAATTAATTGAGTAATGTGAAGGCTCAATTTTGTAATTTTAGGGCATGAATTATTAAATACAGGCAGCAAATTAAGTAGTGCAAGGGTACAAATTATTAATTCGAGGGAACGATTGATAATTTGTGCGTACAAATGATTAAATATGTTATCCTTATAATACCTGCTGGGCTCTGTAGCAATACTTATCTTCGTGGCATGATATCTTTGATAAAGCCCCCCTGAGTCTTTGTTGACAGTTCTGCTCAGTCCCTTTTTGCATTTTTATTTCCTCTGATGCAGCCAGGGTGTCTTTTTCCCTCTGTCTTCTTCTTTTCTTTCTTTCTGTCTGAATGTCTTTGGGAAAATAAGTGCCATTGGCTCTGTTCTCCTTCCTGCCTCAACCACAGAGGTAACCACTCCATTCCCATACTGCGCAGATATATTCGGCTGACTCAAAAGCAATGAGCTTCAAAGCTGAGCTCTGCTAAGCGTTTTCTTTCAGGGACAGACTCTATCCCTGCTAATGCATGGTAAAGAGGTTCACGCCAATTCATAAGTGACCTTTTCACCGTTAGACCTAAAGCCTGCCGGCCTTTTAAATCTCTGGTGTGTACTCAGTGACCAGATGGAAGGCTTATATGCTCTATAGGTTGACTTACATTTTAAAACTTCTTCATATAACATGATGTCTTTGCTGTACTGACTCACATTGCAAATACTAGGCGTTTGAATTCAGCCATGCTGTTGCATTACTCATTGATGGAATTCAGCCTGTTAACTCTTGCTTTTCAGGCGGCGACATTAATGCTTGCCCGGGGAAAGTAATCTTTGTGTTTGGGCAAGTGGAATGTCTCATGTGTTGTCCGATTGGGCAAGAGAAAAATAAATGTGATGTCTAATGTAACTCCATCCTAAAAGAAACTGCGCACTTTCCCTCCTAAGAGAAGGTATTCTAGCTGAGCTGTATGCTCGGGTCCGTCTCACCACCAAGGGTTGAAGGACTGTTGAGGGAAAGTCGGACACACTGGACACTACAGAGGTTTACTCTGGGATTGCTATATGTGTTGTATATGACATAACGTTACTAACTTTCAAATTCTCTGTAATGCTGCACGCAAGACGCTTGTAATTGTATCACTTTCAGAAGCTCTAAAATTCAGCCTTGAACTGCTCAATCTTTTTAGTATTATCAGGGTTTCCCAAACATACATTTATTTGTGGCAGCTCACCATGATTAAAACACCGCTCATCAATATTTTTACTGTTCGGTTATTCATTGCACCCCTCTCTTAAAGCACAGACCGTACTGTGGGCACAGATGGAGCAGCAGGACGCCTGACGCAGTGAAACTGTTGATTTCAGTGGGTTTCAGAGTTTTTATTTTCTCCCGTCTGCAGCAGCTGCTTCTCTCATTCATCAATCTGATCTGGTCAGCTGTGATTGGATTGACTGATCAATTATCCACCTTACAACTCAAACTCCACAAACTGCTGCTGAGTAAAAAGATCTTATGATGAATTCAACCTGTGCTGTGTTCACAGACCCGCAAAACATACAAAATTAGGGCGGGGACGCAAAAGGGACACACACATGTGACACAACTAAAAGGAACGTTTTCTGTTCCTCCAACAACCCAAAACCACATTTTCAATTTTGGACAGTAAGTTTGGCTATCAGGCAAGTAAAACTTCTCAGCCAGTTGCCTTAGGGGCAGTTTAGAATATTTTTTTAAAGGGCAACCTGAATCACCAAATTTCTCCTTCCATCTTCATGTGCAATTCTTTTACCATCTATTCAGGAACATCACCATACACTAAACAAATACTGGTAAAATATACAAGTAGCTAGAAGCTTTGCTTCACTCATAAGCCAAAAAAACAATAGTAATCTGTTGAGTATCTGGTAAAATCAGGACATTCACCTGTCACTTGGCAGGATGACAAAAAAAAGTCAGTTTTGCATCTTTTCTGAAACATACTAAATGTGGAAAATGATGTATTCTGTGCAGACGCAGAGCAGTTTTGTTTATAGTAGAATATTATTAAAAGAAAGAGGGTTTTTTTTTAATTTCTGTTTTATGATTTCTTTGCTCATGAATCATCTCCTAATTAGGATGGCAGCCTCTGAAATATAGATTTAATCCCTTAGATATTGTAATACACCATTTAGAGTGTTGACTGTGGGCGTCATTCTGCAGCTGGAATTTATATTGTGTTAATTGTATGTAAGGAGCGGCTTATTTCTATGAACTTATGAATTATTGATTGACAGGCTTTCTAGATAGGCTGGTGAGGGAGGTGGAGTTGTTGAAATACTAAGGCGCCAATTTCAGACCTGACATATAGACATCATGCTGATGTATCCGGTGTGTGAGGTAGACCATATTGCAAATAATTTATCACCTCATGACTAGAATGCGTTATATGGTTCAGCTGCTGCAGTTCTTTGTTGTCAGCAAAGATGGCCATATCTTTTGCATTATGCATGTCAGGTAATCAGCTTCCAAATGGACTGTGTGGTGGTGTAATAATGAAGCAGTGAAACTGCTGCCAGATGACATTTGAAGTTGAGATGCTTTCTGGTGTACAGTATGTCCTTTGTTTCCTACTGCCTACAGAAGCTCATGCATTCTGTTCATCCTGGACTCCTAAACATATCCCGCTCTAACTGAATGTCGTTGCATAATTAAATTAACAAACCCTGGCTATCAGTGGAGAGTGACTTGCACACTCTCGGTGCCCTATTCAGCACTTGGCAGCCATCCTCTGTGCATACACTGCACACAGTGGATGCTTCATCACGTAAAGGCTTCCAACTGGAAAAAAAGTCCAAGTGTGATAGAATTTTTTCATTTTTGCACTGTCAATAGCAGATTCATCGCATCATATAGTGCGGCTCTATTATACTGTTATTCTGAAGCATTATCCCACATTTGTCAGAGTGCCAGTGGGTGTTTTTATTCTTTTTGTGTGTTGCCTATTGGAAACAAATACTGCTGCATGCCACTTCACTTTGGTTGTGCTGTCTTACCCATAGATGGATTACTGAACGGGTCTACAGAGCACAGGCTCAGGGACTCCTATTCTTGTAGAATGTTCCCGAAAAGTATATAAATAATCAAAAGGGACACAAAATGACCACAAAGAGACACAAAACAACAACAAAAAAGATGCAAAATGACCCTAAAGAGACACAAAATGTCTTCAAAGAGATACAATGTGACTGAAAAGAGACATAAAACAACCACAAAGAGACAAAGAATGACTAAACAGAGACACAGAATGACCACAAATGACATGGCTGTTTGGTTTCTCATTGCTTTGTGTCTCTCTCAGACTGGGTGTCTTGCTTGTGTGCAGTAGCATTTACAAAGAGATGCAAAATGACCACAAAGAGATAAAAAAAAATCTACAAGATACAAAACAACCTGAAAAAGTCACAAAAAACAAAAAGACCACAGAGATGCAAAACAACCACAAAAACACACAAAACAACCACAAAGAGATACAAAATGACCATAAAGATATGCAACACAATCACAGAGAGACATAAAACAACCACAAAGAGACGCAAAACATTGACAAAGAGACACAAAATATTGACAGAGGTGCAAAATGTCCACAAAAAGATGCAAAGCAACCACAAAGGGACACGTTACCACAAAGACATGGAAATTTCTTTAAAGAGGTGCACAGAATGACTACAAATGACACGGTTGCGTGGTTTGTCGTTGCTTTGTGTCTCCGTCAGACTTTGTGTCTTGCTTCCGTGCAGGAGTTGTGGGGGGGCTATTACATGTCTGTTTCTGTGTTTCTGGGCCCAACATAATCTGTCTTACCTGGCTCAGGTATTTACGTACCATATGATCAGATAGTGAGTCTCCACTCGATTCATTACACAGAGATCTTGCTGCTGCCAGCCTCTTACCTTGCCTGAGGATAAAGAGTACTGCACCGTCATTTAATAAGGCAAAAGGATCAAATGGGGAATAGTGGCTGCTGTTTTGTGCAAGTAAGGAAGTAAAATGATAGATCAGTATCACCCTTTGGATCAGACACTATGCTGCCTTTGCATAATAACATCTGACCATGCAGTCAAATTACTTCTGGTATTCTATGCTTATATGAAGTGACCTGTGTTGCACTGGCACATAGTTCCAGAGTCTTTGTTCTGCCTCAGATCCCTGTCGGTCATGCTGAGATTTCCACTGGTCATGCTGAGTCTTTGGGGAGCAAAATTGCTGGTGTGGTAGCTTGTCTGGCGGAAGGGGGCGGAGGGTTTGACGTGGGCAGTGACAACCCAAGTCTCGCCCACGCTCCACGAGGACTCCCGCTGCATCGTATGCCGTCAGCATTTTCTTGGGGGTCAATTCAACATCTGACAGAAAGATGCTGTGCATCGCAGGATTTAGGTTTCTGGCCCTGGAATTGTAAGAATTTCTCTTAAGTTGTTGCTTTTCTCGCCAAGCAGTCTGCTGTATCTGTACAGTTTTAAAGGAATTTGTTTTATCAATGCCCACTCATTGGCCACAATCCCAACACAACTTGGGCCGTGCTGACTTAATACTTATTAGCTTGCTCTTCACGACCATGCTCTTCTCGTCCTCTAAATTCCAAAAATCTCTGCTGGATATCAGTGAATGTGTTGGGGTTTTTTTGGGGTTTTTTTTATAATGTAAGGTGTAGCATACGGAAATTTTAGACATCTGACAAGTCCAAGACAAAGGATGATATACAGGAATTGTAGACATCTGGGCTGCCAGTTCAGGCAATCACAGTTGCACTCTGTGTTCTTCACTAAATGAAGCCAGGGGCTGCTCGGTGAGCTCTGCAACAGTCTGTCTCACTTTCTCCAATTAGGCTGATCTATCCAGCACCATATAACTGTGCACCTCCCGCTGTCTCATTCCTCAGAGAGATCGCATTAGCTCTGAACTACACCAACCTGAACATTTGAAGCTGCCCGTTTCCCCACTGCTTCTCAGCAGTTGCAGATGCACTGTGCCTGTGTGATTCTGATTTCTCAAGATTCACACCTGAATGTCTGCTATACTCTGGGATAATTATCCTAGTCACGCATGTTGCATGAACAAAGGTTGCTGTTGGGGGTGATGATCTAAAGCTTTGTGAGTTCAAAATCTAAGACTTGGCGCTAATCTACTCAAAAAGGAAATGCTAAAATGTTGCTATAAACCTTGCTGACCAAACCAAGATTGTATACTTTTATTAGATAAACTTTAATGTTTATTTAGCATGCAGACATTCAGAGGTTTAGTGGTCTACTACTCCTTAAAGCTAATGGATGGCTTTAATTTATGTGTTGGAAATTACAGTGCTAATCTGAGAGAAATTATCACGTAAACCTAAATCAGACTGCAGATTTATTTATTTTTTTCATCCTCTCGGACCCTCTCTCTCTCTCTCTCTCTCGCTCTCTCCCTCTCTCTCTCTCTCTCTCTCTCTTTTGTTATTTCTCTCCCATGCAAGATTTGAGACTGCAGTGCAATTTGCTGTTACATAAGAGAAGGGAACAGAGAAATGGTAAAATTAATGAAGGCAAAAGCGACCAGCTAATGGAGACCATTTTTGAGTCATACTTAGGTTTCAGGCAAATAGCCTCGGGTCAGTCTATGCTCCCACTGCTCTAAAGCTCTGTATGAAAAGATAGACGCGACAATTGCTGTGTGGGAACGTTCTGATGTTGATGTTAGGGAGGAAAATGGTTGAGATTTTGCCATTTTTGTTCTCTTTTGACCATAAGCAGCTCGTGTTTGAATTGTTAATTACTGCAGTGGCTGAAAAGGTGTGTTTTTAATGCAGTATTTCACATTGTCATTTATTTTCTTGTTCAAATAACTGAACTCAGCCAAAGTGTTTTGCTTTTTCTTCCTTGACTTTAGTTTTTAAGGGTGCTTTTTCCTCAGCTCAGGACTTTTAATTTTTGTCATGGGGGTGACGCATTTTTCTTCAGAGCGTAGAACCTACCATTACAATGTGTCATGTAATGTTTTGGCAGAGGTGGGTGTTAGACCTTTTTAATAAGAGGGCTGTTAAAAATTCCACAGGGGGAAAGTTCAGTGTTTCCATTGTCATGACTGGAGGAAATGGTAGGATGATGTGCTGAAAGGATGCCAGTGCGCCAACAACCACAGCGTTCTCTTAGGTTACTTCTATTCAAGAATAATGTTATTTTTAAGTGTCTGAATTTTAGGATGTGTTATGTTTTGTCACTTAGGGCTGTCGCTGTTAGAATTTCTTCTGGTTTAGGGTGACTCAACAGCATTACATGCTGTATTACCGCCATTTGTTATTTTTTGCAAATTTCTTAATTAACCCTGATTTTAGTACAACACAGATGAGCTTCACTTTTAGTAGGTGTTTTTATGCATTTTAATGGACAAAAATGACAGTTTTTAAACAAAGATAAATATTTGTTCAGTATTAAATGAAGAACAAAGAAAGGTGATTAGGCACAATAAGGGGCTCATCGTTTTGGTTGCATCTGGTTGATACGGAATATCTGTGGAAGTAAGTGTCAGCACAAGGTAGAGCACTTGCTCTGAATGAAGGGAAGCCTGAAGAACGAAAGGTCTTTGTGGGTTCAGTATTGACTTCTCCGTTGTTCAGCGATATTGTGGTTGGCCCAGTTTGTCCCGTCCCTACTCTACAGTGATGGCTGGGCAACAGATTCAACAGTTATGAGCGGTCACAGTGTTTTACCCAAAGTTGAAAGTTTTCTACACTCCCCATGACCAGGAAAAAACAGCAAACGCAGAGTGTAATTTGCCGCCTTTCCATAATATAAAGAAAAACGTGATCATTGCAGTTGTGGCAGTTTCCTGCAATTCCCTGTGGTTTGCTTTTCGACAATTGCAGACATCATGACTGCCCTGCTTCGACGGGAGCAGCTACTCCACCAAACTTCGACAAAATTGTTACAAACTCAACTCACAGGTTGACATTGTGTTTACAGAATATTCAGTATAGCTATGGAGATATTTGAACAGTTTGAATGGAGTGATTGTTTTTCATTCCTTTGTGTATCTCTGGATATATTTCCAAATCTATTACGAGTATGTCAAGAGTTATCGTATTCCTGCAGTTTGCTATATTTTGTCACAACTTAAGTTCATTACCGTAGAATTAGTTGTTTATATGAAACAGGAAGAAGTTTCAGCTGTGCAACACTAGTGCTAGGTGTCACTAAGTCTTACACACTGGACCTTTAAGGTGTATGGCATTTATTCAACCAAGGCCAATGCTCTATCTTGCAATGCTAAAGAAAAATAAAAGAATATATATTTTTACAGAGAAAGTTGAAAATAACTTAGTTTAGTCTCTTAAAGTTCAGATTCAAGAGCAGCATGTGGTTGTGGTAGACTGCCTTGGAAGTTCACCTGTCATTGCAGTAATGCTTAATTGGCTAACATGTGGGCTAAGGAAAATACTTTAAGCACTGTACCCTCTGCTCTTATCTGACAGTTAGACACATGGAGCTTAATATGACAGCCAACTAAAATCAAAACCCATAATATTCAGCCATTCATAGTGTTCTCAATCGTCCGAGTGACATTGGTGACATAATAATGTTGCAAATTCTTGACCCAGATTGTCACGTCATTCAGGTCAGGTGGAACGGTTTCATAATAGTTCACACAAATGTTCACACTGTATGGCTGCAGCATCTCATGGGCCAGTTTGATGTAGTCGCTCAAGTCAAAAGCCCCAAGGCCCTGGCCTCGGGCTAGAGTTGCACAGCAGGTGCTCAGGGGAGGCCAACCTGGGGCCTTGGGTAATTCTATCTCCGTATTTCTGAATGCCCCAGTTAACGCCTGGAGACATTGGTACTGATATTGTTATAAGAGATTGTTTTAGGCACATTGAGTATTTATTTGGCTTGAACATAGTTTGTGTTAGGAGCCTATTTTGATCATTTTGGTGTTAAGTGTGCAGATGGCGGTTGCAGGAAAGAGGGAAAATGGCTCACCAGCATTATAATGTTGACTTTCAGATATCAGAAATAGGTTTCCACTTCATTTGTTGGCTTTAGGCAGTGTTAGAACTTTATCTAAGTGGATTGAGCAAGTTAAAACAAGTGTAAAGAAGTCCTCATCGGTCACATAGACCTTTAATACTGACACTGTCAAAGACTGGAAACATTCAGGGTACAAATCTTTAAGTCCAATAAATCTGCAATTTCAACATACACCTGCTATTAAGCTTTAAATACTGCAGTCCAGATCCCAAATATCGTCTGTCACTAAGCACAGTGTGACACAGATAAAATGCAGGTCTGATTACCACTGATGTCACCTTTGGGAAGGATGGATGTTAAGTGAAACACTCACATGCACATAGCCACCAACTTAACAGTATTTGCCACTGGCTTAGTGCATTAGTCACACCCGTGTGCTATGTGCAAAGTCTGCAAGTGGACGTTTATTAAGCCCATGTCTTATTTTTTAGCAGCTGAATTGGAAAGTCCACAGGATATGGTCTTTATAGTGTCCTTTTTGTACCTTTGCTGTCAGTAAGTAATATGCTCATCAGGGGGTGTAAAAGGAAATATTAACACAGTGGGCTTTTGTTTCGGTGGAGGCAACAAAAAGTTCCTGTCCGCTGTTGAAATGGCATTGACATAAAGGCCATTATGAAGAACTGCATTGTGGGGTTTCTGTTCTTTTGTTACAAGACCATGATTTCCATTTAACTACTGTCTAAAGACACATTGTGCGATTTGCATAGAAAATGTGCACCGTCTCCTTTTTTCTGCTGTGATTAGATTGGAGAGTTCAGTTTTAAATGAAAATGCATGCAAACAGGACTCAGGCCTTTGAATGCATCTGTTGTATCCAGAATTGCCAGACAGCACACTGAACTGTTGTGAAAAGCTATCCCTTTATAAGCCACTAATTAAACTGACAGTAACAGAGATTTGTTGTGGTTTCAGTAGTCTAATTTTCACGATGCCTTCAAGACCCTCAGAAATAAGCATAATTTTACTCTTTTAAATAATTGTGACTGACAAATAACTAAATGCACATCAGACTGGAGGTCCTCTAATCATACACATAAACAGAGCATGTTTGAATATAGAAATGGTTACATATTCAACACTGCAAGATAATGCTCATATAAAAAGGCTTTTTACGTTAATAAAAAAACATTTTTGTTCTGTGCTTCATTTTCAAAGTGTAATCTCTTTTGCTATGAATATTGCCAAGCAAACTAGAAATTGTGTGGGTCTGTTATAAATATTGAAAACTGAATGACTCACAGATCATAGCTGCAATCTGGTAAATTGTCTCAGAGGGTGGGCTGGAAGCATGGGAGTGAACACCAACTCCCTCTCCTGAGGGGAGTAGATTCCCTGGAAGGTACAAAGTACCTGCTAATCAAACAGCTTAAATGCCTTTTGCTCAGTGATGTGGAATTAACTGCGTATCCTTGTAAGCCTTTTGTCAATGACAAGTATATTAAAGCACTGTAAATATGTTATGAAAGCAGTCATAATGATGCTTTTCTTTTTTTTTTTTTTAACCCTCGCAGCTGTCCCGTTCCCCCCCAGTCACCGGCTGACGGCTAAAGAGGTGTTTGACAGCGATGGGAAGCCCAAAGTGGACGTGCTGAAAGCTCACCTAACTAAGGAAGGCCGCGTGGAGGAATCGGTGGCTCTGAGGCTCATAGGAGAGGGCGCAGCAATCTTGCGTGCAGAGAAGAACCTGCTTGACATCGAGGCCCCTGTGACAGGTTAGCAGTCGCCTTTCACACATTGTGTTTGTCAGCAGAGTAGAGGTTAATGGGTAAGTTTGGTATTTCTTTATTCTGGGCTCTATTTTCCCATGTTTTTGTTTCTAAGTGACAAATGGGGATTGCATTGAATGGGGGTGGCATTTTTAAAGTTGTTCCAGCATTAAGTGAGACATTAGCAAAACAGACTGCAATATAACCACTTGGATCATGTTTGAACTGTGTGAAAGCACTATGGAGAGGACCCCTACAGAGTAAGACCTTCTTGTAAAAGAGTAAGATCCTTTTTGTTTAGCTAGGAACAACCCCAAAATCGCTATCGCCAAACCCACCAGACTCCATATAAATAATCAGTAATTTCATTATTGTAAAACACACTTCATTTAAAGTCAACAGAAACCTATTAAAAGACGTCTTGATTCGTCTTCCCACTGTTCCAACAATCACCAACTGGGGTTTGTTTTAAATAAACCCTTAATTCACTCAGTTAGAGGTAAAATTATGCAGGCTTTATACATGAAATTAAATTACTGTCTACTATAATAGAGTCTGGTGGGTTTAGTGATGCCATTTTCAGGCTGTTTCTGGTTACACAAAAAGGTTCTTACTCCTCACTGAGAAGGTCTTTCTCTGTAGGGCTACCTTCCATAAGGAGTCAGACACTTAAAATAACAATCTGAGCCTGTCAGTGGCAAAAACAAGCACTTGTAGTGGGCGAAAGTGCAAACATACACCTAGTGGTTACATTGCAGCCTGTTTTTCATATGGCCAGCTGCAGCCCCTTTTCATTAAATACTTGACAACTTTTCAATGGTCAGTTGTTGCCCCCATTAGTCCCTTTGACATAAAAATATGGGTAAAAGGATCCAGGTTGAAAAACCCTAAACTTACCCTTTAAACAATAAATTGGTTGACATAATTAATCAGTAACTATTTTAGCAATTATGTCTTTAACTCTGGCAGCACAAAATGTCATTTGGTTGTGTTTTTTTTGCATCATAACAATGTCTTCTTGCAAGCTAAACACATAACAAAAGACTGCAATATTTTACTTCGAATACATTAACAACATACTTTGTTTGTAAGCGCTGACAGGGGGCCATGCAAACATGAATGTGTTTTGGTTTTGTACTGCTTTAATAGATGGAGAAATTTGAAGATGTCACCCTGTGCTTAGGAAATTTTGACAGAATATTTAAGTAAGCGATAATTAAAATATTTGGTAGTTTGGCAGTTAGAGCCTTCCACCAACAAATAAGTATTTCTCCAAGAGGGGACGCTGGAATGTGAGGCCGTTGATATTTATGCCCTTGTGCACTTTAAAAACTGTAAAATTTGTTCTATGTGCTTTGGTTATTGCAATTCTGATACTATAAATTATACTAAAATTATGATCATCCTGATTATTTTGCTGGATTTCTATCATTTTTAAGCATTATTACAGTTTTTACATATTGTTCCTTTGTACTGTTTTTGTTCCAAGGTCTTCTGGCTGACTTACTAACCAAAATCAAAACTTCAGGACTGTTTAACAGCTTTAAAAGAAAACCGTTTGTGCTTGTTTTAAATCAATTACCTTAACAAATGAGTGACAATGATTCATAGACAAAAATGGTGCTTGCATGCACACATGGCAGGAAAAGCAAATTATTCTCCTATTCCCGGCTACCTAGCCAATTTCTTTCATGTTTGTCACTGTTGTTCTAGAGTCAGCCATTATTAGGACTGCCACGGTGGGCACTGACAGTACTTGAGTACAAAACACAATCCGAATCTCACTATATGTTAACCCTAAAATAATCAATGCAGCCTAACTTACAGACAACTTGCAGAAACGTGTGTGTTAGATTTGAAACACACTCTCTTGGCTCTTTTGAAGAGAGGACTGCAGGCTTACATTCATATCAAAACTTAATTTTCTTAATTAAGTGAGTCATTGTGCCTCCAGGCCACACGTGGGCCATGCAGCTGGCCATAGCAGTGTGTTTTATTTTAGGAAACACACGAGTTTAGTTCATCCAAGTTGCCAAAGCTAAAAAGCTTTTTTGACACGCTCATTTGGCTGCTTCATATATTAAAACACAGTTGTAACACAGAAAAGTTCAACAGACTGATATTCAGCTTACTATAAAAAAAACACCTGCTACCCTTGGAAAAAAGTAATTTCTAATGCCTAATTTCTCTCTTTTTTCAGATAGATTAACTATAAAGGTAGCATGAAAAGCAGAGCATTTTTGTGACTACTAATTTTTCACAAGATTTATTAATTTATTTCTACAGTTGAGCAATTATTCAGACTGAAAAGCGCCCTGCAGCTGAAGTTCAGCTCATTCATGCCTGCCTCAGTGAAGAAAGACACTCGCTGATGCATATGCACAGATCCAGAGCATCTATTGTTGTCTTTCTTCCTGGTCAAGTGCCCCGTTCCTCCATTAGACTTTCTGATGAGGCTTCTTTGATGTTGTTGTAATCAGAGGCATGGACCTCCTCAAAGGATCTATGGCAACCCATCATTTCCTAGTACAAGATCATTCTTAAAACAAAATGCAGTGGAGAGAGGCCTGTGCTCATATTTGGAAAGTGTCGCACTTACTTAAATTCATGAATGCATGGCTGTTTTTAAACAAAAGTGTTGGTCTCATAGGTTTACTGAGGCCATTTAAATAATAGAATATCTTGTCTGGTTGCTCAAGAGAGTGGGGGGAAAAAAAAGATGCAAACAGGCTACGACAATCATAAGCCTCATTTAGTGCCTCTGTCTTTGTGTTGTCAGGAACGTACGCAAAATTTTTGATTATTTAGCTGTGTATAACTTACTTTCATTAAGGATTTTTATGACAAAGTACCACTGTGGATTCAGTCTAGAGGGGTGAAAGGAAAAATCTGTATTCTCAGCTCTGTATGCCAGTGTATGCAGTCGAATTCAATTTTAACTCAGACTGAACATCAACCAAATTGTATTGATCTACCATTTTAAAGTAAACACCATTAAATAAGTTCATTTCCACAATGAAACAGTAGGCTACTTATATAACTTAAACACATATGCACAAGAAGGAAAAGCTGTGATCTTTCTTACTATGCTGAAGGGGAAAAAAGTCTCTTAAAATGCTAGTGTTATTCACTAAAAATATGGCATTATTGGTTTGAAAAAATAGCAGTGGGTATGAGTTCATCAGATATGTTAAGTATAGTATTATTTTCTGCCTTAACCCTTTGAAACCTGTATTGACATCACTTTTCTTGTGCTGTGTTCAGATGAAGTATTCTAAATTGGTGTGATTTTTTGATTTTCCTTGGAAAACATAGGGAAAAAAGGCAATGAGCAACCTTGCAAGAACTGTCCCGCAAATTGCAAGAAATTAATAGATTCACAAAATTATTTATAAAAAAGCAAGGGTGAAATTTCCAGAAAACTTAATTTCTAATTAATTTCTTATAAAAAATAATAATTTGTTTGTTTTGTGTTGTTTAGGTAATTTCCTGTTGATGTTTTGTAAACTTTCCCCTTTCTTATTGTTTTTTGTTTTTTAGTTGGTTTGTTTTTTGTATGTATGTAATGTTCAGGTAATTTCTTTTTTAATTTCTTATTATTACTTTATAACTAATTTCTTGCCAGTTTTGCCCAGGTTTCAAAGGTTTAACTTGAGTCTGGTTTCTTCTGTGTAAATAAGCTCTAACGCTGACCTTTCGGTGTGGTCAGATAGTCATTTCAAATCTGAGAAGCTCTGTCACAAGCTAACATATCTTAATTTTAGATTTCAGAGCGGTTTAGATTCGACCAATAAACATCCTTCCTTTGTTGTGCTACATAGAAACAGCGAGCAGCTCCTGTTCAGTGTGCAGGCCCAGAATCCTGAGGAGCTCTGCGTGTGCGTGTGTGTGTGCGCGCGCGTATGCTTGTATGCATGCACGAGCACTGCAATGAAGCATTTCTTTCCCTCCCACTCAACACCCCTGTCTCAACCCTTCTCCCACTCAGTAGTCCTTTTCAACAAGGATTTCTCTGTTGCGCGTGCTCGTGATCCTGCTGTGTTTCCCTCTCATGCATGCTCTGAAACTCACACACCATTCTCTATAAACATTTCTTTGTTTCTCTGTGTACTCCTCTTTCCTCTGTCTGCCATGTTTTTATTCCTCTGTGTCATGCTCAGGGCTCTTTCTCTCTCTCTGTATCCCCCCACCCCCAAATAAGCAGCTTACAACTCCAACATGACACACGTTTGGCAAATTAGTAAGTAAATATTTATCATAGATGTAAAGCACCCTGATATGTCATCTATCTTACTCTTTCTGCTTCTTGCATTCACACAGTCACTTCCTGGTTGGACCAGATGGCAGGTGGGGTTTTTCGTGGAGGGAGGGATGCGTGTGACGAACAGAGCTGGCTTAGGCCACTGTGTACAAGCTGCTCCCATGGCCTTCGTACACCCGTCAATAGAGCTCCTACAGCCACATCACCAGGCAACAGGGAGCTTTTACGCTGTTCATACACCTGTTTGCAGTGTGGGTGCTCAACCCTGATGGAGATTGGTTTCTAACATGTTTGAAAGAGATGTTAAAGTGATCAGTATAATCTGAAATGCTTCCAAGGTTCTGTCTTTATTAGCCTTAGCTGTATGCATTTTGTTGAATGTTTCTCATGAAAACGATTTATTCTTTGTGAGGAAATGTTCAGACCTTGGATGTGGAATATCCTGTAAAAAGGTTTCACTAAGACCTTGATTAGGATGGCAGTGTGAAGTGTGCTTTTTCTGTGCAGCATTGCAAGGTCACTAAACCTTTCCAATATGTTGTTACACAAGTGATTCAACAAAAAATACACTTATCATGTGAATTTTAGAGCGAGGGAGAGTTGGCAAGCCCCCTCCATAATAGCTGCATATATTTACTAGATGGCCTCTTTCACGTCCTAGTAGGTTGCCAGGTTGCCAGGTTTCTGCGTACTGCATTAGAAATAGCCCCGCCGTGTTTCAAAATCAAAATGTTACATCTCAATATCTTAAAAATGTAAATATATTACCAAAAATATATATTAACAATAAAAAATCAAGCCTCTAAAGTCATCTGTCTCAAGTCTAAGTCAAGTCGCAAGTCATGAATACAAGTCTAGACTATACAAAAAAATCGGCTGTGGCAATATTAGCTAGGTGCAGATTTAGTGGCGTTAATCATTTGGTATCAGCCTCACAAATTCAGCATTGTTTGGGCTACAATGTATATTTTCACCACAATTTACACCAGTGGTTCCAAACCTGATAGTCAGGACCCTCTTAAGGTCTTGCAAGATAATTCCAAGGGGATTGCAAAATGATAGGTGAGAAGAAAAATGTTTCTGCTGCACAAAATAATGTGTATTTTCTGTTTCTTTTCTTCATTTTTTGTTTAAGTTAAATACTGAAAAATGTATACTCTTCATGCCTCTGACAATGGAACTGCTCCAAGCTCATAAACGCATATTATACACAAGCAATGACAAACACCATAAAAGGTCACAATTTTGTGAAGGGTTGGGTAACACAGTAATTTAAAGTTGGTTGAGCTCTTTAAAGTCCACCACTCAAGCAGAACATTTATTGTTGCTGCTGTACTGGTGATAGCAGCTTGTTAAGCATCACATGCAATCTGATGTTCATAACAGATTGCAAGCTCCACCAACGCCTTTGCATAAATGCATGCTCTGCAAGATGTAAGCTCTCAGAGAGTGCCATCAGAAAACCTGGGGGTATATTGTTATCATGCAGTCTCAATCAAAACATGATCTGGCACAGTCTGCCTCACCGTGGATTTCTCTGGCTCAATGAGCCCGGCCTTTGGAGTGGCCTGTGTAGGTTCTGAAGCCAGGTTGTGTAATGTCCACCACCCACTCAATAGCTGCTGCCTGCTGATATGCTGCTACTCAGGGAGATCACTTTAGCGCGCAAGCTGGAGATGGCCAGAACCAATTGTTTCTCACTCCAGATAATGTACTCCCACCTGCTCTTCTTATGTGGGTTCTGGTTCTCACCTCGTTTTTGTGTGTTGTGTGACAAGAGGGAGGGAGGCAAAGCATGTCTGTAGGTGTACTGGAGCAGAGCGATGGATGGATTGTGTGTTTGCTGTGATAAAGCAGCTCCCCGAGCTGGAGGAGTGAGCCATTGTATCGCTTCTGTTTGTTTTTCATCGACCAGCATCGTCCGCGCTCGCACAGATGAGGTGACTACAATTTACAGTGACCATCACGTTGGGTCTTTTTGACCAATGATTAAACTCTCACCACAGCCGTGTATCCCTGCTGTTTTCTTTGCTGGCAAGTGACAGCTTTTCAAAAGGTCAGCTGGAGGTCCAGCCCTCCCACACACAGCGTGTTTGACGTGTGCTTCAGGTGAAATTGCAGTGTCTGACTCCTTCGCCGGACTCCCTCCTGCAGAGCTGGCTTCTAAAAACATTTTAAAAAATGGTTAATTTCCCTGTGAACACTGTGAGCATTACACTTTCGTAATAATTGCTCTCTTGGTGGTCATCCCTTCAGACAGTATTGTTCTCTGGGGCACAGGGTAATGTGTTTTTGAGACAATTGCTTTACAGAGGAGATGGTTGCCTCTTGCATCCATCTGTATGTGTCTGCAGAATGGATACATTGCAGTGTTACCCCTGGTGATACTCGTAGAGGTTCTTTATCAGGTCAGCAGCAGCTTAGATTTGTTTGTTGTTGTTTTTTCTCAGTGATATAAGCTGCCATTGTTGATCGGATTTGATGATTCGTTTCCATAGCAATCACACACCTTCTGGATAAAGCAGGATGAATCACTTGGACTGCCTTGTCATCTTGTCCCTTTTATCAAATATAGTCACATGTTATGGCATCTTGACTAGGGCTGCAACTAACGGTTATATACACAGTCTATTTATTTGTTGATAATTTTCTTGAATAATTAATTAGCGTTTAATCTCAAAATGTCTTATTTTGTGCACAACCCAAAGATATTGTGTTTACTGTCATAAGAAACAAGAAAATATTCACTTTTAAGAAGCTGAAAACAGAAAACTTTGACCTTTTTTCTTAAGATATTACTCAAATTAGACTGATCAATTATCAAATTAGTTGATGATTGATTTAGTATTCACAGCTTGGGGTCCAAGGGTATGAGATTTCATGGTACGATAACTGTCTCAGCAGATATCGCACTTTCACAGGATCATGATATTACAGAATTGTTATTATTATTAGTTACTATGACCCGTAAAGAAATGACAAGCAAAACTTTTACATTTGGTTGAACTATAATTGAAACGTTAAGCCATTTTTTTATGGAATGATGTGTAAAATGTCTCCTGTTTTAAAATAACTTAAATAAAGATGATGTACTATTTTTAACACTGTTGAAAAGCAAACTTACACAGTATGATTACAGTCATTTTTTTTATCACGGTATACCTTTAAGCTGGTATACCACCATGACTTTATGGACTGATCGGTTAATCATTGCAGCTCCAAACTTGACATTGAGTAGTACATTACCCTTAACGTGAAGCCTTAAAGGGGAACTACGTCCTTTTTCAAAATTCATACATCATACTTATGATCTAAGACTGTCCAAAAGTATCAGCAAACATGAGCAACTCTCCCAAAATCTCCCAAATCCAAAAGTTAGAGTGCTCAAACTTAAATATGTGATACTTAAATATGTATCGGGTGTAGTATGGAGCTGCTCTACAATAGACTAAAGCTTATTGGGGTATGAAAAAAGAAATCAATGGAGCAACTCCATACTTTATATCCTTTGACATCATAAGTTTGAGACTTACTTATCTGCTCTGGGAATGACAGAGGAATTCTTAACTTAGGGGATGTTCCCCTTTAATGGTGGCCAAGACGCCAAAAAATAGGGATGTTACAAAAAATATCAAAGAGTTGCCTTTTAATGTTTTTCTTTTTTTAATTTCTTTTCGGAATAGAGAAAATCACTTTCTTGCTCTAATTGCTGTTTGTTTTTATAGTTCTTTAAGGTTTTAATGGGCTTTAAGGATCCATGCAGGTCTTTAATTTCCTTCATCAAGTGTCAGACAAATACAGTGTTTACCCCAATTAAAACTTAATAGAACTTACATGTACTTTTTACCTCACCGCCCAAGTAAATCAGGTATTCAAAACACAAATTAAATAAATGCATGCAAATTATTAGGTTCGTCATTCGATTTTTTTCCAACAACTCCTGTCAATTTACCTGTCATTAACCAAAAAATGGCATCATCAACGTCAAAAGATGAAGCATAACCATGCACTTATTGGACGGCTTTACTGTAGAACATAAATTAAAAGAAAAACAATCAGTGCTCTGAAAACAAGGCCAAACCTTTTCTTTATCACCGAAAAAGACAAATGTCTCAGTTAAGTAGGGAAAAAAAACAAGGGGTTATGTTGATCTTCTGACTTTAACTGATTTTTATCATTTACTTCTAATACATGAATTTATGAAGTATTTTTTTTCTAGTGCATACAGTTAATGAGTTAAAAATAAAATTAATAAAGTTTGTTTAAGTATTGTTTGAGTCACCTTTGTTCAAATAAATCAGTTTTTTGGGATGCTTACAACCAATCTAAAATTAACCAGTGCTACATGTTTGTACTGTAGTATTGTTGGCTTGAGGGAGTAAGGACATCTTTAGAAATTGGACACAAATAAAAGGCTCTTTTTTTGAAGTTGGTCCCCACTGTGAATTTAAACAGTTGCGCTGTGGGTTTAATAAAAGACAAATGGTAGAGCGAAGGTTTACGATACAGTCAAGGAGAGCTGATTCTCGGAGCTGTCTCACGAGGCTCGTAACTTGAGATAATTGCTCTCCAACGTTGTCCTCCAGCTCCAGCTAATTGGGTATCTCTCTGAAAGACTTTTTTTCACAGGCTCTTATTGTAATTCCTCCTGCTAGATACAGTTAATAAAGCGACAAACAGCCTTGCGAAAAAGAAAGTCTGTGTCCTTTTTCATATAAGATTACAATCTATTCACCCTGTTGTTAATTACTCAATTAGCCAATTCCTTGAAGAATAGATGAGTTGCAGCACTTTGGCATCAAACATGGACACCACGCTTATCACTGCTGCCGCCAAGATAGCGTTGGCCTTTAAATTACTGATTGTTGTCTTTGATTGTTTGTTTATCACAACTCTCAGGTGTAGAAAGTGCAGAATGGTTTAATGAAGTGGAAAGACTTTAAGACAACCAAGTCTGTAAGTGTTAATTAACTGTGTTGATCATACCAGCTGTATAGATTTATTTTTGTAATTTATATGTCTTTGCATTTGTTGCCCACAGTGCCTGTGGATTTGACGTCAGCCTTATTAGTTTAGACACCACTTTAACACTGAAATCAAATAAGAAGTGCAGCAACAAGAAAATACAATTTGGGGGGGGGGTTCTGGGGTAAGCTAGATTCTCCTAAGGGAAAGACCGCTACAGTAAGGTTGAATGCGAGGAATTTACAAACATCTGCTCTCATTTCATAGGAAAAATATCTGCAGATATAATACCCAGGATTTTTAGTATGTGTACGTGTGTGTGTGTGTGTGTGTGTGTGTGTGTGGCTGTGTACTGAAGACTGTGTTCTGAAACAAAGACACCTTCTATAAACCTCATTAACGCTACCACATATTTATGGTGATATAACTGGATCTATTCTTCGGCTGGCAGCTTGCAGACCAGCTGTGTGGTTAAATATTTTTCAGGATCTACAGTTGAGCTTTCAGGTACTTTCTCGTGTTTCCCAAACAAAGGGTCTTGCCAAATGAGAGAAGGGGGGGTAGATGCATTTGCTTTTTTATATCAATAATATGATCAATATTTCCTGATCTGTAGGAGGTGATCTGAATGGATAATTAATAGACGTCGTAACAATGCAGCCATCTGGCCATCCGCCTCATAACTGTGTTGAAGTTTTTGGCATCCGACCGGGACCATTTTTTTTTTTTTATCCGACCAGTGTTTGCTATAAAACCGCGTAGTTGAATAAATATTATTATAATAATGTTATTATGTTATATATTATTATTATATTATTATAATGTCAATTTTATTGTATGCTTTTTGAATATTTTGTGGTTAAAATCAAATTTTATTCATGTTGAGAAATCCCAGAATGGACTCGTCCAGAAGTGGACACACCAGTTAGGAACCACCACAAATGTGAAGAATCGAACAACCTTCTACAAATCTACAAATTGACCATAGACCCTTAAAACAGAAGACCTCACATGCACCTTGTCAGTCAAAGGCAGCTAAGCAGCAAATCTAAGCTGGCCTCTGCTCCCCTTGTTTCCCCAGAGAGTAATTTAGTATAAGGTCACACAGGGTGATAGGAAACCAATCCAGATTGAGTGATTTGCGGTTTTTGATTTCTGACGTGGATGGGTTCGTCCCAGAATGCTCCCTTGACACTATTTAACAGCTGCCTGCAATGTGTTAGTATCCGTACAGAATGGATATGACTCTAGTGATATTGTGGATTTAACTGTGCTGAATATACTGGACTTCCTGAGAATACCAGCAGAGTAACAGACTGTCAGTGCTATTAGGATGAAGTGAATGTGTTCACAGCGATTATCTGTTTGTAATCGCTACAACAAGCCAGATTTGTGATCCTAGTTAACAGTACGTGTTTTAGAAATGGATATAACTGAGAGCTTTGCAGTTGTTTCAGCCAATGAACTTTTAGTGTGTTTGGCAAGGATAGGTGTATTCAAATTACGAGCCAGTCGAGACACCTCAAGGTTATAAAGAGGCTGAAAAAGGATGTGGTGGAAAAGCGAGGCATGAAAATGCAATACCGAAGCCAGTTCTTGTGATTCAGTTCCATATTGGACTTTATAATGAAATTAGTGTGCACTCAAGTTATCACAGTTAATGATAGCTGAGCTTGTAGGAAGATGGCAAAAATGCTAAGAAGTTTGACGTATTTGTGATGTGATTTGTGACATGCATCTGCTGCCAAGGGACTCATGGTAAATTACTTTAGGTATTTCGTTGCTGGAAAGATGGTCTTTTCATAAAACTGGATCGTCTATACAGTAGAAAAGTGAAAAATCTTTTGAAATTGGTGCAACGTCACCAGAGAAAAGAGAGAAAAAAGTACTTTGGCATTTGTTTTTGCTAAAGAGGTAGAAAGCCTAAAACTATCAGAATGCACCGTACAGACCAATAAACACTCCTGCTGGTAGGTGATGTAATACGAAGTTGTTGTTTGACAGCTATTTGTTTAATAGGCTATAGACTGCTTTTCCATTGCCAGTATAGCAGAGCTGTGTACACGGCTCTGCAGCAGACGAGTATCCCTTTTTTTGTGTGTGTGTGTGGTTTATGGGTTTTTTATTGAGTGTGCCAAATTTGACATCAAGGGCAGTAGAGCAGCATTGACTGAGTTCTGTGAGAACTTTATGATGGTTCCTTCTCTTTATGTATCTTGTACTCAGTCTCATTCAAACTCAGTGCGGACTGATTTGAATTGATGTTTTAGCACTGCTTAGGAAGAGACACAGGGTAATCCGTAGTGGCATGTCATTGCATCTCAATGACAGGAACTAAATTTAGTGCATTCACCTGGGTGTTGTGTTACTGTCAATGCCGATCAGAGCCAGAGTTCATAAATACCCATGACTTCTGCAGAGTCATTTGACCCGGATGTGAATGCAGATTGTACACTTGCTATAGTACACGCCAGATGTTATCGGTGTTAGCTAGTTTTCTGTGCAATGCAAATGAGGCTGCAGTTATACAGGTTTTACCAGTATGTCTCTCACTTCTTGTTCACAAACTCTCACTATTACAGCTAACATGACACTAAAATGTGTTTCTGAAAACATATTAAAAGAAAAAATTGGGCGACTCAGTAGCAGAACCTGAGTTTATATTTGTTTAGTGCTTAGTTTTACTGTTTGAGCTCTGATTTTTCAGCCTCTGTTTTCACTGTGCAGAGAACTCCATGGCGCCCACTTGCTGTGGACAAACCTTAGCTATTATAGCTAAACGCGGCACTAAAATATGCTCCTTACGATTTAGGTGAGAAATAGGCAGTGCAGTAATTTATTCAGATTTGATCAGCACTGCCTTGTCTTACCGTTTTATTGGATTTTGGTCTGAGTTTGAGAGACAGAGATTGGCGAATCTGTCTCTTGATCTGCTTCTATACTCTTCCGAGTTGACAGCATCGGTGGCAGGCAGTATGGAAAAAGTTGAACTATGGAGTTCAGGGCCAGCAAAACTCAATTGATATTTTGCATCATCCTGTGGAGTTTCGTTGAGAGGCGGGGAGCTTGACACTGGTTAGATGGAGGAACGTTTACCACAGTTCATCTACACTCAATACTCACATTGTTATGATACAATGCTGGTTCAAAATCGGTGAAGTACCCTTTTAATACAGGCTGATTTTCAATCATGGTTCTGGTATCCTTTGAATGGAATGGATTCAGATTAAATGGACTCAGCTTAGTGAACACTGAGTGAGGAAAAACTCCTGTTATTCGTCCTATTTGGTACTAAGACAGCATTGTTTTTATGTTGTTTTTGATTCTATTCTTTGCATAACTTCTTGCAGTAAGCGTGGGCTGTGGAGCTGACAGGGAACAGTGGTCTGTCTATAATGAGGACTTTTTCAGTTACAAATGAGCAGTTTATATGAATAAATTTCACATTATTTCATGAAATAAACTGATTAGAGGTGATATAGTAAACTGCCCGATAGAATGTTGTCTCTGTAGTTATGAATATCAGCTGAAGTAGGTTTAAGATATGTAAGATATGTATGGTGTCCTCTGTGGTCCTATATTAAAGATTTACTGGGCTATCATATGCTATCTGAGCTCTTCTCATCTGACAGAAAATATGGAAATAAGCAAATAGCCTCTCGCAGTGTTATATAGGCTTTCATTTGTTGTGTCTCAGCTGTAAAAATAGCAGTTATCCTGATGTGCCTTTGTTCCCTCTTTCTGCCTCATTCCAGTGTGCGGAGACATCCATGGGCAGTTCTTTGACCTGATGAAGCTGTTTGAAGTCGGAGGATCACCAGCATCCACACGCTACCTTTTCCTGGGGGACTACGTTGACAGAGGGTATTTCAGTATTGAAGTAAGTCCGCGTATTTGTTTTAGTCCTCACGAGGGGCCTAATCAAGTGCGACACACTGTGTTTATTAATAGCTTTCTTTGAGCGGAGATCAAATCAGGCTGCAAATATTGGAGTTGCAGTAGGCTTTTGTAATAACTTCAAATGGAGCCTGGATAGCAAATGTCACGGTGGATCTTAGGGTTATGTGGAGAGGGATTTTTAATATGAAGCAAAATACATGTATTTAATCTGGGACTGAAGGTTGAAATTTACTTATATATATTTTTCTTGCCATCTCATCGCCTGAACATTTTATTAATAAAATATATTGTAATGGAGTGTGCCGTGCCTGGTCCTCTGATGGCTTCTCTAAAGGATTGTCATCTCTTCCTCATGAATGTTTCTTTATAAGCAGAACTGCTTGTATTATGTCACTCTGTGACAAAGTCTGACTTGATAGTTTCATGTTGTGTTATTTAAAGATGATGAGCTAACTGTTCCTCTATCCTTTTTGTGCTTCTTTGTTTCAGTGTGTGCTGTACTTGTGGGCCTTAAAGATCCTTTACCCCAAAACACTGTTTTTGCTGCGTGGGAATCATGAATGTAGACATTTAACAGAGTATTTCACATTTAAGCAGGAATGTAAGTAATGCTTTGTCACTTTATTTTCCTTAACCTTTGATCTAAATTGAGTCTTAGCAGTCTGGTCTGTGATTCTCTGTGCAGAGTGGAAGGAGAATTGAGTTATTCTTTCTAAAAACTGTTTATTATGCATCCAGTTCAGCCGTCGACCTCAAACGCTCACTTAAAAGTGCCCTCTGGCCTGGTGCAGGATCCAGTCGGATTTTTGCCCTTCTCGATATTTACACATGTCAGAAGTATTTCTGTTGGACTCGGACAGAGAAGGGAAAAAAACCACAAAAGCACTGTGAAATTGTGCTGTTTTGAAAATGTGTTTGGGAAGTTTTTTGGCACTTTCAAGAGCCTTTTCCGTCCCAGTCTAGCACACTGCCCCAATGTATGAGAGCCATGTTGTTTGACTTGGCATGACTCCTCTCCCTGCCCTGTTTCCCCCCATGACAGGTAGAATTAAGTATTCAGAGAGGGTGTATGACGCATGTATGGACGCCTTCGACTGCCTTCCCCTGGCTGCACTTATGAACCAGCAGTTCCTGTGTGTACACGGAGGACTGTCTCCAGAAATCACAAATCTTGACGACATCAGGAAAGTATGTGTCTGATTCGAGACCATTTTCTCTATAATTTCATAAAGCTGCAGTTTGTGTGTGTTTTTAACAGCAGGTGGCCGTTAATGGCTTTAAAAATACAATTGAAACTCTCTGTCTGCCTCATGTATTTCCTGCATTCATTCAGAGTTAATGAGGACAAAACTGTATTCATTTTAGCATGATGTGCTGTGAAAATAACAACCTTAATTGCCATGCATGAAGCGATTCTCCCAGATGTGTCTCAAATACTGCTCAGGACCTGGACATGAGGGAACGTAAGCACCGGGGTCTGGTCCCCGCTGTGATTTAAAAAAACAAAAACAATGAAGAGTCAGATCCTGCTTTCATACTAATTCAATAATTCCAAATGGATTTTGTGGCTGCAATCAGAGGGCATGCATAATAGAATTTTCTCTATTGAAGTGTCCATCATGCTACCCATCCAGTAATCCACAAGCTTTTGTTCGAGAAAGAGCTATCCTTGGCTGAAAGCAAAGTCATTTATGTTCATTGCTCCAAAAGAATGGCTGCCATTGAGCTTTTTCATGTATTTCCAAAAAAAGCCTTCTAGGTAGTAGAAGATGAGACTCGGACACATCATCCATACTGTATATACTAATTATTCCACTCCTTTCTACCTCGCATAGAATTAAAAAATCACTTCAGTGAGGGGCTAGGGGTATATCGATTATATCCAATATACACAAATATCATTTTATGTGCAATATGGCAGATGACCTCATTGTCATATCAAGAAATTTTCTGCACATTTTAGTAATTCATTTATACATCACACATAAAGACACCCCAAACCGATGAACCAGAGCCACCAGTTTAATTGTCAATAACTGAGTTCACGTCATTTTCAAATTGACCAAGATCCCAGAGCATGTCTGTCCTATCCTCTGCAAAAAATGTCACCAAAAAATGCTTTTACTTAAAACACCACTCAGTGCAGAACATTGCAGTCAAGCCAGCTAAGTACTAGGCATTATGGTAAAGGCATGAAAGAACTGACTTTAAATGAAAGCAGCCATCTGTTTAAAGTCATTTCATTAATTGAATCTATTTATTCAATAATTGAGTCACTCTGTCAATGATAATAAATACATGAAGAAAACATACTTAATTAAACTAGAAAGGCACACTTAGAGTGCAGATCTCCAGGCTAAACATTCTATTTTGCAAAAAATAATTTGTGTATGCGCCCTGTGGTTCTGATCCAAAAATTAATAGGTTCTTCCTTAGCCCATGCTGCTCTTTTCCACCAGGTTTAATAGAAACTGTCGCAGTAGTTCTTTTCTGTAATCCTTCCGACAGTCAGATTTAAAAAAAAAAAAACAAAACAACAACCCCCCCCTTTAGCAGAGGTAATAAAGTAAAAGTAATAAATAATACAAAAAATAATAACTGCTGCCTCCAAACTGTATTTCAGAGAAAATTTGTATTTCAGTTGTGAATAATTAGTCAAAAAACAATATACCATGTCAGAGTGTCACTCAACCAATATTAGGATGTTTGGATGTGGAATTTCTAAATAAAAGCCCTCTAAAACATCAGTAACGAGCTGTATTCCCTCTAAATTAATATAAGTTCACTAGAATGATCAGGTTCAGGTTACTTTATTTGTACCTGTAGGTAGATTTGTTTTGCAGTTACACAGGTAGGATCATACTTATCAAAGGCTTAAATAAAACAATTATGTAATTTTAGAAAATGTCAGAATCCATCGATTCATCCATTCATTCTGGACAGGTTGCCAGAGATACATGTTGTATATTGCAGCATAGCCTGAAAATATCAATTATTTATCAGCCATATCGCTCAACTTACATAGTACTTGGAGTCGGAATTTAATTATGATCATGACAGCAGCAGCTAACATGCCTCTCACAGAGGGAACAAAAATGTTTTTTTTCTGCAGCAGTATGCACACTCTATGTGCCATTTCTCCAGTCAAACAGGCTGACAAGAGTCCTGACATTTTCCTCCACAGCTAGACAGATTCAAAGAGCCCCCGGCATACGGACCAATGTGCGACCTGCTGTGGTCCGACCCCCTGGAGGACTTTGGGAACGAGAAAAGCCAAGAGCATTTCACACACAACACAGTGCGAGGCTGTTCCTACTTCTACAGGTGAGTATTGTAGAGAGGAATCTGATGTTTTCAAACATTTCTGTGTTGGAATTTTCTTTTTTTTTCTTTTTTACTATTTTTGAAAAATGCATAAAGGATTCTAGCTGGCAAGATTACAGCTTTTATTCACTACTAGCATCAAATAGCAACTGCAAGGTTTGTCTATATGACTTATTTTAAGCCAATGTTTTGTTTTATATTGGATTGTGGAATTAAAAACATGATCTTGGTAACAGTATTTCAAAAAAGCTTGTATTCTAATTCAGTGCTCTGACTACTTTTAGGAAAAATAAATAATCTACTGATTCGCTTTGGCTGTACTTACAATGGAAATTTAATTGCCAAAGAGATTTTCAATATAATGAGCATTTTCCAAGACAGAATATTTGAACATAAAGACAGGTATGGAGGTCGCTGAGGAACAAATGTTTTAAAACACAAATGGAAAAAGAAAATAATCATCTTGTCAAAGAGTTGATAAATCAAGAAGTCTTGCTGCCAAATTTCCATTCTTCATCTCTTTATTTTCTTACCCCTGCAAGTCCTCAACTGTAAGCAGGAGACCAACAGTTGTTAGGACATGGCGTGCATTAAAGTAGTCCCTAAATCTCCTCCTCAGACGGTCGCCAGTGTTTATGTAACCCACATTACCTTCAATTGAGCTGAGTAACTGAACAAACAGAGGAAATGCTCGGAGCAGGCAGCTCACACTGTCACAAAATGTAATGAACTGGCACATTACCACAAGGCACAGTCCTGTCTCTAAATGCGTTCGGCGCTCCCTCCGCTCATTATGGCCTAAGCAATGCTTGCTTGGCCCCGGCGTGCCTCAGGCAAGCCAGCAGAAGTACTCAGAAATGTCCTGAGGCTCCTGATTTGCATTTTCCCTTTTCTTTTTTTAATAACAGGTGTTTCATAACTACTGACTTAATAGTATTTTAATGTCCATGCTTGGAAATGGACTCCCAGCACTGCTGCTGTTGTGGATTTGTGAGGGCATTTCCTGATCTTCTTGACGTCTTTATGTGAGCTGATGCACTGCAGATCCGCAACACTAATGCCAATTTACTGCAGAGAGACCCAACAGAAATGTTATGAAATGCTAGGTATGTGGCCTTTTCACCTCAAGCAACATGATTTGACTGTGTTGCACCAGTATCCCGGTCAGCCCTCTGCCATTTAGTCCAAATTCCTCCGCAGTCTTGTTTTCATCAGTGTCCCTCACTTCATCTGCCCAGGGTATGGTCGCTAATTGGCATCACACTAGCATTCAGGATTTATGAGACAGTTTAAGCCAGACCGAGAGAGAGCCATTCCTCAACACCCCTCCCCAAAAAACCATCAGCCTCTTTGTTGCTTCTGTCTTGCAGCAACCAATAATTTCCCTCAGCGCCGTAGGCCCGCTCGTAACTCTTTTACAAACGCAATTCAGGCATGAAATTGCACATGTTTGGAGTATGGTCGCTTTCATTTTAGCCTCCGCTCAGCAGCGTAGAGGAACCAGCCTAAAGTGATTTTCCTTACATCTTTTTTTCATTGCTGTTAATCCTAGCTATTGATATTTAACCAAGTTTAAAAGCTTTAATTTTAACATGCAAAGTGCCACTTAGATTGCACGCAATGAAGTCATTTCTTGCACAACTCCTCATGTCGTCCAAGGAGCTCATCAACATCTGTGCCCTGTTGTCGGACAGATGGGAGACACTCTAAACCTCAAAATGCAAAACTGCGAAAAAACAAACTAGGCCAAAATGTATCTTGTCTACCGAATGGCTCCATATGGCACAGATCTACATCTGCTGCAAGAAATCAAGTGAGAAATAAAACATTTATTCCTAATTTCTTCCCCCTTCCCCCACAAAAAAACCGCATTGCATTTTAATTCCCTATCGGCAACTGCTGCCTCCTCTTCACATCCCTCCCAGCAGATGTTTGTTGTGATTGTCAGGAATGCGTGTGTTCTCGTGTCGACATGAACCAAGATTGTTAATGAACCTTTTCTAACTCCTTCAATTTCAGTCTCCCATGATGGGCTTCCACACAATTTAAATTCGGACTAATTCACCTCTGCACCAATATCGGATACCATGCATACAAAAACAGTCAAATTAAATGTACTTATATAACTCTTTATTATAACCCTGCCCCAAAGGACTTTGCATAAAGGGATGTTATAAAGCTGCAATAATGGTGTACTCTGTCAATCAAACTTGGCCAAAACACCACAACAGTTAGCACAGTTATGATGAAACCTCTGCAGTGTATTGTGTCGATTATAAAGACAGAATCCTGTCTGAAAGGCAATTTCAAAACAGCTGGTTTTGTTGTGCAGCACTTACTGAAGAAAAGAAAATCTCTCAGTACTTTTCCCGAGAGGTCGGGAGCCGCAATGTATAGTTTGATTTTGATTGCTGCATGTGGGTGTTGTTCATTGCTGTGCTGTGATTTTGCAGGGGCGTTTAGCTAGGATTACAGAACTTAATACAAAATCATAACCTTTTTTTATTTTGAGCACACACAATATACCTCCTCATCGAACCACAAAGGTTTTGGTGTTTGGGGAATGTTTATGGAGTCTAATCGTACTTCTTTCAGTTTATTTTTAACTGGGCAGAATTACAGCTGATGGAAATAATCAAAAGACTGATATTACACACTGAAATAGAGATGCACCAAAAAGTCATCCCTACACTCTCAGAAATAAAGCTTATATCTAGGACCATATAGGTTGCTTTTGCTTGTCCTCGTAGGAGAACCCTATTTAGTTCCTAGAAAAATCTTATATGAAGGTTCCACCTGGAAACCTTTCAGGGGATCCTGTCTAGAACCAACCATAAAGGGTTATACCTAGAACCATCTGTGACAGATTTCATCTAGAACCCCCCTATGATTCTACGTTCTACAGAGAACCCTTTCTATGTTGTAATGGTTCCACCTATCCAGAACCTCTCCATCAGATACCTATTTTCCACTAAATTAGCTCTGGCTCTTGAACCTTGAGGAACTTTCATCTGTTGCATTAAGTGAGGTCTTCATGGCATTCAAACAACCCTTTCTTCAAAAAGGAAGTTCTTTGCTTCGTATGAAAAGCATTCTTAATAGAAACCTTAGACTTACACTTGAAGAACCCTTTCTTCAAAAAAAGGGTTCTTTGAATTGAAAGAGTCTTACAAAGAACCTCTGAAAAATGATTTCTTCCAAAAATAGAAACCTTAGACTTACAATGACGCTTTGAAGAACCCTTTCTTCAAAAAGGGTTCTTAATAAGCAAATGTTTCTGGGTAGAATGTCAACCCTTCAGGAAGAACACTTTTGGAACCCTTATTTCTAAGAGCTGCTATTTCAGATATTGCTGCAGAAGCTTGTAAGTGACTTTTATGTTAATCAGTCAAAAATTCTAGCGATAAAACCACAAAAACAACTTTAATTTAGCCCCTATTATAGTTGAAAAAATCCTCCCACATTCACTAAGTGTTTCAGATGTAATGCAAAGGTGTCGCTCATTCATCGTGAGCCGTCACTCACTTTGTTCATTACACAGCATCCCACGATTCAAAAATCCTGGCATCCACTAGAGGTTTTTAATCATGTTTGTTAGAAGAAACACTCCCAAGTGCTGTGGTGATGCTGTTTTAATAACAACTTGTTTTCACATCAAGAGATTTTAGTTGAGAAAAGCCGTTTGCCAGCGACTAGTCCTCTGCCTTTTTCATTGTGTGCAAAGGAAATTTCCAGAGGAAGGTGGTGCTGAGGAATGAAAGGTTGTAGCATGGAAAACTCTGAAACCATACTGTAGTTTTGATAGTTGGCAGCAAGGTTTTTGGTCTCTCTGCTCACACACTGAATAGATCAGCATGAGCATAAAACATGCTTTAACACTCCCCAGCGATCGCCTTTTTTCTTGAAGAAACAGTCTGCTATGAATCAAGTGTCATGCTTGACATTTTTTGAGGTTTATTTTAAAAAAAAAAGAAATCCAGCATTTGAGAACAATCACACCTGCTTTTCAGACAGTATGAAAGCTTGTTTAAAAGTTAAGGATATTACAGGTTTTTATTTAGATTTTGAGTCATCATACCTTTGCTGGCAAAGTGTTTTGGACACGAAAGGGCAAAGCTAAGCATTGATATGAAAGTCTTCACTTACAGCTAACCTTTCAAGGCAGTATACCTCTCTAAGCCACAGTTGGTTTTAGAACAAAATTAGCTTGAACCCAGTGTTGTATATCCACTGTTTTCTCTAAGCACATCAATAATACCCATGACTTATTTAGTTATTTCTATTGATCGGTCTTCTTGATCTTACTGGGATTTTTCTTGATGTATGACTAAACCAAATGTTTGTCTCCTTTATTCAACAGCTACCCTGCAGTCTGTGACTTTCTACAACACAATAACTTATTATCTATCATCCGGGCCCATGAAGCGCAGGATGCTGGGTAAGTGTTGTGGCATTTGGTCTTCTCCCATCACACCGTCACACAGCAGAGTGAGTCAGACCAGGGTATTAAATGAAAAGCTTTTCCGGTGCTCTGGGGTTTTTTCTCAAGCTCTGATAGTAGTCGCGTTAATCTGAGAAAAGAAAATGAATCCAGCATGAGGAGTTAGTTGGCCAGATGTGAGGTGACAAGTCTGATTCATGCAGACCTTGTCGAGAACTGTGTTTTTAAAAGTTTGTAAAGTTTTGTCATTATATATTGTTTATTTCACATTCAGGCACATACAGTGCAGAACAGTGTGACCAGCCAGCTCGTCTATTATTCATCAGTCCACCCTGGATTTCTAACAAAGCCTGTGGAAAGCCTTTTTTGAAGAGTTAGGTTCTTAAAATGGGCAGGTGGGTGGATGTGTCGAGCTGATTTCCCTCTAAGCGAGGTGAAGGTGGTGGGATGCACAGCACACAGTTGTTTACCATTGCACTCCCACAGTGTGGTCACATGGGACGACTCACCACATCTCAGGTGGCCCCAGGCTGCCTGAGCACATACATGTAATAATGTTATTGAGTCCCATCTATGTTTTCTTTGCACCTTTTTCTAAATCTCTGTAAATAGTTGCTGCAAGGTGTGTTGAAGCAAATAAATCATCTGAGTTTTTTGTTTACTTAAAGCTCAATTCCATTCCAAGTAGCCAAACCAGCAAACATGGCACAGATGCTCTCTGGGAGATCAGAGTAGGTGGGTTTGAATGCAGAGATGGTTCAGTGCGATGACTACCTAAGGGCATGTTTAACCCGTAACACAGGGAGTTACTCTCCCGAGGCTATGCCGTGTTGCCCCCCTTGCTGATGCATCAGCTTACAAGACCAACACAGCCACGGTGAAAACAAGAGGCCATAAAACCTGTCGCTGCTAATCATATCCCCAGGGTCCAACACCAATGATTAATCCATGAGAAAAACTTTATGTTTCCTCTTGCTTACCTTTACCTCTCCTTTTTACCAGATATCGCATGTACAGAAAGAGTCAGACCACCGGCTTCCCATCACTTATCACCATCTTCTCTGCACCCAACTACCTAGATGTCTACAACAACAAAGGTAAGAAGAAAGAATTGATCTTCTGTGACTCGAATACAAGAATACCTCAGTGTCATATTTATGATTTGCCTCAGGGTGAAACATCACATTTACAAACAGATGGTTTCAGGTTGGAGAATCTCTGTTTGTATCAACGTTGTGCATTTAATAGCAGCGTTGGACATTCCTAAATGCTTTTTCATGCCATTTTGACATCACAGCAGGAAGTAATTAAAAATATGAATGGCTTTGCTCCGTTAAAGAGTTTCAGTTTCAGCATGTTTGTGCTGGCTGACATTGATAACTAGGATGCTTCAGTAGAATGGGGCTTTCATCGATGTTTATCAGTAACACATATGCTGGTTGTGCAAGTGAAAATATGTGTTGCAAAAAAGCCCACCTGTTTTAGATCAAGTTTAGCCCACTTACTCCTGAGAAAAATGTCCCTGGGTCTTTGTTTTGTTAGTTTAAGTCTCATCACTCTCTTAATTTGAATCTTCATCCTTTTGCACTGGGCAAGCAGCATCCAATTGAGTATACTGAGACTTGCTGGAGTTGCTTTTTAAGCATAATAAATAAAAAATATTTATTTTTACTAAATTCTTGCAAATTTTTGGGTCATTTCTGTTTTTTTGTTGCTCTTTGCCTACTTCCCATGTATTTTAAAGAAATCCAGCCATTTTGCTCAGGTTTTAAAGGGTTAACGGAGCTTTAAAAAGCTTACCTTGCCTTTATTGGAGGAATACACGGCATTATAATTTTGGGCTATTTCAACAGCGTGCCTAGGGACAACAGTTGAAAATTAGCCTTTTTGCTAACATTGGCACATTAACAGTGATGTTGATAAATGAGCATTACCCCTTAGGAAATTTGATAAATACATTCTTTTATTGCTATAATTTAAGAAAAGTTAATAATAATGCTATAAATATCCACTTTGGGGCTATTTTATATTTAATCCACTATGTTATTAAAAAGGTCTTTTAGAGTTTGCAGCTATTGTACACACCATTTTGATTACAATGTTTTACTTTTTCACTGACAAAAATCTCTGCAACACTGATTCTGGTTTGGCCAATTCATGGACGAAGCTTGCGAGAAATGAAATGGCCTGGTGCCGGTTGACTTGGCACCTGGTGGCGCCCTACCCTGTGCTACGGTGCCCACGCAGCAAGAGAGGCTTGCCTTTGTGCTGTGAGTCAGCACTTTTCCCCCGGAGAACAGACAGTATCTGCTTTGGCTGTGGGGGCATTTTTGGAATGGGGGTGGCGGTGGGCAAACCACAGGAAATGGAAATGGGAAGGAAAGAGTGATGGTGCTGGTGCACGCTGTTTTTGCAACACCTCTCATGATGGAATGCCATAACAGAGCTTTATGCTGCAGTGCTGCTAGTGTGAGTTTATTTCGCAAGGGAGCGAGGGCTGTCCTTTTTCTGTGTTTCTCTGATCTGAGATTAGTTCGCATTTGTTTCCTCGTTTCCCCATGAGCTACCTCCGTGGCTCCTTTCCTGCACACTAAGGATAGTGAAGAAACGGCGTGGCACTTTGCCTGTCTGGATTGTTGTTTATTATTAGGACCCCATTTGTTCCATGCCAACTAATCTTCCTAGGGCTCACAGTCAACACAACACAGTACAAACAAACAAGAAAAGCGATGTCAAGCACATGTTGTTTTTAGTTTTGGCTGCCAATTGCCTGGCAAATCATTTGCACCTCTTGAGCTCAATATGAAACAGTCAAAAGTATCTAAAATGATTTGGGCTGCAACCTGTTCTTTGCTACAACTGGCTGACCTTCAGTTATTAACAATGTAAGAGTTAATCTTACTTAAAATATTCTTGGAAACAGATTGTAAGTAAATATAGCTATTAATCTTAATTTATGTTTACTTTGTATCTAAGCGTTAATTTTACTTCAAATTTAGCCATATTTACCTAATTTTACTTAAAACTAATAGTTATATTAACTTGCATTTTTCAAGGCATCGGTTTCCTAGATTTTCTTCAAGAGCAGAGCAAGAGTGGTTATCAGAAAGAAAAAGATTACTCTGTGCTTGTTTTTAGAACTGCCTTCATTTAAGCACACCGATACATCTTACCTGGCAGGACTGCATGTTCCTTATTTCTCTCATTATTCACTGTCTGCTTGAAAATGAGACACTTTTCTCTTGAGCTCAATATGTCATAAAGCTGCGAGATCTTTGGCTAAAAAGGCAAATATAAGAGCAGAGAAAGAGAGAAACTCCCAAACAAAAAAAGATCCCTCAAGCTAAAGATCTTGCCAGAGATTTTATGTTAAATCTCTTAAAACGTCAACAAGTCTCAGTCATGTAATTACTTGTTTCCCAATTCACTTTATCAATCATCTGCTTGATGTATTTTCCCCCCACAGATCTGTGGAACAGGCACAGCTAACCAATACAGCCCTATCAGTCCTGTTGATGCTCTTCTAATCAGTCATGTGGGTGGGGTTCACTGGTAGAACCAAAGCCTCCGTAATGAATTGGTCGCTCTTAGCTTCTTGTCGGAGCTGGGAGCCCACTGAGCATGTCCCGTGATTGATGGCCAATCGAGTGGGCATATAAATCTTAAAGGGGAGGGAGGAGGCATCAGCAGGTCCCATCAATATAGCGCTGGGAGTTGGCCAGATTAACCAACGAGACCTCTCTGTGTGGGGAGGGGGAAAGTAGCAAGAAGCACCCCTCCCATCCGAGAGGAGGAGGCGGATATATATGAGGCACCACTAACAGGAAAGGAAAAACTCCTCCGCTAGAAGTAAATTGAACTCATAGCTGAGTCAGGGTAATCAACACATGAATGATGCTCAGGATGTGATTCTGTAAAAGTCCAGCTTCAGGGTCGCCCACCCTTCCCCGTTCTCTCCCCTTTCAAGTCAAACTGTCGGCTTTGCAGTAAGTGTCCGGCGCTGACCGGCTGTCCATCGTGGCTCTGACCCCTCCATGCTGCACCCCTCGAGCTGGCAGGGGAGCTGTGTTAAATGAAAACACAGCAGCGGTGATTTAGCAGTTTTCACTGTTTGAGCTTTTGAGTCCTGAAGTGACTGCAGTGGAGAGAGGGAGGCGGAGAGGAAGGAGGGGGGTGTAGTTGGCAGTTGCACACTTTGGAGATTGCTTGCGGTTTTGTATTAATGGAATGTTTTCTGCTGCATCATTATTGACTGGTCCCGAAAGCCAACGACTGAATCCTAATGGTTATGGTGCTTGGATGGAATAAAAAGCTAAATGACAGTGATGTTGCCAATGCCGTTTTTTTTTTTTAAGCTCGGAGACAGTGAAGGATTGCTTGGGTTAGATCCATCTCACACCTGTTAAACCTTACATAACCAAATAAATGTCGCGTTCCTCTCTTGTGTTATTGTTTAATGATGAGGTGGAAACAGGAGTGGACTGATGGAGTGGAAACTGCATTTTCTTTTAAAGAAAAGAGGAATGTGCTGTTGCCAAGAGAATGGGTCACTCTGGTTCACTAGCAGGTCAAACTGGAGTTTCGTTTCCTCCCCCCGCTGTCATGTGCTGATCGGTGGGTAGCAGAGATGGGCAATGTGAAAAGAAAGGAAATGGAGTGGCATGATTGGCTTCTGGCCTTGCCACTGGAATAAATAGCAGGATGGAAGCTAGGGCAGCGATGACGCCAGCACAGCAGGGAATTCATTTTTCCCCTTCGTCACGAGTGCCAGCGAGGAGAGTATCCCTGGCTGCAGATGCCCACCCATCTGTTATCACTCTGGTCGTTACTGGGCTTCCCTTCAGTTTCCTGTAAACATGGTTCGGTTACAAAACTTTTCATGCTGCGTCAAACAAGAAAAATTAACGGCATAATGTTGTGCAGGACAGGCTCCTCTTGTTCCAAACCAACTGGGATCTAAACCTCGTTTCAGTATATTATATGCCCAGTTAGGGGTTATTGGTGAGAGTGTCCAAGTGTAGGGTGGGAAGTTGTTGAGGTTTTATTAATTCTGAATGCCATTGTGCTTATTGTTAACAATCATGGTTGTCATCATATTTTTAAGTCAGTAAACTTACTGACATACTTAACAGGCTTCAACGTTAATGTTTTTCTTCACTTGCCTGGTTGCTGCGAGAGGGTCATAAATCTGCTTGCCTAAATTCAGATTTACTTGCCCCTATACAAATTACTTTATTAGTGGTTATCACATAGCAGCAAAAACTGAAGTTTAGTGAAGCACGATAATATCAGCACGTCAACAGTATCATCCTATACTGGCTTTAAAATGATATTTGAGTATGGGCCAACATGCTGATATCTGCCAGTATCAGAGACCAATATTTATTTGAAGTTTATTTGTCTATTTGAACTTTAAAGTTTACAAATATAGTATTATTAGTAGTATTTTTATTATTTTGCACAAGGAATAAATATCACATACGTTGTTATATATCAGCCTATTGGCAAAAAAATTGATATTGTGCATCCCCACTGAAATTAATTGTCATGTTTACTTGACATGCCTTTTAAAAATGACCCTGTTTTATCTGCTTCTGAAACTTTCAGCAAACTGTGCAATACATACTGTAGTTGGAGCTTCACCCACCTCCTCAAACACCACTCAACTAAACGTCTTTTTCCAATATAATTGAAATACTCACTTGTGCTTCACTTTGTCTTTACCCACTGCCATTTTCTTGCGAGTGCCCGCTCAGTACTGCACATGTGCAACTATCAACAAAGAGAGAGGGAAGCGAAATGGCTCACCACTTAGCCATGTTCATCATCAGCTCCAGAAACAATGTTTTTAACCCTTTGAAACCTGGAATGACATTTTGTGCTGCATTCCAATGCCTTTTTTTTGCATTCACACCTTTGAAAGATGTTCCACAAGTTGCACGAAATTAGGAAAAGAAAATAACCTGAAAATTAGCTGTAATAAAGGGAGAGAGAGAGAGAGATTATTAGAAGATAATACTAAAAAAAGAAAGAAATAGCCAGAACAAAATAGATTTATAATTCTTATTACAATTATTATTATCTATTATATCTATATATTTATTCTTTTGTTTTGATTTTTTCTTTTCTTCTTTTTCTTCTGTTTTTGTGCTAAATTTTAGATAATTTCATTGTAACTTGTAACTCGTAACTTCTTCCCATGCATTTGAAAGGAAACAAACCAATTTGCTGAGGGTTAATGCTTTGTGCATTGCTATATTTACTAGCCCCATGTGGCATTTTAAATGCCCAGCACAATCGGGCAATCTTTATTATTGAGCCCTACTATATTTTGAGATATATCCATGACAGCTGAGCAAATCATGTCCACTGAGGAATACCATGAAATACTGTTTAAAGCTTAAGAAAAAAGCTATTAAGTGGACCTTGAGTTCAGATCATCATAATTTTAAAATTAAAAACAACCCTTAAGATATATTTATTTTTAAACTAAACAATTTTGAAATCAAAAGCTTTATTAATGCACTGAGGAAGACTATGGGATGCAGTTGAAAGCTTCACAAAAACCTATTAAATGGACGTTCAGATCATCACAATTTTGTAATTGAAAACAACCTTCA
This sequence comes from Plectropomus leopardus, assembly GCF_008729295.1. NCBI lineage: Eukaryota > Metazoa > Chordata > Actinopteri > Perciformes > Serranidae > Plectropomus > Plectropomus leopardus. The sequence goes on along the minus strand of NC_056485.1, from coordinate 8,841,622 downwards.
AGATATTTTTATTTTTAAACTAAATATGTAAAAATCAAAAGAAGGACATGAAATGCAATTAAAAGATTAAAAAAAAAGCTATTAACTAGACATTTAGTTTTAGATTTTTTACTTTCAAACCAAAATCATTTTTTAAAAAAAACCTTCCTGTTCGCAGCTGGTAGTTTTTCACATCACTATGTGCACACAGGAGCTGCCGTTTTCTGTGCATCTGCAGATGGGCTCATTGATTTATTAACTGAACATGAATTAGAAACCGTTCATGCATTGTTCAGCTGTACACGGACTACATTCAGTCGCTACCATCCACATGTCTGACATCAAATGGAAGAAGAGCACCAAGCGTAATGGACCAAGAAGGTCTGAACGTCTGGCCTGGAATACTAATCCAGTGGAACTTGATACAAGAGGCCTCAGAGAGAGATCTGCAGTCAGCATAAGCGTCAGGGCAGGACAGTGGGAATCTCCCCCTGATCTCAAAGTAGATTTAACAGCCCTCGTTACCGGGGAAACCGACTCAAGGCACTCCCTTATGAATCTTTAATGAGCGGGCGTCACCTTGCAATATCTGTGTTACCGTGGCAGCAGGCTTGGCCTCAGCTACCCTGCTAACCACCACCAAGAGCGGCAGAGACATCTAGTGGCTGTCACGCAGTGTGAAACTCAGAGCTCACAGCTGGTCGCCACAAAGGCACTGCCCTCCTGCTGTACGAGAAATAACTTTGCATATAATTGTGCATTTGTAGCAAAGCATGTTCTGATAATGGGGAGGCGGCAAAGTGCTGCTCTCATCACCCTTATCTGCATGTTTAATGCAATATGCCACAGAAAGAAAATGGGCTTTGACCTGACGCACTCGGGGCTCGCCGAACATGTTTGTTTGGCACAGAGGAGGTTGCCGGGTGTGTCTGTTCCTTTAAAGGGAATCCGATTTGAAGGAGGGACGGCAGGGGAGCTGACCTTCTCCCCCGCTCTGCCTTTTTCCCTCCGGGCTTCCATGGCTGTATGCAATCAAGTGCCTCGACCATGTATATGCAGTATGTGATGTTTATGCAACGCCTGCCCACGCATGCGACTGCTTTCATGCACACCGACGCACACGCATAAACACCCACTGCCCCATCTGAGTGGAGTGTGTCAGAGTAATGCTTTACTTATTGGATAATGTTTTGCTGGTATTAGTAATAACAGTATAATAAGTACACAGTATATAGATGTTCCCCTGTTGTTTGGAGTGTGTGTGTGTGTGTGTGTGTGTGTTCATTTGTGCAGCCTGGGATGAAGAGGTGACAGCAGTGGAATGTAATGCTTTGCAATACATAAGGGACGACTCTGATTGCATTGTTACTGCGCTATATATGCATTACCGTGCCTCATTGATTCCACACACACACTGAGGCAAACCCCAGCCTAGCAGGATGTCTTTTGACCCCATTTGTGTTGCGGCTGAGGTTATAGCTGCTTGGGATGCCAGGTTTGATGACTTGCTATTCCCGACCGGAGAGGGGCCGAGGCAGGAAAGTCCCCCATGGTGATCCAGCCGCGGTGTCCGCTTTCCTTAGATCTGGGCCACCAGACTGGCCTTGTGTATGTAAGAGGCTGCGGGTCTCTAAATACAGCATGGATATATTTATGTTGGGTGGCTCTCATGTTTTCCTCAGCACCCAAGTTCACACCATGCCTTAATCATGGGTGAGGTCACGCGGGCCGGGGCATGGTGTGGTCAGTGTTTGGGAGGTGGTTTCTATGTCAGCAGGACACAGAGATCATGTGATGATGATTAGGCATTTTGTTAAATTTACTGATATTTTGAATACAGCAGAAGTACTTAATATACAAGCTTCTTCATGCTTTTTTTCATTTTGTTTTGCTGCTTTTAATGTGCTTCCCTTTCAGCAGCCGTACTGTGAAGTACAACCTTACCACACCCACTGAAGTCTCCACTGTTGCATGATTAATATGACTGTATGAATAATTTAAAGCCACTATGTGTAGACTTTTTTTCATGATTGTAACTTTTTTTAGCTGTTCTAATGGGATTACTTTTAGTTTGTAACTACAATTAAAACAAAATTAGTGTTTAAAAATAGTTAACATTTCAGAAACTACTTCATGGCTTTCTAACACAGAGTGAGATGGAAACATTGATCTTCTCATCTCATTCTCTCTCAGCGCCGCAAGAAAGCAAATAAGTGCATTTTACAGCTATTAAAATATTTCTGAAAAGCACAGTAGTAGTCATATAAGTTCTAGAAATGATGCAGCACATATATCTACATTGCATATGCTGTTTAGATGACCCATGAAAATTGTCATATTTCATGTAAGTGCACCTATTGTTCCCTGTCAAATCGTACTGAAAATGATAACCATACAATGTTCATGCTTTCATGATCATTATCTTGGCTTCCTGTCTATGGCTACTCCCTGCTTTCCTTCTTTCCAGAAATTGATGGTTTTCCGTTAACTAATGAAAAGTGCTCTGCCTATAGAGCCCAAATGCTGAGCCATGTGTTTCTGTGGTGTTATTCATGAATCCAATCCCGAGAATGACATACATGCTTCAGCAACTGGAGGCAGTAATCAATATGCAGAAGAAATGTTCTAGAACAGGGAAAAGGGACATTGATTTTTTTTTTCTTTTTTTTTCTTTAACCCCAAACCCTGGTTACCTTCACTTTGGTGCTTCAGCAGATTTAGAGCCTCAATTTACACAGCTTGCATTTCTGCATATATATTAGTCCTTCTGTCAGAGTGAGAGATTGACAAATGCTGCTGTTACATCACCTTAAAATATCTCTGTGTAGGAAGTTTTGTACCACATCCCTTTATTCACTGTCAGCACCCAGAGGTTGACTGACAGCATCTGACAAAATCTTGAGTGACATCCAGGCTTTGGTTCAGTCTTGGTGTTGATGACAGTATTCTGGCCACTTTCAGCAATTGTTTTTTAGCCAACGGAGCTCTGTAGCAAGTGGTGATTTTGTTTAGTCACGGGTCTGCACAGCACCTCCAGATAAGTAATCATTAACCAGGAAAGGTAAACAACAAAAACAGCCAAGAACTTTTCACATTTAATTTTTGTGGCATTGTTCTATTTAAAGTGGAAATAAACATATTTTTGCCAGGATCAGTATAAGTTCTTTGCAGTTCCTATCCCCAGTCGTGGAAATGGTGGAACAACCAAAGTAACTATGGAAATTGTGGTAGTTGATCTAGTAGTCATCCTGACAGCAACATCAACAATAACACCATTTGGAAACGCTAGGGGGTGAAAAGTTGTTTGTTTCCACTTTAAGAAGAAGAAATACTTCAGCCTCTTATGGAAATGGCTCAACAAACCACATAAAGAAACAAAATGCCAATTTATTAAAAAAAATATTTACAAGTACAGAATATCTTCTTTCTCCTGCTCAAACTTTTATTTCCAGAACAGTCCATGTAACCCTTCATTAGACATTTCCATTTAATGTTCATCCTTTTAGCTCTTACTGGTGATATTTTCCAACAACCACCCTTGCTTCTTGGTACTTTAGGTTTAGTACTTTTGTGGGTAACTCTGTGGGAACTAATAGCATGTTTGACCAAGAGAGGAACAAATGTACCTTGGTATGTGAAGTTGCTAAGATCACACAGTGGGTCTCATTCATGAAATGTTGGCAGAACAATTTTGTGTGTGAAGTGTTAGCTGGATGAAATTTACGTGTATTCTGGCATTTATTAGTTATTTTGTAGCTCCAATCTTTTTGTAGGTGCTAACATAATTTACACCTACCTCTGACCTCTCGTAGATTTTGTGTAAATAAGGAATATTGGTTGTCGTCGTAAGAAATTGTAATTTTAATTTTATTTTGCTCTGTTATGTACACAATATACACAGATGTCTTTGAAAAGTAAATTAAACATGACAAAAGCGTAGAAATGTAACATTTAGATAATTAGTTGGCAATTAGGAAATTCAGTGGGAAAAAAAGAAAAAAGAAAAAATCAGCTGCTCGCTCTGCTTCTCTACCTGCCTGCAAGGCGAGAAGGAGAGGGTGCTGCTGTCTGCTGCTGATATGGGAGATAGTATCAGTCAATTAATAAATCAATCAGTCAATCTAGCCTATAATATCTCTATGTCCATAAGATATGTTAGAATTTTAGATAAGTAATGAGTATCAAATGATTTACTGTCACACCACTAGGCTACTAACAGAAGAAAAGAAAATATATTTCTCAGCTCCACTTGATGTTGTTGTTCGCAGGTAGAGATGCACCCATCCAAAATCATTTTCACCTCCTGATTAGGCTATTCATGGGCAGGGACGTATGCACATTGCTGAGCAGCAGGAACGTGCTGTCAAATTACGATTGATTGGTATTCATGAACTACACACGTGCCTGCAATCAAATTAGAGTTCATGAATTTGGTGTAGGTTTTTAGTGTCAAGGTGTTTTATGTGCAAATCTACTCACAGATTTACTGATGTTTCATGAATGAGACCCAGTGTTTCTAAGTGGTGGTTGGGAACAGGATGGAGGCTGGTAATGGACCTGGACCTCAATCAGATGCTTTCTCTTGGTCTGTTGGAGTGTGGACTCGAGTATTGATTTCAGTCTGCTCTGCACTATCTGAGACTTTAGAAGAAGAAAAGAAAGATGTCAGGTGCAAAATGTATTGTTATATCTACATATTACAATAATCAGAATGACTTAAAAATATATAGCTTTCGTCACCATTATTTATCCTGTGTTGTCAGGGACCGGAAAGAAGGCAGAATTTTATTTAATCTAACACATTTGGACATATTTTAACAGCCACTTTTCTTTGTTGTCTCTTTCCCTCCCCAGCGGCAGTGCTGAAGTATGAGAACAACGTGATGAACATCCGACAGTTCAACTGCTCACCTCATCCTTACTGGCTGCCCAACTTCATGGACGTCTTCACCTGGTCCCTGCCCTTTGTCGGGGAGAAGGGTGAGCACACATACACACATACGGTCTCAGTACACTTCCAAATATTACTTCTGTAATATACATCAAATGAGAACATTGAGTGAAAGCGGTTTTGCCAAATGTTGTTTATCATTGAGTTGTAATGCACATTGAGTTTCCTGCGTCAGTAATGAAAATGACTCTGCCTCAGGAAATGGATATTCAGTGGGGGAAAGTCAATTATAGTTCATAAATACAACACTTCATGCACATAATACATGAGCCAGGAACATGCTCACATGCAAAAATGCAAAATTAGTTTAATACGGAAAATTAGCATCAAGTACAAGTTTAAAAATGAGGTTTGTGTTGTCTCGCTGCCTTGCAACTGAAAAATCATTCATACAAGCCACCACAACAACAATAGTAGTTGTTGAAAAGCAACCAAACATAACGAAAGAAGGGAAGAAAACAAAGTAACAACACAAAAGACACTCATAAAAAAAACAAACAAACAAAAAAACAACTAACAAATGTAAAAAAAAAAACAAAAAACAAACAAATATCATCAACAAAAAATAAACGAAAATAAAAATTAAATAAACAGATAAACAGTCAAATAATAAGGGGGGCAAATAAAAACTAAAAAGTAAATAAAAGCTATAAAAAATATTTTTGATTATAACAAAATTCCACTTTGTTTAAGCAGAAGGAAACCTTTCATGGTGTATTGGCTTACATTACCTTTTAGATTAGTTTGTGCAGATTTATTATAAAATCCAAGAAATTATATCACAATAAGCAAAAATACCAGTGTAAGCACTGGCGAAACATTTCTGTTGAAGACTTCAAAGGGTAAAAGGCTAAAGTGAAAACATTGGGTTTTAGCTCTCCTGTAAAGAATACTCAGCGAGCTGGCTTCCCTAATATTTTTTGGTAGTTTGTTCCATAGCTTCAGGACGTGATTGACAAAGGCTGCATCCTTGATTTTCTTTCTGCTGTTGCTTGGACCTCCAATAAACCAGCAGCAGATGGTGTCAGTGCTTTTGAAAGCAAATAGTGAACAAGGCAATGAATCACATGTAACCATGACTGATGCACTCAGTCCAGGAAGCCTTTTTTGGGTGTGACCCTTCCGCACAGGGCCATTCCTAGCAATGTTGCAAGGTCACTGATGGACATTGCTCACTGGGTGTGTGTGTGTGTGTGTTTAGGGGTCACTTGGGTGAATCTTTGTTTGTCTAACAAGTATCACATGACTTGTTGTGGCTGAACACCTTCCTATGACATACTTACCAGGAGAAACACATGCACAGAAATGAAGATGACTAATAAGACTAATAAGATAAAGAATAGGTGCCATGTTGTAAAAATCCATGTTTTTCTAATTTCTTTACAGTGACTGAGATGCTAGTGAACGTTTTAAGCATCTGCTCCAATGATGAGCTGACGACTGATGAGGAGCTAGATGGTAAGCACATCAGACAAGACAGCAGTTCTCACAGCAGTTTGCCGCAGCTCCACTAGAGGGAGTCATCTCTTATAGGAGCACCACACACGCGCTCATTCAAAATCTCATACACACACATTCCTTGTGTTTTTGCACCTACCGTGGCTGCTATGCCCTGTTTTCAGTACATTCTGTTTACATATATCAGTTTCAGACATTCTTAAGCATTACTGCCAAAAACGAGACAATTTAGAAACGATTTGACACATGACACAGTCAAATCAATAAATTATTGTTGTATCGCCCTCAGCAGCTTGAAAATACTTCCTTTAGATTTCCAGGGTATCAGCAAATCCTTAGAAAGCCTGAAAAGAAAAAAAAACAGGCTTTAAAAGTGTTGAAATGCCGTAAATGAAATAGTCTGAGGTGTTTTGTTGTACAAACTAGATCACGCTTCAGTGCTCGTCCTCATGGGTTCAAACAGCCAGTTAGTCATACAGCAGTCACACTTTTTATCATCAGATAATAGTGGCAAGTTGGAGTCAGCTGTTTGATCCCATGGCACAGCTTATCTACAATGAGATGACTAGTTTCCCTCGGCCTGCCCCACCTCTTACTGCCAAACAGGAAATGATCTCACCAGTCCTTCCCGCTTCTCCTCCCTCTCTTTCTGTTTCTCTCTTCATGTTTACTAATGCACACAATTTGAGTCTGTAAACAGCACCCAAGGGTGGAGTGTCAGGATGTTGCCAGATGTAAACATATTTCAAACCTATGAATGCAACAATCTATTGAAATTGGGCTGAGATGATTGGCTAATGGACATTTGGGTAATATATATGTAAAGTATAGCAAAAAGAAAAAGGATCCAGATATTTATTGTGTTAAAGTTGCACCAATAGCAAAACTGATTTGAATAATGTCTTCTGAATATGAATGCTATGAATTCATATTATTTGTGCATTTAGTTTTGTTTTGTTTTTCTCAAAATATTTTTTTTATTTAAAAAAAATAACTCTTATGGTAGAAGAGGTTGTAATACTACTAATCCTCTATCATTTAGGGCTGGGAAATATATTGATATTATATTAATATTTTCATAATATTTTGATTTTGGATATTGTAATATCCTAAGTTTTTTCTCCTGGTCTTAAAGGCTGCATTACAGTAAAGTAATGTCATTTATCTGAACTTATCAGACTGTTTAAGCTGCTCTATTTACTTGGCCTTATCCACATAGTCATTATATCCACATAACTGATGATTATTCATCAGGAATTTGGTTAAAAATGTTGTGATATTTGATATTTTATGTATCCCACAGCCCAACTACCATTGTTGTAACATCTGGGTCCATAGGAGTGTCGGTCAATTGCAGATAAAGTCCTAATATTAAATACATAATTCCAATTTTTTGGAACTTGGTTCAAATATATATTGATTTGGACAGTGGCTCAACTCACATGCACATCTCATCATTTTACACCAACTCATACACTCTGTGCTTTTAGTAAATCCACTATTTTTCTTGCTCTCATTTCCTCTTGTTGTTTTCTCTCTTTTGACATTGGGATTGTTCTTTCCTTTGTCTTCCTCACTCATGATCTTGTTTTCTGTGCCTGTATAATCCTTTTGTTGCGTTGCTGTTTATCTGCTTTTGTTTCCATGGTTTCCAATTGCCATATGTTGATATTTCAAACCTCACCACTTTTTCTTTCTTTCTTTTTCTTTTTACATATTTCTTTTGCATTCTTTTTTTCTCATGCTGTGATGTTGTCACTACCTTGGTTTACCTCATCTAATTTCTCTTTTCTATGTTTTCCAGAGTTTTTGTGTTCAAGGCATCGCTTTTCTTTACACTCGTGCTTTCTTG